>NC_135818.1:34356174-34985881 GCF_964213995.1 Mustelus asterias
AGTGTGAGGTGTGTGTATGAATAAACCAGGAAATAAAATGCACAGATTTGCCTTCACTTGTAATCAAATTTCACAGAGAGTGAAATAAATGATTGGGATATACACGAGACAGAAAACTAAAAAAAAATTTTAAATGTGAAATTGTCATTAAAATGGAATCATTTGACATTTGGATCCTAAAAATAGATAAAGGAAAGAGGCACTGAGTTCATGGTTGAAAAGAAAGGATTTTGTGGAGGATTTGGAAATCGGGGATGGCGATAGCACCAGTTTCCCAAGGACAATGGGAAGAGGGCTTGAATACTTAAAAAAAAACTAGGGGAGAAGAGAGAACAAAAACAAGGGAGAATCTGGTTTCAGAGAGATTCTCTTGGGGATAACAGAGCTGAGAAAGATTGGAAGGGACAAGACACAAGCCTTGAAAGCTGGGATAAAGCCAACACACGATGACATAGGGTGGAATCTTACCAAAAAATAGCAAAGTGTCAGGATCTGACTGAAAACCGGCGTGTTTCTCTCCAGAGAAACAGACAGGTTTTCTCTCCAGATTTTATGGCACTTTGCCAAAGAAAAAGCAGGGGGTGTGTTTCACGCATAAAGATGCTGGCAAAGCTAGTTCCAAAGAGATCGGAGTGCCCTTATTAAATAAATACGATGAGGTGGCGGGGGGGGGGGGGGGGGGGGGGGGTGGTGGTGGGGGGGGTATTAATGGCGAACGGCCTAATAATTATATTTAAATGAGGTTCTTTTCCTTCCTGGGTGTGAACCTTGCTCCATCACCAGAGAGCGGTGGGGAAAATCGCAGAACACGATCTCTCCGCGATTGCTTTTCTATACAAACGTGGGCCATAAATCGCCCCCATAGAAAAGCAATGGAGTTTAGAAAAAGGTGGAAGAGAGAAAATTAAGATGTGAAGACACAGTATTCTGAAAAGTAATTTTGTGCAGAGTGGATGAGGGAAATGGATATGAGAGGAATTGAACATTGAGAGAAATTTGAACTAAAGTTCCAACAGCAATGAGAGAAAATAGTACCAGAGGTGGGCAGCAGTGTGGAGAAGCAAGGATCTGGGGATTGAAACTCTGTTTAGGACAGCTTTGTGCTCTGTGGTTCCGCACATCCATACTAACCATTTGGTGCTATTTGGGGATTTAACTGGGAGTGCTTTAACCCTGAAAAGCAGTGGACATGGGTCAGATGGGAGTTTAAAATGTTAGAAACCTGAATCCCAACCCAACCTGCTACTAACTCGCTCATTTCTGGTTTTAATGGAGGTGGGATGGGGGTGGACTACTAACTATTCCCTGGAGGCAGAATAGCAATTTAAATCTTTTTAATGTGCCTGACATCCTTGTGTTGATCCTTGATCTCAAATTTAACTCTGGCTAGGCCTTGGGAAATCAAGCAGCTTATCAGCTGAATCCAGCTTTCCTGCCACAGTCAAACAAAAGACCCCACACACTCCCACTCTCCACCCTGCTCCATGATCAGAGCACCATGCCCCCCCCCCCCTCTCCATCCCCGTCTCCAATCTCCCACTTGGCCTCTGACCTTGTCCCCTGACATCCCCTTGCCCCCAACCTCTGACCATCAGGACTCCATTCTCCAACATGGCTGATTTTCTGCTCCAGAATGAATGATAGAGAGAAAAATGTATCAGCTCACAAAGAAGTAAAAGATATTGATTCCTGGAATGCAGTAATAGAGTTTCTCTCAGGTTTGAAAGAATGATTTTGTTGTTGATCTTGTTGTTCTCTTTGGAACTTGTGGAAATCTGAAGAGTTCACAATCAAATCTGACAGCTCCTTCGAAACTATGAGAATGAGGCAATTACATTTCAGGAAGTGAATATTTATGTAACAGATATAGCCAAAAAAGGCTTAATCCTTTCCATAGAAAATAAACCAAATTCCTGAAGGTTGTTGCAACAAATGCTGTAAGTGAAGCTTCAAGGGTTAAGAGTCAATTATGTTTTTAATGAAAGTTACAAACCTGGAGTCTGGTTCCTCAGGCAGACATGCAATAAAACTGTTAAGCCAAATTTCACCCCTAAAAGGAAAAAAGATCTGATTGCCACAAAATGCTTTCTTTAAAATAGCCCAGCACTACCCAGATGGAACATACCCACTAGGTTGAAGAAAATGTAAAAGAAACATGTGTTAATCCTCCTAAGGGGACCTTACAGGGATGACATGATAGCTCCATACATCTTTGTTTCCCTGCCTCAACCAATCTAAAAATTCTAATGTGTACCCTCTAGTTACATTTCCTTATAACACAGCAAGACTGTTGTGCAAAAGATGCTGCAGTGGTGCATGAAGTAATGATGAGCAAAGGTGGAAGCAATATGTGCTTGTGTGAAAAGCTTATCTTTGTTGCCCCATTACTCATAGATTTGTCAGAGATCATGTAAGCAAGTCATGAAAATGCAGCATCGAAAAATAGACCAGTTTATGATCAGTTTTTTAAGAATTGTTTCATTTTAAGTCTATTTGTTTTAAATCTAAACACCAGACAGAAAAGAGCAGCACAGTGGATATACTCCTTTGTTTGATTCTAACAGCTCTGTCACTGAGGGGCTGGGCTGAAACCTTCATACCTGTGCATCAAAGTGCTAGCTTTGTTGCCGTGACATCTCATTTACTTTTATTTAAAATATCTCCTCTGTAATATTAAGATAAACAGTAATCATTTTTAAAAGAAATTAAATGTTACAACAAAGAAGCAAAACCTCATTTTCTGCTTGAGGTGTAGGAAAGTATTATGTTTCTTTTGGTCTCCCAGAGATTCAATCTAATTTGATTCTCTGTCGTTTCTAAATAAACACTCTTAAAACCTTTCTCATCCTTGGGAATAAGGATGATAGGGGTAATCAATATTTCTAGCATTTTAATTAAAGCTGTTAGTGGAATAAATCCATTTAATTATCCGTTAATGAAATACAAGGTCATTTACCTGACAGAGACTCTGAAGGTGGATTATTGGACAGGAAATAAAGCAAATAAACTCCATGTCAGAACCATTTAGCTGTTAGACGCAAGGTTAACAAAATCTTTCAGAATTTTTCATTTTTTGTTAAGGTTTTCAACTTTCACGTTATGAAATTGAATATTGTAGAAAACAACTGAAAAAATGGATGTGACCTCAATTAAAGCTTTCTCTTGCAAGTGGTATATTGCAGTCATGAGAATTGAACCATTGATTTTTAAGTTGATAAGTCTTAGATATGGCTTTTCAAAGAATAAAGACATCTTGGATTGACCTGTATTAATCTCAAATGCACCAAAAAAGGACAGAGTTCTGATATAACACCACATATCCATCACAGAGCATCTCTATTATTAATAGGACATTGGCTAAAATTCTAAAGCAAGGCAAACTATCTCAGCAGAAGTATAACTGATTTTAGACACATCCGAAATATGTAATGAAAAAATAAAATGCTGAAAAAACTCAACAGGTCTGTCAGCATCTTCAGTAAAACTGTGGGATAATCAAAAAGTTAACTCTGTTTCCCTCTCCACAGACACTGCCAGACCTGCTGAGTGTTTTCAACCTTTTCTGTTATTTCAGATTTCCAGCATCCGCAGTATTGTGCCTTTATTTCAGAAATATGTAAGTTGCCTATGTGCAAAAAGTCAGTGTACAATACACTGTGAAAAAGGGTTATGTGTTCTTTGCTACCTATCCTTTAATATAGGTAGGAAATGTTTCAAAACACTGCTTTTGTTCTTGCTGAACTTCATAACACTGTCTTCCTCTCAATGAAGTATATCTCTTTATCCCAGTTTTCAGACTGATCTGTTCTTTTGTCTTTCATTACCGGGTATTAAAATCAATTTCCCTCTATTACTATTCCTGCTAACATACTGCAGGCTTTAAAAATCAATGACTTGCACTATCTCTGTTAAAATGCTCTTTCCCTGTAGACATTCATTTATTCTGCAATATCCTGTTAAATTTAGTCTATTATGTAGGGAAAGGGGTTTTCAGTAATATTAGGAGATGTGTAGAAGGTGCAGGGTATTGGTCTGCAAATCAATATAATTCATATTTCTTGTAATATTTAAATAGTGCAGTCCACATCAGCATTGAGAACGCTTCATTAGTCATGATAAATTTAAATTTGAGAGTAATTTCTTTAGGTTAAAAGTGGATGGATATCGGACTGCACCTGTAAACAGGGCAATATCTATTTTGCAGTCATATCATGAACTAGTAAAGAGTGGCATCGATTAGGTATAGTTATCTTTGTATTTGCATTATGGATTCCTGCTAAATATTCCAAAAGTGCTGTTCACTTCCCAGTAGCCATAACAAATCTCTTTGCCAATTTGGGAGATCATTTGAGAAACAGAATTTATTTTTATCCTCAGTGTACTCTCATATTGAGAATTTTGGCTGTGACATTAGGATCAGCTTTTTACATTACATCAAATGCATTGCTAATTAAGGTTTGCATGTTCATTAAAGCTTTGGCCAATGTTAATTACGTATATTAATGGAATCTTGTGTAACACCTGCCTAAAGCGATGGCCTTTAATCTTTCAAATATCTCAATTGAAGCTGCTGTTGTTGTGAATTTTCCATAATTTGAATTCTGTATACAACCATATAGTTTTCAATCATATTTTGCATATTTTTCCAATGCATATATTAAATGCATGCCTGTAATTATAAAATTCTGAAGAGTTTAGTAATGCTTGTCACTGGAGGCACTGATCTTATTTTTATCTCTGTAAAATATATGTTACATTTACCATCTGTTTCTCATATAGTCCTTTCCTGCTTGCTTAATTCCCGTGGAGGTTTTCAAATGCATCTCTGCTTGCTTTAAAGTGAACTTTAAGACATTCTATTCATTGTTTCTAAGTGCATAAAGCAGAAAACATTTAAAATGTTATTACTAACACTAAAGCAGGAAATTACTTTTACACAATGTCTGTTACTGTACCCAGTAAACGAGTTGCGTTTATAAACCATGCAAGGTTTTCTAAGCACAAGTATTCATCCATTGATTTGAAGATTTCTGTTTAATTTTCATGCTGTAATTCCATATTCTGTCCTTGTGTTGATGTTTACAAATCTGGTACACTTCTATTCATTTCCATCATTTGTAAAGATGGAATTATTAAATATTGGGCAGAATATTTGTAATTATTGGCAGGTCTTGTAAGAGTATACTTAACTATACAATTGACATAACACTGTAATCTTCAATGATGTATGAATGATTGATGTTTACATATGCTATCACCAGAGTACATGCTAGAGCTTACAGCAATCAGAAAATTCATTGTAAGCATACAGAGCAGGGTATGAATAGTAAATTATAATGGTTCCTACTGGTAATGCTTTACATAGCTCTTCTGATTGACAGAATACCCAACAGAGAATCCACAAGGGACTTCCAGTTCAGGAACTTTCTTACAGATAGTAAATTGGTGTTGGCATGCACACAAAATAAATGACATGATTCAGCAGATTTCAAATCCGAATCTAAAACTCTGGAGACAAAAGTAAATATTCATCAAACAGCTCAACTTCAGATTGATTTTATTTTGCATCAGCAGCACTCTGTTAGTTTTAAGCCAGCCTCGGAAACCAGGCCCAGCAAATTTATACCTTGCACACAGGTTAAAATAAATTACGAGACCCAGTAGCTTGCAAATGGAATCAAAAAATCTGAAATATGGTGCATTGAAGGGATCACTCATCACTTATTTTGTTGGGGTAATGGAGTGCAGGTAAGGTGCTATCTAGCAATAAACGCCATATGTTTTTGATCCCAGTTCTTGAGACTACAAATTAGTGGTTACCTAACAGCAAGCTTGTCTCAGCTGTTAGTAGATTGTCATTGATGTTGGCCAGGATCTTTTGTCCTTGAGTCTAAGTTCAGTGGCAGAGTGGAAATCGGAGTGATTTCCACTACGGGAGCAGGATGGCTGACCACACATGATCTTATGCTGTTCAGCGCATTACCTATGCATCTGTACCCTGTTACCTTATGGGGTTGAGGGTCCAGGCCTTATATTTAAAGGGCACCAGGAAAGCCTGCAACTAACCCCTCTACCTTTGCCTGGCCACTGCTCCAACCTTCTCCACTAATTCTTCCTCCCTTCTTTGGTTATCCTCCATGCAACTTGCACTGCCACCACCTGGTCTCAAGCATAGGCTGGCATTTACAGATGTTCTCCAAAGAGGACCAGACGGCAGCAACTCACTGTTAATCATAGAATAAGTTTACTTCGCCAGGTGCAAGCCACTTGTAAAAGTAAACATTCTAGTTTCTTGCTGGCGGGAAGTTAATTTGGAGGAGGAGCTTAATTCTGGTGAGTTGGCTTTTTAATAAGCATGCATGACATGCCAATGCATGCAGAAGGGCTTCCTGACATAGTTCATTGGGAAGCTCCACCTGCCTTTAACCCAACTTTAAAAACCCAGTAACTTAATTGCTAAGGTTCATCTCGTTGTCAGGAGTTTTGGTCGCATGCCAAATTAAGTTCCCCCACCTGCCAAGCTTCCCAATGCTGGCAGACCGGGAATATTCTGCCCATGATCCCTAAGCATGCAGTGCTTAAGCTATTAGCAGGGACAATGTTTTGTTTGCATTTGTTGACAATTTAATGGTAATAGCAAGGAAATAATTAAAAAACATTTCTTTAATTAAAAAAAAAGAACATTTGTGTAAATAGCAAGTATACATTTCAGATATGAAGGCTAGGTTGCACATCCAAATATTTAAATATGTTCTGTGTGAGCTTATAAGTGTTTTGAAGGCCCAGCAGACCTACTGAATGTCTTTGAAAGCTGGTTTGATATTGCACTGAAATTCGAGCAGTGTAAGACTGCTACCTCCAGGGGTCAGACTTCACTCTTTTGTGAACTCTGGCCAGCACACAATGGTTGGTTGGCTTATGCTGCAGCCTCAGCCTTGCTCATCTTCAGCAGGAACTGCTTTACAGTATAAGTACTAAAACCAAAGTCACACCACAGAGTGAAGAGACATATTTAAGATTTCTTTGTGAGGAATTACATTGTCTTATGCTCTTGATTCTGTCAATTTTCACGATCTATCCAAAGTACGATATTAAAAAGTTTACCTGAACTGTTTTGTCCTTTCATGGAAGATACAACATCTTGGAGTTTTTGAAACAGTTTGTATGTTGTGCAAGTAAAGTCTATTCTATTTTAGTGTGATTATCTGACTTGTCACTAAATCTATTCAGGCCTGACCGTAACATTCTAACAATCTAACAATTACCACCTTAAACATAAAGCAAAGAATGTGCTTAAATGTTCAATGTGGTCTTTGGTGCATTATGCCATAACGAAGAGATAATTGTGTGTCTCGTGGTACACTATTCCACTCACTGGACAATATCAAACTCTTGGTGAACACAATAGTGCAACTTGTGCCCCTCCTATATGATCCCAACGCAGAATGTTGTGACAAAGCCTGGGCAGTAACAGTTGTGATTAATTCTTTTAGAAGTCTGTTCTGTTAAGTGTGTAACTTTACAGGACATTTTCTTGGTACAGTTTCACAGATCAGCGTCATTCAAACTCTCTTCCTCTAGTTGCTCCCATTACAAAAACTAATTGGTCAATTATCTGCTGGAATCCAGTCAATAGAGATGTCAAATTCAAAAGCTCTTAACTTTTCTGCACAGGTTATTATGGTAAACAGCAGACTTTTATACATGTTGGTGAAGTTGCCATCGTCTCAGATGACCGTAGGCTGCTCTCCCCTGGTGGTGATTTAACTTGATGATCACCACACCTCAGGTGAGGGGTAAGGTTGAGAAGGTTATCATGGATAACCACAGCTGGTACAGGAATTGAACCCATGCTGTGTTGGCTGTGCGTCACGAACCAGCCATCTCGTCAACTGAGCAAATCGACACCTCCCACATACATATTAGCTATGTGGCTGCTGTAAGGAAATTACTTGCATTTTCCTGAATTATGAAGATTAATACCGTATTTGACGAGTGCAATCTTATAGTTGGTTGGTACTTACATTTGAGGAATGCATATGGGGAAAACACTCAAATATCTAATAGGAGTATCCTGATTAAATAATATCTTAAAGCATATGATATATAAGGGAACTGTGAATACCTGCTATATTTTGCAGTTAAGAACATTCAGCTCCGTCCACATCCTCAGAATGGTTCAAAGTGCTGCTTCATTACTGTTGCGAAGTATAGACAAACACAGAAGCCATTTTTTGCTGGGTAAAATCCTTAACAGTGAATCAGATAATCTGTTTCATTTGATGATGTTGATTAAGGGTCATTAACCCTTTTCTGTGAATGCAGATTGGGTCTTAGTTAGCATTTCAGCACCCCTGAAAATGCAGCAATCCCTCACTATTGCACACAGTTATCAGCCTGGATTATGTGCAAGTCCTAAAGTGGACCTTGAACCCATAAAATTTGAACTCTGAGTTGAGAGGGAAATCACTCAGCCAGATGACTATGCATTTGATGGCATGACACTATTTACTATTGGTTTGCCAAAATGCAGTTCATCCTTGTGGTAGCCCACAGTTTGAAGCCTGATCCAGATCACCGAGGAAAGGTTCTTCCTTAAAGAATAGTGGGAGAGTTGAAGAGTGAATCCACATATGACACTGTTTCAACTAATGGTAGCTGTGGAGGATTGTTAGCTGAGAGTTTGTCTGGCCACTGTTCTAGCTAGGGGTACAATGTTCAGCATGGGGGGGAAAATATCAGCAAATAAAAACACACAATTGATGCAAGAAACTGAGGTTGAAAGCTGATAGAAAGTCAAGCAGCAGCATTTTCACAATGTAGATAGAATACAACTGAGATTTTTTTTGAAAGGTTGCAACTTTGATTATTTTTACTGTGATTTGTTTTGCATTCATATTGAAGACCACAGTGGCAATATCTTGGGATATAAGCACTGAATTACCCCAGAATATGGGTAAATTAATTGTGTTTTGAACAGAGACTATGGAACACAGTTTGCCTGATTTGGGAATGCTAATGAATGCTATTGGGGAAAGGTTTGTGGTCTAAAGCCTGATTTTAAAAGTATAGAATTGGAACAGAATGGAAAACATTGCAGGTAAAATATTAATAACTGTGAAGGTGGTAAGGGATTAGCTGAAAAGATCTTGATGGACTACAAGGTGATTGTTGTAAATTGCTTCTGCCTGTAATTTGCAACAATCAGGGCTATGTGAGAGAGCTGTATTGCTAGAATTAAGTGATCTAAGCCCTTGAAACTCTAGTGACATAAAGTTGAATGAATGGTATTGTAATACCAACCAACTGAACACAATTCTGACATTGTAAAATCACTCCTACACTTTGCCCTGACTTGCCTTGGAGACAAGAAATTGTAAGCAACCTTAATTGTTAACCCACTGAGTTTCATTTGGATCTTGCTAAATGTGAGCTTGCCTTCTGTAAAATTATACAGTTGAATAGCACACAAGGGAGTGAGAATACATTACTCATTTTGTGAAAAATCTAAATATGCCATTTTATTGATGCAATGCCCACATGCTCACAGGATTCTCAAAAGATAGTGTATGAAATCTCTGCATTAGAGATTCAGGTGAAAGAGAATATTCTGAGCTATTGACGAATGCTGAACTATTCATGTTTATACATACGAACATACGAATTAGGAGCAGGAGCAGGCCAGTTGGCCCCTCAAGACTGCTTCACCATTCAATCAGATCACAGCTGAACTGATTCTAACCTCAACTTCAATTCATGCTTGCCTCTAATAACCTTTCACTCCCTTGCTGATCAAGAACCTGTCTACCCCAACCTTAAAGAAATTCAAGGACTCTGCCTCAACTTTCTTTTGAGGAAGAGAATTCCAAAGTCTACAACCATCTGAGAGAATTTTTTCCTGTCCTAAATGGACGACTTATTTCAAAACAGTGACCCTGAGTTCTAGATTTTCTCAAAGGAGTAAATATTCTTTACACGTTCACCATGTCAAATCGCCTCAGGATCTTGTATGTTTCAATCAAGACACCTCTTACCCTTTGAAACTCCAGTGGATACAAGCCTATCCAGCCTTCCTCATAAAACAACATGCCCCATCCAGCTATTAATCCAGTAAACCTTCTCTGAGCTGCTTCTAATAAATTTACATATTTCCTCAAATAAGGAGACCACTACTGTATTTAGTGCTTCAGATCTGATCTCACCAATGCCCTGTATAACTGAAGCATAACGTTGCTACTCTCGTACTTAATTCCTTTGCAATAATCGGTAACATTCCATTAGCTTTGCTAATTATTTGCTGTACCTGCAATTTTGTATTTCATGCACTAGAGCACCCAGAGCCCTCTGCATCCCAGAGCTCTATAATCTCTTACTGTTTAGATAATATGCTTTTTTAATTTGTCCTGCCAAAATGGACAAGCTCACATATTCCCACGTTATATTCCACTTGCCAGAATTTTGCCCACTCACCTAGAATCATAGAATCCCTACAGTACAGAAGGTGGCCATTTGGCCCATCGAGCCTGTACCAACCCCACACATTTACCCTGCTAATCCCTCTGACACAAGGGTCAATTTAGCATGACCAATCAACCTAACCCGCACATCTTTGGACAGTGGGAGGAAACCGGAGCACCCAGAGGAAACCCACGCAGACATGGGGAGAACGTATAAACTCCTCACAGACAGTGACCCAAGGCCGGAATTGAACCTGGGTCCCTAGCACTGTGAGGCAGCAGTGCTAACCACTGTGTCACCGTGCCGCCCAACCTAATCTAATATCTTTTTGTAGCCTCCTTACGCACTCTTCACAACTTGCTTTCCTTCTTATCTTTATGTCATCAGCAAATTTAACAACCACACCATCCATCACTTCATCCGAATCATTTACATAAATTATAGTGTTGGGTCCCCAGTGCTGATCGCTGTGGCATACCCTTCAGATCCTGCCAACCAGAAAATGACCCATTTATGCTTACTCTCTGTTTTCTATTAGCCAGCCAATCTTCGATTCATGTCAATATGTTACCCCAATACAATGAGCTTTTATTTTCCACAATAACCTTTGATATGGCATCTTTATCAAATGCCTTCTAGAAATCTAAGCACCATACATCCACCGATTTCCCTTTATCTACAGCACCTGCTACTTTTTCAAATAACTCCAATAAGTTGGTTAAACATGATTTCCCTTCCACAAAACCATGTTGACTCTGCCTGATTACTTTTAATTTATCTAAGGGCCCTGTTATAATATCTTTAATAATAGCTTCTAACATTTTCCCTATGACATAAGTTAAGCTAACGGGCCTAGAGTTTCCTGTTTTTTTTTTTAACCTCCCTCCCTTTTTAGAGTACAACATTTGCTGTTTTTCAACCAAATATAACCTTCTCTGAATCTAGTGAAATTTGAAAAAGAAAACCAACACATCGACCATCTCATCAGCTATTTCTTTTCAGGCCCTAGAATGAAATCCATCAGGATCCTGGATGTGTCAGCCCACAGTTCCAACAATTTTCTCAGTACCACTTCCCTGACAATTATATGCGTTCCTCCCTCCTTCCATTTCTTGCTTTACATTCACTTCCGGGATGTTATTTATATTCTCTACAGAGAAGACCAAGGAAAAATATGTATTCAATTAATGGGCCATTTCCATATTTTCCATTATTAACTCCCCAGACTCGCCTTCTATTGGGCCAACAATCACTTTGTTAACTTATAAAAAATATTTATAGAAATTCTTACTCTCTGTCTTTATATTTTTAGCTAGCTTTCCGTCGTACTCTTAGTTTCCCTTCTTATTAATCTTTTAGTTATTCTTTGTTTTTTTATATTCTGTCCAATCTGCTGACCTTCCACCCATCTTTGTGCAATTATATACTTTTTCTTTAAGATTGATAGTAACTTTTTTGGTGAACCACAGATGGTGGGTCCTGCCCTTGGAATTTTTCCTTTTCATTGGAATGCACCTATTCTGTGTGTTCTGACATATCTCCGTAAATGTCTGCCACTGCATCTCTATTGACCTATCCTTTAACGTAAATCGCCAGTTCACTTTTGCTAGCTCTATTTTCATGCCCTTATAATTACCCTATTTAAGTTTAAAATACTAGTCTTACACTCATCTTCTTTTCCTCAACCTGAATGTAAAATTCAATCCTGTTATGATCACTGCTACCTAGCGGCACCTTTATGATGAGGTCATTAATTAACCCTACCTTACCTCGCATTAAGTTGATCTTTCTCTACACCTAGTTATGACTGGAACACTTCATTCTGCACTCTCTTGTTTCCTTCTCTATGAACGGTATGCTTTGTCTGTATAGCGTGCAATAAATAATACTTTTCACTGTATGTTAATACATGTGACAATAATAAATCAAATCAAATTGTTGCACAATACCAGGTCTAATTTAGCCTGTGCCCTGGCACTAGAATTTAAATTATCCTGAAACCAACTATGCAATTGTCATTTGCACTCTCTTTGCTCATCTGGCTGTTTCAGTCTGGGGAGAGAAACTTCTGGCCGTTCACACTGGTGGGATCTTCCAATTCTGCCAATGGCGCACCCCTGTGCCAGATTTCCCAGAGCAAGAGATACATTCAATGGGAAATCTGTTAACAACGGCAGGAGTAGAGATTTTGCTCCCAGCCAATGGCGGGCCACCTCCACTGCCACGAATCATACGGCCAGTTGCGTGGAAAATCCCGCCGTATTTGTAGATTAAAATTTCCCGTAGTAATTGCTATATCTTTCTGACGAGCTCCAACAATAGCTGGGATCTTCCACCACCCCCAGTGGATTTTCCAGAAGTGGAAATGGCTAGCCATAGATGTGCAGGTTAGGTGGATTGGCCATGCTAAATTGCCCCGAATGTCAGGTGGATTAGCAGAGTAAATACGTGGGGTTATGGGGATAGGGCCTGGGTGGGATTGTTGTCGGTGCAGGCATGATGGGCCGAATGGCCTCCTTCTGCACTGTAGGGATTCTGTTTCTATGAATGGCTGTCGGAGGGATCTTACAGTCCCACTGAAGTCAATGGCCATTTGCGCTACTCATCACTGGATTCACCTTCAATGGGACCAGAAGATCCTCTCAATGGAATATCAGCCTATGTCTTTGTATCAAATGGACCATGACAACTGAATCCTCCCCTTCCCACTACAAGTTCCTTTCCAGCCCTGAGCAGATGTCCCGAACCCTGGCACTGGGCAGGCAACACAGCCGTCTGGACACTCATTCTTTGTTGCAGTTAACAATGTCAATCCCTCTCACTGTGCTGTCCCCCACCACCACTACATTCCTGCTTGCTCCCCCCAGCTTGAACAATTTGCTGTACCATGGTGCTGTGGCCAGCCTGCTCATCCACCTTGCAGACCTCACTTGCATCTACACAAGTTGTGAGTACCTCAAACCTCGTTGATAATTGCAAAGTCTGAGTCTCCTCCACTATTGTCTGCTTGGTCCCTCTACCTGTCTTACTCGCAGTATAATCCCCCTGTCCCCTCACTGCTGATGAAAATTACCCTTCTATAAGAGATGCAACCATTTTCTGGAACAAAGTGTCTGGGTATTTCCCCCCACCCTTATGTTGGGCAATGTCTGCAGTTGGGCTTTCAGATCGATGATCCTTATCCAGAACTGTCTTCTCGTTGTTCGCACTTCCTGCAAATATGTTTGTCCTGATTGCCTTGGCTTCCAAAAGCTCCCAAATTCCACAGCTGCAACATAGCATCCGTCCTGCCTTTGTTACTTGTTATTTAGTTACATAAGAACTAGGAGCAGGAATAGGCCATCTGACACCTCAACCCTGCTCCGCCATTCAATAAGATCCTGGCTGATATTTTTGTGCGTTCAGCTCCACTTACCCACCCGCTCACCATAACCCTTAATTCCTTTACTGTTCAAAAATTTATCTATCCTTGCCTTAAAAACATTCAATGAGGTAGCCTCAACTGCTTCACTGGGCAGGGAATTCCACAGATTCACAACTCTTTGTGTGAAGAAGTTCCTCCTCAACACAGTCCTAAATCTGCTTCCCCTTATATTGAGGCTATGCCCTCCAGTTCCAGTTTCACCCGCCAGTGGAAACAACTTCCCTGCTTCTATCTTATCTATTCCCTTCAGAATCTTATGTGTTTCTCTAAGATCTCCCCTCATTCTTCTGAATTCCAGTGAGTACAGCCCCAGTCTACTCAGTCTCTCCTCATAAGCCAATCCTCTCAACTCCGGAATCAACCTAGTGAATCTCCTCTGCACCCCCTCCAGTGCCAGTATATCCTTTCTCAAGTAAGGAGACCAAAACTGTACACAGTACTCCAGGTGTGGCCTCACCAGCACCCGATACAGCTGCAACATAAACTCGCTGTTTTTAAACTCCATCCCTCTGGCAATAAAGGACAAAATTCCATTTGCCTTCTTAATTACCTGCTGCACCTGCAAACCAACTCCTTGAGATTCCTGCACAAGGACACCCAGGTCCCTCTGCAGAGCAGCATGCTGCAATTTTTTACCATTTAAATAATAGTCCATTTTGCTGTTATTCCTACCAAAATGGATGACCTCACATTTATCAACATTGTACTCCATCTGCCAGACCCTCGCCCACTCACTTAGACTATCTATCCCTTTGCAGACTTTCAGCGTCCTTTACACACTTTGCTCTTCCACCCATCTTAGTGTCATCCATGAATTTTGACACACTACACTTGGTTGGTCCCCAACTCCAAATCATCTATGTAAATCATAAACAATTGTGGTCCCAACACTGATCCCTGAGGCACACCACTAGTCACTGATTGCCAACCAGAAAAACACCCATTTACCCCCACTCTCTGCTTTCTGTTAGTTAACCAATCCTCTCTCCATGCTAATACATTACCCGTAACACTGTGCAACTTTATCTTATGCAGCAGTCTTTGGTGCGGCACCTTGTCAAATGCCTTCTGGAAATCCAGATACACCACATTCACAGGTTCCCCATTGTCCACTGCACATGTAATGTTCTCAAAGAATTCCACCAAATTAGTCAAACATGACCTTCCCTTCATGAACCCATGCTGCATCTTACCAATGGGGCAATTTATATCCAGATGTCTCACTATTTCTTCCTTGATGATAGATTCAAGCATTTTCCTTACTACAGAAGTTAAGCTAACTGGCCTATAGTTACCTGCCTTTTGTCTACCTCCTTTTTTAAACAGTGGCATCTACTACTTTCCTAATTAACTTAGAATTATATTCTATGCTACAATTTACTGTACTTATTAAGTGCTCCATATTTAATCATCAATTTATGAAATCCACCGACAACTAAAAGTTACACGTTTCTTAAGTACACAAGTTTTATGTGTTTATTTGAATATTATTTTATTTAAAGTTTTTTGTTACTTTCATCTATGGATCTATCTTAACTCCTGTTATTAGTTACATGCACCTTTTGTTTCCAGGGAGAAATACGGCTTATCAACTTGGAGACCAGGAGAGATGCTGTGGAACAGATGTCCCTGAAGCTTTATAGTGAGCAGTACACAAGCAGCAACAATAGAAAACAAGAATTTGCTGCAATGTCAAAAGTCAATTGGGTAGATACTTACAGGTACAGAAACATATTTTTTATTTAATTTATCATCACCTGACTCAATTAGTTCATGAAGTACTTCAGAAGACTGTAGTTAAATACACATTAATATCCACCTATCTTTATGGCTTAAATGTATTGTGTTGTTCTGTAGTAAGCCCATATCAGGCCTTGTTTAATTAAGTAAACTTACTCGATGTTAAAACAAATGATAAAATTACAAACTTGAAGCTAGGCCTTAAGTACCATTTGAACAAATGTTGATGAACACAGGAGTTTGCTGAGTTTAATATTGTACTCTTAATTTCTGTACTCATTCTATTTATATGTTTTTAGCACAATATTCTATAATTACACTGTGTTTACGAACTCCAAAACAGCTGCTGTTTAAACTAACTTTGAGCATTTTGAATTTCTCCAACTTGATATCTTATATCTCAGAGTTTCAGCAATAGGAAAACACATCGTCATGCTCAACCCAATCATATTCCAGGTATTTCCAAGCAACCTGGCTTATATGTTGATGTAACTCCATTACTTAAATGGAATTAAAACAACACAAAACTTGTATCCATTGTCACATAGGATGGAATTTTCCATTTATTTGTCTGAGGGCGGGTGGGTCCGGTGGTGCTCTTCCCGCTGGCCGGAAAAGTGGGAACTCGCACCTAATTCCACACTTGGGACCTTGTTAATCATCATAGGCAAGTATCGGGCTGAATCACCTGATGGGATAAGAGCTGATTTGCCTGAGGAGTCCTAGATCTAAGAAACACTGCAACCTCATGTCTCCAGCCCAGGAGGCCGTCGTGCGGGAGGACAGAGCACCTGGTAACCACAGCCAAAGTGCCACACAGTGCCAGAAGAGGATGAATGATCTTATGCACTCCACCAGGGTAAGTTATCTCTTAACTCCCTTCATAATCAAACTTTCACCATGCCTTCATGTCCTCAAACTCTCCTCATGGGTCACATATATTAGTTGGGCAAACATATCAACACTCATTCCCTCACGGACACTTTCACATTCCATCTGTCATGTTGCTCACACACCATCCTCTGGCCCTTCTGTGGAGGGATCACCAGACACAAGGGGCATGCATTTCACCCAGCCTCTGCTTCATCCCCACTGATCACATACCTTTCTTTCACCTTTATACAAGCTAAGCTGGTACACAGCAAATAGAGAATGCCCAGACCCAGGGGAGGAATGGCCAAGATCATTGACCTCAGCAAATTTGAGGAGGCTTGTGGGGGAGGACAGTGATTGCTCCTGTGGGGAAAGGAAGAACGGCTTCTCCCAACAACCTAGTAAAGATCACAGCTTCATCATTTCATCAAATCCTGACAATCAATGAGTCAGAAATGTACTCTGATATAGCTTATGCTCATCAATTTAAATTCTATTGTCTATTTTCCAGGTACAAGCAGATAGAGGTCACCAACACAGCTTAAGCAGCATTCCGAGCCCCCAGAGCACATCCGAGGATGAGGAGGTTCACAAAGATCCATCATGCACTCACTCACAGCCTCCACCAGTGCAGGGACACACACCTCAGTGGGGAGTAGACTCAAGGTCACTCTTTAGAGAACACCTCTCAGACACATCCCTGCAGCAGTCAGATGGAAGGGACATCCAAGGTCTCCAGTTCTCAAAGGGCTGCTGTGGACCAAACAGCCAATCAGTCCCAGTCAAATGATGAACCTCTGGAAGCAGCTGCCAGCTCAATGATAGAGACACAATGGCAAGCAGTGGAACATCAGGCAGAGATTCAAAGTCAGGAGGAGTCCGTCCGCATTCTGTCTGATCTTGTGGCTCTGACATAAGAGTACCTCAAGGTCACCTTGGGAAGGTTGGCATCCACCATAGTGACCTTGATCCAGCTGTTCTTGACAAATTCACGTTTGACCTTGCACTTGGTGGTGCCCATCAGGATGTGTGACCACTAAGATGTAGGTGACATGTGGATGACACCTTGACCTTCCCCTCGGTGCCCGTCTCTTGCAGGAGTTAGGCTAGGGGCCTTTGGCACCACAGGGAGTATTCAAACACTCCGGGGCCACCTCTGAGGACACTCCAAGGATGTGCAGCCACTCGCAATCCCTTCTGCCTGCATCCACATCCACTCCAGTAGCACAGGCCACCGAGGGCACATCTGCCCTGAGCAGGAGGCCCATATGAGGCCAGGGCTCCACAGGCCTTGGGCCACCAGAGGACATCCACCAAGTTCATCACAGACATCAGAACATAGCAGTCAGCAGGCTGCTTCCACCTCTGCTGCAGAGGTTGGGGCTCCATCAAGATGTAGTGGTGAGGTTAGGAAAGTTAAAAATTGGTGATGTCACTTCTGGTTCACGGAAGTGCTATCATTGTAAATAAATTGCACTTTTGTGAAATCATTTGATGGGTTTGTGAATGTTCTGGTCAAATGAAGGCGTTGTGCATTTGTTGTTTGGAATCATCTTATCTCGAGGTTTAGCTATTGTCCCACTCAGCGATAGTGTCTCATTATAAGATGAACATTCATGCGATGTAAACCTCAGTGCAACTAGAGACTGACCTTTGTGTGTTGCCGTAGGAGATGTATTTTAATCTTTATTTGAAGTGTATGATGGGATCAATCTCAAGTTACCTAATGACTGAGGGCAGCTCATCAGCACTGATACTTCGGTAGCACTTGGGTCTCCTCAGTGATAGTTCTTGAACTCAGCACATGCACTTCTGGATGAGTTCTGCAGGCTGGTCTGTATCTGAGTCATGGCAGTGTTTGCATCATTAGAAAGCATCAAAGTTTGTCTCGCATCACTGCTGTTCTCATTCCTCAGTGGACTTTAAGTTCCCAGAGTGAGCACATTGGCAGAGCACCATTGACCAACAGTGTGACCATGTCCCAGCATAAGGCCAGAATGTGCAGGACATGTTCTCTCAGCAATTGTTTTCACCATCCCCTGAAATGACAGGAAATGGCTTTGAGGGTAAGGAGAGATGTGGCATATGATCTCACTTAGCGTTATTCTTCCTGGAATCTGTCAGCGATGAAAGTATCACAGGCACGTCTCCCATGTCTTCCTTCCTCCATGGCATTAGTATGCTCATATTGTCCCTCAACAGCCCCCAAAGCTTCCAAGTCCTCAGCCTCCTTCATCTTCCGATGAGCTCTCATTCTCCTCCAAGGGCTCACCTCTTTGCATGGTCAAACTGTGAATGGCACAACTGCGATAATATGATAAACCCAATCAGGACTGCTTTGTAGTCAGCCAACTGAGCGGTCCAACCATTTGAAGCATATGTTCGGAAGTCCCATGATCTGCTCTAGAAGAGAGCATGTGAAGCTGTCAGCAGCATTGTACCTTTCTTCAGCATGCGTTTAAGGATGACGCACCAGAGTTATCAGCTAGTGTTTAAATGGGTAGCCCATATCCCCCAGCAACCAGGCCTGCAGACATTCTGGCCCCTTGAACATCCCAGGCACCTCGGAGCGACTGAAGATATAGGAGTTATGGTAACTTTCACCTCTCCCTCCTTTGCCTCCTCAGTGAATGAGGACTCTGAGAAACAGCATTGAGTCCTGAATCCATTAGTCCTTTTGCCTTCTCTCTGGAATGAAACATCGAAGACAACAATGATTTAAGGGAACAGAAAGAGGAGCTCTGATTTAGAAACCAAGGAAATATTGGAGCCTGCAGCTTTGGCTGCTTTACTTGCATTGTCTGATGCAGCCTTGCCCATGAGATACTAGTGCACACATTGAGGTGGTCAATCTATCATTCCAGAAATGTGACATCTGGAGCCCTCAGTGGGGTGATTAAGAACATAAGAAATAGGAGCAGGAGTAGGCCATCTAGCCCCTCGAGCCTGCCCCGCCATTCAATAAGATCATGGCTGATCTGACGTGGATCAGTACCACTTACCCGCCTGATCCCCATAACCCTTAATTCCCTTACCGATCAGGAATCCATCCATCCGCGCTTTAAACATATTCAGCGAGGTAGCCTCCACCACCTCAGTGGGCAGAGAATTCCAGAGATTCACCACCCTCTGGGAGAAGAAGTTCCTCCTCAACTCTGTCTTAAACCGACCCCCCTTTATTTTGAGGCTGTGTCCTCTAGTTTTAACTTCCTTACTAAGTGGAAAGAATCTCTCCGCCTCCACCCTATCCAGCCCCCGCATTATCTTATAAGTCTCCATAAGATCCCCCCTCATCCTTCTAAACTCCAACGAGTAAAAACCCAATCTCCTCAGCCTCTCCTCATAATCCAAACCCCTCATCTCCGGTATCAACCTGGTGAACCTTCTCTGCACTCCCTCCAATGCCAATATATCCTTCCTCATATAAGGGGACCAATACTGCACACAGTATTCCAGCTGCGGCCTCACCAATGCCCTGTACAGGTGCATCAAGACATCCCTGCTTTTATATTCTATCCCCCTCGCGATATAGGCCAACATCCCATTTGCCTTCTTGATCACCTGTTGTACCTGCAGACTGGGCTTTTGCGTCTCATGCACAAGGACCCCCAGGTCCCTTTGCACGGTAGCATGTTTTAATTTGTTTCCATTGAGATAGTAATCCCATTTGTTATTATTTCCTCCAAAGTGTATAACCTCGCATTTATCAACGTTATACTCCATTTGCCATATCCTCGCCCACTCACTCAGCCTGTCCAAATCTCTCTGCAGATCTTCTCCGTCCTCCACACAATTCACTTTTCCACTTATCTTAGTGTCGTCTGCAAACTTCGTTACCCTACACTCCGTCCCCTCCTCCAGATCATCTATATAAATGGTAAATAGTTGCGGCCCGAGTACCGATCCCTGCAGCACGCCACTAGTTACCTTCCTCCAACCGGAAAAACACCCATTTATTCCGACTCTTTGCTTCCTGTCGGATAGCCAGTCCCCAATCCACTTTAACACACTACCCCCAACTCCGTGTTGATGGGGCATCCCCATCTGTATCTGTACTTAGATGTCTCATACTCCTGGACAAAACCGCTGTTACGTTTGTTTTTGCTGGACCCTTTTGTTCTGGGACTTCAAAATGGTGCTGCTACAACTTTACTTCAGGACTCCTACGCTCACTGTCCGTGTGTCTCCGATTTACCTGAAGCCTCACGATGTGAATGTATTACCATATAATCCCTACAGTGGAGAAAGAGGCAACTCGGCCCATCGAGACTGCACCAATTCTCCAAAAGAGCATCTCGCCCAGACCCTCCCCTCTGCCCTATCCCTGTAACCCCATGCATTTACCATAGCTAATCCAGCTAACCCGTACATCATTGGACTGTGGAGGAAACCTGAGCACCCGGACGAAACCCACGTAGACACGGGGAGAATGTGCAAACTCCACATAGGCAGTCACCCAAGGCCATTGCAGGAATGGCTGCACTTCAAACATATTTCACTGCTTGCAATGAGCCTTGGGACTGAAACCATGAAATGCAGATTCTTTGTTTCTGCCATCAAACAATCACCATGGAAGTTTTTGATGGGCATCCCCATCTGTATCCCCTAACAGATGCCCTTGTGGTTAAATAGGGAACATGCTGGGAGGAGGATTAAATTTGCCTTCCTGTCCCTCACTATTCCTCATGTTCCTCACTAGCATCTGGTATTAGCAGGCTATTCCACTGTGAATGCCACCACAGCCAAACTTGATCATCTGGGATCACTAATCATTGATCAGGAGAGGGAACCCTGTTAATATTTTCCTTGCTATCTATGTGGCACTGAAACTAACTTTAGCTCCCTTACAAAGGAGCGGCACGGTGGCACAGTGGTTAGCACTGCTGCCTCACAGCTCCAGGGACCCGGGTTCGATTCCCGGCTTGGGTTACTGAATGTGTGGAGTTTGCACGTTCTCCCCGTGTTTGCATGGGTTTCCTCAGGGTGCTCCGGTTTCCTCCTGCAGTCCAAAGATGTGTGGGTAAGGTTGATTGGCCATGCTAAATTAATCCTTAGTGTCCCGGGATGTGATAGGTTAGAGGGATTAGCAGGGTAACTAATTGGGAAAAGGGCCTGGGTGGGATTGGTGTTGGTGCAGACTCGATGGGCCGAATGGCCTCCTTCTGCACTGTAGGGATTCTATGAAACACCCCATGTAAAACCTGCTAACTCAGCATAGATTGTGGATTGCATATAGCGTTCATACTTAACTTTGAAAGTGCTGTTAAAGCTTGCGGAAGTTAATTCTCTGGGAACATGGGTTCAAATCCTACTTCAGTATCTGGTGGAATTTAAATTCTATTAATAAATCTGGAATATAAAGTTAGTCTCAGTAATGGTTGTCATGAAATTCATCTGATTCATGAAACCCATTTGATTCACAAATGCCTTTTAGTGAATCTGCCATTTTTACATGGTCTGGCCTACCTGTGACTCCAGAGCCACGGCAATGTGGTTGACTCTGAGCTGCTGTCTGAAATGGACTGGCAAGCCCACATTTAAATAGCAATTGAGGATGGGCAACAAATAATGCCGTTGCCAGTGAGGCCCACATCCCATAAAAGAATATGTTTTAAAAAAGGAATGACCATGATCCATCGAGTACAGAAATACATTAAGTGCGAGCATATTTTAAAAATAACATTAAATTATATTTCTTGCATGTCACTTATTTTTCTTCAGTACCATTAATATTTTCTTAAATTATTTAATCCAGTTTTTAAATAGTCATTTGCAGAATGTTAGATTGTAAATTAGAGCCACATAAATAAATTGAATTTGAAATCCAACCTAAATTGTGTCACATGAAAACTTTAATTTGTTTAAATGCATGTGCAGTTGAGCAACATGCATGAGACACTGTTTGAAGGAGAAGTTAGTTATATATACTTCTGAACATACTTGATGAAATCAACATTCCATTCAGGAACTGTAGAAGAACTTGTACTCTGCATTTGAAATATATTTGAATGATAAATGCCTCCATAAATCCAGTGTGCTGCTTTAGATTACTCAGATTGAATCTAAAGGCAAAACTGTGTGATATTCATGATTTGAATTACCTAGAATATATATTTAGATGTGAAAACGCAGAGCATTAATTGTGTTACCCATTGAACAAATCATTATAGTTGTAACAGAAACAATTCATGTTTTAGAGTTGCAGGATAGAACTTTTTTTGCTACAACACTTAAGTCTGCTTTTATTGAACCAAATTTTGGAAAGTCTTTGAACGTGGCAGGAAATCTTTCTGGAGAAGCAAGTATTTATTTCCATTAAATGTTATTGAATAACATATTTCAATAGAATTCAGCAGTTAATTTCTGAGAAAACATGTTTGACACCCAGTTCTGTTGATGCATGTCGATGTCAGGAGTGACATTTGTGTAAATTTTCTTGTATATTACAACTGTATATTATCTTGTTGATGTCTGCACTTTTTACATTTACAAATACTTACTGCGCTAGAGTGCTGGCACTGAGTTGTAAACCAGAGGGTTCAGTTAACTCGGGCAAGGTGCTTTGAACTGAACACGGCTTTAATCCTTTTAAGCTGCTCAATCTAATGATTTATTTAGCTGAAAATTGTACAATCTTTCTTTGAATTTTAACGATTACTGCCTTTTGAGAATTTGTCATTTTGACTTTTTGGCCTAATCTTCGCATTTAGCATGTCTATGGGAGGCACCTGTCTGGAGCTCCATCCAGCCCTTGAGTGGCTTGGCATACTCGCTCATGCCCGACTAAAATCTCTGTCGGATATACTTTCATCTTCTTAGAAAACCTTTGGCTGTAGGTTTACCTTCAGTGCTGTTGACCCTCTTGTTTACCTGATGTACCTTTATCTAGTTGAGATTGTTCTGAAAATGACTACATTGAAATGGAGATTGTTAGACTGTTTTAACGCAAGAAACAAGTTTCCATAATATGTTTTATCTATACATTGGAAAAATGATGAAATAATGATCATGGGTTTTCATTGCTGATGTCTAATTATATGAATGTTGTGTTTTTGTCTCTCTGATACATTATTACATTATTTTATTAATCATGTTGTGCTTTCCATCTATGTTGGAATTTAATTAAATTTTGCTGACTAGTTTTGAGTTTTAATTTTCTATATAACAAGTAATTACATTTTCCACTCAGCATTCATTCAGGAATATATATTTTATTTATATAATGCATAATGCATTTTTAATTCTTCTTACCAGCCTTCTGGACTTTGAATTGGAATACCAGGAGCTTTGGGATTGGCTGATTGACATGGAATCCATAGTGATGGACAGCCATGACCTGATGATGTCAGAAGAGCAGCAGCAGCATCTTTACAAGGTTAGAGCCTATGTTACTGTCTTTACATGGATATGGAAAATCTGATTAGCCTGACAAGTCTTTCTCTCAGTGGACATCTTGCTGTTCATTGTATATATCATGGTGCCTATTAGAATTCCCTTCTCCATCCCCAACTTCATTTCCATCTCTTGCATGCCAGCAGAGAGTGCAGACATCATAATTGCCAAAGAGTTCCCTTTATCACATTCTATTAAGTTGTAATTTTATAAAGGAATGAGGAATTCTTCCCATAGATGAGTAGAAATAAAGGAGACAGGATTAATAAATAGACTGAAGCAAAATGAATAGTCAATGAAAGTAGGGGTTCTACTTTACAGTATGTGTTTCAATTTGAGGTTTCAGACAGATTAGGCTGTCCTTCGGAAGCTCGAAGAACAGTATTTGCCAAGAGTCTGGTTTATCGCTGCACTGGCACTAGTTGGTTTTCAATGAATTTTTATTAGTACCAGATAAAGCAGCCTTTATTGCTTTGTTATTTTACACACAATTAAAACAAATATATTAGGCTCTATTATTAATTTGAATTCCCTCAAATAATAAATACATTTATATTTCAGCTCTTTGTTATTACGTAGTCCAATAAATACTCTATTTTGTATGATATTACTTTATCCTTTTGTTGATACAAAATCTTGAAGCTAATACTGTAGATGTAATGGCATTTTAAAACAGAGCACGGGTAATATGTTAGAGCGTTTCAGGGGTTATTTTCAGCCGAAACTCCATAGCAGTAAATCTGCCTCGTTTAGGCTATTTTTTATTGTTGTAATTCTGACAGTTGTCATCCCTGAATTGCTTTGAACATATGGCACATTTCAAAGAGCAGATTGTGAATCGTAAAGGAAAAAAATTAATAACCACCATCAGAATTGACAACAGGATAATGACAAGAAACAACCACCCTCTGGCTCTTTTAGTAATTTTTCATTTTTATACAAGGAATGGAAATTCAAGGTCAAACAGAAACCGATCTCTTATCTTAGTGACTTCATCAGAAGTTACTATCGTCTTTAAGAGTGGTACTGGAAAAAATACCTCCAGTCCAGGTTTGTGCATTATCCGTTACACTAAGGGAAGCGGCTGGAGGCAATATCTTTCACACAGCCAGCAGGTGAATGCCACTAACTCAGAGCTGGAGTACAGGGGTGAGAGTTAAGGGGCAATCAGATTTTGTATTTTTAAGAAATCTGAGGAAAGAAAACAGACCATTTGCAGGAAAGCACTGGGAGAGAACCAAGGGTAGCTTGAGAGAGAATCAGACATACATTCTCCAGAGGCATAACTATATACATGAAAAGAGAATTTTGAAGCAGAATAGAAAGCACAAAGGAGGTTTGTGTATTCTTTGATTTTCATTTGAATGCACCACATTTGAGGTCCTTCCTTTACCTGGATGAAACTGGCTTGCTGCTAATTAGAAGTGGGCAGTGAGGCACATACAGACAGCTGAAAGAAGCAATTCTTCAAAGTATCCCTTAACATAGGAGAGCTTGTCCAAAAGAATCAAGCATTCTGCTTCATTTGCTGTTACTATCTGCTCACAGGTTTGTTCTTCACCTCTACTGAACTTTATCCTTCCAGTCTCTTTTGTTTAGTTCCCCGTTATGTTAACTGCTGCTATAAAGTTTTTCCCCCTTTTTAAGAATGTAGAAACCTTTTGCCAGTACTGCCCAGTTACAGATGAAAGTTCTGGTTATTTAATAAAATGCAGGTTTCTGTCATTCTGAAGTAAATTTTCTTCAGAAATTCCATTAATTGAATATTCAGTCTTGACAAACTAAGGAAGATTGGACTTAGCTTGAAGATCAGCTTTGTGAATAGGAATTTTTGAATCCACATTCGACTTCGTATATGATGAAAGCGTGCCCAACAAATTTGGTGTCCACAAGCAGGTTGACCATCAACCATCTTGCTCCCCTCTTATGATATGCAGCATCGTGTG
Source organism: Mustelus asterias (assembly GCF_964213995.1). NCBI lineage: Eukaryota > Metazoa > Chordata > Chondrichthyes > Carcharhiniformes > Triakidae > Mustelus > Mustelus asterias. Next base: position 34,382,008 of record NC_135818.1, read on the forward strand.
ATTGACATTGTGATTCAGCGAATGCAATTCATTTAAAGGCATACTGCACCCTCCTAACAATAGTGCCTTGATATTGAGTTTTCTATTGCATTCATTAAACCTAGGCCTTAAAGATTACCACAGAGCTTAAACAATGCTATAACTTTGTGACAGTAATTTTCTACAGATTAAGCCCAAAAATGAAGAACTTTCCACTGTTGTTTTTCCCATGGCTACATTTCTATTTGCGCAAACCCATGAAGAGCAACATTTTTACTTGTAATACTTTGTGGTGGTGCTGATGGAGGAGAGGTATGAGAATCTCATGACAAAGTTCCAAAATCTATTTTACCTACATTAAGGATATGTCATGTTGATGTTGACTTGCATTTATGTATAAAGATTTATTTGATTATTGAAATAATGTAATGAGATTGACTGATGAGGGGCATTATTCCTTAACAGAGTGCCATCTTCTGAGACTGTCATTTGAATTTCAGATGTAGCAGCATCCACAGTCTTAAATAAACCATGTATTGACCCATCCACTAATGGGTTTATTGTAAGAAAACAAAGGTTTTGTTCTGGAACTAAATCCTCAAGCTTACGAGTAAACTTTTAAATTCACGCTCCAAGGCAAATTGGTAAAGGAGTCTTTCAGATGGGGAAATGAATAGAATTTTATCAATAAATTTGTATTTTAAATCATTTAATTCTGTTTTATCTTTCTTGATGCACTATTAGACATACTATTTTTATAAAATGGTCTATTAGTAACGTTGAATATCGCAATCTTAGTGATGTCTGTGCCACTACTGTCCCTCGATTCGAGGACGGCACTTCCCAGACTCCTCCAATCACAAATGTCAATACTGCCTCTCTTCAGAGTGACTGAAGAATTTTCTTTGTCCTCTCCTGGAATGTTGGACATTTGAGAGTTGAGAAAGCAAGTCCTGGCGAGGTAGAATTTTCAGTTATCTGGATATGGTGTCCAGTCCAATCGACTCAAAAACAGCTTCTTCCCTTCTGCCATCAGACTTTTGAATGGACCTACCTTATATTAAGTTGATCTTTCTCTACATCCTAGCTATGACTCTAACACTACATTCTGCACTCTCTCCTTTCCTTCCTGGTGTACGGTATGCTTTGTACAGCACGCAAGAAACAATACTATATACTACTACATGTGATAATAATAAAATCAAATCAACAAAAGTCTGAGCGTGCACAACAATTGCTGTCGCCACACTCCTGTCCTGCAGTGAGACCTGGGCTGTCAGCATTCTGTTAGAACACTAGAGAAATTCCACCTACAATGCCTCTGCCGGATTCTCCAGATTCAATGGGAGGATTGTTGAACAAACAGCAGTGTCCTTCTTGAAACCAGCTCCATAAGCATTCCTGAACAAAATCAACTTTGATGGACTGGACACCATATTCCAGATAATTGAAAAACTCGACCTCACCAGGACCTGCTTTCTAAACTCTCAAATGTCCAGCATTCCAGGAGAGGACAAAAAAAATTCTTCAAAGTCACTCTGAAGAGAGGCAGTATTGACATTAATGATTGGGAGGAGTTTGCTATCAGTTGTTCAAAACAATGACAACCTGTCCATCAATCAAGCTGCATTATACTTTGATGAGGCAGAGTGGTGGCAGAAGAAAAGGAAGCAAATCTTGTAAGAATGAACCAATGATAACATTGGATCTGTTATAATGTGACCAATGGTAACATGCTGTGAGGGTCAGCTGACCTGGTAGACTATGGGCCCGATTTTACCATTTTCATTCTAAGTGCTGACTCGGGGCGTAATGCAGATCCGACTTGGAGATTTGCTTTCAGGCGCCCCCATACGCACTCAGCCATCTCCAGTCCCATTCGCGCTGTGGGCGGGGCTTAGCACAGCCAAAACAATCGGAGCTCTGAACTGCACATGCGTAGTTAGAAAAAAAGTGCACCCATGTCAGATCGCTCCCGGGCCGCGAAAAGCAGAGGAAGTGGCCCGGGAGCAAAAAGCAGGAGCGATAGTGCACATACACATCACTGTCCCCCTTATCCACCCCCCCGCTACCCAGACCGATCGCGACCCCTGCCCCCTTCCCCCCCCCAACCAATCGCCCACAGAGTGGCAGCGGACCCCCCCTGCCCCCCCATCAGAGACCCATCTGACCCCCCCCACCAGAGACCCATCTGCCCCCCTCGCCAGAGATCCATCTGTCTCCCCCCACCAGAGATCCATCTGTCTCCCCCTGCCAGAGATCCATCTGCCTCCCCCGCCAGAGATCCATCTGCCCCCCCCCCCCGCCAGAGATCCATCTGCCCTGCGCACCCCCCCCCCCCCACTCCAGAGGAACATCTGACCCGCCTCCTCCTCCCTCCCCACCAGACAACGATCGGCCCTCTCTCTCTCCCCCCCTCCCCCCACCCCGAGATACATCTGACCTGCCTCCTCCTTCTTTCCCCCCCCCGCCCCACCCAACCAGAGACTGATCTGACCCTCCTCCTCCTCCCTCCCCACCAGACAACGATCGGCCCTCTCTTCCCCCCCCCGCCCCGAGATACATCTGACCCGCCTCCTCCTTCTCCCCCGCCCGCCCCCAAACAGACAACAATCTGGCCTCATGTTCCCCCCCCCCACCCACCCAACCAGAGACTGATCTGACCCACCTCCCCCCCCCCCCCCCCACCCGCCCGCCCCCAAACAGACAACAATCTGGCCTCATGTTCCCCCCCCCCACCCACCCAACCAGAGACTGATCTGACCCACCCCCCCCCCCCCCCCCCCCCCCCCCCCCCTCCCTCCCCCCCCCCCCCCCCCCCCCCCCCCCCCCCCCCCCCCCCACTACTGGTCGGAGTCAGGGAGCCGTTGGAAGATCTGAACGCGCTCTTCAGCAGCTGGAGCGCCTGATTCAGACTTTTATTTAGCAGGTCCATTACGGCGCGGTTCCGGAATGGCAAACGCGGTGGTAAAGGGGGAAATGCTGATAGAGTTGGGCGGGCAGTTCATTAATTCAATTTAAATGCATGCAAATGCATTTAAATCTTCGTTGCGCCCGTTTTGGGCGCAAATCGAATTGCCGCCATTCCCGGGTTTCGGTAAAGTGACAATCTGCGCGGGCGCGGATCGCGTTAATGGCCTCACACCCGACTTTACCATGTTTTCGTGCCCGAAAACAGGTGCGATGCAGTGGTAAAATCGGGCCCTATGTAATGACAATGATGTGGTGGTCATTTGACCAGCTGACTCAGTATAAATAAGAAGCAGTTGGGAATAGTGGGGAGCTTGGATGGTCCAGGTGTGGCCTCAAGTGTTGGAGTAATGAAGTTTCTTTATTAAACCTTTTTCTTTGATAAAAGCAATTTACTGCAGATGCTGGAATCTAGCTTTGACAAAGGATCATCTGGACTTGAAACATCAGCTCTTTTCTCTCCTTACAGATGCTGCCAGACCTGCTGAGATTTTCCAGCATTTTCTCTTTATCTTTGATCTATCAGTTGGAGTAAGCTTTTGTTTTATTTTATTGCTTGCAACCAAAGAGTTCCTTCTGCTAGATGGACAAATCTTGAACTCTGGATCTCACTGTCATGTGGGACATCCTGCTCCATGTAGGCAACAATCTGTGGATTAAGAATTGGCCTGTTCAGCTATATGAAACCCATGGCACAAATTCATGTCTGAGTAGGTGCCATCCTCGAATCAAGGTTGGTACGTGATCTCAGAATTTTATATCTTTTTTCCAACAGAAGAAGGTGGTTGTCCGGGGTGCATGGCGTCCTTGATTATGCTGGCTGCCTTTCCGAGGCAGCGGGAAGTGCAGACATTGTCAATGGATGGGAGACTGGTTTGATTGATGGACTGGGCTTCATTCATTATCCTTTGTAGTTTCTTGCGGTCTTGGACAGAGCAGGAGCCATACCAAGCTGTGATGCAACCAGAAAGAATGCTTTCTATGGTGCATCTGTTGAAGTTGGTGAGAGTTGCAGCGGACATGCCAAATTTCCTTAGTTTCCTGAGAAAGTAGAGGCGTTGGTGGGCTTTCTTAACTACAGTGTCCACATGGAGGGACCAGGACAGGTTGTTGGTGATCTGGACACCTAAAAACTTGAAGCTCTCAACCATTTCTACTTCATCCCATTGGGCATGTTCTCCACTACGCTTTCTGAAGTTGATGACAATCTCCTTCATTTTGTTGACATTGAGGGAGAGATTATTGTCGTCGCACCAGTTCATCAGATTCTCTATCTCGTTCCTGTATTGTGTCTCATAATTTTGTTGACTTGCAGAGATTTTATTTTGTCAAGCACTCACTGCCATGTGTTCCCCCCACATAAAGAATTCAAGTTTATAACTGCTTTTGCAAGACGTGACGCAGTCGAGGGGAACCTACTGGGGACACGAAGGTAAGTATCACTCCCGGGAAGAATGGGACACTGCCCCCTGGCAGTGCCAACCTGAGTGCCAGGTGGGCCCTCTGGGGAGATCCATTGGGCGGGAGATTGCCCCGGTGCTTGTTTAGGAGGGGAATGTGGCCGCAGTCCTTGTGGGAACGGTTCCCCATATCTGTGGGCTGGGGGAAGTATTTTTTCAGGGCAGATCGGGGGCATTGTTTATCAGGCTGTGCCCTGCCACCACGATGTGAAAACCACACACCCATATTTTCTACGCACAGAATGCCAGGGAATCTGGAGAGGAATCTCGGCTGTGCAGCTGGAGAGCTCCTTGCCGGTTTTCTCACCTCTGCCAGCAGTCGATGCACACAGTGCAAAATTCCGTCTATTATCTGCAGTGTGTGGATGACTACAGTATCATTGCCCACTCTGCAAGAAATTTGCAAGCCATTCTCGATCTCTTCAATTCTGCATTCAAGAAACTCAGCCTGTCCTTGAATGTTGCAAAAACAAAACTCTCACCTGGTCAGCCAAATACTCCACCTCCCATATCTGTTGAAGGAGAAACTCTGGAACATGGTGAACACTTCGAATACCTTGGTAGCCACCTCTCTCAATAGGTTACAATTGTTACTACCAATCCCAAGTGGCTTTAGTTCCATTGAAGAGCATGCTCTGTCTCCATTAAATAGTGTTAGTGAAGCATGTCCTTTCAAATCAAAACAACTTCAAAGTACAGAACTGTCTGCTCCAAGATTCCGATCACCTTTGATAATTCAGCTAAAAGGCGAGTCTGAAACTTCATCTTGTTAATCTTCTCTGCCTCTGTCAATGATCTTTCTGGCTCCAAGCCTTCACCATGCTGCCAACTATTAAGGTCTGTGCTGTTATATTTTCTCAGGGCGTAGACCAACATTTATCATGCTACTTCACCAGATTTTAATGATGGTTTTGAAATATTTCTAGAGTACATATTTCCCTCCAGATGCACTTGCCTAGTTTTGCTTTAGCTATTAGTTGTACTGAGTTATTCCTTCTCCGTATTAAGTGTCGCTGTTGTTTGATTCTACAGTTTCGGCAGCTTGTTTAGTTCAGGTTGTGATTTTTCTTGAAATTAGTTGAACTTTAGTTGAAGTCACAGCTGTTATCCATTGTACGAGTTTACTATCACTTTTAAGTGTCTGATGCTGCTCCACTCACTCTGATGTCAGACAATTTCCTGCAGTCTGATTGCACAGTTATAGCTTATTTCTTCATCTCTGTAGTGCTCAACGTTATTACCACTCGGCTTTAAGTTCTCAATGTACTGATTTCAGATATAGCGGTGCCTGCACTCTGGCGCAGTGTGTCAACAGGAGAAATAACTGAAGGAGAACTACAGACTAAGGCCAGTAAGATTAAAAGGAAGAGCAGGCAGGGAGTAGGTATTGAACACAGCAGGACTGGTGGTCTGAAGTGCATTTGTTTCGACGTGAGGAGCACAAGATGTAAGACAGGTGAACTTAGAGCTTGGATTAGTACTTAGAACTATGATGTTGTTGCTATTACAGAGACTTGGTTGAAAGATGGACAGGATTCGCAGCTGAACATTCCAGGATTTAGATGCTTCAGGCAGGATAGAAGGGGATGTAAAAGGGGTAGGGGAGTTGCATTACTGGTTGAGGAGAATATCCCAGCTGTACTGAGGGAGGACACCTCGGGGGTTCAGGAAGCGAGGCAATATGGGTAGAACTTAGGAACAGGAAGGGTGCACTCACAATGCTGGGTGTTTATTACAGGCCTCCCAACAGCCAGTGGGAGATAGAGGAGCAGATATGCAGACAGATTTTGGAAAGATGCAAAAATAACAGGGTTGTTGTGGTGGGTGATTTTAACTTTCCCTACATTGACTGGGACTCACTTACTGCTAGGGGCTTGGATGGGGCAGAATTTGTCAGGACCGTTCAGGAGGATGTCTTGAAACAGTATGTAAATAGCCCAACTCGGGAAGGAGCCATATTAGACCTGGTATTGGGGAATGAACCCGGCCAGGTGATCGAAGTTTCAGTAGGAGAGCATTTTGCGAACAGTGATCATAATTCCATAAGTTTTAAGGTGCTTGTGGGTAAGGACAAGGGTGGTGCTCGGGCAAGGGTGTTAAATTGGGGTGTGGTGGACCTCAGTTGTGCCTTTGTCCTATATGGACCACCGTTGTGTGTGTTTGTCATACCTGGACACATCCCCTTCCAGTTTGGTTCCTCCCCTCAGCACCTAGTATAAAGGTGGCTGTCTCCTCCCCCTTGTTCAGTCCAGGTCGGTTAATTGTTGGGATCTGCTCCTGATTCTGTTGTGAATAAAAGCCTACACTTATATTGGCATATCGGTAGTCTTTCGCCTTATTGATAGCGCATCATGGGGGAAGACTAACTGCAACAATGTCAGCCAGGATCTGGAGAGTGTAGATTGGGGGAGGCTGTTTGAGGGTAAATCAACATCCCGACATGTGGGAGTCTTTCAAATGTCAGTTGATTTGGAATTCAAGACCACCATGTACCTGTGAGGATGAAGGATAAGAATAAATTTAAAAAATTACAGCACAGGAACAGGCCCTTTGGCCCTCCAAGCCTACACCAACCATGCTGCCCGACTGAACTAAAACCACCGACCCTTCCAGGGACCGTGTCCCTCCATTCCCATCCTATTCATCTATTTGGCAAGATGCCCCTTAAAAGTCACTATCGTATCTGGAAGTGTGGCAAGTATTGGAAACCCTGGATAAAGAGGGATATTATGAGCCTTGTCAAAAAGAAAAAGGAAGCATTCATGAGGTCTAAAAGGCTTAGGACAGATGAAGCCCTTGAAGAATATAAAGAACTTAAGGAAGGAGTTAGGAGGGCTAAAAGGGATCATGAAAAGTCTTTGGCAACAGGATTAAGGAAAATCTAAGGCATTTTATATGTATGTAAAGAGCAAGAGGGTAGCCAGAGAAAGGGTTGGTCAACTCAAGGATAGTGGAGAGACTATACATGGAACCAGAGGAAATGGGCGAGATACTAAATGAATACTTTGCCTCAGTATTCACCAAAGGGAGGCACTTGATGGATAAGGAGCCTAGGGTAGGGTGTGTAGATATTCTGGGTCATGTCGATATCAAAAAGAAGGAGGTATTGGGCCTCTTAAAAAACATTAAAGTAGATGAGCCTCCAAGGCCTTCTATGAAGTGGCAATCGCTGTTGGGTAATGAGGGGGTGGTTGTGGTTAGTTAGGGTGTGGGTGGGTATTTAGGAGTGTGGGGGTGGGGAATTAGTCATTATGTGGGGAGCTTTAACTCCTTTGCAACTGACACTCTGACCCTCTCCCCACCCCAATGAACCCCTCCAACTTTCCCCAACCACCTTCCACACCCCAAACTCTCCCCACTCCCTGACCACACTTCAGCCCTAATTGGTGATAATGCTCCTAACCTTTCTGGGGTAACTATTCTGCTAAGAGAGTTGAAATCAACCAAAGTCTCTGGGAATTCCCCCATTTTGAGAGTAAGTGCTGTGGTGGATGCCAAAACCAGTGGCTGGCAGGAAAACATGCCAAATCTCCCAGCCCCAACTGGTTATTGGTGCGTCCGGGTGTTTCACACTGTAGGGCAGTCCTGGATGGTGCATATTCTGCTGTCATGTCCAGGCGCCATATTGAAAAGACGTCCAACATCACTAGCCCACCATTGAAGAAAGAAGGTGGAGCAACTGAAAAATGAAGATAGATCTCTGAGAACAAAGAAAATTACAGCACAGGAACAGGCCCTACGGCCCTCCAAGCCTGCACCGAACATGCTGCCCGACTTAATTAAAACCCCCTACCCTTCCAGGGACCATATCCCTCTATTCCCATCCTATTCATGTACTTGTCAAGGTGCCCCTTAAAAGTCACTACCGTATCTGCTTCCACTACCTCCCCCACACTCTGAGGCTGGTGGATGTATCCTCTCCAGGACACCGAATCTGGAAGGCCCACCTGCAGATGCTGCCCCGACCCGATACTGTGGTGTTTCAGTGTCCAGGGCTGTGGGCAGTCCCCCATCCTGAACAGGCAGCCCCAGCTATTTTTCGGATGAGTCCCAACATCTGTGCACCACATTGTTACGAATGTGTTTTCCTGCCAGCTCCACAGATAATCTATTGTTGGGGGGATTGGGCCTTCATTAACCAGATGAAAATGAGGTTCACGTCGGCCTCCAGTGAGTTTTCTGACTTGGAAGATCCTGCTGTAAATTCATGCCAGCATGAATCTGATTTCCACGCTTTGTCTCTAAGTTGGAGCTTTTGAGGATTCCAGACATAGGCTAATCACCCAGTTGAAGTTGAAACTTCCCAAGTAATTCCCGTGCAGTCAGTGCAGAGGGCCCTGCAAGGAGTCCCCCATTGTATCTTTCAGGAACCTCCAGGGTATGACCCTCCTGGAAATGGAAGATCTGGGCTTCTTAGAATATTGGATACACATCTTTAGACCTATATAAATGAATTGGTCATATATTTGGCATTTCATTAAAGTTGGTGCATCCCTTGGTAGAATTCTGCAGAAGATTGCAATATTGGACTAGAGTTTCTGAGGATTGACAATCACAGTCAGATTGTCAGTCCACTCTTTTCTTTTTGCCTGTCTGATCTTGCGGTTTGGGCCAAGTGAGGAAATGCAGTGGATTCCTGTGGTTTTTAGTCAAGAGCAACAGTGCCTGAGGAAAGGAATCCATGTTCCTTTTTTAATGCTGCAAAGCAGCTAGGTTTAATGGTCTCACCCACATTGAGAAGTGAGGGTTTACATGGAAGAGACTGATAAAGAAAGTAAATGCACATGGGATCCAGGAAAACTTGGCAAGTTGGATCTAAAACCAGTAATTCCCGTGCAGTCAGTGCAGGGGGCCCTGCAAGGAGTCAGATCAGACAAGGAGTCAGGAGTAAGGAATCAGTTGGATTCCAAAGATGTGCGGGTTAGGTTGATTGGCCATGCTTAAATTGCCCCTTAATGTCCTGAGATGCGTAGGTTAGAGGGATTAGTGGGTAAAATATGTAGGGATATGGGGGTAGGGCCTGGGTGGGATTGTGGTCGGTGTAGACTCGATGGGCCGAATGGCCTTTTTCTGTACTGTAGGGTTTCTATAATTTCTAAGAAAACAGGCTTGGTAGGAGGAGACAGAGGATGGTGGTAGAAGGCTGTATGTGTGACTGGAGGCTGGTGTCCAATGGTGTACCACAGCGATCAGCGCTAAGTTCCTTGTTGTTTGTGATATATATGAACAATATAGATGAGAATGTGGGGGATGGTGAGTTAACTTGCAGATGAAAAAAATATTGGCAAGGTGATTAATAGTGAGGAGGAAGGTTGTAGTTTGCAGGAAGATATAGATGGATTGGGCAGATCAGAGGCAGATGGAATTTAACCTTGAAAAGTGTGAGGTGATGCACTTTGGAAGGAGCAACAACACAAGGGAGTACTCAATTAATGGCAGGATACTAGGAAGCTCAGAAGAACAGAGGGATCTCGGGGTGTTTGTCAACAGATCCCTAAAGGTAGCAGGCCAGGTTAATAGTTAAGAAGGCATGTGGGACTTTTTGCCTTTATCAGTCATAGCATAGATTATAAGAGCAGGAAGGTTATGATGGAGCTGTACAATATTTTGGTTCGGCCACAGCTGGTTTACTGTGTGCAGTGGTGGTTGCCTCAATAAAGGAAGGATATGACTTTACTGAAGAGAGTGGTGGGAATCTGGAATGCACAGTCTGGGAGAATAGTTAAGGTGGGAACCTCACAACCTTTAAAAAGTATGTGGATGAAAACTTGAAATGTCAAAACATTCGTGGCTATGGGCTGAGTGATGGAAAGTGGGATTAGTGTTGAATTAGTGTAGTTTTGGCGATGCAGACTCTATGGGCCGAAGGTCCACTTCTGTACGGGCTCTATGAGCGTGCAGCAACTGTGTAAATTCAGTGGGTAGGATGGTTGGGAGATGTGGGAGGGTTGGGTGTTCAGGGTGGAGGGTTGGGTGATCAGTGATAGCTTTGGGACAGTAGTTTGCGGTTGGCGCTTGGGTGGAGGCATTAATTGGGGGCTTGGGATTTTCATTAGGTTGGGAGGGTAGTCAGAGTGGGTGGGAAGTAGTCCAGGGATTGGAAGAATAGTTGGGGGAGTGGTGGGTATTCTGGGGTTATTTGAGGGGGTTGGGAGAGTAGTCGTGGGGTTGGAAAGTAGTCAGGGGAGAGGGGAGTGGTCAGAGGATCGGAGTGGGAGTTGGGGGCTAGTCAACGTTCTTATTGAGAGCTGGGTGGGTCACAATCCTCGGAGATTATAAATTATCTATTAATTAGCTTCTCAGCCATTGTAAAATGAGTACAGTGTAAATTCCTGTTTTATCAGAAAGTCAAGAATAGTACTAATCGTCACAGAAAGTAGATTAAAGGATAAAGAGGGAAAACCAAGTACACATGTAAACTCATATATTCATCTTCAACCATCCAGAGCTATAGGTACTCTAATCTAAGCATGCTGCTGTGTCCAGGTCTTGATTCTAATGAACCTTGGACAGATAAACTGGAATTGCACAACAGGTCAGGCTTTGATTTGATTGCATTTATTTCAGACATTCATTGAGCTATTCTACAATCCCAGTTTTTATTTCAGATTTCCACTTGCTTAGCTCTGGTTTGTTTGAAATCTAACTATTCTTTTGTTTTGATGCAAAAGTCATGTAGTTCTCAAATTCCAAAGCAGCTGGTTTAGTCCAGAGCGCTGAATAGTAAATGTGTATGTGTTATGACTGAATGTACAATAACATTTCTTTTGTTGCAATTTATCTGTAACTAAAGCTGTGGTCATTAGTTGCTTCAGCAGCTTATTTAGTCCAGGATCCAAAATCATGATAAAATATCTGCCAAAAGAACTGAGTTGAATTTTTCCAGGGAAGATCATGTCCCATTCAGAAGGCTGGCAGCCTCAGCAGTACCACTGCTGGTGATGGCCAGTGTTGAACTGAGCTTGAGGATGAGGACAGCTCAATGACAAGGCACCATTGAAGAGAAATGAGTTAGATGGGGGTGGGGGGTGGTTGGAGGCCATTTAAACCAGGGCCAGAGAGGCAGACCCTGGCATTCAGGCTGGAGGAAACCATGGTGCATTACCAATGACGTTGCCATATGGGTGGCCATTGGCGCTAGGGGTTCCTTCATGGAACACCCAACAAGGAAGGCTCACCCCAAAACCCACTGGGACGTCACCAGTGTTTACTTTTCCACCTCCCGACACAGCCCTCCTGACATCGACAAACTTATTGCAATGGAGGGAAGTGGCCCTTAATTGGCCATTCAAGCCTGCTAAGATTCCTGCCATCAGTAACATTCCATGGCGACAAAGATATTAGGCTTCCCAACCAGAGACTTTTCCTTCCAATATTACCAGGTTTCCTGTCTCAGGCTGGGAAGATCCAACCTATTTAGATTGAATTTTTCTGATAATATTTATGATTAGTTCTCTGATATTACAGCAACTCAACTTTCCTGTTGATTTCCACATCCGTTTTCTTGCCTCTCCTTCCCTTCAGTAACCTTTAATCCCTTACTGGGTCAAGGACCTTGGGCACTACTTGCCATTATACTCGGAGGGCAATGTCTATGTGAGAACCTTGGTGAGCATGGTATTTTTTTCCTGTTCTCGGCTGAAGTCCACATAAGAACAATTCCTGCAGTATATTCCTGAATAGCAATGAGGATAAGTACATTCCCTCACCCATGGCAATTTTAACCATCCAAAATCAACCTAGCTGAGATTTCCTAACTGAAGACAAACTAGTGATTTATTCTGATCTAGGTGACAACTACCCACTGTTAAAGGAGCCAAGTTCCCTGTTTAATATTGTGATCTACTACAGCAGCCAATTTATTTTTAGTAGTATTATTTGCTGAACTCAATTTAATGGCTATCCCTTCACTCTATTTCCTGGCAACCCTGGTTTCCCTTGAACCGTATTTTGTTTTGGTCGAGTAGGTGGAATAAATTTGCTTGTGGACATTTCCAAAGCCCCATTCATTTTGCTCCTTTGTTAACTAACCAAGAGGTGTGCTTGTGCTGAAAATAAGCAGATTTCTTTTGCTTTTCTCTAACCGAATGATATAACTAGGACTGCCAATTCTATCCCTAGCTGCAATCTCAGCATGAATGTTAATGGAAGCTGGGATTTGAGAGTCCAGTGTTCTTGTGTATCGCAATTGAATTCGTATGGCATAGACTATGATCATCCGTCTGATGCTACTGCTGTTTGTTCATTCTAGAATGTGACTGCATGTGTATTGATAGGAATCCAGATATGTTTGCCATCTGTTTTGTTTTAAACAAACTTGTTTGAGTGGGCTAGTTGGAAATTTCTAAAATGTGAACTGGAGGTTAATGTTTTGAACAGAGCATATTTCCTACTTGTTTCTATGGGCAGCCTTTTAAGGTCCATCACCGGCAGATTTGCCGTCTGTAATATTATCCCAGAAGACCATCCATCCTCATCCAAATTGAGGCCTTTAAGTGGATAATTATTGGCCACTTTTAAGGGCTGCTTCCCACCCAGCCACAATTTTTCAGCAGTGGAAGTAGCTCAGGGAGGGTGAAGACCAGCAGTTCAACCTGCATTTTCTTTACATTTGAGATTAGGAGCGGCACGGTAGCACAGTGGTTAGCACTGCTGCTTCACAGCTCCAGGGACCTGGGTTCGATTCCCGGCTTGGGTCACTGTCTGTGTGGAGTTTGCACATTCTCCTCGTGTCTGCGTGGGTTTCCTCCGGGTGCTCCGGTTTCCTCCCACAGTCCAAAGATGTGCGGATTAGGTTGATTGGCCAGGTTAAAAATTGCCCCTTAGAGCCCTGAGATGCGTAGGTTAGAGGGATTAGCTGGTAAATGTGGGGGTAGGGCCTGGGTGGGATTGTGGTCAGTGCAGACTCGATGGGCCGAATGGCCTCCTTCTGCACTGTAGGGTTTCTATGATTCTATGAGATGGTGCATCCTCTGGCCAAACCTCCTCTGAGTAATTGCCCCGCACTGGGAACCATTCAAAAAATGTGATTTAAATTGGAATCTTTAGCTGGTTCCGACTGGGTTACACGAATAGTTACCCAGAATAATTAAAGCCTCTTCTAACTTCTGAGTAACTATTGCACAGACTCGCACCAAATCCCACAGTATTCCCCCCCTCCCACCCAGAGGCCTGACTACCGCACCCCCGTCCCCCCCACCACCACCTGTGGTCGAACCCTGATGCCCCCCAAGACTCAACCCTACCTCCCCTGAGGCCTGATCTTCCTTGAAGCCTGATCACCCCCATGAAACCAGATCCCATCCCCCTCCCCCCATCCTTGACGTGTGCTGATCCCACCATGAGGCCCAAGGCCCCGACCCTCCTATCCGCCTACCCTGGCCTGTCAAGGACCTTTAAACTTCACTGGACTTTCAAACTTACCTGCTTTTCAGCAGCTCATGCCAAAAAAAGATAACACGGCTTTCTTCCCTTCTACAGAGATGTCCTTCAGTGCTAGACCCTGGCGATGCACTGCACTATTCTGATCTCGCCTGGCCTGAGTCGGAGGGCTGGGTGAGACAGGTCTTCAGGTAAGATATTGATAGAGTGGCAATCAGTGTTTGATTGTCACTCCGAGGAAGTTTAGGCCTGCCAGTTATGATGCTGGGAAAATGTGATACTGCAATGGTCGGATCTCTGACCAGTAGCTGAAACTGTTGTGTTCACATTGCAATGAATATACACCTATGACTGTGTGGCCAAATTCCCCTCCAATTCGATTTTCAAGTTTGCTGACGACACCACCGTAGTGGGTCGGATTTCAAACAATGACGAGACAGAGTACAGGAATGAGATAGAGAATCTGGTGAACTGGTGCAGCAACAATAATCTCTCTCTCAATGTCAACAAAACGAAGGAGATTGTCATCGACTTCAGGAAGTGTAAAGGAGAACATGCCCCTGTCTACATCAATGGGGACGAAGTAGAAAGGGTTGGGAGCTTCAAGTTTTTAGGTGTCCAGATCACCAACAATCTGTCCTGGTCCCCCCCCATGCTGACACTATAGTTAAAGAAATCCCACCAATGCCTCTACTTTCTCAGAAGACTAAGGAAATTTGGCATATCAGCTACGGCTCTCACCAACTTTTACAGATGCACCTTAGAAAGCATTCTTTCTGGTTGTATCACAGCTTGGTATGGCTCCTGCTCTGCCCAAGACCGCAAGGAACTACAAAAGGTTGTGAATGTAGCCCAATCCATCATGCAAACCAGCCTCCTATCCATTGACTCTGTCTACACTTCCCACTGCCTCGGCAAAGCAGCCAGCATAATTAAGGACCCCACGCACCCCGGACATTCTCTCTTCCACCTTCTTCCGTCGGGAAAAAGATACAAAAGTTTGAGGTAATGTACCAACTGTCTCAAAAACAGCTTCTTCCCTGCTGCCATCAGACTTTTAAATGGACTTGCCTTGCATTAAGTTAATCATAGAAACCCTACAGTACAGAAAGAGACCATTCGGCCCATCGAGTCTGCACCGACCACAATCCCACCCAGGCCCTACCCCCATATCCCTACATATTTACCCGCTAATCCCTCTAACCCACGCATCTCAGGACACTAAGGGGCAATTTTAGCATGGCCAATCAACCTAACCCGCACATCTTTGGACTGTGGGAGGAAACCGGAGCACCGAAGGAAACCCACGTAGACACGAGGAGAATGTGCAAACTCCACACAGACAGTGACCCAAGCCGGGAATCGAACCCAGGTCCCTGGAGCTGTGAAGCAGCAGTGCTAACCACTGTGCTACCGTGCCGCCCAATCTTTTTCTATACCCGAGCTATGACTGTAACACTACATTCTGCACTCTCCCGTTTCCTTCTCTATGAACGGTATACTTTGATTGTATAGCACGCAAGAAACAATACTTTTCACTGTGTTAATACATGGGACAATAATGAATCAAATCAAATAAAGAAATAATTGATAAGCTAAATATTTTGGCAGGTTCTTTTCACACTAAAACAAAATATATGATTTTAAATGTTAACTTCTAGGGTAAGCTTTCAATTTTGTTTACCTGCCTTATTGGAACCTTTAGCTGCCCACAGTCAGGTTTGGAGTTCTTGTATCTCGCACACCCAACTTAGGTTTTCACAGAATACTGAATTTGTGAAATTTCACTCATTGGTATGATAACTGTGATCAATTATTTGATGCTAATTATATTTTGTTCAAACCCATCCACTCTTTACAGCAGTTTGCTATTTCTGCTAATTTTCTAGCCTTCTGTAGTCGTGTGATAGTTGTCACATAATCATAGAATCAAAGAATCTCTACAGTGCAGAAGAAGGCCATTCAACCCTTCAAGCCTGCACCGACAACAATCTCATCCAGGCCCTATCCCCATAACCCTACGTATTTACCCTGCTAATCCCCTGACATTAAAGGACAATTTAGTATGGTCAATCAACCTAATCCGCACATTTTTGGATTGTGGGAAGAAACTGGAGCACCCAGAGGAAACTCATGCAGACACGGGGAGAACATGCAAACTCCACACAGTCACCTGAGACCGGAATTGAACCTGGGCCCCTGCCGCTGTGAGGCAGCAATGCTAACCACTGTGCCACCGTTGAGCCCCTAAACGGAATAGTATTTTCTGAATTTGCTGCACTGATTTGGAAGTTGTGTATCTATGTGTAATCTGCAATAACATTTCAAAGCAGAACAAATGTTTTCAATGGATAGGCATGAAGGACGACTACTGTATCTTTAGAAATCAGGCACTGAATTACAAAGCAGTAACTGAGTTATCCAACTGTGGAGCAATCTTCCAAAGTACAAATTGCATAAGAAATTACATCTATTTCTGGTCTAAACAGGCTTTACTGGATCATAAGAGTGAAACTAGTTCTATCTAATATTGATTTCATGGACAGTAACTTCAAACAATATTTCATAACACTTTTTTCAGTTAAAACAATGTTTTAGTGGATTGTATTTGTGCAGCTCTATTTAGATAATGGATATATAGAAGACACTGGAGTGGAGTTTCTGAAAAACCTACTGTATTTCCTTCAGAGACTCTGGTTGTATTTCCTTTGGGTCTCTTCCTGCTCTCTCTGTGTCTCATTCTTTGCTCGGCATGCTTTGACCCTTAGTGAATCAAACAAACCATGGTAAAAGTTTCCCTCATTTGCATCACTTCTAGACAGTCCTGTTCTGCTCTTTGCTGACAGGAAATCACTGCCTTTGTCACCTTTTTGTGCTCTACTTGTGGCAGAGAGTGGCCATGTGACTGGGAATAATCCCAACAACAGTTAAGACATAACTCCCTCTGACACATTTCTTTCAAACCCCAAAGCCATTTGTAAGAGTCGATGAAAAAGACAAAGCTTTAAGTTACGAGGTAAAGAAGATTTGAACGCTCATGGGGATGGATGCTAGATGCAATATTACTTCTGAAAAGTCATAGTATAGCTCTTAATAAATTACTTGAGAGAATGTAATCCATCACACTGCTATGTCTCTTTAACATTCTCACTCTTATCAACAATGTGTCCATGTCCACAGAATGACTTTATTTGTATTAGTATGATACCATGTCCTGTAAAGAGTACAGCATCTTAAAACCCAGAATACTACAAGAATAAAAATTGTCAGCTTTTTCGAAAGACAGGTGCAGATGTATAAACAACAGTGTAGTCTAGACACTTTGAAAGGAAAGAGCTTAGATGAAGAGGAAGCTTTACGCTGGAAACAAAAGCAGCTGTTGGTTTTTCTCCGATGTGCAGCCCAAAAGAGGTTTCCGTGGAGATAGAAATACACTTCTGAAAACAAGATTCATTTTCCAAAAAGGATTACAAGATGATAATTTATGAATTCCATTTTATTCCCAGAAATATCAATCCAAGGTGGTTTTGATTTTATTTACAAAGTTGGAATGTTATTTAAAATTGTCAACCTATATCTTTGTTAAGATGTATTGCATAATATTTCTGATCAGTGGTGTTTCCTGTAAAGCTTCTTCACACAATCAGGCAATAGTTATGATTCCTTTATTTTGTGGAATTAGATTAAAAGTATTTATGTGGAGGGTAGAGAAATATTCTGAAACTGGGATCTTATCCTTTCAGTGAAATACACACACAAGTGGTCATTTATTTTTAAAAACAGACAATGCTGGATATTTATATTGGGTATTGTAAAAAGTGAATGCACCAAATTGTCGTGGTTATCTAACGTACCTGGAATCCAAAATAACTGCAGTAAAATGATATATGTCTCAGCTAGAGGCAAGAGCCAGTACACTTGGGTATTTTGTGCTTTACCCATACATTTTCCTAGAACTATTGAATTGCAACTGTGATCTGCTTATAGATCTTTCTAATTAGAACTAGCCAGTCTGCATGCACTTGTATAAATGAGCCTCAATTTTAAGAGGATAATTCCGAAGAACTAAAAATCTGTGGGACAGCAAGATAGTTTTACTCATTTAGATGAAACAACTGGCACCATTACATTTATCCTTAGAAGAAAAAAATTGCATTTATGTAGCACGTTCATGATCACCAGGTGTCTCAAAATGCTTTACAGCCAATGAGGTACATTTGAAGTGTAGTCACTGTTGCAATGTAAGCATCGAGGCACCAATTTGCGGACTCTCAACACCACTGTGATAAGGAGCAGATAATCTGCTTTTGTGATAGTCATAGAGGTTCACAGCATGGAAACAGGCCCTTCGGCCCAACCTGTCCATGCAGCCCTTTTTTTAAAATACCCTGAAGCTAGTCCCAATTGCCCGCATTTGGCCCATATCCCTCTATACCCATCTTACCCATGTCACTGTCTAAATGCTTTTTAAAAGACAAAATAGTACCCGCCTCTACTACTACCTCTGGCAGCTTGTTCCAGACACTCACCACCCTCCGTGAAACAATTGCCTCTCTGGACACTTTTGTATCCCTCCCCTCTCACCTTAAACCTATGTCCTCTAGTTTTAGACTCCCCTACCTTTGGGAAAAGATATTGACTATCTAGCTGATCTATGCCCCTCATTATTTTATGGACCTCTATAAGATTACCCCTTAGCCTCTACGCTCCAGAGAAAAAAGTCCCAATCTATCCAGCCTCTCCTTATAACTCAAACCATCAAGTCCCAGTAGCATCCTAGTAAATCTTTTCTGCACTCTTTCTAGTTTAATAATATCCTTTCTATAATAGGGTGACCAGAGATGTGCACAGTATTCCAAGTGTGGCCTTACTAATGTCTTGTACAACTTCAACAAGACGCCCCAAACTCCTGTATTCAATGAAACCAAGCATGCTAAATGCCTTCTTCACCACTCTGTCCACCTGTGACTCCACTTTCAAGGAGCTATGAACGTGTACCCCTAGATCTCTTTGTTCTGTAACTCTCCCCAACACCCTACCATTAACTGAGTAAGTCCTGCCCTGGTTCAATCTACCAAAATGCATCACCTCACATTTGTCTAAATTAAACTCCATCTGCCATTCGTCAGCCCACTGGCCCAATTGATCAAGATCCCGTTGCAATCTGAGATAACCTTCTTCACTGTCCACTATGCCACCAATCTTGGTGTCATCTGCAAACTTACTAACCATGATGTTGATATTTTGGATAATATTGCCCAGAACACAAAAGAAAGCTCCCCTGCTCTTTATGAACGAAGCCAAGTCCATCACGCAAACCAGCCTCCCATCCATTGATTCTATGCCTATACTTCCCGCTGCCTCGGAAAAGCAGCCAGCATAATTAAGGACCCCACACACCCTGGACATAGTCTCTTCCACCTTCTTCCATCGGGAAAAAGATACAATAGTCTGAGATCACAGAGGTTTACAGCATGGAAACAAGCCCATTGGCCCAACTTGTCCATGCTGCCCTTTTTTTTAAACCCCTAAGCTAGTCCCAATTGCCCGCATTTGGCCCATATCCCTCTATACCCATCTTATCCATGTAACCGCTTTTTAAAAGACATCACGTACGAACTGACTCAAGAACAGCTTCTTCCCTGCTGCCATCAGACTTTTGAATGGACCTACCTCGCAATAAGTTGATCTTTCTCTACACCCTCGCTATGAATGTAACACTACATTCTGCATTCTCTCATTTCCTTCTCTGAACGGTATGCTTTGTCTGTATAGCATGCAAGAAACAATACTTTTCACTGTATACTAATACGTGACCATAATAAATCAAATCAAATTCTTAAATGGTGTTGTGACACCTTTTACAGTCACCTGATAGAGAAGATGGAGCCTTGTCTCATTCAAAAGACTGCAGCTCCAAGACGACTGAAACACCAGTCTTGATCTCTGTGTTCAGGTTCTGGTTTGGGATTTTGAACTCAGAATCTTGTGACTCAGAGGTGAGAATAGTCCCAACTGACCATGGCTGCCACATATAAACAACATAATTAACACAAATAATGATCCCATTGGTGGAAGAATTGAGAACAGAAGGCCAAAGAAGCAATGGCAACACGAGAAAAAACTTTGTAATGCAGCAAGTGGTTAGGATCTGGAATGCACTGAGAGCGTGATAGAGGCAGATTCAATTGAGGCATTTAAGATAGAATTTGTTTATTAAACTGAAAGGACAAAGGTGCAGTGCTATGATGAGAGAGCAAGGGAGTGTTACTCATTAATTTGCTCCAAAGGAGAGCTGGTGCAGAAATGATAGGTTGAATGGCCTCCTTCCAAGATACTATCAATCTTTAAAATCCAATTCAACTTATTTTAAACTTAAAGTAATATAAAAAGAGAGGAATTATATTTTTAAATGTACCAAACATTTTGGGAAACAATTTCTCCAGTTATCTTTTGCGCCATCCCCTGATTACCTTCTCTTCAATTTAACTCAATTGCAGATTTGATCAGGACAGGCCTTTGTCTTAATGTGGGTGGCACTCAACCAATTCTCTAAGCCTTTTTATTAGTAAGTCAATTGGCAGCAGGAAAATTGATCAATTTAAAAGCACTGTAAAGAGATATATTTCTTTGACATATTTGAGAACCTCTCAGCTAAAGATTAAATATTATCAATAATTTATATAGTTTTTTTGTAATTGAAAATCAAAGGAGGTGGAATTTAGAAGGACATGGTATTCAATATTTCTGAATAATTTACGGCAAAAATCTTTAGCATTGATATAACATAGTATTGTGAATGACCAATCAACTAAATCACAGATAGCAAATTGGTATGAAGGGCTGAGAGCTGGAAGATAATTAGCTATGTATAGATTTTCTTTAGTTACTGGAAAAATAGTAGATGCACAGTTTTTGATGTTTGTTGAGTTGTTGATTTACTGCAAGTACCTTCAGTACTACAATGTGTTGGGGTTCCAGTTTATTGCTTTCTCAAATCATAGAATCCTATAGTACAGAAGAAGGACATTCGGCCCATCAAGTCTGCACCAACCACAATCCCACCCAGGCCCCATCCACATAACCACATGCATTTAGCTAGTCCTCCTGACACTGAGGGGCAATTTAGCATGGCTAATCCGCACAACTTTGGACTGTAGTTGGAGAGATCCATTTCTGATGTGCTTCCATGTTATTAAATCTTAGTTCTTATGTTCGTTATAATAAATTTCTCGATCTCATTTTATGCATACTAATTCCTCGGTCTATAGCGATTAAGCAATTAATCATATTTTGAAAAGAGAGACATGTTGCCAAAGCTTTTCACCTTGCACTCATCAGGACAAATGTAAGAATGTCAAGTTTCAAATGATCACAACAATTCCTACTCCAGGAGAAAAGGGTGGTAATTGGTTGGGAAGTTGATTGTGATTGGCTGAGGCATTGCCATGGAGACGCTAACAGGGAACTATAGGCTCCCCAAATTCCATTGAAAAAAGCTGCAAGGCTTGAACATATGACTTTTGTTTGCAGGGAACAGGTCTCTGGATATGAATGTGTGTATGAATCTATGTTGCTCCAGCATGCATAACTGAACCACATTCCAAGTTCGACTGACTATTTTCAATCATTTGTTAAGGCAGCTTTTATCACACTGAGAGTTGTCCAACATATGCTGCCAATAGCAAAATCACATCAAACATTAGGATGGGAATTTTCCCATTCCACCCGCCACGGAAATCGTAGCGGACCAGCGGGGGGGTCAGACCATGCAAAGGTCCATTGACCTCAGGTGAGATTTTCCAGTTTTGGGGCGAGCGCGGCCGGAAAATCCCACCCCAGATAATTTGTTCTGGATTTTTGCTTCAGTCAGCCAGAGTCAACTTTACAGCTAATGAGCACCCTTTTCTCCTGTATTATAAAATATTGCGATTGTTTGAATTTTCACTCTTGCATTTATCCTGATGATTTATCCTGAGTGCAAGATGAAAAGCTTCAGTACCATGCCTGTCTTCTCAGAAATATTTCAGCCCTGTAATACAAACGACTAGTAATCATACCTTGACAAAAATCACATACGGTAATCACTTGTATGTTTTTGGGACTTGCACAACCTTTGGAATTTCATGGGACTTTCTTATCTGTCTTTTGGTCTTGCTGTTGTTCTTAAAATTGAGAAGAATTTATGCAAAACATATTTCCTGCGGTTAAGTGTCTATATGTACTGTGTTAATGTTTTCATTTTTTTTCCACATCAATAGATAAGGAATTTCATGGAGGTTGTCTTTGCTCATAGATAAAGTAAGCTTCATGCTTTGTCTTTCAGTGCAATTTTTCTTTCATTAACATTTTAAAAATTATATTGTGTGAAGCTGAAAATTGTGTAACATTAAACTAACACTGTATGCAGTCAATGGATTGTAAATCAGACAGAATCTGTCTCTGTGGACTACTTCTTCTCCTATAGATTGATTCAATTTCCAGTTGCAGTTTCAGTCTCAGTTGTACTTTTTGCCAGCTCAGAGAACAAGGGTATGAACTGTGAAGGGCAAAGATTCTCACCTCTAACTGTAAGAGTACAAAGAAAAAATCTCCCAACACTTATATGTTTAGTTATTTATTCAGTTAATCTGAGCCATAAATATGCATATAATTTACAACAGTAAGATTAACGCTTCCTAAACTAAGCAAGGATTGGATATCTTTATTTATCATTGATTCAAAAGGAGGTAGATTCCAGTTGGTCACCGTAATCCTGGAATTGGGTCACGAGTAGATTATATGATTGTTTTGATTTGAATTCCTGAAGTGGGAATTTTAGCAACCTTAACTTATTTGTCATTGTTTGTTAATCCATAGCAATTTCACATTGGCTTAATATTGTTTAAATGTTCTCATGAGGACAAGTATTTTTGATGGGTCATCACCCTTAGTATTGTATCACTGTAACCCATTTAAGTGGAAACAATGGCCCAAATTTTTCAGTTAACATCAGAACCGTTATGTCCCATGCTGTTAGTACCCACCTACTGGATATGTTTAAAAAGCCTGACTTCTGACCCACAATGAAGGAGAACTCCCTCAGCACAGAACTCCAAACAGTGAAGAGAATCAGCACAGTCACCATACCCTCTTATTATGATACCAGTTGCTATGAAGTAAGTTTGAATGTGCAGTGTGAATGCATAAGTGGAGGAAGGCAAGTGAATGGGTGGGTTGGTGAGGTAATAGGATAGGTGATATAAGTGGGTGAAGTGCTGTGTAGGGTGGTAGTTGGATAGCATGGCAGGTGGGTAAAATGATGAGTGGGATATGGATAGCGTGGCAGGTGGATGGGATGGTAGCCTGGCAGGTGGTTAAGGTGATCAGTGGGTAGGATGGTGAGGTGGCAGCTAGGGGAGATGGTTTGGTGAGTAGTTGAGTCAGGCTGCAAAGGGCTATTCAGGTCTGGTGTGAGGTTAGTTGGGTGGTGGACACTAGTCAAGGAGTGCAATTGGGAGAGTCAGAGGATTAGTTGGGGAATTAGGAGAGGAGTGGTAGGGGGTGGGGGGGGGGGTGGGGGGTGGAGGTGGTTGTGGGGGAATCAGTATGAGTGATGAGGGAGCGGTGCCATTTGTCTAGTTACCCAGGAGTTAGAATAGGATTTCTCTGTGTAACATTTGCTGGGTAACTATCCAGATAAGTAGGGTGGCTAGAATTTTCCAGCTGTTCGTGCCGAATGGCACACTGTCTCCCACTGCTGAGTAAAACACTGAGGAGAAGCTGGAAAATCTCGCCCATCAGAACTGTTCAAAGTTTCAGAGACCTTTTTGGATGGTCCCAGGGAGCAGGGACACTGCTCATCAGAAGTTCAAACTAAGTCAGCGTGTCAGCACTTTCATGCATTTTGGGTCATGCGTTGGATCTCAAATGGTCTTGAGACCATAAGATCTGGGCCATTGTTGAACATTATATAATAGTCTTACGATTTATTCTGTCTTACTTATTCTGTCCACCAGATGGCTTACTTCCCAAACTGGACTGTGGGACAAATCACCGCAAATACTGAAGTCTCTAATGATTCCATACAGAATGATTTGCGATATTGAGCAATAGGTATTTTGGTATTGATCACACAAAATGCTATTTTGCAGTTTTAAAAAGAAATGATGAATGTTTCATTTCTTTCACTTTGTTTGCTTTCTTTACTATCATGAAATTAAGAATAAGAAAAGAAAAATCAAACCTGATACTGCAGGAATGGCTTATCTTGATACAAGTAGACTTGTCTAAAACTGTAATTGACTTACTGTCAAACAGGCAACTCTGTCATCATGACTTCACTATGACTGCTGAATGTACACTCAATGTTTAAATTTCTGAGGAAAACTAAAATTTCATTCTTGCCTATATGATATAGTGATGTTGCTTTCAAGTGAAAACGTGGAATGCTTGCAGATTCATTTTATAGCAAATACCAAATTTGCTGAGTGAAAATTTTAGCATATTTTCTGAAGGCAGAACATTCAAGCATCCAATGATTCCATCCAATGAGTGAATGGTACTAATTTTTTACAGCAATAATAATTGAACAATTAGGAATTTTCCCACTCGTAGTCACACTATAAAAACAATTTTCTCGGAAGAATCAAGCTGACAACAATATTGCTTGGTGTCTGTGTTTGTTTGGATCTTTTCCAAATGCTTCAGATGCCTCCACAGTAACAGATCTGGTCTGTTGAAACCTCCACTCTCTTCCAGAGTTTGCTGTTTCATTTGGCACCAGCGACATTTGTCAAACGGTTTTAGTTTTCTTTTGCTAACCTGCTTGGCTACGAAAGCAGAGCATTAATTTTACTTTTTGCATATTTTTCCTAAGGTCATGTCAAGGTTAGTTTGAATTCCATCCTACATTAAGACTTCTTTCACAGCGATTTAGTTCTGTAGCCTACTCCCTGCTGGGGTCTGCCCCTTGGGCACATCAATACTTCAGACCTGACAAATCACACACAGATGAGTCTGTTTCTAGCTTTTCGTGCAGATTATCAGAGTTTTTCAGTCAACACGTTTTCTTGTGTTATTCAATTCAATTTCACAACTGTAAATATGTACTTCTCATTTGACATGTGTTATTGTGAATGTGGGTAACTTTGTTGATGTTCTGAAAAAGAGTTAATTGAAGGTACAAGGTCCCAAAATCATGTATATGTATGGTTGGCATTTCAATTAATTTTGGATTTTGTACG
Organism: Mustelus asterias; assembly: GCF_964213995.1. Taxonomy (NCBI): domain Eukaryota; kingdom Metazoa; phylum Chordata; class Chondrichthyes; order Carcharhiniformes; family Triakidae; genus Mustelus; species Mustelus asterias. The sequence goes on from NC_135818.1 coordinate 34,407,023, forward strand.
AGTGTTAATTCTAACTCTGAGGACATATTTACAAAAATTGAATGGAAACATGGGGGTGATTTTCCGACCTCACCGCACCTAGCACAGATCGCACCAATCTAGAATTATAGCATGCGGGCCTAAAAACCGGCTTTGCGACCGGCGTCAAACAGTTTACAATCATCCCTGTACCTTTCTAATGGTGTAAACCAAATCGTGCCCAGAAAGGGCAAGAGGCAGATTACCATATTTAAAGTAGCATTTAAATATGCATAGCCTGTTCGACACCAGATTCTCCAAACTCCCAGGATCTTTCAACCTTTGAGCTCGGTGCACGAACAACGAGAATCACTCCTAGCCTCCACTAGTGGATTCCTGGTGCGATGGCCACACCGAGGCTCGGAGGCCATTGAAGCCCTGGGATGGTCATGGGCAGTGCCCGCTGGGCACCATGAAGTGTGAGATGGGCCCTGCCAATTGGGCACTTGCCAGTGTGTCAAGTGTAATGCCAAGAGGGTGGGGGCTTTGAGGAGGGGGGGGGGTCATGCAGGGAGGGGCTTTGCGGGGGGGGGGGGGTCATGCAGGTTTGGAACATGAAGGGGGTCATACAGGAGGGGACATGTTGGGGGTCAGGCAGGAGGACCCATGGGGAGGGACCCAATAGTGGTGACCTGTGTCAAGGAGGGGGGTGGAGAAACTTTCCGCTGATGAGGGGGCGGGGTTCCAATGTCAGTGGGGGGGAGGGGGTCTTCTAGTGCACTGTGAGATTGGGGCGTCCCTGTGAAATGGCATCCGAGCGTTCTGCATGGCCGATCATTGCCATGTTTAGCTCTCCTCCAGCACCTGTGAATGAGTGTGGGGCGATTGTGATGCAGAGCGTGCTGATGGATCGGCGCATGTCATCCGATGTTCTCACTGTTATGACACTTAGTTTTTTTGGGGGGAAATTTCACCCATGATATCTAATCAATGTTGTCAATGCATCTTCTTGTGAAATTCCTTATGCATCAGATTTGGTAATGAAATTGTATACATTACTTGTGCCTTTCTAATTGAAGATTGGTAATCTATTAATCCTTTTTAGTTTCCCTTGTATGCAGATGATTTCCTTGCAATTTTTTTACCAGTGCCACCCAAAATGTAGTCCGGTTCAGGTGGCCCAGTGAGGTCTATGACGATTCAGTCATTCCCATGCTTCCTGTGGCTATTCCTCCAGCCTCAGCTTGACACCTCTTTTCATTCTTAGACTTATCAACAATTATTTTATAAACATTTTGTGTTTTAATTGAATTCTTCCCACTCGCATCAGATTACTTGTCTTATTGTCTTTTGCCTTCTATCACATTCTGCAATAATTGGGCATTCAAATGAGTTGCTCAGAAAGTTTCTTCCAAAGCAGTGAGTCTCTAACCTCTGGAAGAGGCGGCACGGTAGCACAGTGGTTAGCACTGCTGCTTCACAGCTCCAGGGACCTGGGTTCGAATCCTGGCTTGGGTCACTGTCTGTGTGGAGTTTGCACATTCTCCCTGTATCAGCGTGGGTTTCCTCCGGGTGCTCCGGTTTCCTCCCACAGTCCAAAGATGTACGGGCTAGGTTGATTGGCCATTCTAAATTGCCCTTAGTGTCCCGGGATGCATAGGTTAGAGGGATTAGTGGGTAAATATATGGGGATATGGGGATAGGGCCTGGGTGGGATTGTGGTTGGTGCAGACTCGATAGGCCGAATGGCCTCTTTCTGCACTGTAGGATTCTATGAAGGTGTAGGTGAATGTTCTCTCCAATTTTCTCAACCCTTCCTGTGCAAAAATGAATCACCTACACTCAACGCCGACCTTAGTGATATGCCTGTCATTAGGAATGTAAAGTATTGAAAATGATAGGCCTTCACTTGTGTGTACCATACTGTGGTTTGCTGCACAGCTGCTTCAATGAGCCAACTTATCCTGTTGTCTATTTTTCTCAGCCATGTTTATGATGTTGTGTTAGCTACACACAAGTCCAAAGATGTGCGGGTTAGGTGGATTGTCATGCTAAATTGACCCTAGTGTCACGGGGACTAGCAGGATAAATATTTGGGGTTACAGGAAAAGGGCCTGGGTGGGATTGTGGTCAGTGCAGACTCAACGGGCCAAATGGCCTCCTTCTGTACTGTAGGGATTCTATGATTCTAAATAAAATGTGTTTTGATTTTTGAGATAATTAAGTTAGGAGCTTTGTGCTTTATATGAACTGGTTGGAATTTGGCATTGCCCGTTTTTCCTAAAATAAACTAATTATTGGAAAATTAACAACAAATGATATTTTCAACCTGTCACTCCTCCAGATCCTTATTTCAATTCGCTAGGCAGCCAATTGAATAACAAAGGTTATGCGAGATTCAGGCCATCTTTGATGAAGCTGTTATGTAATTGATACTTGGGATTGTATTTTCAGTTATGTTATAATGAGAACCTGAAAATAAAGTGGGGGAAAAACTGATTCATAATCACAAACTTGCTTAAGTCATAATGACAGTTTCTGCGACTGATTAGCAGCAGAGAACTACTCTCTTCCAGCTTGCACTCTAGAACATAGGATTTTTATATAATCAGATTTTTCAAAAATAACTTGCTGCCGTCTATCTATGAGATTCTTCTAATACATTAGTGTATTAAAGTGAAGCTAATTGGCATAAAATATTTTCTATGTTTTATTAACTCGATGTGTTTCAGGCAACAATTAAGTGAAAGCATCACATTGCATGTGCGACTCCTCTTGCCTGGTAGCACTCCATTTATCATCGCAGTTTTACATTGACCTTGACACCCACTTCATTATAATAAAGATTGTCTACCATTTAGGTTACATTGTTCCTATGCACACACAACCCATGCAAATTTTGTGCAGATAGAAGAGCTGTGAGCCTGTCAGAGGTCATCAGCATTAAATGATTGCTGCTATTTTTTCCAACTGCTTCTTTTCATTCTGTGAATCTTGAGCAGTGGGAACACTCCAGTTTAATACTTGAACTCTTTGGTTGTTGGCTGTGCAACATGAATCAACAGGAATGTTTATTGCTAATGATAAATGGCTATATTGCAATATTAATCAATCATAATGTAACCTTTGTGGAGACAAAAATTCTAACAAGTTAAATATCCTCTGCATGTCTTCAGCAATCTATATCATCAAAAGTCCTTTAAAGAATTTCCAATTTGTCAAATTACTATCTAAACACTTTTATATGTGGAATCATACTTTATCTAAAGACTCAATTAAACAAAGTGACTTACATCTCATTGCAATATACATGCCTCATTTACAGAAGGTAAAGAAAGTGCTATTTTGATCCCTTAAACTCTCACTCGTACTTGTCTTTGTCCATATTTCAGAGAAATCAGATCATTATTTTTTCCTTCAACTCTCTCGTTTAACTATTAATCTTTTGAAATAATTGCACGTGAAAAACTGCTACTTTGGTGGAAGATTTCTGCAGTTTTAAAGCAGGGTCAAAGTGAATAAGCTGTCTGCCTTCATAAGAGAATTTCAGAGTAATATAATTTGAATTTAATTATTAATGGAAGATATTTAAAAAGATTGGTTCATGATCTCCTATTAGTGAATTTGCAATTCATTTTGATATTTGGAGTTTGATTTATAATGATGATAATGCAATCTATGTCCAATTAACAATGCATGGGCTATGTAATGTGATTTCCAATGCGTGTAAATGGAATCAGCTCAAAGAAAAAAACTGATTCAGAACCTCAAATGTAATTTGCTTGCAGAGTTCTGGCAATTTTAAATGACATTGCAATTCTTTAATCTTTTCAAAGATCATGAAGTAAATGTGTTCGGAATCAAGTTATCCCATTACTACTATACAAAAGGAAATATGTCGGTTCTTGAACTGTTCTCATATTCTGAAATTATTGGTGTGCCCCTTTGTATTAAAAATGGACTTTAGCTGTTTTCTAGATTTTGTATTTGAAAATCTTTGTCTAGTAACCAGCTATATTCAATAACGTTAGTAACAATAACGAGAAATAAAAAATGCTCACATTTCTTATATTGAAGTTTAATAAATGACCATTCCTGCCTGTAAAATGAGTGCACAAACTGCAAAATAGAAAGGGCCTTTGTTCATCACTGAATGACATGAAACATGGGCTTCCTATGAGGCCGCCATGCATCTTAGCAGGCAGACTACAGATAGTAAATACTGGAGTTATGTTTTGCTGCTTTCAGAAATAAATGTTGATGCTTTTTAGAAGTTATAATCCTTTTTATATTGTAGCTTTATAAGACCAATTACTGCTATATGATTATTAATTATGAGTTGCAACAGAAAATCACAAAATTGTCTTATAGTTCAGTCAGCTTCAAAATATATTGCCTTTTCTAACCTCTGTTAGGGAGTGTTAGCTTTCACTATGCATTGATTCTATCACATTCTCATTCTCTCTGGTCAGCAGAGAAACTACATAAGGTCCTTCTTTCAATGTGTGCTCCTAGTGCATTATTTTGAACACTACCATCTAACCTTTCTTCTTCCCACTTCAAAGTTTATCACAACAGCTGAATTCTCGGGCAACTTTGGGGAAAAGTTCATATAACATGGCCATGCAGTCTTTTCCCTTTTGTGGATTAAATGCATCATAATTTCAGGCATCTTTCTGACTTTCTCTCTGAACACAGCATTGTTTCCAGACACTGGCAACACTCAATAAGATCGTGCAGAGTTCTCTAGAATAGAATTTACATCGGGAGATGTTTTCATATGTTCACAATCATACCAGAACTGCAAAATTTCCATGATCATTTTCTTCTCTGGCCGGAGGATGGGTCATCACCATGTTCTTTTGACAATGAAGAAAACTAAGAACTTTCCAAATATGTCAAAGTCAGTTTTCTGTGCTAGTTTGAAAATGGCTTATTTTTGTGGTCACTATGGTGACAATTAAGAGTATTTCAAGGCTTTGTCTGATTCTAAACTTGGCAATATTTTTTGATGCAATTTTTGCCAAAATTGTTACACAGAAGCATGCGTTTAATATAAGGAAAGAAAACGGTGGCACAAACTACATTCACAACATTTTAAAATAACGTTTTCATATGTCATACCAATTTTATCATGTTTACTTTGCAGCACTGCTAAGTCTGAATGTAAAAACAATCTCAATCTTGTACAGCATATTTTCAAACAATCTGGAGACAGTTTGATATTTTTCATGAAAGAAATGTGCATGAAAAAATTTCTAGAATGAACCTTTCGGTTGATATGACTCCCAAGAATGTGCCTTTAGCTATTTATTACAAATAAATGGCTGAGAAGGTCATAGAAACCTTTTATCAGGATTAAGAATCTGTACATGAGGGGTCACGTGATCTAAGCACAGGAATGCCTGTGTTTTCACAAGCTCAGGTGCTACCCATCTTTTAATCCGTTTTTTCAATCCTGATGCATAACCCATAATTATCTGATTGTGATGTATATAGTCTGTGCTATGTTCCTGGAGGATCCTGGCTAGATTTTGGCAAAGGAGAGCTAGGTTAAGTGAAGAAAATCCTTTTTTGATCGAGGCGATCAGAGACAGCCAGGGTTGGGCCTATGCTTCGGTGATGCTGTTGGCATCGAGATATAGGGTGGCACAACAGTTAGCACTGCTGCCTGTCAGCACCCAGGAACTGGGTTCAATTCTGGCCTTGGGTGACTGTGTGGAATTTGCCCGTTCTCCCCGGGTCTGCATGGGTTTCCTCCGGATGCTCCAGTTTCCTCCCACAGTCCAAAGATGTGGAAGTTAGTTGGACTGGCCATGCTAAATTGCCCCTTAGTGTCCCAAAATGTGTAGGTTAGGGGATTAGTGGGGTAAATGTGTGGGGTTGCGGGGATAAGGTGGATGGTGGTCCTGGATAAGATGCTTTGTCAGAGAGTTGGTGCAGGCCGAATGGCCTCCTCCTGCACTGTAGGAATTCTATGATGGCTGCTATTACGGATGAAGTTGTGGACACCAATCTCGGCTCCCCGGCACAGATTTTTAGTGCTCATTTTGAGGAACTGCAAGATATCCTTAAAAGAATGGATGAAGCGGAGAAGAGAATCCTGTCAATGGAAAGAGAAGTTTCCACAGTGAAGGCTCATCTTAAGTTCTTGGAAATCTTGCTGCACGGTTTGTCGTGCATCCTGGCTGACTCAGTGAAATGGGACCGAAGGAGGAGGGTGGGATTTTATGACTAAACGGGCGCGAAAATGTCATAAAATAGGACGTGAAACGTCTATCGGGAATGGCGCCCGTTTTAGCGCCGGTTCCCACTTTACCACGATAAGAAAATCAGCACGATTGGGAGCCCACCCAAACCAGGTGAGACATCAATTTACATGATTTTGCATTCATCATAATGTTATTAACAGACCTTCATGCCCAATCATCCCAGTTCGCTTGCCTTTACCACCTCACTCGCCGCAACCGGATCAGGCTGGAAAACACCTCTTCTATTTAAGTTGAAGTCTGGTGCTGCATTAGTGTGGGCGAGTGAGGAGGTAAGTCCCTGTGACCAAACTGCTCCATGCTGCTCAGAGGGGGCTACTTCGTGGCGGCCATGTTGCATTTTGGGCCAGGAGGGCTGCGAGCGTATGTGGGAGGTTGGGGGGCTGTTGTTGCTCACAGGGTCCAACCGCGGACTTTCAGCACGGACCTGGGTCGGAGCGCTGACCACGGATCACAGGGATCACTCATGGTCCTAGTGCACGCAGCACCGCACTGCTGCAATTGGCGGTTTGCTTAAAACTGTGAAAACTGACAGTGATGCAGTCTCAGGGACGTTAAAGCAGCACTGTCTGTGGCCACTACTGCACGGGTTCTGGGTCTCTGCCTGTGAGTGGGGGGATGATGGGGAGGGGGGGCTGTATTACCATTCTAGAATCTGTGAGGGGTTATGAACAATGTGTTGCTGGGCTGGAGGGGCGAGCAGCATTCTTTAACCTCTCTATCTGTCTCTCTCTCTTTGGCTTTTTGTCCTGCTAGGGCTATCCTTTCTTTTTCTTTCACAACCGTCTCTCTTTCCTTTATTTTGAATTCAAGCTGCTTTAATTCTGTTTCATGTTCAAGCTGTAATTGAATTCTAGCCAACTCCAACTCCAATGACTCTGACTCTGTTTCTGGCAATTTTAAATGCTGAGCTTATGCCACAATTATCTCTCCTTTCCGTACGCTGTCAGACAATGTCAACTTCAATGTTTTTGTTTTAGTCACCTTTCGTAAACCACCTTGTGTGACTTCCTCCACCCCCAGGAACTTCTTAGCCCTGGAAGGGCCGTTATTTCACAAGGCATTCCCTATTTAAACCTGAACACAACACCTGAAAACACCAATATACTCACCACTCACTGTCTTTGAGTTCAATAATCCCAAATCAATCAAGAAATATAGATTTTAATCCCGGATGAGCCTGCAATTGTTATGGCTCAGGTTAGATACTCCAAAGTGTTTTATGAAGCCCACCTGAATCATAAGTTTTGCATTTTGAATTTGGTTAGGATAAGCATGATATGTTCCACTTCAAGTGTGATTCAAAAGACCCAATAGGGAGCTTTTATCAAACAAAGTTTATTTAAGAATATAGTTAACATATACGGAAAGAAAATTATCAATAACTATTATCAATTACAAGCAAAAACAAAACAACCACAATAATGTATAACCCTTAACCAATATATATCCGATGTTCCAATCAAAACCAATAAACAAAACCCTTTAAACAGATTTATCACTGCACAGGCTAAAGCTCACATGATACTGGAATTCAGTTCCCTGGATTGAATGCTGACTTCAAATGATCTTGAAAACTAAGAACAGTCTGTAGTCAGATCAGCTCCCCAAAACATAGATTCTTTACTGCAGCATGGCAACACGCCTGTCTTTCAGCTAACTGGTAAAATTTTCAAAGCAAAACAGAGAGAGAAAGAGACTTATTTTTCAGCTTGCTTCTAAGATTGCTTCTAACACTGCAGCCAAAATGAAACTGAAAGCTGAAAAACTTCAGTCAATTTTTTTTTCCTCCTTCCAGCAATAACATCACCCAAGGCTGTGACCATGATTTTTTAAAAAACCTTTTAAAGGTACAGTAACATCACAATTGGCCATGCTAAATTCTCCCTCAGTGTACCCGAACAGATGCCACGGTGTGGAAACTAGGGGGGGATTTTCATAGTGACTTCATTGCAGTTTTAATGTAAGCCTACTTGTGACACTAATAAATAAACTTAAAACTTTCTATCATATTCCCACTGTCCTTTATTTAATCTCGTGAAAAGACTCTCAGTTTCTTTAGTGTCTGTTTAGAGCCTCTCATCATAGTATCATTTGAGTGAATCTCTTCTACATCCTCTCCAGAGTGTTGATAACTTTCCTTAAAGGAAAGCAGCCAAAATTGTGAAATCTAATCTAAATGCAGCCTAATCAATTTGTTTTTTATATTCAACTAATGTTTTTGTGATTATAAAATCTTTCATGTGAAGAAGGCCTATAGTGTGTTAGCTTTTATTAACAGGGGGTTGGAGTTTAAGAGCCGTGGGGTTATGCTGCAACTGTACAGGACCTTGGTGAGACCACATTTGGAATATTGTGTGCAGTTCTGGTCACCTCACTATAAGAAGGATGTGGAAGCGCTGGAAAGAGTGCAGAGGAGATTTACCAGGATGCTGCCTGGTTTGGAGGGTAGGTCTTATGAGGAAAGGTTGAGGGAGCTAGGGCTGTTCTCTCTGGAGCGGAGGAGGCTGAGGGGAGACTTAATAGAGGTTTATAAAATGATGAAGGGGATAGATAGAGTGAACGTTCAAAGACTATTTCCTCGGGTGGATGGAGCTATTACAAGGGGGCATAACTATAGGGTTCATGGTGGGAGATATAGGAAGGGTATCAGAGGTAGGTTCTTTACGCAGAGAGTGGTTGGGGTGTGGAATGGACTGCCTGCAGTGATAGTGGAGTCAGACACTTTAGGAACATTTAAGCGGTTATTGGATAGGCACATGGAGCACACCAGGATGATAGGGAGTGGGATAGCTTGATCTTGGTTTCAGATAAAGCTCGGCACAACATCGTGGGCCGAAGGGCCTGTTCTGTGCTGTACTGTTCTATGTTCTATGTTCATAAGATTGAAAAAGTGATCAACGTGTCAGGGAGCACGTAACTAATTAAATAAACCTTTGCAAAAATGTCAGAGTCTGGAAATTAGAACATTTCCATGAAAAGCAGCATGAGATCAGCATGGGATTACTGAAGTGTTACATCTGATCAATGATACTATATGGATGGGAGCATTGGAAAATAAACAAGACAATGGAAGATAAATGAAGGTTTCTGGGACATAAGTTGAGGTTTAATTGGACAACACAAATAATGAGGAAGTTTTGAGGAAAATAGATACACAGGGTAAACCTTTTTACAGATGACCATCAGGGGCCAACTAGAATTCACTGGGCACACACTTCGGAGACAGAAATTTGAATATCTGGCAATGGAGCCAGAAATAAAGGAGGAAATACACCAACAGCTTAAGAAGCAAAACGGATGTGTGCAAGATTTGAGAACCGCACCAAGATGTTGACAATTATCCAAAGACTGTGACAGTTAGCGAACCATGATCACCAAGTTAAAACATGACAGCTGAAGAAGAGAAATATTACCTGTCCCTCTTCTTCCAACCCAATGTTAGCTTTTCCAATATTTTTTATATTTGACACATTTGTATTACTGGACTTAATTTGTCTTATTTTTATGAATGTTAATTTCCCCTTTTGGGCCACATTAAAACATGACCCCATTTGCTCTCTCATATCAATGTAAAACATCCCAACGTGTTTTTTTTAAGAAAGGAAGTTCTTCTAATGTCCTGACTGACATTTATGCCTTAATTAACATAGAAACATAGAAAATAGAAGCAGGAATAGGCCCTTTGAACCTGCTCCGCCATTCATTTTGATCATGGCTGATCATCAAATTCAATATCCTGATTCTGCCTTGCCCCCATTATCCCTTGATCCCTTTAGCCCCAGGAGCTATATCTAATTCTTCTCAAAGAATTCGAACAGGTCATTTTGTGGTTCATCTCATTGTTTGTGGGAGTTGTGTGCAGATTGACTGCTGCATTCCCTATATGGCAGCAAAAGTTGTACTTACAAATGTATTTTGTTGACTTTGAACAACTTTTGAATCCAGAGATCTTGAAAAGCATTGTATAAATGCAAATCCAATCTTTACTCATCCCCTGGGGGCATCTACACGTAGATTCATGTTGACAGTAGCCTAAGTTTTTGAATAAGTTGGGATAAATCCCGATGTTGTGTGCACCTCATTTCAGACAAACAGAAGCCCTAGCTGTAAGATAAGTTTAATCTACATATCAGACGTTCACAAAAAAGAACCTTCAGTCATAAAATAAATACAGAGAATTCTGGAAATACTCAGCAGGTCATGCAGCATCTGTGGAGAGAAAACGGATTTAACATTTCAATGATCTTTCATCAGAACCATTAACAAAATTCAGCCTAATAAATATAAATAAGCACAGCCAAACTTACAGACACTTTAACTAGGGAAACCTAAAGTGACTAGACATTGATCAAAATACAAAATGATTGAATGAAATAGCTTGTTAAAATTCCAGGAAGTTTTGATGACATTTAGGTGATTTTAAGATTGCCAAGTGAAATGAAACAAGAAAAATTAGTGGTTTTCTGCAGTCAGCCATCTCCACTTTGGTAGCCCTGGGAATGAATTGTTTTAAAGAGAATGTTGTGAGGTCTGCAGAGTTAACAATGTTTGGGATGTCATAGTATCAGTAATCCGTAACTAATGGTCCCTGGGCATTGTACCCGAGTGCAGCGCGGGGAGGGGGGTGGGGGGATTTACTCCAAAGGTGATTGGCAGAACCAATTCCTCCTTCCCCACCCCCCCGCAACACCCTTTTCACACTAGAACATCTCACTCCGATTTAAATTGCAAATTTCAGATGGTTCCAAATGTCTTACAGCAATAGTTACCTGGAAAAGGTTTGAAGAATTATAATCCTTGAATGACCCTGGCACTGGCCACCTGACGCCAACCCACTTAGCACCCACTGACCACTCAAACAGACCACTTATCACCTGGACAACCCCCCAGCCTCCCACTGACCACCCCCCCGCCCCCCACCCAGTGACTACCAGATCACATCCCTCACTGATCACCTGGCCCTCCCACTGACCACCTAATCCCACCTCTGACCAGCCCCCCCGCTGCCACTCAGCACCTCACCACCCTCCAATGACCATCCTTCCCTTCAACCTTACTCACTTACTTTAAACACTTAGCTGCTCCCTGGCTTCTCAAGGCAGCTGGACTTTTAAAATTATCTCCTTTAAGTGCCTTAGAAAAAGGGTTGTATTTTCCTTACTTTTGACTCAACTGTCCTCAACACACGGCCTCGGGAACGAGCTGCATTCCACCTTCTGCACTCGGCCCAAGTTGGGCGAGAAAGGTGTAGTTGTATGTCAGGGTAAGTAACTGGGAGCAGAGTGCCAATCCGACTGTGATTGCCATTCCACGGAAGTTACGGCCCATTTTGTTTTCAAAGGTAACAGTGTATCATTAATATTGTTGAAAATACTTCAACTACAACTTGCCACACTGCATTTCGCTAAGTTTTTTAAAAAAACGATACCTGTTTTGCAATTTTGGAGAACTACATAAAACCTGCTTACTGCTTAAAATATTTTTCACAATAATGCTTCTTCTGTCAGTTCTCCCTGTTTTTTAGTTTTATTCTTTCATGGGATTTGGACATACTAAAAGGCTCATATGTGTTGCTCATCCCAAAATACCCTTGAACTTTGCTAGGTCATTTCAGAGGATAGTTAAGAGTCACATGTACACCAGACCAGGTAAGGATGACAGATTAATTCATTGACATTAACGCCATGCCACTGTCTCCCCATATTTTCTTATCATGAAAAGGTGCATAATTTCTCAAGCACTTTTATATTGATGACATTTTTAAAGAAATTAAAATCAATTTGTATTGACAATTTCCTGTTTATAAATTAATAAAATGCAGTTTATACTTAATTCAAAATAAGGTGTTTCAAATGGACGTGTAATGCTACGGACCATTTTGTTTTACAGGGATACAGTATGGAGATGTCAATGTGGCTTCCTAAGAAACTGCACTTACTGAAGAAGATTGCATCTCTGAGACAAGCTGGTAGCTCATTACCCTGTGACATCCTTGAAAAGGTAGAGGGAATTAAAGACAAATGGCAGCTGTTGGAGGTACGTGCTTTTTCTAATGATTAGGATATAATTTCATTTTCAGTTTATGCTTTGCAGAGTTTGACACTTTTGAAATAAATACTCCCAGTTTTGCTTTCCCGAACAGCCATGTTCGTTGTGGAAATAACACATTTTCATGTTTTCTAACAATATTTTTGAAATATTGGGGATATTTAATTTTTCTTACTCGGCAGGGAAAAAGAGTAATCATAGTGTTTATCATTTATATGTTAAGATTGCTTAATGCATAAATATGTAATAATGATAGGACTGCAGAGTTCTAAAGCTGGCAATAATTTTAACTTATGGGTAATTTGTCTTCCATAATTAGGAATGATATTTACCACTATGTTGATGAGTATAGTCATTAGCCATATTCACCATTTCTACAGATATTACTGGAAGAAAAGCTAAAATTAGAAAATACTTAACACAATTTATAAATGAGAAAGGAAATCAACATTATTCTTGCTTTAGACCAAATATCAGGTACAAAAGTATTTCATAAACAATATTCAAACCTTTGACAGTGTTTATTCTTAGATTAGAATCATAGAATCCCTACAGTGCAGAAGGAGGCCATTTGGCCCATCGAGTCTGCACCGACCACAATCCCACCCAGACCCTATCCCCATAACCCCATACATTTACCCTCGCTAGTCCCAAAGGGGAGACACTAAGGGGCAATTTAGCATGGCCAATCCACCTAACCCGTACGTCTTTGGATTGTGGAGGAAACTGGAGCACCTGGAGGAAACCCATGCAGACACGGGAGAATGTGCAAACTCCACACAAACAGTGAACTAAGTTGGGAATTGAACCCGGGTCCCTGGCGCTGTGAGATAACAGTGCTAACCACTATACCACCGTACAAAATATACCACAGTAGTAAATAAGACAAGAAGTGCAGCCTTAAAATTAGTTTTGTCAGGGCACACTAAAAAGATGTCAAAAAAACTATTGGTTTAACATCAAACTGTTAAGTGGTTTCCATTCCACTTGTTTACTCCAGATATAGGTGTAATGTCAAATGTAATGTCACTTCTCCCATGATTTAGGGATTAACTGTTCAGCAACAATAAAATGTCCATTTTTACTGGTCTTTCAATGTTGTTAAATTACTGAAGTGTTGACAAATACTTATGACAAGTTTTCTCATGGCAGATGTTTTAGTTTCCCTACCAAAAATTATTCATCACTAAACCCAGAGATCTTAATGTTTCTCCTCAATTTTTCAATTAACTCCCTGATATTTAATATACTTCTATGCAGCGAGATGCAATTAGGAAGATAAACTGCCCACACTGTATATGTTAGACACCAGACTCTATATGGGTAATTTTACTTCCTAGAAATGGTGGGTTTGGTGTGAAATTGAGAAGTTAAAAATCTGACATAGGAACCAACCCACCTTGAACTTGCACAGTTCTGTTTTTAATGAAGGAGGACAACCAACCCACTCAGAGGAGAAGGGTCGGTTGTTGAACCATTTTAAGAAAGCTAAGTGCCTTCATTTTAACAGGTTGATATTTTTTGCCACAGTTGACCAAGTTTTCCAGGTCTTTGGAAACTCAACAGGTAAAACGAGATCAGAATGGTCAGATCCGTCAGCTAGCCCTACCTGAAAATTTGACCTTATTTTTGCATTCAAGTGTGCTCACAAATTATCAGCAATCATTTGATATTAAATCTTCTACCTTGGAATGAATCTTGCATGCAGTCAGCATCATTTTGCCATCTTTGACATCAAATACGATTCAATTGGCAAAAGGTGCTCAAGGCATTGAGTGATCTCGAAGCTATCCAATCTGCAAAAAGTTATCAAATACACTCCAAGGTGCTCAGCAACTTGCATTGAAAAATACAAGGAAATTAATTACTTAAGTAATATATGAATTTTATTCAACGTTTTAATTTAGTCCAAAAAATCTTTCCACTATATGGTACGTAGTTGACAGCACTACCAGAACACTATCAGTTCTTAATTCATTAAATCCCTGGGCCTCAGGCCCTGCTGTCACTGCCAAACTTCAAGCCGCTCTGCTCCAAACCCCTGATAAGTAACTCCATTCCCCCTCCCTATAACTCAGTACTCAGCTTGGTCACAGTGCCATTGCTGCTCCCACTGTTATTTAAAAAGGATGCGCAAGATGGGCCAGAAAACTATAGGCCAGCCAGTCTGACTTCAATGATGGGCAAATTATTAGAAGCAATTCTGAGAGACAGGATAAAACGTAATTTAAAAAGGCATGGGTTGATCAGGGATAGTCAGCATGGTTTTGTTCAGGGAAGGGCGTGTCTTACTAACTTAGTAGAATGTTTTCAAGAAGGAACAAGGACGATTGATCAGGATAGTGCAGTGGATGTACATTTGAGAAAGGCATTTGACAAGGTCCCACATGCATACTAGTCAGAAAAGTGAGATGTCATGGGACACGGGAAGGTTACAGGTTGGATTCAAAATTTGCTCAGTAACAGGGAATGAAGAGTAATGGTCAATGGATGTTTTTGAAAATGGAAAACAGTTTCCAGTGGTGTTCCAATGCTGTTGAAATGATGTCAAAATTTCCAGGTAGAGGATATGTACCTTTACAGCATTGTTGTGGGCAAGGAAAAGCAAAAGCATTTCCTCTCGGCCCAATTATCTACCCAGAAAACAACCTTTGACCTCCATGATCTTCACATGACACACACACCCTTAGCAATCACCAACTTTTGCCTACCCCATCACTCCCTCCAATTTCTCTCCCACTCCCAGCTTACCCTTCAATCATTTTCCAAACCTTTGTCTCTCCATCTAATTTCTTTATGACTAACCCCTCTCCAATCTCTCCCCACTACCCCCATCTTCCCTCTGCCAGGATCAGTCCCCAACACCTCCATCTCTTCCTCTGTTCTTTCTCTGACCCTCCATCCCTCCTCTTAAATCTCTGATAAGCCCATTTCTCTTTTATCTCTCTCCATAAGAGATAAGAGCAGAAGTAGGCCATTCAGCCCATCAAGCCTTCTCTACTATTCAATGAGATCATGCCTGATCTGAACTGATAATCCTCAACTCCACTATCCCGCCTTATCCTCATAACCCTTGATTCTTTATTGATTAAAAATGTCTGTCTCAGCCTTGAACATACCTAACAACCCAGCCTCTACAGCCCTTTGCGATTTAAAAAGAAAAAATTCCATAGATTCACTACCCCCGAATGAAGAAATTCCTCCTTGGTCACGATTCTCCCGAATTGGGACCAAGTGCCAATGCTAGCATGAAACCTGAAGGGTTTCCCACTGGCATGAAACCTGAAGGGTTTCCCATTGGCATTAGCAGCATCTAATGTTGCCCCCCATCCACCATTCAGTCTCCGTTCAGGCCATTTCCTTGGCAGTGCCAACAGTGCATTGCACCCTGGCCTGGTGCCTTGGGCCCTGAGGGAGTTCAAGGATTAGTGGCCATTTGCCCCACTGTTGCAGCTCGGCTGCAAAGGACGGATCCCTCAATGGTCCTTGGGGCTGGGTGGACTTGGTCTAGGGCAAGGGGTTGACCTTGACACACTCTGCCGGAATGGGGATATTGAGGCTGGACTGCACCTTCTATTCCTGGCATACCTGAAGATCACCCCTAGCATGGTGATTTCCAGCAGCCCTGTGATCAATATTTGCATTCCTATCTGTTAGCTGTGCAAATTCTGAAGTGCCAGGTCACTTTAACCTCCATGCTTCCCCCCACTCCTCACACTCTTCTGATCATCTGGCAGGATTTTGAGATCCTCTGACAGGGAGGAGATTTCAATTTCACCTGGAGGGAGGAGGGGAGTTCCAGTCTGCCCAACTGTGCATTCAGTCCCAATGTATGCACAAAGCTTTGATTTGATGTTGAGCAAACTGAAATAGTAGAAATCCTTTCCATTGCACTTGAAGCCTTTGATCTGTAACAAGTTGAACTGACAGAGCAATGGATTTCTACCATCCTTCAGCCACCTGTGTTTATTTTGATTTCCCTTCACGGTTGACTGCACCTCAACTACCCCATTGATCCAGACTGCAATGTAGACAGAGTGGAAGCCTGACTGACAACCTGTGGTCTCAGTTCCTCTTTTGCAAACTACTTCAAAGAGTAAATGGGACCTGGAGTCAGGACCATCAGGGATCCCCTCCCCACACACCTCCTGTTTACAACTGTGCCACCACCTCTTTCAGGTCTGCCCTGCTGGTGAGGCAAAGCATAGTCAGGGATGTTTATCATTGTGTGACTATATCAGGGTGTTGTTTGATTAATTTATAGGGCATCTGTCTTATCTTTGGTACCAGAAGGAAGACTTTTCAGGGCTGACTGTGCTGTTGTGGTTTTGTTATGTTCTGATGGATACCAAGGTCACAACCAAGTAACCTGTCCTGTTTTATTCTCGATCTGTTTTTTAGCAGTTTAGCAGGGCAGCACGGTAGCACAGTGGTTAGCACTGCTGCTTCACAGTGCCCAGGGACCTGAGTTCAATTCCCGGCTTGGGTCACTATCTGTGTGGAGTTTGCACATTCTCCCCGTGTCTGTGTGGGTTTCCTCTGGGTGCTCCGGTTTCCTCCCACATTCTGAAAGATGTGCTGATTAGGTGCATTGACCTGAACAGGTGCCGGACTGTGGCGACTAAGGGAATTTCACAGTAACTTCATTGCAGTGTTAATGTAAGCTCTTACTTGTGACTAATAAATATACTTTACTTTAACTTTTATACAACTGATTGTCTGAGAGGGCTGTTACAAGTCAACCATGCATTCTTGCTACTATAGCCACATATAGGCCAGATCATGTAAGACAGACCAGTTGAGGTTCTATGACAATCTGACAATCTCATTGTCACTTTTATCCAAAGCAGCTTCATTCTTTTAATACTGCTTGTAATACAACTTCACTTCCAAACAAGTCCATAAAAATCTGAGTGTGTGTATTAAATTAGCCTGTCTCCATCTCTTCCATATTATCTGCAGAATGTTCTAATTCTGTGGGCTGAACTTTACTGGCCCAGGGGAGGGATGGATGGGTGGGGGTGGTAAGGTTAGGAGGGTCGATGCCAATGAAATGGGAGTAATGCATCGAAATGGAACCCAATACATTTCCACCAACGAGCTGGCCAAGTTACAAGGCCAAGAGTTTTTGTTGTGGCTGCAGACAACCAATTAAGAAGCCCATTGACTGTTATTTTGAGGTTCTTTTTACATTTATTTGGGCTGCATTGGATCCACGGAACTTCAGAGGCTTGCGAACTACAGAGAAGGCAAGGGCTCAGAGGCTGGTGAGTGGTGGCTGGAGGACCACTGGAAGCCACTGAGAGCAGCAAGGTTCCATTACAGGGAGGGTGAGAAAAGATCAGTTGTATAAAAGATTGGAGGTGCTGCCAAATGGGTTCACACATTGGGGCAGATTAATGGGCGGGGCTCTCCAAAGTGCAACCTTTCCCTGAAGAGTTGGGGGGTTTGAAAGGTTTTGAGTACTGAGCAAAGCAATTACTAATGAATCTGATGCACTTGGATTTTGATGTCCTCAGCAAGGGGGAGATGGAGAGAGACAGAGACAGGAGTAGCCAGAGGGAGTGGGGCTGCAATACCCAGATGTGCAGCAGGCTCATGATGGTGAAAGGGCATGTGAGAATCTACATTGGTGGAGGGTGCACTAAAGGAATATCTCTTCTGATAAAATATCTCTTCTGATAGTGATGGTTCCTCTGAGGTCTCATGCAGCTCCTTTTCCACCATTGTTACCTCATTTTATACTTGACCTGTGAGAGGGACAGTCATCTGGCTTTTTGTACTCCTCTCTGCTCCATTGTGGCATGGTGGCAAATATGGTTAGCACAGCTGCCTCATAGCACCAGGGACCTGGGTCCGATTCCAGGTTGTCTGTCAAGGACTGCCTGTGTTGCACGTTCTTCTTGTGTCTGCATGCGTTTCCTCCAGGTGCACCAGTTTCTTCCCACAGTTCAAAGATATACAGGTTAGGTGGATTAAGATATGTAGGTTAGGGGGAGTTAAAATTTAAAGTTTTTTTATTGTCACAAGTAGGCTTACGTTAACACTGCAATGAAGTTACTGGGAAAATTCTCCAGTCGCCACACTCCAGCGTCTGTTTGAGGGGTACACTGAGGGAAAATTTTAGCATGGGCAATGCACCTAACCAGCATGTCTTTTGGGGTGTGGTGGGAAACCCGCGCAGATATGGATTAGCGGAGTAACTATGTGGGGTAATGGGGATCGAGTGGTGGGGGAGCGAAGGGGTGGGCCTGGGTAAGATGCTCTGTCAGAGAGTCAGTGCAGACTCAATGGGCTGAATGACCTCCTTCTACACTGTGGAGATTCTATGATGTCAATATAGGCAGCAATGACAATTCAATTCTAGTTCATTTCCACTTGCTGATATTCTGAACTCCCTTATCCTGCAAACACAGACATGCACCTATGTCACAAGTCATGCTGTGCTGCTTTCAAGGTCCAGCATTATGTCACTTGAGGGCCTGCTGCGAGGGATCACTTAGTACTGACAATGCAACAATCAATGCTGAGTGACCAGGGACCTCTGCTATGAGGCAACTGTGTGCCTCACTATCAACACTGGTGACTGCTCAGAACCGATAGCTGGGTCAGCAATCTTTTCTCACATTTCTTTGGTGACTTTTCTGACATCCAGTACTGTGAGCTTCATATTACAAGGTCCATCTACATTTCCTGATCTCATCAGGAACTACAAAAGGTCATGAATGTAGCCCAATCCATCACGCAAACAGCCTCCCATCCATTGACTCTGTCTACGCTTCCCGCTGCCTCGGCAAAGCAGCCGGCATAATTAAGGACCCAACACACCCTGGACATTCTCTCTCCCACCTTCTTCTGTCGGGAAAAAGATTCAAATCTGAGCTCACGTACCAACCAACACAAGAACAGCTTCTTCCTTGCTGCTGTCAGACTTTTGAATGGACTTCCCTTACATTAAGTTGATCTTTCTCTACACCCTAGCTATGACTGTAACACTACATTCTGCACTCTCTCGTTTCCTTCTTTATGAACGGTATGCTTTGTCTGTATAGCGTGCAAGAAACAATACTTTTCACTACGTTAATACATGTGACAATAATATATCAAATCAAATTAGGTCATCAAATCACCTTATGACACTGCAACCAAATTCATGTGACCACCATGTGACTGCTGACTTCCTCTGAAACCTCTTGCCTTGCTTTCTTGGTGAAGCTTGCTGGCAGATTAAAAGTACACTAAGCCCATGAGGAATAATATTGAATATATTTGTAGATTTGTGAGGAAAGTGGTTCCAACCTTAATTGGTGTGCTTCCCATACTTATTCTCCCAAAAATGTAAACATTATCTATCTAATTCCGAGTTACAACCTTGCATCTCAGCATAGCTGATATTGTATGACCTCTGAGTGAGTTTTGGAATGGACTTGAATGGGCCATAGTGTAGAAGCAGAACACTGAACCATAACACAAAGAAAACTGACATGACCATCTTTGCTCCGCATGATCACCATCTCTTGTAGGTTTAGCACTGATGGAAGCTACAAATCTGCATTTCATGCTTAACTTGGCCTCTACACTGAACCTCTAAGCTAAGAAGTGGAAAGGGAAGCGAACAAGAAATGGAAGGAGAGGAAATAATAATGAAATACTTAAATGGTATATAATCGTGCCATTGCATCACTGCAGTGCACAAAGAAAAAGCAATGCAGTACTACAGCTTTTTGTTCATTGACTCCCTTACGATTTACCCATTCTGTCATAACATTAGACAGACTGTTTAATTAAGTAAACAAGTTTACATTAAGGTATCAAAATGGTGAAATTGCTTTTCACAAAAATAATGGAAGCAAAATGGAAATGAGAACTAGATGCTTTCGTTACTTGTGCCATTTCTGGCTCTTATGAAGGAAACTGAATTTAATTCCTTTCATTTATTATAATATAAGGTTTAAATTACACAGGGAGTCTGGGTAGCTGTAAATGTTTAGCAGCTTGTATCTGTCATAGCTAAAAGTGATGCATTATACTATCAACACAAAACAAAAATATTTAACACCACCATCATTTAATTTGAATTGACATTATAAATTAGAAACAAAAATTTAAACTTTATAAGAGTTAAAAAATAAAATGAGAAAGAATTTAATGTCATTTTCATCTGAAGTGAGCAGTCTGACTCAGAAAATGATAAAATAAAATATCAGTGGTGCGTAGAGTTTAATTCAAGGAATTTTGTCCCCTGTGCTACACATTACTCCATCTCAATTGCATATTAAACAACCCTATCAAAAAAGGCATTGGCATCTGCTGTGCTGCCACAAATTGTGAATTAAATGAAATTGATGTCCTCTGTCGTATATTTATGAAGACAGACCATTCTCAGAAGTATTCTGCTTATGAAGAATTTATGATTGCAAACTGTTCCTGAACAAAAAGTAGCAATAAATTCTTTTTTTAAACTCCCCTCTCAGGGTATTCAGTCTGCTGCTGGTAAATTTGTCACAGCAGAAAACAATAGCTAAATCTGGATTCCACTGTGAGGCTTTATATTATTAGTATTCCCGTGGTATAAGAAACTGGTTTGCCAGAATTATTCACCTTCAACATTTTCTTGAATAGATTAGTCTGATATCATTTGTGCACAATGATTTCATTGTGCCTGGATGCCATAGACTCTCCCACACCCAGCACAATTGCTCACAATATTGCCAAAGATTATCTTATGCTTTAAGTGGACAGTTTAGTAATGGGATTATTGTCTAATTGACTGTTTCAATATGTCTTTTAATTTAAATTTATGTGATAATTGTATTTCATTTACTTAATACAGGACAATAATTTGGAAATTCATTGAGATAACATACTCTGTTTTTGTTCACTTATACAGCAAATACTATGAACCGTGTTTCAGACTTGATTTTAATTGGATTTTTAAAGGCAATGTGTTTCTGGCCAGTGTACATGTCAATAACATGTTGATTTGTCAATATTAACCTTAAAAATAATCACAGTGCATGAAGCTAATTGATGTTTCTCTTTTGCTGTGTCAGAGAACGCTTGGAGAGAAGACCCAGGACACAGCAGCAGGGCCAAGTGGGGCAGGAACATGTGATCTTCTGTCACCTGAAAGCAGCAGCCTGGTGAGGCAGCTGGAGGTCAGGATCAAAGAGCTGAAAGGCTGGATGAGAGATACAGAGCTTTTCATCTTTAATTCCTGCTTGCTGCAAGAAAAAGAAGGAACAATGGAGGTCCAGAAAAAACTGCATTATTTTAAGGTAACAGTACATGTAATGTCCTTTTAATGCATTTTATATGGTACACACATGGCAATTCGTAGATGCTTCATGACCAACAAAAGCAGTAAATAGTAAACTAAAATAAAATTGGATGTTAGGAAAGGATGAAACAACTACCATACTTTATATGGCACGTTGCCAATTTGCATGAAAATAATTGTAACATTGCCTAAATTTTGTTATGAAAATAGGAAACAAAAGTGTAAGCAATTCAGTAAAATCCCTTTTGCCTGCATTGTAACAGTTTTCCTGAACAGCTCATAATACAGCAAAATCCTATATTTTTAATGCATTCTATCAATCTCTGTGTTAAAACTTTGTGTCAGGCACACACGAGCAAAAAAATCTTCCAAATGTTAATGACAGCATTGAAATGGGAAATTCTTTTTCCTCAAGAATTGCCATTCTCCTTCTTGAATTCTCTGACCCAGGCAGGTCCTTGGCGATTATTCACTGAAACATAATAAAGTGCTGTGATGTTTTACTACCAGCAAAGTGGGGAGGAGGCCCTAAATCTACTTCAGCCAGAATGAGGATCCAATCCCATGCTACTGCCATTAATTTGATCACATGCTAGCTGTATAGCCAACTGAGTTCACCAGACCCCAGTAAATACCATATTTCTACTATATTCGGGCCTTGAATCTCAGTTTACCACAGATAATTCAACTTGTACAATTCTCCTTTCTGAGACTGTCAATGACAAATATGTCTTTTTTTAATTTTAAATTGTCTCACAGAGCTAAACTTTCTACCTGCCCCATGGTTCACACATAATGGAAACCTATTTGTGAATTCTGTGAATTTTAATATTTGATTTCATCAAGGACTGCCAGTCAAATGAGTGAAACAAAAGTTCGTTCGTATACCTAATGTGGGGTGGGAGATTTACTCAAACACACCCATACTGTAGCAGTTCACATTAAGACAATGAAAGTGTCCATCTAGGTACCAAACTTGGCCATACTTTTAGGTGTAGCTACTGAATGAAGGCAAGATACTTTTCCACAAGGAGGGAAGTTATTCAGGTGTCACTCTGGACTGCATTCCATTGATCTGGGAAACTAATTCAAGAATATCAACAGAAACTTGGAAGTTACTTGTCCATCCTATTGACCAGTGTATATCGTATTGGGGAAAGTGCAAGACATAAGAACATAAGAAATAGGAGCAGGAGTAGGCCATCTAGCCCCTCGAGCCTGCCCCGCCATTCAATAAGATCATGGCTGATCTGACGTGGATCAGTACCACTTACCCGCCTGATCCCCATAACCCTTAATTCCCTTACCGATCAGGAATCCATCCATCCGCGCTTTAAACATATTCAGCGAGGTAGCCTCCACCACCTCAGTGGGCAGAGAATTCCAGAGATTCACCACCCTCTGGGAGAAGAAGTTCCTCCTCAACTCTGTCTTAAACCGACCCCCCTTTATTTTGAGACTGTGTCCTCTAGTTTTAACTTCCTTACTAAGTGGAAAGAATCTCTCCGCCTCCACCCTATCCAGCCCCCGCATTATCTTATAAGTCTCCATAAGATCCCCCCTCATCCTTCTAAACTCCAACGAGTACAAACCCAATCTCCTCAGCCTCTCCTCATAATCCAAACCCCTCATCTCCGGTATCAACCTGGTGAACCTTCTCTGCACTCCCTCCAATGCCAATATATCCTTCCTCATATAAGGGGACCAATACTGCACACAGTATTCCAGCTGCGGCCTCACCAATGCCCTGTACAGGTGCATCAAGACATCCCTGCTTTTATATTCTATCCCCTTCGCGATATAGGCCAACATCCCATTTGCCTTCTTGATCACCTGTTGTACCTGCAGACTGGGCTTTTGCGTCTCATGCACAAGGACCCCCAGGTCCCTTTGCACGGTAGCATGTTTTAATTTGTTTCCATTGAGATAGTAATCCCATTTGTTATTATTTCCTCCAAAGTGTATAACCTCGCATTTATCAACGTTATACTCCATTTGCCATATCCTCGCCCACTCACTCAGCCTGTCCAAATCTCTCTGCAGATCTTCTCCGTCCTCCACACGATTCACTTTTCCACTTATCTTTGTGTCGTCTGCAAACTTCGTTACCCTACACTCCGTCCCCTCCTCCAGATCATCTATATAAATGGTAAATAGTTGCGGCCCGAGTACCGATCCCTGCGGCACGCCACTAGTTACCTTCCTCCAACCGGAAAAACACCCATTTATTCCGACTCTTTGCTTCCTGTCGGATAGCCAGTCCCCAATCCACTTTAACACACTACCCCCAACTCCGTGTGCCCTAATCTTCTTCAGTAGCCTTTTATGGGGCACCTTATCAAACGCCTTTTGGAAATCCAAAAACACCGCATCCACCGGTTCTCCTCCATCAACCGCCCTAGTCACATCTTCATAAAAATCCAACATGTTCGTCAAGCACGACTTTCCCCTCATGAATCCATGCTGCGTCTGATTGATCGAACCATTTCTATCCAGATGCCCTGCTATCTCCTCTTTAATAATGGATTCCAGCATTTTCCCTACTACAGACGTTAAGCTGACCGGCCTGTAGTTACCCGCCTTTTGTCTCCTTCCTTTTTTAAACAGCGGCGTAACATTAGCCGTTTTCCAATCAACCGGCACTACCCCAGAATGCAACGAGTTTTGATAAATAATCACTAACGCATCCACTATTACCTCTGACATTTCTTTCAATACCCTGGGATGCATTCCATCCGGACCCGGGGACTTATCCACCTTCAGTCCCATTAGTCTACCCAGCACTGCCTCTCTGGTAACATTAATTGTATTAAGTATTTCTCCTGCTGCCAACCCTCTATCGTTAATATTTGGCAAACTATTTGTGTCCTCCACCGTGAAGACCGACACAAAAAACTTATTTAAAGACTCAGCCATATCCTCATTTCCCACTATTAACTCCCCCCTCTCATCCTCCAAGGGTCCAACATTCACTCTAGCCACTCTATTCCTTTTTATATATTTATAAAAACTTTTACTATCATTTTTTATATTAATTGCTAGCCTAGCTTCATAGTCTATCCTTCCTTTCTTTATCGCTTTCTTAGTCTCTCTTTGTTGTTTCTTAAATTTTTCCCAATCACTTGTTTCTCCACTATTTTTGGCCACTCTGTACGCAGCTGTTTTTATTTTAATACTCTCCTTTATTTCCTTCGTTATCCACGGCTGGTTCTCCCTTTTCTTACAATCCTTGTTTTTTGCTGGAATATATTTTTGCTGAGAACTGAAAAGGATCTCCTTAAAAATCCTCCACTGTTCCTCAGCTATCCTACCTGCCAGCCTGCTCTCCCAGTCTACCTTAGCCAATTCATCCCTCATCCTATCATATTTCCCTCTGTTCAAACAGAGGACACTGGTTTGGGACCAAACTTTCTCCTCTTCCATCTGAATCAGAAATTCGACCATATTGTGGTCACTAGACCCAAGAGGGTCCTTCACAATAAGATCCTTAATTCTACCTACCTCGTTACACAATACCAGATCCAAAATAGCTCGTTCCCTCGTCGGTTCCGTAACATGCTGTTCAAGGAAACTATCCCGACAGCATTCTAAGAACTCTTCCTCCATTCCACCCTTACCGACTTGAGTCTGCCAGTCAATGTGCATGTTGAAGTCCCCCATGATTATTGCCGTTCCGTTTTTACACGCATCCCTTATCTGCTTGTTTATAGCCCTTCCTACCTCAACATTATTAGTTGGGGGCCTATATACCACACCTACTAGTGTCTTTCTCCCTCTACTATTCCTCATCTCTACCCATAACGATTCCACGTTTTGTTCCTCAGAGCCTATGTCATCCCTCAGTACTACCCTGATATTATCTCTTATTAATAGCGCGACCCCACCACCTTTTCCTTCCTGTCTATTCTTCCTAAACGCCTGATACCCCTGGATATTCATCTCCCAGTCCTGGTCACCTTTCAGCCACGTTTCTGTAATGGCCACTAGATCGTACCCACTCGTGCTGATTTGCACCATCAACTCATTTACCTTGTTCCGAATGCTTCGTGCATTCAGGCAAAGTGTCCTTATTCCAGCTTTTATCTGGACCCGCTTTGATGAGTCGCGAACACCCTCTCCCTCTACTCCCTTATCTAAATTACCGCCTTCATTCACTTGCACCCTCTCCTCTACCATTAATTTTGTAATTCCCCTGACCCCTGCATCCTCCACCCCATCAATTAGTTCCTTGATCCTAGTCAACTCTTCTAGCTCCCCTCCCCCCAACCTATCTAGTTTAAATTCTCCCCAGTAACCTTAGCCAACCTACCGGCCAGGATATTGGTCCCCGTATGATTCAAGTTCCACCCGTTTTTTGTATACAGATCACCCCTGCCCCTAAAGAGGTCCCAATGGTCCAGGAACCTGAATCCCTGCCCCCTGCACCAGTCCCTCAGCCACACATTCATCTTCCACCTCACTCCATTCCTGCCCTCACCTTCCCGTGGCACAGGCAGTAATCCTGAGATTACTACCTTTGCTTTCCTCTTTCTCAGCTGTCTCCCTAATTCCCTGTACTCCCTTTTCATGACCCCTTCTCCCTTCCTACCCACATCAGCGGTACCAATATGTACCGCTACCTCAGGCTCCTCTCCCTCCCACCTCAGGATTTCCGGGACGCGACTAGCGACATCCTGGATCCCGGCCCCAGGGAGGCAGACCACCATGCGAGAATCCCGCCTACCTCCGCAGAAATGCCTGTCTGTCCCCTTCACCATTGAGTCCCCGATTAATACCGCCTTCCTCCTCTTTTCCTTAGCCCTCTGAGTTACAGGGCTGGACTCCACTGCGGAGACACGGCCACTGCTGCTTCCCCCAGGCGGGCTGTCCCCCCCAGCAGTACTCAAGCAGGAGTACTTGTTGTGCAGGGGCAAATCCACTGGGGTGCTCTCAACCACCCTAGCCTTACCCTTCCTGGCCATCACCCACTTGGCCTCCTCCCGTTGCCCTGGTGTGACCACCTGATGATAGCTCTTGTCTATCACCTCCTCATTCTCCCTCATCAGCCTAAGATCCTCGAGCTGCAGTTCCAGCTCCCTAACACGGTCCCTCAGGAACCGCAGCTCGACACACCCCTCACAGATGTGGATGTCCGGGAGGCCAGATGCCTCCAGGACCTCCCACATCCTACACTGGGAACAGCACACTGGTTTCACACTCATACTGGACACTTTATGTCAAGTAAGACAGTGAAAAGTTAATAAGAGTGTAAGGAAACAAAAACTCACCCCTGCTCGTCCAAGCCCTGTGAGCCAAAGCCCTGACAGCTCACTCAACTTCCCACTCACTCTGCTGCCCGCTACGATGCTGCCCGCTGTATACTTTGGTGCGCTTTTAAACCCTCCAAAAACTTCCCCAGGCCTCTCCTGGCCCGACTTCCGGTTTTGAAAAAAAAACCTCCGATTTTAAACCCAAAATTAACTGAAAAAATAAATAATTAATTAAAGTCAGAAAACCCACTCTCTTACCCTCAGCCTGCTCCTGGGAACAAATCCCTGATATTAACAACTGATATTAAACCCAAACAACTGAGATTAAACCCAAACAACTGAGATTAAACCCAAACAACTGATATTAAACCCAGAACAACTGAGATTAAACCCAGAACAACTGATATTAAACCCAAACAACTGAGATTAAACCCAAAACAACTGAGATTAAACCTAAACAACTGATATTAAACCCAAACAACTGAGATTAAACCCAGAACAACTGATATTAAACCCAAACAACTGATATTAAACCCAAACAACTGAGATTAAATCCAAACAACTGATATTAAACCCAAACAACTGAGATTAAATCCAAACAACTGATATTAAACCCAAACAACTGAGATTAAACCCAAACAACTGAGATTAAACCCAAACAACTGAGATTAAACCCAAACAACTGAGATTAAACCCAAACAACTGAGATTAAACCCAAACAACTGAAACTAAATCCAAACAACTGATATTAAACCCAAGACAATGGGAGAAAACAATAGAAATAGAAACAAAGAGGAACAGAAAGAAAAAAGGTAAATTATTTTGGCTCTGTATTCTCTCATATTTATAAATAGAATATACAATAAGCATCAAAAGGTTTCATTCTGGGGAAAACCTTCATAATTTTGTGATTTCGTCATTTATGAATTATTCCATCATATTTATAGAATAAGCAAAAGAGAGGCAGTAGTTATGTTTGCAACAGCTCAGGATCAAAGTTTATTAAAAAATTGTATTGAACCTAAATTGCTTATCGTTATAACTGACGATGTTAATCAAAAACTGGGCCTTGTCAACAGTTATTAATTTATCACGTATATGCAGCTTTCACTGGAGAAGCTTAAAATTGGATGATAAAATGCTTTCATTTTATATAACCTGCTAATCAATAACCATCCACTACTTCCAGTACGATTAGACCAATGATTCAATTTTTTAGTGAAATGTAAACACTTGTGTTTTATTGTCCTCTCATCTAGTTCTTAAAACCTGCCTATCAGAACAACATTGTGCTGCCTCACGTGAAACTTTGCACCTAGGACCTCCCATCCTAGAAGTTTACAACAGAAAAGAGGCTAGAAGTTTCTCCACAAAGACAGAAAGTTAATGACAGAGTAAGTCAGCACAGGTCACTTTCTCTTGGCAAGTAATTTAAGAGTAGTATTGGCATAAGAAGAGGAATGGGTTCTCGATGTCCAGAATTGATGAATACTGCAAGAAAAGGAGAGGCTTTCAAAACAATTCCCAAAATTATTCAAACAGGATCATGCAGGAATGGACTTCGATTTGAGGCAAATATTAGAACTGAAGAAATAGGAGCAGGAGTAGGTCATACAGCCCTGTGAGCCACAGTTTCTGTGGCCGCAATCAAGACTCCAGGATGGTGTGTTGCCTCCCTGGTGCCAGGGTCAACGACGTCACTGAGCAATTGCAGGACATTCTTAAGGGGGAGGGTGAGCAGCCAGAGGTCATTGTACATATTGGTACCAACGACATAGGTAGGAAAAGGGATGAGGTCCTGAAGTATGAATATAGAGAGTTAGGCAGAAGGCTAAAGTGCAGGACCTCGAAGGTAGTAATTTCAGGACTACTACCGCTGCCACGTGCTAGTGAGAGTATGAATAGGAGGATTAGGCAGATGAATGCGTGGCTTGAGAGCTGGTGCAGGGGGCAGGGATTTAGATTTTTGGATCATTGGGATCTTTTCTGGGGAAGGGATGATCTGTTCAAGAGGGACGGGTTACACCTGAACTGGAGGGGGACTAACATCCTGGCGGGTAGATTTGCTAGAGCCACTCAGGAGGGTTTAAACTAGTTTGGCAGGGGGGTGCGATCCAAAGCAGTAGGGAGACAGAAGAGAAGTTTGAGAACAGCACAGAAGTTAAAGAGAGCACATCAAGTAGTAAAGGCAGTGTCAGTAATCCTAGTACCAGACAGATCAGGCAAAAGCAGGACAGAGAGCAAGGGAAGTCCAGATTAAACCGCATTTATTTCAATGCAAGAGGCCTGACGGACAAGGCAGATGAACTCGGGGCATTGATGGGTACTTGGGACTGGGATATTATAGCAATTACTGAAACATGGCTAAGGGAGGCACAGGACTGGCAGCTCAATGTTCCAGAGTACAGATGCTATAGGAAAGATAGAACAGGAGGTAAGAGAGGAGGGGGAGTTGCACTTTTGATTAGGGAAAGCATCATGGCCGTACTGAGAGGGGATATATCCGAGGGGTCGGCCACTGAGTTTATATGGGTAGAACTGAGAAATAAGAAGGGGGAAATCACTTTGATAGGGTTGTACTATAGGCCCCCAAATAGTCAGCGGGAAATTGAGGAGCAAATATGTAAAGAGATTACAGATAGCTCCAAGAAAAATAGGGTGGTAATAGTCGGAGATTTTAACTTTCCGAACATTGACTGGGACAGCCATAGTATTAGAGGTTTGGATGGAGAGAAATTTGTTGAATGTATTCAGGAGGAATTTCTCATTCAGTCTGTGGATGGCCCGACTAGAGAGGGGGCAAAACTTGACCTCCTCTTGGGAAGTAAGGAAGGGCAGGTGACAGAAGTGTTAGTGAGGGATCACTTTGGGACCAGTGACCATAATTCTATTGGTTGTAAGATAGCTATAGAGAATGATAGGTCTGGCCCAAAAGGTAAAATTCTAAATTGGGGCAAGGCCAATTTTGATGGTATCAGGCAGGAACTTTCAGAAGTTAATTGGGGGAGTTTGTGGGAAGGCAAAGGGACGTCTGGTAAGTGGCACGCTTTCAAAAGTGTGTTAACCAGGGTTCGGGGTAAACACAGTTCTCTTAGAATGAAGGGCAAGGCTGGCAGAAGTCAGGAACCCTGGATGACTTGGGATATTGAGGCTTAGAGAAGAAGGAAGAGGCACATGACATGCATAGGCTGCTGGGATCAAGTGAATCCCTTGAAGAGTATAGGGAGTGTAGGAGGAGAGTTAAGAGAGAAATCAGGAGGTCAAAAAGGGGACAGGAGATTGTTTTGGCAGATAAGGCAAAGGAGAATCCAAAGAGCATCTACAAATACATAAAGGGCAAAGGAGTAACAAGGGAGAGAGTAGGGCCTCTTAAGGATCAACAAGGTCATCTATGTGCGGATCCACAAGAAATGGGTGAGATCTTAAATGAATATTTCTCATCAGTATTTACTGTTGAGAAAAGCATGGATGTTAGGGAACTTGAGGAAATAAATAGTGATGTCTTGAGGAGTGTACATATTACAGAGAAGGAGGTGCTGGAAGTCTTAAAGCGCATCAAGGTAGATAAATCCCCAGGACCTGATGAAGTGTATCCCAGGACATTGTGGGAGGCTAGGGAGGAAATTGCGGGTCCCCTAGCCGAGATATTTGAATCATCGATTGTCACGGGTGAGGTGCCTGAAGATTGGAGAGTGGCAAATGTTGTGCCTTTGTTTAAAAAGGGCTGCAGGGAAAAGCCTGGGAACGACAGGCCAGTGAGCCTCATATCTGTGGTGGGTAAATTGATGGGAGGTATTTTGAGAGACTGGATCTACAGGCATTTAGAGACGCAATTTAGACAAATGCGAGGTAATGCATTTTGGTAGATTGAACCAGGGCAGGATTTCCTCAGTTAACGGTAGGGCGTTGGGGAGTGTTACAGAACAAAGAGATCTCGGGGTACATGTTCATAGCTCCTTGAAAGTGGAGTCACAGGTGGACAGAGTGGTGAAGAAGGCATTCGGCAAGCTTGGTTTCATCGGTCAGAACATTGAATGCAGGAGTTGGAATATCTTGTTGAAGTTGTACAAGACATTGGTAAGGCCACACTTGGAATACTGTGTGCAATTCTGGTCACCCTATTGTTGAAAGGATATTATTAAACTAGAAAGAGTGCAGAAAAGATTTACTAGGATGCTACCGGGACTTGATGGATTGAGTTACAAGGAGAGGCTGGATAGACTGGGACGTTTTTCTCTGGAGCGTAGGAGGCTGAGCGGTGATCTTATAGAGGCCTATAAAATAATGAGGGGCATAGACCAGCGAGATAGTCAATATATTTTCCCAAAGGTAGGGGAGTCTAAAACTAGGGGGTATAGGTTTAAGGTGAGAGGAGAGAGATACAAAAGTGTCCAGAGGGGCAATTGTTTCACACACGGGATGGTGAGTGTCTGGAACAAGCTGCCAGAGGTAGTAGTGGAGGCGGGTACAATTTTGTCTTTTAAAAAGCATTTAGATAGCTACATGGATATGATGGGTACGGAGGGATATGGGCCAAATGCGGGCAATTGGGATTAGCTTAGGGGTTTTAAAAAAAAAGGGCGGCATGGACAAGTTGGGCCGAAGGGCCTGTTTCCATTCTGTAAATCTCTATGACTCTGAGCCTTCACTGTCAGTCAGTAAAATCATTACTGTACTTATACATCTATTTCACTTTCTCACCCTCTCCTCCCATCCTTTGATTACCTTAGTGTCAAAAAAATCATAAATATACTCAACTTAATATTCTGTGGGGCTGAGAATGTGATCTGGATCACGTTTTGTTGAAAAAATACCGTAAAAGCGTAGTCATTGTTATAACGTTGGAAAAACACATCAGCCACCTTGAGAACAAGTCTGGGTTGTGTATCTGGTTGGAGGCTCAATCCCACCACTTTTCTCACTCAGGTAAAAACATGATTAATGAGGCACAGCTGACAGATGCCAAAATTCCACCAATTGCCATGGTGAGATTTGAATCAATGAGCAATAGCCTGGGCCTCTGGATTATTAAGCCACTGACTTTGGGCAGACTTCTCCCAAAAACTTTTAGAGTGTCATAATGGTGCACCTGAAGGCTGGTAAATTCTGCACGCTGGGATTTAAATGGACTATGCATATTTAAATGCTACTTTGAATATGCTAATCGGACTCGTGCCCAGAGGTTCATGCCATTAGGGAGAAGCCAGCAGACTCTCAAACAGTTTGGTGCTGGTTGCGATGTTCAGGCCCACAAGCTATTCTCTGGGACCGCGCAATCTTCTCGCGGCGCGGCAAGGTCAGAGAATCATCCCCTTTATCACTTTGCCAGCCTGAGTAACATGTTTTAAAGTTTAAGTATTAGAATCATAGTATCACAAGTAGGCTTACATTAACACTACAATGAAGTTACTGTGAAAATCCCCCAGTCGCCATACTCCGGTGACTGTTCGGGTACACTGAGGGAGAAATTTAGCATGGCCATTGCACCTAACCAACACATCTTTCGGACTGTGGGAGGAAACCGAGCGCCCGGAGGAAACCCACGCAGGTATGGGGAGAAAGTACAGATTCCGCACAGACAGTGACCCAAGCCAGGAATCGAACCTGGGTCCCAGGTGCTGTGAGGCAGCTGTGCTAACCACTGTGCCACCCTGCCGTTCATATTAATGTGCAAATCATTACAGCGCAGTACATAGAACAAATCAGCCATCAATTTGAGCAAGAGATACCTCATTAAATGTGAACTGCCACAAGTTTCTGACCAATTCACACCTCTCTTCCATTAGCTTTGTGAAAACAATATCCCAAGCTTAACATCCCGGAGGAAAGCTCACCACTGCTCTGTTAAGTACCTGAGGGGCACAAAATATGGCGAGCCTTCCCAAAAGGAGTTGACATGGGAGCCTTGTGTGTTTCTGCAGCCAGCACCAAGTCCCCATTGCCCCAACTAGATTCTGTCCATAACTTCAGCCTTTCAGAGTTTGATGGGTTTAGAGCTATAATATTTAATCTGACGAACACAGTGCATACCCTAGATACAATAAGATCCAGAATGGCTATTCAAGCAGGCATTTAAGATCCCATGGCACCATTTGAAAAAGAGCAGATGTTCTGGACAATATATTTTCCTCAAGTCACACAACCAAAAATTAGATTAACGGATCAATTCATCTCATTGTTCTTTGTGACCTTGGTATGTGCAAAATGATTGCTGCATTCAAATACATAGCATTTCACAGTAATTTGTTGTGAAGCATTTTAAGATATCCTGAAAGACATAATAAGATGCTATATAAATGCAAATTGTTCTTTGCTTTAAAGGAATAGAATGATTTTGGTTTTGCCAATGTTTAACTGAAAGAAGTACTGAATAATCAGTGACATGATAGGTCTGATTTTTTTCTGTGAGGTTCTGTTGGGTGTTTGTTTGCTTCAGCGTAGCTCTGCATTTGCAACGTGTGCACTGGGTCTCGGGCATTTGACATGTCCCCAGCAGACCCTCTGATAACGCTCTCTGCTTGAATTGAAGGGCCAGAAGTCCCAAGTCCTGAAGATTGTACAAAAGAGATTTTGCTCTAAAAATGACAGCATCTAAGTAATACATGTTTTTTATTAATATGGAATTGGCCAGCAATTTGAAGTGAGGAAGAGATGTCTCATGAATTGTGAATCACTGCAAGTTGCTGGCCAATTTGTGCTACTGTTTCATTAGCTTTGTGAAAACAGTACGTAGAACATATAGAACATAGAACAGTACAGCACAGTACAGGCCCTTCGGCCCTCAATGTTGTGCTGAGCTTTGTCTGAAACCAAGATCAAGCTATCCCACTCCCTATCATTCTGGTATGCTCCATGTGCCTATCCAATAACCGCTTGAAAGTTCCTAAAGTGTCCGACTCCACCATCACAGCAGGCAGTTCATTCCACACCCCAACCACTCTCTGAGTAAAGAACCTGTTGGACTTTAACCTGGTGTTGTTAAAACTCTTTCTATGAGATACCTGGTTACTTTTCCAATCGTCCAAATTTCCCTTTATCCCACACCTCCTTACTTTCTTCATGAGCCTACCATGGGGAACCTTATCAAACGCCTTACTAAAACCCATGTATACGACATCAACTGCTCTACCTTTATCTACACACTTAGTTACCTCCTCAAAGAATTCAATCAAATTTGTGAGGCAAGACTTACCCTTCACGAATCCGTGCTGACTATCACGGATTAAGCTGCATCTTTCCAAATGGTCATAAATCCTATCCCTCAGGACCTTTTCCATTAACTTACCAACCACCGAAGTAAGACTAACTGGCCTATAATTACCAGGGTCATTCCTATTTCCTTTCTTGAATAGAGGAACAACATTCGCCACTCTCCAGTCCTCTGGCACTATCCCCGTGGACAATGAGGACCCAAAGATCAAAGCCAAAGGCTCTGCAATCTCATCTCTTGCCTCCCAAAGAATCCTAGGATATATCCCATCTGGCCCAGGGGACTTATCAACCCTCAGGTTTTTCAAAATTGCTAATACACCTTCCCTCAGAACATCTACCTCCTCCAGCCTATCAGCCTGTATCTCACATTCATCCTCAAAAACATGGCCCCTCTCCTTGGTGAACACTGAAGAAAAGTATTCATTCATCGCCTCTCCTATCTCTTCTGACTCCATGCACAAGTTCCCACTACTATCGTTGACCAGCCCTAACCTCACCCTGGTCATTCTTTTATTTCTCACATATGAGTAAAAAGCCTTGGGGTTTTCCTTGATCCGACCCGCCAAGGACTTCTCATGCCCCCTCCTAGCTCTCCTAAGCCCTTTGTTTAGCTCATTCCTTGCTACCTTGTAACCCTCAAGCGACCCAACTGAACCTTGTTTTCTCATTCTTACATACGCTTCCTTTTTCCTCTTGACAAGACATTCAACCTCTTTTGTGAACCATGGTTCCCTCACTCGGCCATTTCCTCCCTGCCTGACAGGGACATGCCTATCAAGGACACGCAGTATTTGTTCCTTGAACAAGCTCCACTTTTCATTTGTGTCTTTCCCTGACAGTTTCTGTTCCCATCTTATGCTCCCTAATTCTTGCCTAATCACATCATAATTACCCCTCCCCCAATTATAAACCTTGCCCTGCTATATGGCCCTATCCCTCTCCATTGCAATAATGAAAGACACCGAATTATGGTCACTATCTCCAAAGTGCTCTCCCACAACCAAATCTAACACTTGGCCCGGTTCATTACCCAGTACCAAATCCAATGTGGCCCCACCTCTTGTCGGCCCATCCACATATTGTGTCAGGAAACCCTCCTGCACACAATGTACAAAAACTGCCCCATCTGAACTATTCGACCTATAAAGGTTCCAATCAATGTTTGGAAAGTTAAAGTCACCCATGACAACTACCCTGTGACCTCCACACCTATCCATAATCTGCTTTGCAATTTCTTCCTCCACATCTCTATTACTATTTGGGGGCCTATAGAAAACTTCCAACAACGTGACCACTCCTTTCCTATTTCTAACTTCAGCCCATATTACCTCAGTAGGCAGATCCCCCTCGAACTGCCTTTCTGCAGCCGTTAAACTATCCTTGATTAACAATGTTACTCCTCCACCTCTTTTACCACCTTCTCTACTCTTACTGAAACATCTATACCCCGGAACTTCCAACAACCATTCCTGTCCCTGTTCTAACCATGTCTCCGTAATGGCCACAACATTGTAGTCCCAAGTACCTTGTGCTTAACCTGCCTGTGACTTTGATGAATTTGCTGCTTTTTGCACATTAATTGCCCATTGAACTTAAAGTTAAATCTGGTAACTTAAAGCATAAGTACCCTTTCAACAACGTGAGAATTGTTAATGACTGTCAATCATCCTCACTTGCCCACAAAGAACAAAGAGAACAGAGAACAAAGAACAAAGTGCAGAGTCTTATTCTTTCAGGTTGTGAATTGTTTTCCCAGATTTAAAACATGTCAAGTTTTAAACATAGTGTTTTATTCTCTTAGTTGCCCATTCCATATCTGTTTTGTCTCTCTCCATCTAGTCTTTCTTTCCCTCTCTTCAATTGTCTTTCTATACTGCAGGCAGCTGAGGCTGAGCCATTGCTTAATAATGGTTTAGCATAACTCCTTCATTTTTGTACTGGTTTAAAGTTTATTTATTAGTGTCACAAGTAGGTTTACATTAACATTACAATGAAGTTACTGTGAAAATCCCCAGTCCCACACTTTGGCGCCTGTTCAGATACACTGAGCAAGAATGTAGCATGGTCAATGCACATAACCAGTACGTCTTTCGGACTGTGGGATGAAACTGAAGCACCTGGAGGAAACCCCCGCAGACACGGGGAGGATGTGTAGATTCCGCGCACACAGTGATCCAAGCTGGGAATCGAACCCGGGTCCCTGGCGCTGTGAGGCAGCTGTGCTAACCATTGTGCCACTTTGTGTGCCTGTCAATAAAGCGAAGTTTTTTTTTCATTCATGGGACATTGGCACTGCTGGCTGGCCAGCATTTATTGCCCATCCCTAGTTGCCCTTGAGAAGGTGGTGATGAGCTGCCTTCTTGAATCGTTGCCGTCCAAGTGCTGTGGGTTGACCCACAATGTCGTTAGGGAGGGAATTCCAGGATTTTGAACCAGCAACTGCAAAGGAACAGCAATATATTTCAAGTTAGAACGGTGAGTGGCTTGGAGGGGAACTTGCAGGTGGTGGTGTTCCCATGTATCTGCTGCCCTTGTCCTTCTAGATGAAAGTGGTTCTGGGTTTAGAGGGTGCTGTCTAAGGATCTTTGGTGAATTGTTGTAATGCATCTTGTAGACAGTACACACTGTTGCTACTGAGCATCAGTGGTGGAGGGAGTGGATATTAATAGATGTGGTGCCAATCAAGCGGGCTGCTTTATCCTGGATGGTGTCAACTTTCTTGACTGTTGTTGGGCTGCACCCATCCAGGCGAGTGAGGAATATTCCATCGCACTCCTGACTTGTGCCTTGTAGATGTGGATAGGCTTTGAGGAGTCATTTAGAACATTGTGTACAATTCCGGTCGCCACACTACCAGAAGGATGTGGATGCTTTGGAGATGGTACAGAAGTGGTTAACCAGGATGTTGTCTGGTCTGGAGGGTATTAGCTATGAGGAGAGGTTGGATAAACTTGGTTTGTTCTCAATGGAACGACGGAGGTTAAGGGGTGAACTGATAAAGGTTTACAAGGTTATGAGTGGCGTGGACAGAATGGATAGTCAGATGCTCTTTCCGAGGTTAGAAAAGTCAAGCACTCGGGAACATAGGCTTAAGTTGCATGGGGAAAAGTTTAGAGGAGATGTGCAAGGCAAGGTTTTACACAGAGGGTGGTGAATGTCTGGAATGCACTGCCTGGGGAGGAGGTGGGAGCAGGTACAATAGCGGCATTTAAGGGGCAACTAGACGAATGCATGAATAGGATGGGAATGGAAGAATACGGACTCAGTAAGTGAGTTTGAATTTAGGCTGGTATCATGATCGGCACAGGCTTGGAGGGCCGAAGGGCCTGTTCCTGTGCTATCCTGTTCATCTGACTATCCATTCTGTCCACGCCACTCATAACCTTGTAAACCTTTATCAGTTCACCCCTTAACCTCCGTCGTTCCATTGAGAACAAACCAAGTTTATCCAACCTCTCCTCTTTGTTTGAGTCAGGAGGTGAGTTACTCGCCACAGTATTCCTAGCCTCTGACCTGCTCTTGTAGCCACTGTGTTTATGTGGCAAGTCCACTTGAGTTTCGGGTCAATGGTAACCCCAAGGATGTTGACAGTGGGGGATTTGATGATAGTAACACCATTGAATATCAAG
Source organism: Mustelus asterias (assembly GCF_964213995.1). Taxonomy (NCBI): domain Eukaryota; kingdom Metazoa; phylum Chordata; class Chondrichthyes; order Carcharhiniformes; family Triakidae; genus Mustelus; species Mustelus asterias. The sequence goes on from NC_135818.1 coordinate 34,444,671, forward strand.
GGTGGTTAGAGTATTGGTGATGGCATTTTTGTGTGTTTCTTTTTAACAGCTTCCTCAACTTGCCCGGCCACCTTCAAAGATTTGTCTCAATGAACTCTGTAACTTTGTTCCTGCACTCTTTTAAAACTGCTTCATTTAGTTTATATTGCTTTCCCTCATTCATAAAATAAAAATGAATCATATCACACTTATGTTTTAAATTACACCGTCATCAGACTGCCCATTCACCAGTTTTTCGATGTTCTCCTGAAGTTTGTTACATAAGAACATAAGAACATAAGAAATAGGAGCAGGAGTAGGCCATCTAGCCCCTCGAGCCTGCCCCGCCATTCAATAAGATCATGGCTGATCTGACGTGGATCAGTACCACTTACCCGCCTGATCCCCATAACCCTTAATTCCCTTACCGATCAGGAATCCATCCATCCGCGCTTTAAACATATTCAGCGAGGTAGCCTCCACCACATCAGTGGGCAGAGAATTCCAGAGATTCACCACCCTCTGGGAGAAGAAGTTCCTCCTCAACTCTGTCTTAAACCGACCCCCTTTATTTTGAGGCTGTGTCCTCTAGTTTTAACTTCCTTACTAAGTGGAAAGAATCTCTCCGCCTCCACCCTATCCAGCCCCCACATTATCTTATAAGTCTCCATAAGATCCCCCCTCATCCTTCTAAACTCCAACGAGTACAAACCCAATCTCCTCAGCCTCTCCTCATAATCCAAACCCCTCATCTCCGGTATCAACCTGGTGAACCTTCTCTGCACTCCCTCCAATGCCAATATATCCTTCCTCATATAAGGGGACCAATACTGCACACAGTATTCCAGCTGCGGCCTCACCAATGCCCTGTACAGGTGCATCAAGACATCCCTGCTTTTATATTCTATCCCCCTCGCAATATAGGCCAACATCCCATTTGCCTTCTTGATCACCTGTTGTACCTGCAGACTGGGCTTTTGCGTCTCATGCACAAGGACCCCCAGGTCCCTTTGCACGGTAGCATGTTTTAATTTGTTTCCATTGAGATAGTAATCCCATTTGTTATTATTTCCTCCAAAGTGTATAACCTCGCATTTATCAACGTTATACTCCATTTGCCATATCCTCGCCCACTCACTCAGCCTGTCCAAATCTCTCTGCAGATCTTCTCCGTCCTCCACACGATTCACTTTTCCACTTATCTTTGTGTCGTCTGCAAACTTCGTTACCCTACACTCCGTCCCCTCCTCCAGATCATCTATATAAATGGTAAACAGTTGCGGCCCGAGTACCGATCCCTGCGGCACGCCACTAGTTACCTTCCTCCAACCGGAAAAACACCCATTTATTCCGACTCTTTGCTTCCTGTCGGATAGCCAGTCCCCAATCCACTTTAACACACTACCCCCAACTCCGTGTGCCCTAATCTTCTTCAGCAGCCTTTTATGGGGCACCTTATCAAACGCCTTTTGGAAATCCAAAAACACCGCATCCACCGGTTCTCCTCCATCAACCGCCCTAGTCACATCTTCATAAAAATCCAACATGTTCGTCAAGCACGACTTTCCCCTCATGAATCCATTACTGTCCTCATTGATTGCCACATTTCCAAGTCTTGCATCATCCGGTTTGAAACTTTAAAAGCTTTAAAATTATGCCCTGTATACTCAAAACCAGGTCGTAAATATATCTCAAAAAGAGCCGAGATCTTAATACCTAGTCCGAGTGAGCACCACCCTTCAGTCTGAACAATAACCTTTCATCACTACTCTCAGGATACAAGATCCTGAGGGGATTTGACAAGATGGATGCTGAGAAGATGTTTTCCCCTGTGAGAGAGACTAATACTAGGGACACAGTTTAAAAATACGAGATCTTCCATTTAAAATGGAGATGAAGGGATTTCCTTTTCTCTGAAGATTGTAAGTACGTGAAATTCTCTTCCCCAGAGGGCAGTGCAGGCTGGGTCATTGAATTAAGCCAGAGTTGGATAGATTCTTGATTAACGTGGGAGTTAAAGGTTAAAGGGTAGACAAGAAAGTAGAGTTGAGGCCACAATCAGATCAACCATGATCTTATCAAATGGCAAAGCGGGCTTGAAGGGCCAAATGATCTACCCCTCTTAACTGGAATGTTCATATTGTTATGAAATCCATTTTTTTTGTGTCATCATGTGCTAAGTTAGCAGACTATGGAGATTGCAACATTTAAGGTACAGGATATTCCACTGCCTGTTTCATTTGTTCCTGTCTAATAACAGGAGAAGGGGAAGACCAACTTGGAGTGTTCTGAAAGGTCACCAGATCAGTTCAAGGGTCAGTGAATAGTCAGTTTGACACAGTCAGTTTTTAATCTGTAGAGAAATGTCCGAGAGAGGGGGACAAGGGAGGGGGACAGGGAGATGTCCCAAAAGGAAATCCCAAGTAAGTGACAAAGATAGGGGACAGAAACTGTTAAGTTAAGAAAAGAGAGGAGCAGAGAAACAGACTCCAGTTAGAGAAAATGGCTCAAGGGAGCAGACTTTATGTGAAGTGGGCTCAGGAGAAGCCCTTCAGAATCAACAAGGACTTAGAAGAATCTCTGATGATCCAAGAAGGCAACTGAAGGTTGGGAATTCCTTGACGGAGCCATTAAGGCAAAGGTAATGCTTTGGGGCAGTGTTGTTTTGCTTGGCATAGCAATGGAATGTTGGCCTTTATTGCCAGGGGTATGGTGTATAAAATCGGGATGTCTTGCTACAACTGTACAGGAAGCATTTGTCAAGGCTAGGAGGTTGGGAACACATGAAGCAAGTGTGGAATACAAGGAAAGTAGAAAGAAACTTAAACAAGGAGAAGGGAGGGCTAAAAGGGTCACGAAAAGTTATTAGCCAACAGGATTAAGGAAAATCCCAAGGCTTTTTATACACCTATAAAGAGCAAGAGGGTAGCCAGGGAGACGGTTGGCCCACTCAAGGAGGGAATCTATGCGTGGAGCCAGAGGAAATGGGCGAGGTATCAAATGAGTACTTTGCGTCAGTATTCACCAAAGAGAAGGACTTGGTGGATGATGAGCCTGGGAAAGGGTGTGTAGATAGTTTGAGTCATGTTGAGATCAAAAAGGAGGAGGTATTGGGGTTCTTGAGAAACATTAAGGTAGACAAGTCTCCAGGGCCTGATGGGATATACCTCAGAATACTGAGCGAGGCAAGGGAGGAAATTGCTGGGGCCTCGAGAGAAATCTTTGTATCCTCCCTGGCTACAGGGGAGGTCCCAGTGGATTGGAGAATAGCCAATGTTGTTCCTTTGTTTAAGAAGGGTAGCAAGAATAATCCAGGTAATTATAGGCCGGTGAGCATTATGGCAATGGTAGGGAAATTATTGAGGAGGATTCTTCGAGACAGAATTTGCTCCCACTTAGAACAAGTGGACGTATTAGCACGAGGCAACATGGTTTTATGAAGGGGAGGTCCTGTCTCACTAACATGATCGAGTTTTTCGAGGAAGTGACACAGATGATTGATAAGGGTAGGGCAGTGGATGTTGTCTACATGGACTTCAGTAAGGCCTTTGACAAGGTCCCTTATGGCAGACTGGTGCAGATGGTGAAGTCGCAAGGGATCAGAGATGAGCTGGCAAGTTGGTTACAAAACTGGCTCGGTCATAGAAGACAGAGGGTAGCAGTGGAAGGGTGCGTTTCTGAAGGGAGGGCTGTGACAAGTGGCTTTGCTCAGGGATCAGTGCTGGGACCTTTGCTGTTTGTAGTATATATAAATTATTTGGAAGAAAACGTAACTGGTTTGATTAGTAAGTTTGTGGACGACACAAAGGTTGGTGGATTTGTGGTTAGCGATGAGGAGCCTCAGAGGATAGAGCAGGATATAGATCGGTTGGAGACTTGGGCGGAGAGATGGCAGATGGAGTTTAATCCGGACAAATGTGAGGTAATGCATTTTGGAAGGTGTAATTCAGATGGGAAATATACGGTAAATGGCAGAACCCTTGAGAATATTGATAGGCAGAGGGATCTGGGTGTACAGATACACAGGTCACTGAAAGTGGCAATGCCGGTGGAGAAGGTAATCAAGAAGGCATATGGCATGCTTGCCTTCATCAGCCAGGGCATTGAGTTTAAAATTGGCAAATCATGTTGCAGCTTTATAGAACCTTAGTTAGACTGCACTTGGAATATAGTGTTCAGTTCTGGTCGCCACACCAGCAGAAGGATGTGGAGGCTTTGGAGAGGGTACAGAAAAGATTTCCCAGGATGTTGTCTGGTATGGAGAGCATTAGCTATGAGGAGAGGTTGGAGAAACTTGGTTTGTTCTCACTGGAACGACGGAGGTTGAGGGGCAACTTGATAGAAGCCTACATGATTAAGAGAGGCATGAGCAGAGTGGATAGTCAGGAGCTTTTTCCCAGGGTTGAAGAGTCAGTTACTAGGGGGCATAGGTTTAAGGTGCAGGTGGCAAGGTTTAGAGGAGATGTACGAGGCAAGTTTTTAAGCATAGAGGGTGGTCGGTGCCTGGAACTCACTGCCGGGGGAGGTAGTGGAAGCAGATACAATAGTGACTTTTAAGGGGCATCTTGACAAATGCACGAATAGGATGGGAATGGAGGGATATGGTCCCTGGAAAGATAGGGGATTTTAGTTCAGTCGGGCAACATGGTCGGTGCAGTCTTGGAAGGCTGAAGGGCTATCCTTTGCTGTAATTTTCTTTTCAGAAACATAGAAAAACTACAGCACAAAACAGGCCCTTCGGCCCCACAAGTTGTGCCGAACATATCCCTACCTGACGGAAATCTTTGTCGCTTCTTTGGACACGGGTGAGGTCCCTGAGGATTGGAGGATAGCGAATGTGGTCCCGTTGTTTAAGAAGGGTAGCAGGGATAACCCAGGAAATTATAGGCCGGTGAGCTTGACGTCCGTGGTAGGGAAGTTGTTGGAGAGGATTCTTAGAGACAGGATGTATGTGCATTTAGAACGGAACAATCTCATTAGTGACAGACAGCATGGTTTTGTAAGAGGGAGGTTGTGCCTTACAAATTCGGTGGAGTTTTTTGAGGAAGTGACAAAAACAGTTGATGAAGGAAGGGCCGTGGATGTCGTCTATATGGATTTCAGTAAGGCATTTGACAAAGTCCCACATGGCAGGTTGGTTAAGAAGGTTAAGGCTCATGGGATACAAGGAGAAGTGGCTAGATGGGTGGAGAACTGGCTTGGCCGTAGGAGACAGAGGGTAGTGGTCGAAGGGTCTTTTTCCGGCTGGAGGTCTGTGACCAGTGGTGTTCCGCAGGGCTCTGTACTGGGACCTCTGCTATTTGTGATATATATAAATGATTTGGAAGAAGGTGTAACTGGTGTAATCAACAAGTTTGCGGATGACACGAAGATGGCTGGACTTGCGAATAGCGAAGAGCATTGTCGGGCAATACAGCAGGATATAGATAGGCTGGAAAATTGGGTGGAGAGGTGGCAGATGGAGTTTAATCCGGATAAATGCGAAGTGATGCATTTTGGAAGAAATAATGTAGGGAGGAGTTATACAATAAATGGCAGAGTCATCAGGAGTATAGAAACACAGAGGGACCTAGGTGTGCAAGTCCACAAATCCTTGAAGGTGGCAACACAGGTGGAGAAGGTGGTGAAGAAGGCATATGGTATGCTTGCCTTTATAGGACGGGGTATAGAGTATAAAAGCTGGAGTCTGATGATGCAGCTGTATAGAACGCTGGTTAGGCCACATTTGGAGTACTGCATCCAGTTCTGGTCACCGCACTACCAGAAGGACGTGAAGGCATTAGAGAGAGTGCAGAGAAGGTTTACCAGGATGTTGCCTGGTATGGAGGGTCTTAGCTATGAGGAGAGATTGGGTAGACTGGGGTTGTTCTCCTTGGAAAGACGGAGAATGAGGGGAGATCTAATAGAGGTGTACAAGATTATGAAGGGTATAGATAGGGTGAACAGTGGGAAGCTTTTTCCCAGGTCGGAGGTGACGATCACGAGGGGTCACGGGCTCAAGCTGAGAGGGGCGAAGTATAACTCGGATATCAGAGGGATGTTTTTTACACAGAGGGTGGTGGGGGCCTGGAATGCGCTGCCAAGTAGGGTGGTGGAGGCAGGCACGCTGACATCGTTTAAGACTTACCTGGATAGTCACATGAGCAGCCTGGGAATGGAGGGATACAAACGATTGGTCTAGTTGGACCAAGGAGCAGTACAGGCTTGGAGGGCCGAAGGGCCTATTTCCTGTGCTGTACTGTTCTTTGTTATTTGTTCTTAGGCCTACCTATAACCCTCCATCCTATTAAGTCCCATGTACTCATCCAGGAGTCTCTTTAAAGACCCTATTGAGTTTGCCTCCACCACCACTGACGGCAGCCGATTCCACTTGCCCACCTCCCTCTGTGTGAAAAACTTCCCCCTAACATTTCCCCTGTACCTACCCCCCAGCACCTTAAACCTGTGTCCTCTCGTAGCAGCCATTTCCACCCTGGGAAAAAGCCTCTGAGAGTCCACCCGATCTATGCCTCTCAACATCTTATATACCTCTAGTAGGTCCCCTCTCATCCTACGTCTCTCCAAGGAGAAAAGACCGAGCTCCCTCAGCCTATCCTCATGAGGCATGCCACTCAATCCAGGCAACATCCTTGTAAATCTCCTCTGCACCCTTTCAATCTTTTCCACATCCTTCCTGTAATGAGGCGACCAGAACTGAGTACAGTACTCCAAGTGGGGTCTGACGAGTGTCTTATATAGCTGCATCATTATCCCCGGACTCCTAAACTCAATCCCTCGATTGATAAAGGCCAGCACACCATACACCTTCTTAACCACCTCCTCCACCTGCGGGGCCGATTTTAGAGTCCTATGGACCCGGACCCCAAGGTCCTTCTGATCCTCTACAGTACTAAGAGTCTTTCCCTTTATATTGTACTCCTTCATCCCATTTGACCTGCCAAAATGGACCACGACGCATTTATCTGGGTTGAAGTCCATCTGCCACTTGTCCGCCCAGTCTTGCATCCTATCTATGTCCCTCTGTAACTTCTGACATCCCTCCAGACTATTCACAACCCCACCAACCTTCATGTTGTCAGCAAACTTACCAACCCATCCCTCCACTTCTTCATCCAGGTCATTTATGAAAATGACAAACAGCAAGGGTCCCAGAACAGATCCCTGGGGCACACTACTGGTGACCGACCTCCATTTAGAAAAAGACCCATCTACACCCACTCTCTGCCTCCTTTGGGCAAGTCAGTTCTGGATCCACGGGGCAGCAGCACCTTGGATCCCATGCCCTCTCACTTTTTCTAGAAGCCTTGCATGGGGGACCTTATCGAACGCCTTGCTAAAATGCATATAAACCACATCTACCGCTTTCCCTTCGTCAATGTGTTTAGTCACATTTTCGAAGAACTCCACCAGGCTTGTAAGGCACGATCTGCCTTTGACAAAGCCATGCTGAGTATTCTTGAGCATACTAAACCTCTCTCAATGCTCATAAATCTTGTCCCTCTGGATCTTCTCCATCAGCTTACCAACCACTGAGGTTAGACTCACCGGTCGGTAATTTCCTGGGCTATCCCTATTCCCCTTCTTGAAAATAGGAACCACATCCGCAATCCTCCAAGCCTCCGGCACCTCTCCCGCCTCCATCGACGACGCAAAGATCATCGCCAGAGGCTCTGCAATCTCTTCCCTCGCCTCCCACAGTAACGTGGGGTACATCCCATCCGGACCCGGCATCTTATCTATCTTGTTGCCATTCAAAGTTTCCAGCACAACCTCTTTGTTAAAGTCCACATACTCAATCTTTGCAGTCCACCGCAAGCCCGCAGTACATCCACCCAGGTCCTTCTCCTCTGTGAAAACCGAGGCAAAATACTCATTAAGCACCTCTGCTGTATCTACTGGTTCCGTACAGATTTTCCCGCTTTCACCTTTTTATAGGCCCTATTCCTTCACGTCTCATCCTTTTACTCTTCACATATTTATAGAACACCTTCGGGTTTTCCTTAATCCTACCTGCCAAGACCTTCTCGTGACCCCTTCTGGCTCTCCTAATTTCCTTCTTTAGTCCCTTCCTACAAGCCGTATACACATCTAGATCCCTATCTTCGCCAAGCTCTCTGAACCTTTTGTACGCTTTCCTTTTCTTCTCGACTAGGTCCCGCACAGCTTTCGTGCACCATGGTTCCTTTAACCTACCAACTCCTCCCTGTCTGCTCGGAACGTTGTCCTGTAGAACTCTAGACAGACATTCCTTGAAAAACTGCCACCTCTCTTCAGTACATTTCCCCAAGAATACCTCCTTCCAATTTACTCCTCTAATTTGCTGCCTTATGTCTTCATATTTCCCCTTACTCCATATAAATGCTTTCCTAGCTTGCCTGATCCTCTCTTTTTCCAATGCAAGCATAAAGGAGATAGAGTTATGATCGCTATCCCCAAGATGCTCTCCCACTGAGAGATCTGACACCTGTCCAGATTCATTGGTCAGTATCAGATCAAGTACAGCCTCTCCTCTTGTAGGCTTGTCCACATGGTGTGTCAGGAAACCCTCCTGAACACGCCTAACGAACTCCTCTCTTTTTGTTCTTTGTAATTGGTGATCCCTCACACAGAGTATTATGTACAGTTATGATCTCCTTATTTAATGAGGGAAACATTTCAGGTAAGGTTCAGTAGGCTGATTCCTGGGATAAAGGGGTTGTATTACGAGGAAGGGTTGAGCCTATACAAATTGGAGCTTAGAAGAATGAGAGACGAACTTTATAAAACAACTAAGATTCTGAGCTCTCTTGCCAGGGTAGATGCTGTGCGGATGTTTCCCCTTCTGGAGAAATCTAGAACAAGGGGCACGGTTTCAAAATAAGGGGTGTCTCATTTAAGCCTGAGATTAGGAGAAATTTCTTCTGTCAGGGTTGTTAGTGTTTGGAATTCTCTTTCCCTGCAAGCAGTGGAGGCTGGGTCATTGGATATATTCAAGGTTGAGTTAAACAGATGTTTGATTGAAAAGAAAGTCAAGGGTTTTTGGGGAAATTAAGAAAGTGGAGTATCAGACATGATCCTATTGGATGGTGGGTGGATCAGGCTTGGAGGCTGAGTGGCCTGTTTCTGCTCTTATTTCTTCTGATCTTATGTTTATGATCTTAATCCATTGAAATTTTGCATGTCAGTCATGAAGCAAATTGTTATGCAAGGCAACAGAGAAAATATAAGTTGTAGAGGAGTAATGTGGTATGGAACATTATACAGCCCCATCGCAGCAGGGGCAGGGCCGTAACATTGGGAAGTTATTCAAAAGTCCCTTGGCTTCAGCTGAACCAGAAAATCACACCAACATAAAATTCTGCCTGTGGTCTAGGTCTGACTGTGTCCAACTGACTGTATAGATAGGTTTGTGAGTGAAATTGTTACTTGTAAAATAGGCAAGATAAAAGAAAATTAAGCTTCACTTTTACTTACCTTCACTCATAAGCAAAATGGTCCAGAAACCTTCTTTGCTGACATTGGGAAGTAGCAACTCCAACTAAGCATTGCGCTTCATGTCTTATTGTAACAAAGTTGAGAAGTTGGATTTTCCCTACTAAAGATTAGACGGGATGTTTAGAAGATAGTGACTGGCATTTTACTTCAAATCAATTGCGTTTGTTGAGCAATATTGTTTACATATTTTACAATAATTAAAATAAAGTTTTAATCTCAGATACAATTTATTGTTAATTTATTTTAAAAGCAAATATGCATGTGAGATGCGTAACACTTCAAAATGAGTAATTTATCATCACAGTAAACCCCTTTGTTTTTCTTGGATAAAAGTCGTGCACATGTGTGAAAAATTGAAAGCCTGTAGGATTGCAAAGAAATTATTGAACTTTGAAATTTGAAGGAAGATTGTGCTTCATTTCAGATCCTTGAATCTGGCAAGGACTTGGTGAGCTTTTAATATCAGAATAGTCGAGGTGATAACAAAACCTGCTGACACCTCTGCTCTCTCATCTCAAACTTGCAGTTTGGCACATACCTTTTGCCAGCACGTCTGCAAACCATATTCGCTTTGGAGGAATCCTGAGTTCCATTTGCCTGTGCTGTCTGTGAGAGGGTGAAATCGGAGGCAAGAAAGAAATGAGGAGAGGATGTAATAAACAGTCAAAAACGTTCTGAACAAATTATAGAAGTTATCATAGAATCCCTACAGAAAGAGGCCATTTGGCCCATCAAGCCTGCACCGACGACAGTCCCACCCAGGCTCTATCCACGTAACCTCATGTATTTACCCTACTGCTCTCCCTGTCACTAAGGGGCAATTTAGCATTGTCAATCCACCTAACCCACACATCTTTGGAGTGTCAGAGGCAACCGGAGCACCCGGAGGAAACCCACACAGACATGGGGAGAATGTGCAGACTCCACACAGACAGTGACCCAAGACAAGAATCGAACCGGGGTCCCTGGCGCTGTGAGGCAGCAGTGCTAACCACAGTGTCACTATGCCGCCCCATTTTGTACAGTTTTTCTCTTCGAAGACTTATGTTTTAAATAAATAATAGTGGCACTCAGAAGGACCCATAACTTGGTCTTAAAAATTGGAACCATATTTGTTATTGACAATATATAACCATCCTAATGAAAGTGATGTATTTTAATTTAGCTGATGGATGAATAGAAATCAGCTAAGTATAAATAATATATTTTAATATAAAAGATTAATTTGCCATTTCTATTGCAATTATTTCATTAATCAGAGTGGCCTGTCTGTGATTGTGAGCAGAGTAAGATGTTTTATAATGTATGTAGTTTTGTTATAACTTTGTTTGAACCATATTATTGCAGACAGTTCAGGAGTGGGTTTGGGAACAGGTTGGATGGTTAAAAGCACTAAAATTTACAGCATGCCAGAAAGCTAACTTCAACTCACTGATGACTGCATTTAACTGCAGAGCAACGCACAATCAGAAGTGGTGAGTTAGTAATTTAAATATGTTAACAGCTCACTAAGAGTTATCGTAACAGGAGTTTGGGGATTTAACTATATGGGTGCACATGTTTCCTCGGCTTCATGGAACTTGCTAATGAAAGCAAGGTGAGAACAGAGAGTTGAGGGGGCTGAAGAATTGACAGGTAAACATTGATGTAAATAAGAGTGGTTTCCTTGCCTAATTATGTAAAAGGCCTTACAGTCGCTACTTTTCAAGTTCATTTCTCTTTACAGGTTTGTGTGTTTGGTCTCCACTTTGCAAATGTGATGTATCAGACCAGAGCGGTGTTGCCTAAACTGTTTATTGCTTGGACTGCTAATGAGGAAAGAGCAAGATGAGCAGTGGTAGGAAGATCACCAGCAGTAAGAACATCACCAACTGCATCAGCCAGAACAACATCAGCTTTTTTCCCCACAGACCTGCCTCTCCACAAGAGAGAGGTGATGAACAGAAAGAAAGAGCTCACAGGAAGCAAAATCCACAGCACAGGGTGCACAGACGGAGGTGGATCAACTACCTTGAGCAGTCAGAGCATCCATACCTCAGGAGGCTCAGGGTCTCAATGTCAGGTGGTGGTAGACTTCTGCAGTCTCCTGGAAGGAGACCTGATGCCAAGTATTTGATGCGCGATATAACTCACGAGGCTAGAGATGCTCGAGGAAATAAAGGCTTTTATTGACTACTACAATAGAGCTACCATATATAATACACGATCCCAGACTGAGGGGTCCCAGACAGAGCAGTGACCTTTATACCTCTCCCAGGAGGCAGAGCCCGACTGGGATGTACCATAATAACTATAATACAGGTAGAACAGCCCAACCCTAACCCCAACAGTAACATGTCGAACAACCCAACCCTAACCCCAACAGCAACATATATACAGACTCATAGTACTGGCCAGACCCTGGCTCAGTACTACCTGGTGGGAACCAACGATGGTTCACCACATTGAAGACAAAGGCCGGCGGGGTACAAAAAAAACACAGAACAATTGGTCATCAGTCTATAAGTTCAGACAGTCAGGGGGACCGCACCGTCGTTGTGACCTCCTCAACACCGGCGATGACACCGGAGTAGGCACTCACGGTGGCGTTCTCTCCAAGGCGGTGTCCAACGGCTCCTCCAATGTCTCACGGGCCGGTTGACCCCGAGGTGGTGACAATCCGTTGAGCTCGGACACGCCTTGAAGTGGCGACCATCTCCTGGACTCAGGCAAGCTGTACACGGGAGTAAAAGGGTTAAGTGATGGTCCCGATGCTGCCCGCGCCGTGTCAGGAGGGGAAACAATAGTTGGGGGGTCTCTAACAGGAGGTATGGGAGCGACAGGGGTTTCCAAGCCCCCTGCTGGCGCCAGGTCTCGAATTGAAACCGTGTCCTCTCGCCCGTCAGGGTATGCCACATAGGCATACTGAGGGTTGGCGTGGAGGAGATGGACCTGTTCGACCAAAGGGTCGGACTTGCGGGCCCTAACATGTCGCCGCAGGAGGACAGGTCCTGAGTATGTCAACCAAGATGGTAATGAGGTCCCAGAGGAAGACTTCCGAGGGAATGAAAACAGTCTCTCATGGGGAGTAGCGTTGGTTGCCGTACACAGGAGTGAGCGTATGGAGTGGAGCGCATCAGGGAGTACCTCTTGCCAACGGGAGACTGGAAGGCTTTTTGACTTCAACGCCAGTAAGACAGCCTTCCAGACTGTAGCATTCTCACGTTCCACCTGTCCGTTACCCCTAGGGTTATAGCTCGTGGTTCTACTAGAGGCAATCCCGTATGAGAGCAGGTATTGCCTCAACTCATCGCTCATGAACGACGAGCCCCTATCACTGTGGATGTAACAGGGGTACCCGAACAGGGTGAAAAGATCACGAAATGCCTTGATAACCGTGGCAGCGGTCGTATCAGAGCAGGGAATGACAAAAGGGAATCGTGAGTACTCATCAATGATATTGAGGAAGTACACATTCCGATCTGTCGAGGGAAGGGGGCGCTTAAAGTCCACACTCAGTCTTTCGAAGGGACGAGTGGCCTTAACGAGTTGTGCCCTGTCAGGTCGGTAGAAGTGCGGTTTGCATTCCATGCATACCCGGCAGCTTCTAGTTATGGACCTGACATCCTCCACCGAGTAGGGTAGATTCCGGGCTTTTACGAAGTGGTAGAGCCGAGTGACCCCTGGATGGCAGAGGTCATTGTGGAGAGCCTGCAAACGATTCTCCTGCATACTGGCGCATGTTCCACGCGACAGGGCATCCGAGGGCTCGTTGAGTTTCCCTGGACGATACATGATGTCATAATTATAGGTGGAGAGTTCGATTCTCCACCTCAAGATCTTATCGTTCTTGATCTTGCCCCGTAACGTGTTATTGAACATGAACGCCACGGACCGCTGGTCCGTGATCAGGGTGAACCGTTTTCCCGCCAAGTAATGGCGTCAATGCCGGACGGCCTCCACAATGGCCTGGGCCTCCTTTTCCACCTCTGAATGTCGAATTTCGGGGCCTTGGAGGGTGCGAGAAAAAAAGGCGACGGGCCTGCCCGCCTGGTTAAGTGTGGTGGCCAGGGCGAAATCAGATGCATCGCTCTCCACCTGGAAGGGGATGGACTCATCGATAGCGTGCATTGTGGCTTTCGCGATGTCGGCTTTTAGTTTTTCAAAGGCCAAACGAGCCTCTGGTGCTAGGGGAAAAGAGGTAGACTTGATGAGCGGACGGGTTTTGTCCGCGTAATTGGGAACCCACTGTGCGTAGTAAGAGAAGAAGCCTAAACATCTTCTCAGTGCCTTTGCGCTAGTGGGCAGGGAAAGTTCGAGAAGGGGACGCATACGGTCTGGATCAGGGCCAATGACCCCGTTTTCCACCACGTATCCGAGGATAGCTAGGCGGCGCGTGCAAAATACACACTTCTCCCTGTTGTAGGTCAGATTCAGGCGAGATGCCGTGCGTAAGAATCTAAGGAGGTTGGTATCGTGGTCCTGCTGGTCATGGCTGCAGATGGTGACGTTATCCAGGTACGGGAAGGTAGCCCGCAGTCCGTTATGGTCCACCATTCGGTCCATAGCACGCTGGAAGACCGAGACCCCATTGGTGACACCAAAAGGAACCCTTAGAAAATGGTACAAGCGACCATCCGCCTCAAAAGCCGTGTATTGTCGGTCCTCTGGGCGAATGGGGAGCTGGTGGTAGGCAGACCTGAGGTCGATGGTGGAGAACACCCGGTACTGCGCAATCTGGTTGACCATGTCAGAAATGCGCGGGAGGGGATACGCATCCAGCTGCGTGTATCTGTTAATGGTCTGACTATAGTCAATGACCATCCGGGGTTTGTTCCCACTCTTGACCACCACGACCTGCGCTCTCCAAGGACTAACGCTAGGTTGTATGATCCCTTCCTTGAGGAGCCACTGAACCTCAGATCGAATGAAGATCCGATCCTCAGCGCTGTAACGCCTACTCTTAGTCGCGATGGGCTTGCAGCCTGGCATGAGATTCTGGAATAGGGAGGGTGTGGTAATCTTAAGTGTCGAGAGGCTACAAGTGGAGCGCGTTGGGCAATTTGGAGGCTGCTGTTCTCCCACTGAAAGCGGAGGGAGTGGCCCACCGTACTGTAGGGTTACAGTCTTCAAGTGGACCATGAAATTTAGTCCGAGGAGTATTGGCACGCAAAGGTGCGGTAACACCAGGAGCTTGAAGCTCTCGTAAACTGTGCCCTGCACCGTTAGATTTACCACGCAACTCCCAAGCATGGTGACAGACCGGGACCTTGATGCCATCGAAATTGTCTGCTTGACAGGCTGGATCTGGAGGCCACACCGCTTCACGGCGCCTGGGTGAATAAAGCTCTCCGTGCTCCCGCTGTCAAACAGACAATAAATCGTGCGTTTGTTTACGTGTATGTCCATCATGGACTTGTCGAGTCTGTGAGGCTTGGCCTGGTCCAGGATGATCGACGCCACTGTTGGTTCGTGAGCGCCACTGCAGGCAGCTGAGATGGATGATGACGATCCCTGCTGGTCATTCGCGGTCCGTGCCGACCAAAATGGCTGCTCCCATAGGTCGCACGTGGGATGGCGCCAAAATCAGCGACCCCTGGTGGTCGCGCGTCTCTTGCGACTCCGTCGTCTGGAATGGCGACGTCCTGGCCTCGCACGTGGCAGAAACCCTTGACGATGCCGACGACGAGGAACCCGGCTCCGGGGAGTCGCATGCCGCACTGCTGTTCCTGGAAGTAAGTTTGGATCGACATACCTTCGAATAATGCCCCTTCTTGCCGCAGGCGGAGCACAACACCGGTTTAGCGGGACATCGCTGCCGATTATGCTTCACTCCCCCACAGAAGTAACACCGCGGGCCGCCCGGAGCTGCTGCCGTCGTCAGGCCCGAGGGTGGGCACGCCATCACGCAGCTTTTTGGACCCGCTGGACGAAGTGGGGTCTGTGACTGCTCCTGCCACGCTGTCTCCACGTGGTCTTCGGGATACATTGCCAGGCTTTTGGAGGCCGTTTCTAGCGTATCCGCTAGCTCTATAGACTTAGTGAGATCGAGATTACCTTGCTCCAACAGCCGAAGTCGGATATAAGATGATCCGATTCCCGCCACAAACGCATCTCGAGCGAGGTCGTTCATGTTCTGGTCTGCCGACACTGCTTTGTAGTTACAGCCCCTGGCTAGCTGTAGGAGCTCGCATGCATACTGTTCCGTCGTTTCGCCGGGCTGCCGTCGTCGAGTGGCTAAGAGATCTCGAGCATGCATCTCGTTCGGCGGTTTAATGTAGCGCTTCTTAAGAAGCTCGAGGGCCCCTTTGTAGTCGGTGGCCACACGGATCGCTAAATATACAGCGTCGCTTACCCTCGCGTGGAGGACCTGGAGTCTGTCGTCGTCCGTGGTGACCGCTGCGGAGGCTTCGAGGTAGTCCTGAAAACATTTCAACCAGTGGTCGAAGGTGTTGGAGGCGCCCGCCGCACGTGGGTCCAGCATAAGACGTTCGGGTTTTAACATTTGCTCCATGCTCTCTGTATCGTTTTCTTTTTTTTTCAACGACAAGAGTTCAATTAGTAGTCAATAAAATTGATGCGCGATAAAACTCACGAGGCTAGAGATGCTCGAGGAAATAAAGGCTTTTATTGACTACTACAATAGAGCTACCATATATAATACACGATCCCAGACTGAGGGGTCCCAGACAGAGCAGTGACCTTTATACCTCTCCCAGGAGGCGGAGCCCGACTGGGATGTACCATAATGACTATAATACAGGTAGAACAGCCCAACCCTAACCCCAACAGTAACATGTAGAACAACCCAACCCTAACCCCAACAGCAACATATATACAGACTCATAGTACTGGCCAGACCCTGGCTCAGTACTACCTGGTGGGAACCAACGATGGTTCACCACAGTATTTGGATGAGCACTTGAAACATCATAACATTCAAGGATATGAGACAAGTGCTGGAAAATAGGATTCGTGCAACTTAGTGGTAGGTATTGTCAGTGCACATTCGATGGGCTGAAGAACATTGTGCAGGATGGTGCAGGATGAAAGTAGATAGAGCCCCACTTCTATATCACATTTTACCTTCAACCCTCTTGTGATCCACCCACTTATTCTTTCCTGCTTGTAATGAACTAGAGAGTGTCTTGCTGCAGTGGGACATGAATAGCCAAAGTTCGAGTTAATGCTGCTCAAGGTGGAGTTCATAGTGTACAAAATGTTGGTGAGGGCCTTGAGGCACTTGTTTGTTTGGTGCATCTGCAGGTGGTCACTTTTTCAATGGGCAAAGATATCATTTCTAATGATGCCCACAACATGTTTATGATGGTTCTTCCAATCTCTCTACGAACATGCACAATGCAACTGGAAAGCCTGTCTGTACATTACACATTTCTTGCTATTCTTCCTGGGGTATCTTCCCTACTGACGCCCCTGCCAAGGTTCAGCACCTTTTTCTAGCTGAACAGAATTTGCAGCATTCTGCACACTCCGATGTGGAGTCTGCACACATGTCACAGCCTTCACTGTCTTCTGCCTCAGGAATCATCAGATGAGAATCTGAGCTGGTGCATGGTCAGTATGAGTCTTGTGGCAATGCACCCTCAGTGAATGACCTCTGTGTGATGTTTGAAGGTCTTATGGGAGATTGAAGACATAAATTAGAATTGTTCAAGTTAAGAATGTTCTAATTGACTAATTTGCACATGATCATATTTCACTGACTACTGACATAAAGTCCACATGAATGAGTGTTAATGCCATGGCGGTGCTATTTTTAATTTTGTCACCTGTGGCTGTGAGGCCTCCATTACCGATAGTCAGGCACGTTGAAACTCCACTGATCTTCAGCACCTTCTCCACTGTATATATTATTTGCGAGATTGATGGAGGACCATGTCTATTTCTTTGGATCACCCTCGTGTTCTGTCCTTCTGTGCTGCAAGAAAGACAGGAAGATACCCAAGAGTGAAAGGAATGATTGTATTGCACGAGTGAAAGGGCAGCATTTGTTGAGGCTGACATTGCATTAAGCCAACCTTGTCAGTGGTGGATAGATAGAGATGTGTGGAGGTGCATAGACAGGAGGATGGGTACAACTTGGTGTGAGGAGTGATATGCTGGAGAGGTTTGAGAAGGCAAGTGAGTGAATTGCACATCTTGATATATTTGAATAGGTCATTAAACTATTTTGACACTGAATCCAAGAATATTACACCACAGTAGTGCTGTTCAACTCTTGAATAATCTTCAGGCACGTTTTTTTACTTTCACTGGCTTTTTTTTCCCCATCATTAGGGAAGAATGTCTCCTTGTGGGCCCTTCGTGTGGGCTCGTACAAGCCCGAGCAGCACATTCCATGAAGCATCTCTAAGAGAACAGCAGAGTTAGAACGTTGACATTCCATTTTGACAGCCCCTTCCTTTCTTCTCTCACCTCCAGAATCCATCAGCTACTATCTTTGCAGTGTCTCTTTAACTGTTGAAATTGACTCATGTCGGTTATCATCATGATCGCTCAACCTAATTGATTGTAAAATCTGTAAAGTCAGAAGCAAATGCAGTGATTGGGTTAAAAAGCTAATGACAGACACGCTGCACTTTGCACATGGAAAACCCGGAAATAATGCACCATCCTCCCATTACCCCCACAACCATCCCCCTCTCCTGCCCACCCCGCTCTCCCCACTTCCACTCCCCACATGTCTTCAGGTTAAGATACCCCCCCTTTATTCATTTCATTTCAATTGTTGCTGTAATGGAAAACAGAAATACAGAAGTGAGGCAAACAATCTGTAAGTCATTAAAGTTGCCTGTAGTGCAACTCTGTACTTTTCATTGTATCTGAAATTTAGATAGTACAGTATAAATTTGGAAGACTCATTTTTAAAACATCAATTTAGTGCTTGCAAGACTTCAAAACAATGAATTAATATCTATAACTGCCTTGATTTAATGCAGATAAAAATTTATTTTATAGCAGTGATCAACAAAATAGTGAAACCAAATAGGCTATTATTGGAAAAAGAAATTGCCCTAAACTATTTACAGCTGCTTTGCATTTAAACTAGTTCCAGATATGTAAATAAAAGTGCTACTTGTGGTGAAATGACATAGTTTTTCCAATTAATATTCAGAAAATCACATGATCAACATTGAGCAAAGCCATCCATTTAAAAATTTCCACTCTGCTGCTCATTTTCTGTCAATTTTTAAAATGTAGAATACTGTTATTTATTAAGCAAATTAGAAAAACGAGCTTTGATTTTAAGATGTGCTGAAGAATAAATTTTCTTTTAATGTCAGAAGTGAACAGTACACATTACTACAATTCACATAACATACATTTCAGTGCATTTATTGATGAGAGACTGTCATATTAGCATAATAGAGTACAGAACTGGAAGTGCACTTGCTTCAATATGTTTTTAAAACCTTTCCATAAAACTGTCTCTGACCTTTGTGCGTAACTAAGAAAATTTGTTTTTCTCACTTACTGTGCATTTGCTGCCTCTTCACAAATGCATTTGATTGGACTTGCAGAATTTTCAATGCAGGGTGACTTATTTTACAGCATCATGTGCGATGTGTCGCTAGCATAACTATTATTTTCCATTAAGATAACAGAAGCAATATAGATGTCGTAACAACATTTATAAGTAATCTCTTCAGCATCCATCAATAATTTTTTTATAGCTTATACTTAAATCCTTTCTAAATAATATTCAGGCAAGTCAACAAGCTACGCAAAGGTAGTAAAACAATAAACAGGACAACTGAGAGGAAACTGGAAATGCTGATGTGTGACATATTGGCCCCATCAGTACTACTTTCTGTTCATGTTCCGATTAGAAGCTACTTTGACGATGATGATTTAAAATTTAACTGATTTTACTGAAATTGGTATTTAAGAAAAAAACTTTGATGCAGTTGTAAACAAAATATCACACATTGAACTAGTTATCCAAATACATGCAAAATATTCTAAGCAGTGTGGGTATTGTCTTCACAATAAGCCATCATTACAGCAGATGTCTGTGGAGATTTCAGTTCTGCTTTTGCAAAGACTTCATTAATACAAGTCATTCCCTGACATCATGATTAAGAACTTATGAAGTATATTTCTAAAATATTGAAGCAAATTTCATAAAATTGCATATAGATTTATATCTTTTCATTATCCAGTATAACTTCTGTCAGCTGACTAATGTATTGCTTTAAAATGTACATTATATATATATTTAAAATAGTCATTTAACTAGTTTATATCATTCATAAGAATTATTTCAACACCCACAATTGAAAGTTTAATTTATATTTAATTGAATGGGTTTTATTTCTATCACAAGCCAGTTAATGGAAATGAATATTCTTTTATATATAACCGATATAAAATATGTGACATAAAAGCATTTTCATTTAGCATAGGTTTATTTGGCTACAATCTCATTCCATGAAGATTATTACAGTTCCGTTAAAGAAAGGATCATATATTTCATAAATGAAAGTATGAACTGATTAAAGATCCATTTCTTCTGACTTCCGTATGACCGATGAATAAGCTGCACTGAATGTTACTCGGGTCTTGATTTTTGCTTTGATATGCCAGCTATCATTGTCAATATGCATTTGTATGAATACTCTAGAAATTTCCACTTTATTTAATCAGAATCCATGAAGATCTTGGAAAACAGCATAGATCAGCTATAATGCATTGAGTGAGAAATTGGATTTCATAGCAGACATTTTTTGAGTACATCAAATGCCATAACTGAACCAAAATAGTGCACGCACACACTTCTCTCAGTGTGCCAGATGTTATCTTAGTAAAAGTAGCAGTTCACACATCGAGTTAACATCCACAAGAAGAATGCAGAGTAGGAAGATCATGGCATCACACACTGCCTGCACTGCAATTTTGGAGCTCCACATTCGAGTTGATGCCCTCTCTTACACTCGTACAGCTGAACATACGTTAAGGAACGTGAAGGTCACTACTCTTGCCCACCATCCACTAGCACTAATTAAGGGGATCATCAACTACTCACACTTGGTTGTTAGTTCATTTCTTCACACAGTTGTTACAATTCCACAATTGTTTGGTGCATTTTACAGTTGTTCAAGTTTCAAAAGTCTCAATTTGTGGATAAGTAGGTACTGAGATACTTTTTGCTGACCTCGGGGCCTCTGCACAAGCCTGTTACTCCCAGACATGGATGCAATCGTCAGCCTTTCTCTTGGAAAGGAGCATAATCAGCAGAATGAGCAGAGGCTGCATAGGAAAGGACGTCTGAAAGAAGAGAGAGGAGGAGGGAAAGAAGGTATCTCAGCGGGTGACCATATCTGCTGAGAACATTCAGAAAGCAATTCTCCTCCTGAATCTCAATGACTTCAATGTCTGATACGTCTTCATTTCACTAAGGCGATTGACACTGAAATCTGCCAACAGCTGCAGCCGCAAATTCATCCTCAGAGTAGGACAAGGACCACGTTGCCAGTGACTGTGAAGATGACCGAGGCGAGGCATTTTTAGCTCTTTCTGGATTGTAGCTGGAAGTTTAGACATTCCAAACCACATTTATAAATGAAATCATGCTGTCTTTATTTTTACACAAACTTAAACTAATCCACCCCTTGTACATCCTTTTTTGTGCATTTGGGTAGTTGGTAATTAGATAATTTAAAAATCATGATGGTGACATTTGCTAAATTGTCATGGTGATACAAAATAAAGTAATCATAATATGTAACATAGTTGTAGATAATCATTAAAACAAAGTATAAAATAATAAAAGGATTCATAATTATGAACATTTCAATACATAAATCTGCCAGTATCCAACAAGAAAGGATGCACTGTTGGAGTTAGTTCTTGGAAATGAGGGAACCAAGTGGATCAAGTGTCAGGGGAACATTTAGGAGACAGTGATCATTGTATTAAAAGGTTTAGGATGATGCTAGTAAAGGATAATAGGCAATCCAGTGTAAAAATAGTTAATTGGGGGAGAGCCAAATTTAATGGGGCAAGAATGGAGCTGGGACGATTAGACTGGAACAAAAAGTTGGCAGGAATAACTGTAGCTGAACAATGGGCTACCTTTGAAACAGAAATGGCCTGGACACATTCAATGTGTATTCCCATAAAAGGGAAAGGTAGGGAAAACGACTCCAGAGTTCCCTGGATGAAAAAGTAGATAGAAATTAAGATCAGGAAGAAAAAGTATGCTGATGACAATTATCAAGTAGAAAATACAGTTGAGAACCAAGAGGAGTACAGAAGTGTGATGACTTCAGTCAGGCTAATGTGGTTGGCCTGCTAGAGTATGAACTCCCTGATTGAGTCCTTAATTTGATTTCATTTATTTGTTTGGACAACAAAAGATGTCCCTGATTCACGACCCCAACAAAAGATGTCCCTGATTGGACCATCAATTAGGACTCAATCAGGGACATCTTTTGTTGGGGTCCTTAATCAGGGACATCTTTTGTTGTCCAAACAAATAAACGAAATCAAATTAAGGACTCAGTCAGGGAGCCTCATGTTCCCTATTTAAAGCAGGTGTATCAGTCTCTCTGCCTGCTGAAGCAGGAAGCAACAGAGTGCTCTGTTGCATAGTTTGTATTGTAAATAAAGGAACTTATGGTGACGGAACCTTCACCTCCGTCTAGTATTACAAGAAAGTTCAGTGGGGAGGTGAAAAAGCATGAGAGAAGCGAAGAGGGATGATGAAAAAAGACTGACAACCAACATAAAGGTCAATCCATGTGCATATAAATACTAAAATAGTGATAAAAGAAGGAATAGGGCTGATTAGGGACCCAAGTGGTAAATTATACATGGAGGCTGGGGGCATGCCTGAAGTATTAAATGAAAACTTTGCTTCCATCTTTACTAACTGTCCCTCGAAGGGATCAAAATTGAGAAGGAAGAAGTGTTGAACAGAGTGTCGGTACTGAAAGTTGCCAAGGCACCAGGACCGGATGTAATGCATCCAAGGATATTGAAGGAAGTGAGAATGAAAATTGCAGGGGCACTGGCGTAACCTTCCATCTTCTCTAAACTCAGCGGAAGTGCCAGAGGATGGGAGAATTGTAAATGTTACACCCCGTTCAAGAAAAGGTTGTAAGTATAGCCCCAGTGATTACAGGCCAGTCAATGTAACATCAGTGGTGGGACAGCTTCCAGAAACAAATATTCGGAATGGAATTAGCCATCAAATGAAAATTTGTGGGTTGATTAGGAAGAACCAGCATGGATTTCTAAAGGGGAAATCATGTTTAACTAACTTGCTGCAAGTTTTTGAGGAGGGAACAGAAATGGTCAGTGAGGGTAGTGCTGTTGATGTGGCGCATATGGACTTTAAAAAGGCATTTGATACAGTACCACACAACAGACGTGAGGAAAGTAATAACTCATGGAATAGAAGGGACAGTAGCAACCTGGATACAAAATTGGTTGAATAATAGAAAACAGAGAGTAATGATCAATAGATATTTTTCAGGCTGGAGGAAGGTTTGCAATGTTGTTTCCCAGGAGTCGGCATTGGGACGCTTGGTTTTCCTGATGTATATTAATGATCAAGATCTTAGTGTGCAGGGGACAATTTCAAAATTTGTGATGATATAAAGCTAGGAAGTATTGTAAATTATGAGGAAGACAGTATAGAACTTCAGAAGGACATAGACAAGTTAGTGGAATGGGCAGATAGGTGGCAGATGAAATTCAATGCAGAGAAGTGTGAGGTAATGCATTTTGGTTGAAAGAATGTGAAGCGACAATATAAAATAAGGGATAAAATTCTTACAGGGGTGCAGGAGCAAAGAGACCTGGCTGTATAGGTTCATAAATCATTGAAGTTGAAGAACAGGTGGAGAGAGCAATTAATAAAGCATATAATATTCTGGGCTTTATTAGTAGGGGCATAGAGTTAGAGCAAGGAGGTTATGCTGAACTTATGTAAGACACTAGTCAGACCTCAGTTGGAATATTGTCTACAGGCCTGGACGCCACACCATAGGAAGGATGTGAACGCATTGGAGAGAGTGCAGAATAGGTTTACAAGAATGGATCCAGGGTCGAGAAACTTAAGTTATTAGGATAGATTGAAAAGGTTGGGACTATCCTCCTTGGAGAGAGGAAGACTGAGAAGATTTGATAGAGATGTTCAAAGTCATGAGGGGGCTGGACAGACTAGGTAGGGAGAAACTATTCCTACTCATAAAAGGGTCAAGAATGAGAGGACACATTTGAACTGATTTGCAAAAGAAGCAAATGTGATGTGAGAAAATATTTTTCACAGAGCGAGTAATTCAGATCTGGAATGTAGTGCCTGGAGCTGTGGTGGAGATAGGTTCAAGTGAGGCATTCAAGAGAGCATTAAATGGTTATTTAATAGAAACAATGTGCATGAGAATGGTACTAAGCTATGATACTGAAGCTATGATACTGTTTTGGAGAATAGGTGCAGATATAATGGACTAAATGGCATCCTTCTGCACTGTAATAATCCTGTGATTCTGTGAAACAATTATAAAATGTTGCAAAATGCAGGTGGTCTTGTTTTACATAAGAAAATTGAACGATCTATTGCATTTTGTATTAAAGTTCATAGATCATGGCCAGATCTCTACCACCTTTCCCACCACGGAATCGGAGCAAGCGAGGGTCGGGCAACAGAAATCAGCATTGACCTCGGGCGGGAATTCCTGGTCTCACCAAAGCGAGGCTGTAAAATCTCGTCCCATATGTTGTTAGGGATTTGTTCATTTACATACTATTTATGAGTTTTATAAAGTAAAGGGATTGGGCAATCTTGTGGTATATTCATTCCATATCTTTCTTGTTGAGTGGTCTCTTTTCTCAATTCCATCACATATTTACTTTCATGGGGTTTTGACAAGAGATAATGCCATGAGAGTTTGGATTAAAGCATTTGCTAGCCAAGTCCAGGCAGAACTTTTTCTGTCTTTCAAGAAGGGAACAGATATTCAGTTGTTTGATTGTGTCAGAGTAGCTTTGGTACATGTTACCTAGAATCAGTTTCAATGCACATTGCTGAGTGCTTTCAAGTTTGTTTGCATGTTCTTTGGTAAGTGCAGCGTTCCAAACTGGCGCTGTTTTCAACAATGGATATTTTCAACAGAATGAATAAGTCAGTTTGAGATACATTGTGATGCTTAGGAAGACATAACATGTGAAGTCTTCCATTTATCCGTCCTAGTGCTCCTATGCAGTGATAGCCCAGTGGGTGCCATTTAGCTGCTGAAAGTCACTGCTGTTGATTTTTAGTGGAAGATTCTGCAATTGGCCTTGGAGGATGACCTCGAGCTGTTCTGGGCCAAGAAGGCTCAACTTCAAACTGCATCACTTCAGCATGTGCAGCAACAGTTTGGGGTGACAGGGTACTGGCAAGGGTGGAAGTAAGAATGCTTCCATTAAGTTTATTTATTAGTCACAAGTAAAGCTTACATTAACACTGCAATGAAGTTATGGTGAAATTCCCTAGTTGCCACACTCCGGCGCCTGTTCGGGTCAATGCACCTAACCAGCATGTTTTTCGGACTGAGAGGAAACCAGAGTACCCGGAGGAAATCTATGCAGATGCAGGGAGAACATGCAAACTCCACACAGACAGTGACCCAAGCCGGGAATCGAACCCGGGTCCCTGGCACTTCGCCGTGCCGCCCCTGAGAGAGGATTCTGAGAGAGGACAGCAAATTCATCTTCCAGGGATTCACCAGAACCAGAGTGGGATGGAGCCTCAACCTTCAAAGTAAATTGTTGGTGGGCCGATTGCTGGACTGCTGTGACACCCCTTTGAGCACTGGCATACAACACTGTGATCGAAGCGGTCTGACTTGGATGACAACAAGCTGATCTTTCATTACATTTTAGTTTGAATTTCCACTGCACCATTCAGACTTTTGATGAAAGCTGCTTGTGCTGTAATGGAAGTGGAGACATTGACCATCAAACACTAGAGTCAGAATTTTACATTCTGGGATCAAATTTGCTGCCCACCTGAATGAACGCAAAATTATGTCGGGTGGGAAAATGTGTAACGATATTAGGGTTGACGACGCAATTCTGACAATCTGGCAATCGTGCACTGTAGGGTACACTTGGCAGAAGATCTCCAATAAAATTTGTAAGCCAAACAGCCCTTATTTTAAAAAAAAACTAGAAAGGTAAAGAGTCCTCCAAAAACAACACTGGTAATATTATCAATGATCAGGAACCAACCGACAACAAATTCTCAAGTCCCAAGATGTGTGAGTTTGGTGCATTGGCCATGCTAAATTGCCCCTTAGTGTCCCGGGATGTGTAGGTTGGAGGAATTAGTGGGTTAAATATGTGGGGTTACGGGTTAGGGCCTGGGTGAGATTGTTGTCGGTGCAGACTTGATGGGCCAAATGGCCTCCTTCTGCACTGTAGGGATACTATGAATTAAGCCACTTAAATACCCAATTGCTCTCAATTTTACATTGCCCATGTGAATTAGTGGTTAGCACAGGCAACCTGGGTAGGCAGCTATTCCATTTCTATTGCTTTCTCCATCAAAGGCTTGATGAAAGTCGACAATGTGAGTTTAATTTAAGATGGAGATGAGGAGGAATTTCTTCTGAGGGTTATAGTCTTTGGAGCTTCTTGCCACAGACAGCTTTGAGGGCAGAGTCTCTGTGTATGTTTAAGGCCGAGACAGTTAGATTTTTGATCAGTAAGAGAATCCAGGATTATGGGGAAAGGGCAGGAAAGTGGACGTGAGGCACATTGGATGATCCTATTGAATGGCAGAGCAGGTTTGAGGGGCGAAACAGCCTACTCCTGTCCCTATTTCTTATGTAGTTAAGAGTCTAGGTGAGAATTTGTTGTCAGTTGGCTCCTGATCATTCATAGTATTTTCAGTGGGTTTTTTTTGAGGACTCTTTACCTTTCTATCTTTTTTATAATGACTGTTCGATCTACAAATTTTATTGGAGACCTTCTGCCAAATGTATCCTACAATGCACAAGACAATGCCATCTGCATTTCTGCAAATGGGTATTGTATACTCAACTGGTGGAGCCTCCTCTGAAGAAGGAAAGAGGGCCGGAAGGGAGGTCAGGTGTCCGCAGGCAGTTTCCCAGGGAGCAACCTGTGGGAAGAGAGGTACAGCCCCACGGTGTGCAAGGTGGAAGGATCTGCAGAACATGGCACTATCCAGTATCTAGAGTCTACAGGCAGCATCTAGCTATCTAAATATGTCTGAGGTACAGTGCTGAAGGAAGCTCCACCCGTCTAAGGAAATAGTAACTAACTATAAGCTAGATGATTGGATCTGAGATTGCCTCCAACTGTGTAGCTGCCAGTGGTTCTAAAGGTCACTTTGTCAACTCCAGTTAATTCCAGGAATCAATGGGGCATCTATGTGGTGTGTCACAATATGCTGCTCTCGGTTGTGTCAAGCTGGACACTGATGCTCTCTGCAGACAGGTCATGACCTTTATTCATTTCCAGACTGACAAAGCCAGCCAGGCTGAGTGAGCCAGAGGCTTTGCAGCAATTGCTGGGTTCCCCCACATCAAGGGTGGCATAGAGTGTACTTATGTTGGCATCAAGGCAACAACGGGTGAGCCAATGTTTTCATGAACAGAAAGGGGTTTCAATTCATGAATGTTCACGTCATTTGTGATCATAGGGCACTGATTCTGCAAGTCTGTGCAAGATAACCTGGAAGCTCCTATGATGCCTGCGACACTCCCAGGTGCTAAGACTGTGGCTTTACCATGTATGTATCTGCGCTGGTGTCTGGTTCCAACAGAAGATGTGACACGGGTGGATCTGGCTGGGAGTGTTAAACGAGGGTCCTTGGAGTCTCAAACAAAAACAGAAAATGCTGGAAAATCTGACATTTCAGGTCTGACATTATCTGTGGAGAGAGAATAGAGCCAATGTTTCGAGTCCTGATGACCCTTCGTCAGTGCTATGTCTTCCTAGGCATCACAATGTATCTCAAACTGACTTTTTCATTCTGTTGAAAACATCCATTGTTGAAAACAGTGTCAGTTTGGAATGCTGGACTTACCAAACCAAAGAACATGTAAACAAACTCGAAAGCACACAGCAATGTGCATTGAAACTGATTCTTGCTTTTCTCCTCGGAGTCATCTTTTTGACGATGACTCATCTGAGGGAGGAAGACAATATGTCAATGCATTCGATTGTCACATTGTCACTATGCATGTAAGACAGATTGATGACACCATGGACAACTGCCGGAGGCATTGTAATCGGACGATCAGTTGCGACTTTGTTTCTTCATTGGACACGGGTGAGATCCCAGAGGATTGGAGGATAGCAAATGTGGTCCTGTTATTTAAGAAAGGTAGCAAGGATAACCCGGGTAATTATAGGCCAGTGAGCTTGACGTCCGTGGTAGGGAAATTGTTGGAGAAGATTCTTAGAGATAGGATCTATACACATTTAGAACTGAATAATCTCATTAGCGATAGACAACATGGTTTTGTACAAGGAGGTCATGCTCACAAATTTGGTTGAGTTTTTTGAGGAGGTGACAAAAATGATTGATGAGGGAAGGGCCGTGGATGTCGTCTACATGGATTTTAGTAAAGCATTTGACAAGGTCCCTCATGGCAGGCTGGTGCAAAAGGTTAAATCTCACAGGATCAAAGGTGAACTAGCTAAATGGGTACAGAACTGGCTTGTACAGTGTTATGGTACAGTGTTATGGGTACAGAACACGTTTGGCCATAGAAGAAAGAGGGTAGCAGTGGAGGGGTCTTTTTCTGATTGGAGGTCTATGACTAGTGGTGTTCTGCAGGGTTCTGTACTGGGACCTCTGCTGTTTGTGATATATATAAATGATTTGGAAGAAGATGTAGCTGGTCTGATTAGTAAGTTGCGGACGACACAAAGATTGCTGGAGTTGCGGATAGTGATGAACATTGTCAGAGAATACAGCAGGATATAGATAGGCTGGAAAATTGGGCGGAGAAATGGCAGATGGAATTTAATCCAGATAAATACGAAGTGATGCATTTTGGTAGATCTAATGCAGGGGGGAGCTATACAATAAATGGCAGAATCATCAGGAGCATAGACACACAGAGGGATCTGGGTGTGCAAGTCCACAGATCCTTAAAGGTGGCAGCACAGGTGGAAAAGTTGGTGAAGAAGGCATATGGCATGCTTGCCTTTATTGGACGGGGCATAGAGTATAAAAGTTGGCATATGATGTTGCAGTTATATAGAACGTTGGTTAGACCACATTTGGAATACTGCATCCAGTTCTGGTCGCCACACTACCAGAAGGACATGGAGGCTTTGAAGAGAGTGCAGAAAAGGTTTACCAGGATGTTGCCTGGTATGGAGGGTATTAGCTATGAGGAGAGATTGAGTAAACTAGGGTTGTTCTCCCTGGAAAGATGGAGGTTGAGGGGCGACCTAATAGAAGTTTATAAAATTATGAAGGGCATAGATAGGGTGAACAGTTGGAAGCTTTTTCCCAGGTCAGAAATGACAAACACAAGGGGTCACAAGTTCAAGGTAAGGGGGGCAAGGTTCAACACAGATGTCAATGGGACGTATTTTACACAGAGGGTGGTGGGGGCCTGGAATGCACTACCAAGCAAGGTGGTTGAGGCAGACACGCTAGGATCATTTAAGACTTATCTAGATAGCCACATGAACTGACTGGGAATAGAGGGATACAAACGGATGGTCTAGTTAGGAACACATGATCGGTGCAGGCTTGGAGGGCCGAAGGGCCTGTTCCTGTGCTGTATTGTTCTTTGTTCTTTGACTCTTCCTTGGACATGTTCAACTTTGAGACGATTCTACATTTATTGCACTCTCCATCAGTATTACATATGGCTCATTGGACACTTACTTTCCTCTGAAACCCTGGCCTCTCCACGACCTTTAGACCTTGCTACATGATGGCACTCGAATTCCAGGGCTCCATCTCATACTTAGTTATGAGGAGGTTGGCCATCTCAGCACCTGTTCTTGTTCACTCAACAGTGTTATGGCTTCTCTTCTGAACTGGCAGAAAATAATATATTAGTCCAACCTCTACCTGCAACACAATTCCAGCCTGTCCCACTCCCCCAGATTATCAGGTTAGTACATTTCACCCTTCGATGCACCCAGGGCAAGCTGGCAGACCTGCTAGCCTTGGCCGGTGCAGGCTTCAGTGCCTTTTGGCACACAGACTTTACACCCCTGAACACCACAATGAACATTGCCCTTTAGCACATCTATACATAATTCCATGTCAATTTGATACTCACCCTTGTGGAGTGAATACTGTTAAACATACTGGGGAGAGGAGGGGCGGTGGGTGATGTGAGAGTGAGAATGTCACATTTTATATTCCATGGAGGGCAATGGAGATAGAGCTAAAGGATGGGACTAGCCGGGTAACTCTTTCGAGAGTTGATGCAGACACAATGGGCCGAATGGCCGCCGTCTGTACTGTAAAATTCTATGATTCTATTTTACACTGGGTGGTCCTTTGATCATCCAGCATGAAATTATGCTGCTTCCTTAATGTTGTCCGGGAGTGAATTTCACATCTGCTCTGGTCCCACTGATCGCATGCACCCATCAGGCACAAAATTCAGGTCCACATTGTGGCTGCATCCACAAGTGTGTTTATGGATTTCAAGTTCTGGGCATAGCAGTACGCTAGGTTGGTGCTGGATTCTTTCCTGTTGCTGACCGCAAGCTTCATGAATCGAGTATTTTGTTGTTCCCAGTAGCCCCCTTTCATAGCCTGGCACATCAAAATCCTCATTTGAATGCTCTGCAGCAGAACTCATGTGTGACCTTTGTCTCTGGCTAACTGGCACCTGTAGTTTCCTTGCCTCTGCCTGGCTGCAAAATACTTGTGTTCAATGTCTCAGCATATGCAAATCCCATCCCTAATCTATTCTCTGATATATGCATAGTGCCAGTAATGGTATTAGTGCCTGTAAGTGTGATATTAAGTGAGGATGGGCGGGATTGTTGATTTTCCTGTCCCGCCCAATATGATTCCCATGGCGGGCATATCAGAACATCTCACCCTATGTGTCTTCATTATCACTCGGTCTTCCTCCACTGTGGTTCTGAGTATCTAAAAGGAAAAAGGCACAAGGAAAAGGTTGTTGTGTTGGGAGGGGTAAAGTAAGAGATTTGCAGCTTATAGTTCGGAAGCGACTGCAGGATGGGGGTGGCAGGTAATTTGGATGTGATTTAAAAGTATTAGTTATGAGGACATCATCTTCAATATATTTAGTCCTAATGCTGACCACAGTCTCAACAATGGTCCTTCTCACACTGGCATCTCACCCATATGGGTTAGAGCATGCAGATGCATCTCTCTCTTTTTCTCTCCAGTTACATCTTTCCACCTCCAGTCATGTGTATCTCAGGTCAAAAGGAGGTATGTCATTGAGTGCCATGCACTATGTTTAGATGATGTGAAGAGCTGGTAGTGTGTATAAACTGGGAGTTGTGGGTATAAGGCCTGCAATGATGCAAAGTATGAGGGTGAGGTGAAGCATATGAATATTAAGTTTAAATCCTGATTGATAGAGATTATTGGTAGGTGAGTGATGGGGTTCTGATAATTTGAGCAGTGGCTGAGGCTAGAGGGACTGTTGCTAGGAAACAGCATTTGAACTTGCATTCACTGACCTTTAACCTCTTGTATGAGGTTCTTAAATTTCTTGCAACACCACATCCAGGTCCTCAGGGCTACACTCCAAGCATTAACCTCCAAGGTTATCTACTTCCACTATCTTCTCATTGTGTGTCAATAGGGGTTCCTCGCCTCACTGTAGATGCAGGACATCTCCACTCTATCCACCACTTCCGTCAAAACCTCCAGTGTAGTATTGACAAATCGGAATGCCTGCCCTCCCATGTTCAACCATTGTTCCCTCTTTCCCAGATTACATCAGCTCAAGAAGGACTCTCATCACCTGTTCCAGCCGCAATGTATCTTACCTTTAATAAGTGCAGGCTGGCTTTAAGTAGTGATAGCATGTTATTATTCTGGGCCCCCTATTTGCAGTCGTCATGTGATGACATGGCTACAAAAAGGGTAATGTGTTGTCAGTGTGGAAGTTTTCCCCAGGATCGTGGGCAGAGTACAAACATGAAGTAGCTGCTTGGCTAGTGAATCAAGTCTTGTTTGTTGCAAATCCTTGTTGTCAGTGTTTGGGAATCCAACATTTCTACACAGAGTTAGCCGTATGGCACAAGGACTTAGCTGCATCGACCCACTTGTCTTTGATGAAAATACTGCAGACATTTGGGAAATGTTTGAAAAGGAGTAACATATTTACTGTGGTGTCACATCAAAAGATGCACAAGCTTACACCTTAGTAAACTTAACAGGCCCGAAGCTGTTGAGAAATTCCAGTTGTTTGCTTTCCAAATGGAGGAGGTAAAAGCGGACCCCAAAATAATTCTAAAAACATTTGAGTATATTTGTCTTCTGGTGAAAAAACATAATCCTCAACAGGTATGGGTTTAATTCAACAAACTAAAGAGCAAATTAATCAATACAATCTTGTGTGGTGACCTTGAAAATCTTAGCGAAGAAATGTATATTTGGCACCCTTAGTGATGAGCTAGTCAGCGATTGAATAGTCTGCGGGGTCCACAGTGATTTTGTCTTAGTAGCTGCTGCAAGACAAGATTTAACAGGACAAACAGCCATTAGCATCAACATGTTAAATGAACAATCAGAAAAAACAATAGCGATTCTAGGTGGGAAACAAAAGTTTATCATAGTACAGGGCACGTCCTGTTCCAACTGCAGTGGCCTCACCCTTGGAACAGTACAGCATCTTTTGCATATGGTAAACACTGCAACATATGTGGCAAGTGGAATCACAGCAGCCCTCCTCTGCCATTAACCACATTGCAATCTATGATTGCAGAGGGTCAGTCCTCCAAGGGTAGGCAAGGAGTGTCAGCAAGGTGAATGAACTGGAGCTGGAGCTCAGCCAAAGCAGCGAAACCACTGACCCGCCAACAACACTTTATTGTAAGAGTGTTAACATCGTCAACAAGATTTGCAGCAATGCAAGACTGAAGATAAAGACTGACACTGGAGCAAATTGTAATGTATTGTCCAGCTGAATGCTATGGGAACTAGACCCATATGCAGCATTGGACCCCAGTACCCAGGTGGACCTCGTGGCTTATGGCGGACAAACTGTCTGCACCAAAGATGTAGCAACTCTCCAATGCAAACAGGGCAGTTTCAGGCATTATACTGGGCCTCGTCCAACTTGGTCCAGAGGTACATGCTCTGTAACACCAGACCCCAAAAATGGTAGAGTACAAAGACCTCTTCAACTGTGACACCCTTGATATGTTATCAATAACATACCACATGAGACTAGATGAGTCTGTACCACCAACAGTTTGTGCTCTTAGAAGAGTACCAACAACCATGAAGCAGAAAGTAGTCATTGAGCTGCATTGGATGACAACACTGGGTGTCACAACTCCCATAGACAAGATGACAGAATGGGTTTCAGCAATGGTAGCTGCAGTAAAGAAATGGTCAGGATATGTATTGACCCGGTGCACTTAAACAAGGTGCTACTCAGACCGCATCACCCTACGAAGATGGTGGAACAGGTGGATGTGAAATGCAGGTTCTGGCATATTCCATTAGATGAAGAATCCTCAAAACTCACTACGTTCATGTCTCTGGTGGGCAGATACGATACTGTTTTTTTTGCATGCTCTATGGGATCTCCACTGGCAGTGAGGTCTTCCAGCAGTGCATGGAGCAACTCTTTGCAGACCAACCCTGTGAAAGCCTCATCGATGATATCCTAGTTTGGAGTCTATGCAAGAACATGATGCACACCTTTGTCTCGTCCTTGACAGAATCAGGGCCGTACAGTTGATGTTCAACTCTGCAAGATGCAGATTCATGGTTAACCAGGTTCCCTACGTGGGCCATCTACTCACAGCCGATGGCGTGAAGATTGATCCAGACAAGACAATGACTATACGACAGATGACAATCTCTGTGAGCAAGCACACTTTACAGCGCTTCATTGGTATGACAAACTATCTTTCTAATTTCATGCCTTCTTACATTGAGGCCGCTGGACCTCTTTGTCAACTTCTCCACCAGGATGTCAAATGTTGTTGTCAGAGACACCACTCAACAATCTTCAACAGACTCAAACAGGCACTCTCAGCCCCACCGGAGCTAAACTACTTTGACGTTTGAGCACCTGTACTTATATCAGCAGACGTCTCCCTGTGTGGACTTGGTACAGTCTGTATCCAGAATGGCAGACCAACAACCTTTGCATCTAGGGCCCTCACTGACACTGAGACTCGTTATGCACAGATCAAAAAGGAACTCCTCGCTCTAGTCTTCGTCTGTCAGAAATTTCATGACTTCATATATGGTCATCCTGCAACTGTTGAAACTGATTATCAGCCACTCATAACTATCTTTAAAAAGCCTCTTCACACCGTGCACGGCTGCAATACATGATGTTAAAGGTGCAATGATACAATCTACAAACGTGGAAAGGAGCTACACTTGGCTGATGCTCTCTCCAATGCCTTCCTACCCACTACAGATCAGACCAATCATAAAGAAGGCATAGACATCCTGACAATCGAGGTGTTGTCCTTTCGTAAAATCCAGGAACTCGAAGGTGCTTTACTAGTGGACATCACATGCAGGCAACTGCACAACATCATGAGGGGCTGGCCAGAGTCCTCAAGGAAGCTTCCCCATAATCTATGCACATTCTTTACATCAGGGATGAACTAACCATATAGGACGGACTGATACTGCGTAGCCAGTGATTCATCATCCCTACTTCTCTTCAGAGATACTGCACCCACAACTTCACCAGGGGCACCCTGGGTTGGAAGCAACCAGATACAGGCCAAGGAGTCACTGTACTGGCCCTCCGTGTTCACTGACATGAAGTGGGAAGTCTCCAGATCTGCACCATGCAATGCACTCAAGCCACATCAAACAGAAGAACCACTGCACTTGCATGATCTCCCATGGTTTTTCACAGCAGCTGACATTTTCAAATGGAATGGTGAACAACATTTAGGCTTAGTTGATTCATATCCAGGTGGTTTGAACTCAACTACTTGACAAACGTAACGAATAACAGTCATCGTCAAGCTCACAAAATACTTCACCACACACAGCATCTTTCAGGGACTCATGACAGACAATGCTAACCAATTTGTCGCCACGAGATTTCAAAACTTTTCACACCCATGCTGCACTCTTCAGTCGGTGAAATTTGCCACAACAGGACCTACTCTCATCAACACAACTCTTTTCCAGGTGCACCAGAACAACAATTCCCACTGCCAAGACTCAAAGCCTATGGGAGTGGTACCCTCGAGCAATGCGGATTTGAGAAGCAAAACGCACTATGATCAAAGTGCCCACAAACTCTGCCCTCTAACACTTGGTCAAATGGTAAAGATTCAGACTGCACGTGGCTATGACAAGTTAGTGGTGATATACAGCCATGCCCT
Organism: Mustelus asterias; assembly: GCF_964213995.1. NCBI lineage: Eukaryota > Metazoa > Chordata > Chondrichthyes > Carcharhiniformes > Triakidae > Mustelus > Mustelus asterias. The sequence goes on from NC_135818.1 coordinate 34,479,645, forward strand.
GAATCTGAACAGCTGCATCGTAGCCTCAGATGGTGTTGGCTATATCCACAACGACTGTCACCTTCTACAGGAATTGAATCAGCACCAACAGATGCCACAGCAGTCCAATCATCCAGCCACTGTTGTAGGGGGCCCAAAACAGGCCCCCTGCAACAATGGACATGCAGTTTCCTCCAGAGGGCTATGCAGTGCGTCCTGCACCTACAGAGTACACTGATGGAATGTAACAGGTCGTCCACACCGAGGACAGCAGCCTGAGAAAAACTGCAGACAGCCAACCAGCGCAATCACATGCTCAGGGCAGGTGACCAAACTAAATGCAAGGTTCCAGGAATATCTAACCATCTGGTCTGCAACTGGCCTTTGTCTTTTATATTTACACAATGAAAAGGAGGAGGGAAAGTAGTGGTGATGCGCTGTGCACCAGCTGCAACAGCTTAATCTACGTTTCACCATATGTGAATAGTTATGTATTGTTAGCTTATTCAATTTGTATGCTATAAAATCGTATGTACACAGTTTCCATTCATGCACACTGTTACATCTCAATACCATTGGTAGTCCCAACGTAAATGGACAATCATAGAATCCTACAGGGCAGAAAGAGGCCATTCGGCCCATCGAGTCTGCACCAACCACAATCCCACCCAGGCCCTATCCCCACATCCCCACATATCCCTCTAATCCCACTAATCCCGGGACACTAAGGGCAATTTAGAATGGCCAATCAACCTAGCCCGCACATCTTTGGACTGTGGGAGGAAACCAGAGCACCCGGAGGAAACCCACGCAGACACAGGGAGAATGTGCAAACTCCACACAGACAGTGACCCGAGCCAGGATTCGAACCCAGGTCCCTGGAGCTGTGAAGCAGCAGTGCCAACCACTGTGCTACCGTGCCTCCGTACCGTACCGGACAGATGTAGAACCGAGTGGTTGTATGAAGATGTGATGACATCGTTACTAAAAGAATCGTGTCGGAGCAGCGTGGGCAGAGTACAAGCATTTTTTTTTAGCTGCTCAGCAAGTGCATAAAGTATTGTTTGTACAAGTCCTTGTTGTGAGTGTTTGGGAACTCAGCACTTCTACACTGCTGATGCATGAAGCCAATCAACAGGGCATGGAAATGCATTTCATCGACCGCACGTTGTACTCTCTGCACCTGTTTTTGGGGGTTGTCCAATTTAACCCCATAAATTTCCAATACATTACCCATGAATTGCTACCCTGTTCCAGCCAATACAATGCTTTGTTCGGTCTTTCATATCTTGAGCTTCCATATAAGTCAAGGGAAACTGAGCATTACTTTCCACATTCATGTGAATGAAATTTAATGAATAAAATGGACTAAACAAAGTAGAATTAAATAGTTTGCATACAATCCTATTTTAATCAAAGCTGTCAATTACTGTGATTTGTTGTGGTAACAGACAGTTTTGTTAACATTGCTATTTTTAACATTTATTAATTATTTAGAGTAAGCAAAATATCTAACTTTACAGATGATCCTGAAACAGGACAAATAAGGAGGGGGCTAAGCAATCAAAAAGATTTAGATCTTTTAGACAATGGATGATAAACGCAGAGACAGTTCAAGACAGATAAATACTCATCAGTATGAGGACAAGGAACAAAAACTGGAATATATTAAGTTAGGTAGTGGTACATCACACTAATCAGAAGAGATCTTGGGAGATTTGTGGATAAGTCTGATGAAAATTAACTGCACAAAAAACAAAACAAGTAAGTTACTAGTTTTGAACACCAGGTTGCAAATCAAAAGTGGCTGTATATTGTTGCTGTATAATGGTTTTCAACAGGCTCCATCTGGTGTACTGTGTATATTTCTGGTCAATTAGTGATACTCCAATATCGTCACACTTGAAAAGATACAAATGTGATCAGTGAAGATAATTCTGGGTAGCAGAAATTTAATTTATGAGGTAACGTTAAATAAAGGTGGCTTAATTTCTTTGACAAAACGAACACTTTGAAGGGACCTAATTGAAATTTGAAAGATTCTGAAGGAGATTGGCAAAACTGATTGAGGCAAATGATTTAATGTGTTGAAATTTTCAGATACAAGGGGGAATGATTTGGACTAAGAACAGAGGTCAGGCAGAAGTTTTTCACCCAAACTAAATGGTTTGATTTATGCAACCCAGATCTAATTTTGGTAATGCAACCAGCAGTAGTAAAGGGTGGATATGTAGTTTGCCCCTTATGATGGCCATGGGGATCTCCCGATGGGCCTCTGGGCGAGCCACCACTCACCTAATAGGGAAGGAGTAACAGGGGCTTAAAACCGGCTGGCTTCACTCAGGCCTCAAGTCAAAGGACTCGGGATTTGACCTGTACACTGTAGCCACCGAGCAGCACTTTATATACATTGTAAATAAAGGATGATGGCGATGGAAAACTGGACTCGGCAAGATTATTACATTGGCGACGAGGAGTAAAACAACTTTTTTCTTCTGTCCGGACAACTTTTACGGCCGAGACAAGCAATCCTCTGGTAAGAAAAATGCCTCTTTGGTAAACTTGAAGCCTAGAATGCAAGCATGGAAGTCTGGGCCCTACTGTGCATGTGTTATTTTGTTGGGGCCAACAATATTGAGGAGGACGAGAAGCAGAAATTGGTCATGTTGACAGCAAGCAGGGTCCCAGGCTTCAGTGTAATGAAAAGCCTGACCTACCGGATACCCCCAACTCCAAAACCTTTAATGACTTGGTGAACTTGGTTAAAGGCTATTATAACTCAAAATCTTTCATAAAACTCCAGCAATACCGCTTTATCAAGGCAGAGTGAAGCCCTGGAGAATCTGTCACCGAAAGTCTGAACAAGCTACCAAAATTGGCAGAGCACTGTGAATTCAGGCCACCTCGAATGATATGTTGCGAGGTAGACTCGTCTGTGGAAGTGACAATGTGACAATCCAAAAAATATTATTGGCACAACCCAGTTTGGATCTAAAGAAGGCCAACAAGATAGTTCTATCATTGGAGAATGCAGAGAAAGGAGCTCAGGGGCTACAGGGGACATCATACAGCATTGTCCTTTGATTGGGCGGAGGGGCCTCATGCAATGTCCATCCTTCAACTGAGAGCAGTGGTATCAGTGAATTATCACAGAATCCCTTACAGCGGTGGAGCCCACGTCACATCACTGGGCACTCAAAGAAGGGCATGGGTAGCCTTCAGACTCCAAGGGAGCATATTTCAGAAGGTTGTAGATGCCAGATAGTGGACTATTGCAAGTGCTGCAGAAAACCACAACTGAGACAAAAAATATAGGGACAATGAAAATGCATGCTATTTTGAAAAGAGCCAAGGCCAGTACCACACCTTACAAGTATGCCCACTACCAGGAACAGGGAAAATGCAATTAAATCACATCTCCACGACGAGTGGAGTTGTTAATAAATGACCACTCATTAAAAATGGAAGTGAATACAGGGGCTGTGGTCTCTGTTATTGGAGAGCAGAGTCATGATCACCTCCAGATTAGTATTCAGCTCCTGAGCTTGGACACCTGCATGGGGGAATCTTTGCAGATAAAGGCAACCCGAGAGACAGGCAGCAGTCAGCTCGACTTTCATTCATTGTATGGGGACAAGAATCTAGCCTTATTGGGAGAGATTCACTCCAACACATCAGGCTGAATTGGCTTGAGATCTTCAGGCTGGGCACAGGGGGGGACTGAACTTAGTTATCAGTAAGTACCACAAAGTTTTCCAGGAAGGGCTTGAAAAAATAAGGGGAGCCAAAGCAGAGATTTATGTCGATCCCAAATGATATGCCTAAGTATTTTAGAGCAAGACTAGTTCCATACTACTATTGGAAAAAGTAGAGTCAGAACCTGAACACCTGGAAAAGCTGGACGTAAGGCCCATACAATTCACAGAATGGGCCGTACCTGTTGTTTCTGTCCACAAGCTGGATAAGTCAGTCCAATTTTGTCAATAGACTGTCAACAGGGTTTCCAAACTTGGCAGATACCCCATGTCCCAGATTGAAGTCCTGTACGCCAGGTTTAACTTTATTTATTAGTGTCAGAAGTAGGCTTACATTAACACTGCAATGAAATTACTGTGAAAATCCCCTAGTCACCACACTCCGGCACCTGTTCGGGTACACTGAGGGAGAATTTAGCATGACCAATGCACCTAACCAGCGCATCTTTTGGACTGTGGGAGGTCAGGGTACACCCAAAAAGGGAAAAATGTGTCTCCATCAACCTGTTAGCCCTATTTGGGCTATCGGGTTGATGGCAAGGGCTTTCATCTGGTGAGGGCTATTAAGGAGGCACCACCACCACCAAAGAACCCCATGGAATTGAAATCCTTCCTGAGGTTAGTGAATTATTATGGGAAGTTTATTCAAAATTTGGCTTCCTTACTGGCCCCTTTGCATACCCTACAATGGAAATATTATAGAGGGTCTTGGGAGGCACCACAGCTGGTGGCTTTCAATAACGTTAAACAGCAACTTTTGTCCTCTAATTTATTAGCCCATTTTGATCCCAAGAAGGATTTTATCCTGGCACATGATGCTTCCCCTTACAGAGTTGTGGCAGTACTGGCACATCGCTGGAAAGATGAACAGAAAAGCCTATTGCTTACTCGGACTCTTTTGGATGCTGAACTGAAGTGTTCCTAAATCAAGAAAGAGGGGTTAGCAGTTGTCTTTGCTGTTTAAAAAAAATCCATCAATATGTCTGCAGTAGACACTTTTTCATAGTAACTGATTGTAAACCATTGCTGGGACTTTTTAAAGAAGACAAGGCAATAACCCCCATTAGCTCCACTTGGATACAGAATTGGGCCTTGTTACTGGCAGCTTATGAATGCCTCCTGGAACACCATCCCAAAACACGAATGGCTAACTCCGATGAACTGAGTCGCCTGCCATTACCTATAAGCCTGGCTTCATTACCAGCTGTGGAAGAGGCTTTTGGACACGTTACTGGTGTCTGTGAGGAAAATCGAGGCTTGGATGCAAAAGGACTATCTAAAATAAAACGTTTAATATTACAGGGGGATTTGGAGGACAACCCTCAGATGGAATGAAACCCTATCTGATGAAGAAAGACAAACTCACTGTTGAGGATGGCATCATCCTCTGGGGTTCCTGCACAGCTGTCCCTCACTCAGGCGATGTCCGATACTTACGGAATTACACCATGGCCACCCTGGGTTTTCGAAGATGAAAATGTTAGCCAGGAGCTATGTATGGTGGTCCAATCTTGATAGTTATTTTGATAAGTTTCTGTTCTTTATTTAACTCACGTAACTATTATTCTTTAGCATCAATCTCCCGTGGTACCCATTCTTGGTAACTGTCTCAGACTGAATCAGACTATTCACTATTAAAACCAAAAACAGTACATGTTGGATGCAGTTATTACAGCTTAGTCAGACAGTGTGCGTTATACCCGGAGAATCAAAAACTTCCCCTCAGTCTTCCTACATTCATAAGAGTGACCTGGTTGGCCCTGGATGCTTTGTGGACTTTGCCGGGCCTTTAATGGGTTCCATGTTCTTAATTATGGTTGATGCACACTCCAAATGGTTGGAGATAAATCACATGAGCTACAGCACTTTCCACGCTCCCATTGAGAAACTACGACAAAGTTTCTGCACGCACAGGATACCTGGAGTCCTGGTTTCTGACAACGGCACTGCCTTTACTAACATCGAGTTTCAGACCGTCATATTTTCCAATGGAATCAAACACATTAGGACAGCACCCTATCATCCACCATTGAATGGCTTGGCTGAAAGGGCGGTGCAGACTTTTAAGCTTGACATGAAGAAGCAACCCAGAGCATCCATCGAGACCAAACTCACATGATTTTTATTCAACTATATCGGGCTACCCGTCACGCAACACCAGGAAGTGCTCCGGTGGAATTGTTAATGGGATGGAGGCTTTAGACAAGATTTAGCCTACTGTTCCAAAACTTGGCAGGGTGGGTGGAGTCCCAACAAGAGAACCAGAAGAAGATCAATGATTCTCCAAGGACAGGAAGAACGTTCAAAACCAACAGAGCCACTCCATGTGAGGAACCTTGGGACCGTCTCAGTTGGGTCCCCAGGATCATAATGGAAAAACGAGGCCCATGTCTTAAGGTCCAAGAGCAGGGAAAAGTTGTCATCTGGACCATCTCAGGAGTAGGGAACCTGTGCCAGTACAGGCCTCATTACCAGCCATGGAGACAACCACTGCCAGCATTGAACCATGGCTAGAAGTCGACCTTGCGTTGTCCCTCTGGGTGATGAATACACGGATTCCGAAATGGAAGCGCAAGAGACTGGCACCCCAACTAATGCAAGACCTCAGGGAGAACCATTGTCAGTGCCTTTACGATGCTCCCTTCAGAAGTGAAAGTCTCCAATCTGCTTCACACCTCTGATCTGGTCCTACCTCCAATTGACCCCAGGCCGATTGCGAAGAGGTGGAAAAGGCCCTCCCGTGGGGGGAAGAAATGGACTTGAGGGGGGGATGGATATTATGATGGCAACAGGAGATCATCAATAGATCTCTCTGTGCGCCTTGTGGAGTATGAGCTCCCCTATTAGGCAAGTGGAGGGAAGGAAGGAAAACTAACTGGCTCCACTCAGGTTGGCAGTCAAAGGACTCTGGGGCTTGACCTGTACGTTCTCGCCACTGAGCGGTACTTTATGCTCGTTGTAAATAAAGGGTAATGGTGATGGAAGACTGGTCTCGGTGAGATTATTACACCCCTGTATAAGCTCATTCTCATTTTGCCCGATCAATCAACACAAGTTTCTTAATTCTTTGACCGCATTTGCCGAGAACTCCCCTCACTTGCCTTATACAGCGGAGAATCTCATCTTCCATCCATTCCCTTTGTCAAATGTTAATTCTACATGAAGCCAGCCCATTTTCCTTTCTTAAGTTCTTGAAGAGCAGTGCTGGCCTGGATCCATGGCGAGATAATGAGTCAGAGCTGAGTTCTTGATATCATTGTTCGTGTTGTTTCTCTTCCCGCACCTCATGGTGGGCAGGCCATCTGTTTTACCTGGAACAGGTCACTAGCTCTAGGTTTGAAGAATGCCAATTCTGGTGAATTTCTTCATTGCAATTTCTTTACATTGCTAGAATAATTTCAATTTATCAAACACAAACCATGAATGTTTGTGACCTGTTACATGACATGACAACAAAGTCTTCATTATACAAGTTTAATAAACTCCAAAAATGGCTGCATTGGTAACCATTAATAATCTCTGTAGTCACAGCAGGAAATCATGTATAGCCAGCATATCTGAGCAGAGAGGCACCAAGTAGAAACATTGCTGGATAATGGTAGGATCAGAAAGCAATTCAAATGCAAACTAGGTTTTTGCTTCTTTCGTTTATTATCAAAAATGGTACATTTCCCAATGCATGTCAGCAAAGGGATTATAAAGGGCAGCAATAAAAAAAACCATTCAGTGAAACAAGAACACTTGCTGTGAGCAATTACAGCTCAAAGATTTATTTTCTAAACCAAGGCAACGCCTTAATATACCATCTTGATATAATCGGAACAAAAGTACAGTGAAATAGTGTAAGTCATATTTGAAATTTTTCATTTAAATCTCAGTTTAATAAGCCAAACTATTATTTTCACCAGAAGTGCTGGACATTTAAGGAGCAATTTTGACTCTCCCTGATCAATGAGAAAGGAGAAGAAGAACATTTAAAATGGAGCAAATCCAGTTCCCACTCTGTTTGTATCAATCTTTGATTTTGAATACCATTGTTTTAGTAATTAATGAGGCTCCCTATGAATTTGCCTCATAACACAACACCATCCCTGGTCTTCCCCTCCCAGACACACCTTGATGTTGGTACTCTGCTACAGAGGCCGGTCCGCAGAACCTAGGCGACCATGTTTTGCTCCTTCATTCTGGCCTGCTGTTGTTTTCCATTAGTTGGAGCTGAGAAGCTGAGCTATGGCACTTGGATGAGGCCCGGCAGTTAAATTCCGGCCTCTGACCCACACTCCAGTGTAGAATTACTATCAACTCCCACAGGCTTCCCACCAGCATTTAAAAACCATAATATGAACTGCAGCTCTGTTTCTAAGAACATAAAAACATAAGAAATAGGAGCAGGAGTAGACATATGATGGCCTCTCAATCTTTCTGTACATTCAATATAATCATGGTTGATTTCTGCCTCAACTCCACTCATTGCCTGCATCCTTTATCCTTTGATTTCCCAAGAGAACAAAAATCTGCCTATGTCCACCTGAAAAAGATATCTCATCCTCCTGCAATTCTCATGATGCCAGGCCAGATTTTTAATGAGTCATGGTTCACGGCCCCTCAGAGGAGTCATGAGTCCTAGTCCGCATGAAGGGACCTTTTAAAAGATCCTTTGCCAAGCTCTACCTTTCCTCCTCTGGCCCCCTCATACCCCCTATGCCAAACTCTGCCCTTCCACCCAGCCCCACAGGTCCCTTTGCCAAGCTATGGAACGTTCATGCTCATTGATCCACTTTCCAGAATGAAAGAACCCCACTATGCATAGCAGTATGTTTAAAACACTTTGAAAATAAGTAATCCATTGCTAATGTTCTCCAGTGTCCTTTAAAAAAAAAGTCGTGACTGCAAGCTAATAGTGTCAATCATCTTGACCATTCGAAGTTTCAAAAACTGTAAACCACAAACCCTTGAAACCACTTAACTTATGTAAACAGATATTGTGAAATTGACCACAGAGATTAGAGAGCTGTCAATCAGTGTTTCCTCTGGGGAACAGGTATTCGCGTAGTCTAATAGCTGACTGGGCTTTCAGCCAAACATACATAATGAGGCTTGGCTGAGAGCCCAGTCAGCTGTCATAATAACATTGTATACCATTTGTCACCTTGCTTCCCACTCATTTAAAGGTTGGAATTTAATCTGGACCTCGGGAACATGTTGGAAGATGAGGCGAGGCATCAAATTGAGAGGAAATACATGGGGGTGGGTAGTGCTTATCACCTTCCCAACTCCCTGCGATTCAGTCATGGGTGTAAAAGATCAAGGACAATCTTCTTGCTCAATTGGCCCAGTGAGACCCCTAAATTACCAATGAATGGCCATTTAAGGGCCTCGTCCTGCACCCTCCAGTATACTACCAAAAGCTGGAGAGCTCTATGCTATATGGGGAAGCTGTTTAGTAAAAGCTAATGGCCTCCTTGTGTGCCCCAAATCGGCACTCTTTAGATTACAGAGGGTCCTCCCAGCAGCAATAGACAGACACCCTTTCAGGGTCAACATGACTACCCGGTCTCCCTCTTCATTTAGAACTTGCCAATTAGCTGGGTTTCAGGACCTCCTCCATGATGATGGTCCAGGCCAGCTGAAGTACCAGAAGTGGCCACTGTTTCCAATCGTACTACTATGGTTGAAGAGTTGCTGACCGTTTGATTGGATAGCAGCTTTTGCAGGCAGGATCTTCACCCTTATAGGGATTGAAGCCCTGATACCAGATAGTCAATTGCTTAATAATCATTGAATTGCTTTGAGGTTCCCAGAAATTACCTCTGCAGGGTTGCCCTTGGCTTTCCAGTCCGCTGTCGCGGCCACTGTTCATGTTGCCACCATTGGCACGTTTCCTCCGACCAGGAAGACATCGAAGGGGATGAGGTTGAGGCGGTCCTTGATGGAGAGGATGCCGCCATGAGGCCATGGCGATGTCCAGACGAGGCAGACAAGCACAGGATGTGTTCATTGCTGCTGGATTCATGGAGGCTGATGAGAATATCCAGTGAAGGCATTCTGTGATCTTTACATAGCGTTATGTGAGCTTTGCTGTCCCTGTCTGACTGGCAGTGCACACCCTCTGTGTTAAGATTCCTGTCATGGGGATGCAGCAGTTACCCATATTCCCTACATTGCAGGATGACAACTTGCAGTTGGATCAGTCCATAGATCCACACACAGCTGTGATTGTCTGACTCCTGCCTGACTGTTGGCAACTCGTTTGCTCTTAGTGATCAGGATCATATTATGGTGATGCAGCGGTGAAAGTTTCACCTGTCCTGGTCTAACGTCATCCTTCAGGAGCTGTATCCATGAGATTCCGGGTCACTGGAGGCTGATGCTTATGGAATGGGTACCAACTACAGCTCAAATGTGCAGAGAGCACACATTGACAGGAATGAGTGACGCTATCTCTGTATATTGTGCGAGACATCCTCCTCATTACCTACGAGAAACAGGTATGACTGATGTATTCAGTCACTTTGAAGGGACGTCACCAATGTGCTGGAACCAAAGCACATAGAGGAAGCCCTGGACTGATCACGGTGCCATTTTCTTTTGCAGGAATCCAGATTTGAGGTTAGGACTACAGGAACACAACTCGTCAGAACAACGAGCCACAGAAAGGGTGCAATTAGTGAGAGTTTATTTACAGAGGTGAACATTATGTACAAATGCTCAACAACCATACCACGCTGTACAGCTGAGCTTCTTAATCTTTCTCACCCTGCTGCTACGTCTTGGTGCATCCCCGACATCCATAGCGGAGTTGAAGGCAGCCAGCTGTCTGCCACCCCCTCTTGTCTGTGATGACCTTGGAGGCCATCCGCTGAAGGGCTATGTTCTAGAGGGCCCCGGCTTGCCTTTGGGACACTGCAATGTGGCAGTGCCACCCTCATCAGTCTGTGGAACTGAAGCCAATGTGGTCACAAGAAGAGGGGATTCAAATGGGCGGGACACTCCTTGAGTCACCTGATGGCCCTGGCGTGTGCACCAGCTGATTCTCCTCCTCCTTGTGGGAGCCCGAGGTGTCCTGGCTTCCTCTTTGGGTTAGAGGGGCAGCTGGAGTGAGCTCGAGAAGCCCCTCTGACCTGTGGGTTGGCATTCGAATTCCAGCAAGTGCCAGCACCCTGGAATCCATGCACTGCAACAGTGCTGGACAAAAGTCTTGCACCGAGATCTTCATGGCAGCCGCCACACTAGGTGTGTTGACCCTGTTTCGTTGGAACGTCGGCACAATCACCTCAGACATGAGGCAGACAGACTCCTCCATGCAGCCTTTCAATCCAAGGAGTATAGCTGACATCCCATCCTGATTTTCCTGAGTTTGTCTTTGGAGCTCCAGCAACTGAGGTATGACCAAGTCCAGAGTCTCGTCATCTGACTCGGGCTCAGCAGATTCCTGGCTTCCGGCAACCCTCCAGGTGTGACTCCAAAGCTGCTCTAAAACTGGATCCCACTGTGGTGTGTGTCTCTGTGCTGGTGGAAAGTGTGAGTGAGCACTGTGACGGGTCTTCAATGTTGGGGTCTATGAATTCCTCTTCTCCACGGTTCTCAGGGCTGGAGTCAAGGGTGTGGCTGTTTGACTTCCTGGCCGGCTTCCCAGATGTGCCTGCAAAAGAAAGGAAAGGTCATTAGTGCATGGCTGGGTCCTGAGAAACAGGCAACATAACTTACAGCATTGTTGTCTAATGGATGGTGCAGTGCTGGATCATCACCTGGTTTATCATCACTCACCTCACCATCAGCACAGCAGCAGTCAATGTCCTCCCCGGCCAGCTGGATTACTCTATCCATGAGGACTTTGAGTCCTGGCATCCCTCCACCCGTCTGGAATCTCTCCTTCCTATTGTGAGCCAACATTTCCTGCATGAGAACAGATGGAGAGCGTGTAAACAGGACAGATGCCAGGGCAGATGATCAGGATGCCTTGGTAGTCATCATTTCCCAGTGACCTATGAAGTGTGGCTGGTGTGGCCTTTAAATGTGGCATCCCAATGATTGCAGCGCTGAGTTGATGGCGGGGTACGCAAATCAGCAATACAACATGGAACCCATGGCCAAAATCTTTTGGCACTAAGTGCTGCATGATATAGCAGGAAAAGCCGCCATTGCCATTGGCGGGCTCAACTCCACTTTTCCCACCCGCCATTGGTCTTTGCTGATTACCAGAAAAATCTTGTCCGTGATCATCTTTGTTACATGTATCTATGTGGCAGGCAGCTGCTCTATAATGAAATAGGCACTGCAGCAGTACTTCTATAGGAAGTGCTTCCTGTAGAGTTGCAGCATCAGCAAATTCAGCCAACAAAATACTGATTGCAGTGGAGGTGGCTGAGGTAATAGATGGGTAAAAATTGTGAGGAAGGAGGCACTGCAAAGTCTAGCTTTACTTCCAGTGGATAAGTCACCTGATGTAACGGCTTACATCTCAGGTTGCTAAAGCAAGTGGGGGTGGAGATAACAAAAGGGCTTGCTTTCTTCCAACCTTCACTAGATACAGAGAAGATGCCAAAGGATTGAAGAGTGATAAATATTGTCCGGGTGCCATATTGAAAAGGTGCCAGCTTCATTGACCCACCATTCAGAAGGTAGTTGGACCTTCTGAAAATTAAGATAGATCTACAGGAACACTCTGAGACTGGAAGATGGACCTACTGAGAACAAAGATGGATCTCCTGGAACATTCGGAGGCTAGAAGATAGATCACCTCCAGGACACCTAATCTGGAAGGTCCAACTGCAGATGCTCCCGCAACCCACTACTAAGGTGTCCCAGGGCCCAGTTATGGGCAGCCTCCATCCTGAACTCTGTCAGCAGCCCCAGGCATTGTTCAGATGAGTTCTGTTGCAATTGTACTAGGTGTTGGTGAGACCTCACCTGGAATATTGCATACAGTTTTGGTCCCCTTACCTAAAAAGAAGTAACATTGAAGGCAGTCCAAAGGAAATTGACCAGGTCAATTCCTGGGATGACTGGGTTGTCCTCACAAGAGAAACTAAATAGTCTGGGTCTGTATTCCTTGGAGTTAAGAAGAATGAGGGGTGACCTTATTCAAACATGTAAGATCCTGATGGAGGGACTTGACAGGGTAAATGGTGAGATGCTTCCACTAGTGGGAGAGTCTCGAAAAAAGGGACATAGCTACCAGATAAAGGACTGGTCATTTAAAACTGAGGTGTGTGGAATTTCTTTCTAAAGAATGTGCAAGGACCGAGGGATCTGGGGGCTCATGTGCATGCACGTTTGAAGATAGCAGGACATATTGAGAGAATAGTTGGTATGGGATCTTGGGTTTCATAAATAGAGGTATTGAGTGCAAAAACAAGAGGTTATGCTGAATCTTTATAAATTTGTCGTTCAGCATCAAACAGTTTTGCATCCAGTTCTGACCACCACACTTTAGGAAGGATGTGCATGTCCTTGAGAGGGTGCAGAGAAAATTTACCAGAACAGTTCCATGGATGAGGGAATTCAGTTCCAAGGTTAGACTGGAACAAAGGAGATTGAGGGAAGATCTGGCAGAAATGTACATGATTAAGTCAGGTTTAGATAGGTAGTGTTATGGTTCAGGTTAGAAACTCCAAAGTGTTTCATGAAACCTGCCTGAATCGCAAGTTTTGCATCTTGAATTTGGCTATGATAAACATGATATGTTCCACTTCAGGTGAGGTTCAAAGGACCCATTAGGGAGCTTTTACCAAACAAAGCTTATTTAAGAATATAGTCAAAGTGTATAGTAAGAAAATTAGCAAGAACTTTTATCAATTACAAACAAGAAACAAAACAATCACTATAATAAATATCCTTTAACAAATATGTCTAATGTGTTCTAATCAAACCAAAACCCTTGCCATAGACAAAACCCTTTAAACAGGTTCAATTCAGCAAAGTCTACTGCTTACGTGATAATGGAAATTGAGTCCTTTGGTTGAAGTCTGCAGTTCTCTGGATTCACTCCAAACAGTTTGAAGACAAGGCAGCTTCCCAAAACACCAGAAAGACTCTGGTCCAGCCCCCAACAACAGCAGATTTTCACCCCTCAGGAAAACAAGGTCTTGTTTTCACCTCGCCAACAGAATTATCAAAAACAACAGGGAGAGAGGGAAAACAGTTCTTTTTAGCTTGCTGTCCCTTCTAAAACTGAAAATGAACTCCTGTCACCTGACCTGCCCACAGTTTTTTTTCTCCTCCCAACAATGACATCATCTAAGGCTGTGAGCATGAGTTAAAAAAATTCTTAAAGGTACACTAACATCACATTGGACAAGTAATAGCTGTTCCCATTAGATGATGGAGGAAGGGACACAGATTTAAGGTTTTTGGTAAGAGATATAGCGAGGGATGTGAGGAAGAACTGTTTTACATAGTTAGTGATAATGAGCTGGAACTCCCAGTCTACAGGATTGGTGGAAAGAGAGATGATCAAGAATTTCAAAAGGAAATTGGTTAGGGCCTTGAGAGATAATCATGCAGGGTACAAGGCTAAAGAAGTAGAATGGGACTGACTGAATTGTTCTACAGAGTGCTGGCATGGATTCTATGGGCCACATAGTCTCCTTCTGTGCTCCATGACAAATTAAGTAGTCCAGAAGGATTGATTTAATAAGATTCCATATTAATCAAGCCATGGAAAAGCAGACTTAAAAATACTGAATCATAGAATCCTACAGTGCAGAAGTAGGCCATTCGGCCCATCGAGTCTGCACCGACCACAGTTCCATCCAGGCCCTATCCCCATAACCCCATGCATTCACCCTAGCTTGTCCCCCTGACATTGAGGCAATTTAGCATGGCCAGTCCACCTAAGTTGCACAACTTTGGACTGTGGGAAGATATCGGAGCACCCAGAGAAAACCCATGTAGTCACGGGGAGAATGTGCAGACTCCACACAGACAGTGACCCAAGGCCGGAATTGAACCCAGGTCCCTGACGCTGTGAGGCTGCAGTGCTAGCCACTGTGCTAACCTGCCGCCCCTACTACAGTCTCACACAATGCAAGAGTCATTTTACAAAAATCAGTAGTAAGAGTAATACTGTATGTATAATGCCATGAATGTAATATGTCTCAAGCTACAGTATGAAGGAAATAGAGTTTGTTTTCTAAAACAGGCTATGAACAGTGAAGTTGAGCAAAAAGGGGAGAGCCATGTCACACATTTGGAAAAGTATATTTCAATGGTTGTTTTTGAAGAAAACCCTGACAAAACTTCAGCTTGTTACATATTTTCATCACTGTGGAAAAAACCTGCCACAGAATGTTGACTCTCTCAACATAATAAGCATTTATTTCAATCTGCACTCCAGATCCATTTAAAAGTATCAGAGGACACATACAGAGGACACATACATTCAGTTCACAGCGATGTAGGCCGGAATACTCCAACCTCTGCTGTAAGGAATTCTCTGGTCCCACTGCAGCGAATGGAGATTTGGCTAAGTGCCAAATTCTCTGTTCTCACTGGCAGCAGGGCGTGTGAGACTGGACAATTCCAGCCATAATCTTATCCAGAACACTTTGCAGTTAGTAGGCTACAAGGTAGTAAAAGAAATTTCAAACTGAATTTCCTCATGGCACAATATTTCACATGGCTCAACTGGTGGTGTGTGACTGTGCTTGGAATACATAACTTCGACTTATTACTGAGAAAGATTTCCCCTTTAAGGAAACTTGAGGAACCAAAGATGGAAATACATAGCTGCCAAAAATTGAATAATACACTGCAAACCCATATTTGGTGATAAGTAAATGGGAAATTTATCATCTATCTTATTTAAAATTCTGAAATATTAAAGGTATGCTATTCTCTTACTATAGAAATAATGGAATTCTACCTATTACAGATTTATGGAAATTTGAAATATTACAAAAATGCAATATATCAACAAATAGAATATATCTGCAAAATGTCTTCCTGCTGATGTACAGCTCAACAGATTTTGCAACGGATTCAAGTAATCATTTTGTAAGCTTTCATTTTGCAGCTGGCTTATGTGGATTGAGAGTTAGTTACCAAGATAATTCTTAACATACTGCACCAATAATCCAAATACATACTGCTGATTGACTTTCCTGGCTTAAGTTCCAATATTATGTCATCTATAATTTTTTTAACATAAACACTACACATACACTGAATTTGGTTAATGATTTTCTTTCCTCACTGCTGTTCAGTGTATTTCTAGTTCTGTGACCTTAACTCAGTGGTTCCCAAAGGGTGCGGCGCGCCATACTGGTGCGGCAAGAGAGGATGGCAAGTGTGGTGGGAAGATTCAAGGACAATCAAAGAAACATTTAAACATGGATAGATATTTTTCCAAAGTGAGAGCAAGAGCATCAAGTGATGCATTGTTTTATACTTTCTGGATGTCCCATGATCATATTATAAAGTAGTTGTGTTCTATGTTATGAACCAAGCACTGCTAGGAGTTGTTTTTTTTTGTTTTTCAATGTATTTCTTATCAATAAAAAATTTGGTGTGGCACGAGCAAATTTTTATTCCGAAAGTGCGGCCCAATGAAAAAAGTTTGGGAACCACTGCCTTAACTGAATGACGTATTACTGCAATTTAATCATCATTGTGTTGGAAATTATTTTACTTAAATTTAGCCTATTATTATTTCCACTGGCCCCTGAATGGCTATATAAATAGGTTGTATTTTCTTGCAGTAAATGAAAGATAAACACCATACAAATCGTCATTTGACAGTTGACAGCAATGTAGCATAATCTAAAATTAATATAAACATAAAGCCCAGCTACCTTCGTCTTCACAGATTATTTGCTCTCAGATGGAATCGTTGCCAATGACAATTAGTTCTGGTCATTCTTTCACACCTGACAAAGGTTATGATCTTGATTTCACTGTACAGAAACCTTTCAAATAGGGTGCTGCAAGTACTCATACACTTATTTATTTGTAAGTGCAATATAATGTTTCTAATAAAAATTGGTCAAATCTATTAATTTCATTATCCTTGCAATATGACCAATGTTTATTGGATGAACATTGGTATGCTTTATTTTCATACTATTCACTTATATTATGCCAAGTTGTTTTAAGCATATTGGACCAAATTGCACAAGATTATAATTGTCACTAATTTTAATGATTTGCCTTTAGTCACTGTGCACTGAAATTAAACAACGTCGGCGTGGCATAATATCTGTCCTGCGCTTATGTCAACGTCTCGTCGATGATACAGATGACAGCTGTTCAGAGGCAGATCGCCAGTCAGTGCAACTTATTATTGTGAATCTGGAGAGAAGATGGGAAGCCATCATCATGCAAGCTGTCCAGTGGCAGAACAGACTGCAAAAGCAACTAGGAAAAGAAAAGGTAAGAATTCAATGTTTGAAGTCCATACTGTGTAATAAAAAAGGAACAAAGAAAGTACAGAAATGCAAAAGAGTCTGCAGTGTATTTAGCTGATTCAAACACAAATATCCCTCCCTTGACCTATCTCTCAAATATCCATTTGACTCTCCCTTAAAGTTTCTGCACTACCTCTATTATTGAGCATTGTATAGAAGATGGAATATTGAAACAAAAGATTCTAGAAATAGAACCACTCACTGTACAATCAGACTAAAGTAGAACCATGGAAAATGTTTCAACAATATGTTATCTTTCGCCCAACCCAGCTATCTAACTTCAAGCAGCTCCACAGATGCCATCAGTACTGCTCTTTGTTCAGGACACGATAAGGTTTGCTTTAGCAAAGCAGAATAACATGCTTCTTCAGCCTGTCCTTCTCATCTCAGATAACTTGTCCAAATTAGCAAACTGGACACCTACAAAAGCTCCTGGCTCTGAATAATAATCAAAACTATAATTGAAACCGTGATTTCCTAGTTCAATGCCTGATGCTATATAGTATGTGTACTTTTCAGATACCCACATACTAGCTTTTGATCTCTGCAATATCAATTGTAGTCATGATGTGGAGATGCCGGCGTTGGACTGGGGTAAACACAGTAAGAAGTTTAACAACACCAGGTTAAAGTCCAACAGCTGTTGGACTTTAACCTGGTGTTGTTAAACTTCTTACTATATCAATTGTACACAAACATGCGAAATATTATTACAGAATACTCAATTTTCGCATCGATTGAATATACAACATTTCTATTTTAGAAACCACAGGACTCACAGTATTACTGCTATAATTTTCATCCCTTCTGAACCCTTCTGTTGCTGCAGAAACATAGAATCCCTACTGTGCAAAAAGAGGCCATTCAACCCATTGAGACTGCACCAACTCTCCGAAAGAGCATCTTACCCAGGTTAACCACTGTGCCACCATGCCACCCATTTGATATCTTCCCAGAACTTGCAAATGAAGTGAGATTATCGGCGGAATCTTCTGACCGTTCACGTCCCATTGCTGCTGCAAGTGAGGACTGAGAATTTGGTGCTCAGCCAAATCTCCATTCACAGCAGCGGGACCAGAGAATCCTGCCGGTGTTAACGGCTGGAGGATTCCGCCCAATGTCAAATGTGTTGCTGGATGAGAAAGAATGACACAGTCGCATGAATGAAGGAACTGTTAGGGCATGGTAGGAAAATAAGAATACACATCATAAAAGCATTGCTAACAAGAGAAAATAGCAGAGGCTAAGTACAAGGCAAATAGTCAAATGATGAATAAGTTGATGTCAGCCCAAAATCACATTGTGGAATAATACAATTTTCTTGAACCAAATAGAAGATTGTGTAAGTATTGTTATGTTTAACAAAGTTTCTGTATGTGGTCTGTTCTTGTATAATAATGATTACAGCTCCAGTGAATTGAAGTATCTGAATTGCTTAAAAAGCTGCAGTAAATACAATTTATTTACGCTTTTGCTGTTGGAACTGAATGTAATGGAATTTCTGTAAAAGCTGCAGCAGCTCAGGAGACAGAGTTTAATGTAAACTTAAGAACCAAGGTTACTTTCATTCTACTACAAGAAGAAAACCAAATGGGGAAATTTTCCTCTGTGTGCTATTTGTAATTAAGATGTTTGTCATCACACATAATGCAAGACGAAAATCTTCCCCACAAGTTCCTACTTCACAAGAAAATTTGATAATTTTGTATTTCTTAATATTTATTTATGTGCAAAACATGTAATAAACTTTTATTTTACAAAATTTAAAGAGAATTGATTGATATAGAAAGTATATTGCTGGTATATTGCAGGGGTGGCATGGTAGCACAGTGGTTAGCACTGCTGCTTCACAGCTCCAGGGACCTGGGTTCGATTCCCGGCTTGGGTCACTGTCTGTGTGGAGTTTGCACATTCTCCTTGCGTCTGCGTGGGTTTCCTCCGGGCGCTCCGGTTTCCTCCCACAGTCCAAAGATGTGCGGGTTAGGTTGATTGGCCATGCTAAAAATTGCCCCTTAGTGTCCTGAGATGTGTAGGTTAGAGGGATTAGCGGGTAAATATGTAGGGAGATGGGGGTAGGGCCTGGGTGGGATTGTGGTCGGTGCAGACTTGATGGGTCGAATGGCCTCCTTCCGCACTATAGGGTTTCTATGATTCTATGAGATTGTCAAGAGGTTTTCAGTGGTTAGATCTTTCCATTTGGTGGATGCAATCATCATGATCTGAAATGCATTTGTCTCTGGGGGTTCAATCCACATTTATCTTCCACTCATTTGGAAGTCTAGTTCAAACTAGATTTGCTGTGCCACTATTTTTTGGTGATGCTGAAATACCAGCAAAAAGAAACATTAGTGATATGAATTTGTTAAAAGCGAATCATCTTAAAATAATATTGCCAAACCATCAGGCCATGGCAGTTTACTCAGTTTTTCAGGTACAAATATGTCAGATCATATAGAGGTGGATACAATTTTGTCTTTTAAAAAGCATTTGGACAGTTACATGGGTAAGATGGATATAGAGGGATATGGGCCAAATGTGGGCAATTGTGACTAGCTTAGTGGTTTTTAAAAAAAAGGGTGGCGTGGACAAATTGGGCCGAAGGGTCTGTTTCCATGCTGTAAACCGATAGGACTCATATTTTAACTCAAACTGAAATCCTAATCAAGTTACTCTTTTAATGCATTCTGCCCTGATCTACCTACCTTTTAACATTTCTAATATCTAATACAAGATAGAAATAGAATATAACAAATAAAGAGATAGAGAGGTGCACACAAAAGAGCGGCATGGTGGCACAGTGGTTAGCACTGCTGCCTCATAGCGCCAAGGACCCGGGTTGCATTCCGGCCTCGGGTCACTGTCTGTGCGGAGTTTGCACGTTCTCCCTGTGTCTGTGTGGGTTTCCTCCAGATGCTCCGGTTTCCTCCCACAGTCCAAAGATATGCGGGTTAGGTTGATTGGCCATGCTAAATTGACCCTTAGTGTCAGAGGGGTTAGCAGGGTAAATATGCGGGGTTACGGGAGTAAGGCCTGAGTGGGATTGTGATTGGTGCAGACTTGATGGCCAAATGGCCTCCTTCTGCACTGTAGGGATTCTATGAAACAACTATGACAAAATGCTATCAACATTTATCATCAAATGTCATTATAACAGTATATTGTTAAAATATAGAAGCTTGTTAAAGTAGCTACAATAGTTATTTTATTTATTACTTGATTCCTATAGAATGCAAGATCAGCATGATAGTAAAGTTTTATTTGATTAAACTGATTGATTGAACTAACAGTTGTAGCTTTTACCATGTAATAACAAACTAAGCTAGTCATTAGTGTTTCCTTTATCAGCATGCAGATAATAAAATCCAATCTAATAAAAATTCATCACAGTGGATGTACAACATACCGAAGCAAGTGTTAAATTTGCCATTATATTAGATTTACAGTCATTATGAACAGACCTTTGTGTCACAAACAGTAAGAAATCAAATAATTGATTAACCCACTTCCCTAATCAATCCAAGAATCTTCACATTGATTAGTTTCAACAGGGAGGGTTTGTTTGAGATCTATTTTTAGTGAAAATGAATTAAAAGCATTAATGATGATTCTGAATATTAGCCTGAATGTTAAATAAATCACAGTACCCCCTTTTTGTTTAACCTACATATAGAACAAAACGCACACTGACCTGAACTGATATGACATGACCAGACATCCTACAGGACAATGAATGTCCTGTGTACCATAAAGTCTGCAGATCCTAAATCATGATGTGGAGATGCTGGCGTTGGACTGGGGTGAACACAGTAAGAGTTTTAACAACACCAGGTTAAAGTCCAACAGGTTTATTTGGTAGCAAATACCATTAGCTTTCGGAGCGCTGCTCGTTCGTCAGATGGAGTGGAAATGTGCTCTCATTTCCACTCCATCTGACGAAGAAGCAGCACTCCGAAAGCTTATGGTATTTGCTACCAAATAAACCTGTTAGACTTTAACCTGGTGTTGTTAAAACTCTTACTGGGATCCTAAATCAGCCATCTTTGGACTCATGGAAGACTATCATAGAAACATAGAAAATAAGAGCAGGAGGTGGCCATTCGGTCCTTCAAGCCTGCTCTGCCAATCATTATGGTCATGGCTGATCATCCAACTCAATAGCCTGATAATGCCTCCCCCAATATCCTTTGATCCCCTTTGCCCCAAGTGTTATATCTAACTGCCTCTTGAAAACATACAATGTCTTGGCCTCAACTACTTTTTGTGGCAGCGAATTCCACAGGCTGGCCATTCTCTAGGTGAAGAAATTTCTCCTCATCTCTGTCCTAAGCAGTCTACCCTATATCTTCAGACTGTGACCCCTGGTTCTGGACACCTCCACCATCAGGAACATCTTCCTTGCATCTACCCTGTCCAGTCCTGTTAGAATTTGATAGGTTTCTATGAGAACCCACCTCATTCTTCTGAACTCCAGTGAATACAATCTTAATGACTCAATCTCTCCTCATACGTCAATCCTGCCATCCCAGGAATCAATCTGGGTAAACCGCCTTTGCACTCCCTCTGGAGCAAAAACATCCTTCCTCAGATAAGGAGACCAAAACTGCACACGATATTCCAGGTATGACCTCGCCAAGGCCCTGTATAATTGCATCAGCCACCCCTGCACTTGAATCCTCTCACTATGAAGGCCAACATACCACTTGACTTTTTACTGCCTGCTGCACCTGCATACTTACCTTCAGTGATTGGCGTACAGGGACACCCAGGTCTCATTGCACATTCCCCTCTCCTAATACGTGGCCATTCAGGTAGTAATCTGCTTTCCCATTTTTGCTACCAAAGTGGATAACCTCACATTTATCCAAATTACATTGCAGCTGCCATTCATTTACCCACTCATTAAGCTTGTCCAAATCACAATGAAATTCCTCTGCATCCTCCACATAGATCATCCTTCCACCCAGCTTTGTGTCACCTGCAAATTTGGAAATATTACATTTAGTTCCCTCATCTAAATTATTAATATATATCGTGAATAGTTGGGGTCCCAGCATTGATTCTTGTGGTACCCCACTAAACACTGCCTGCCATTTGGAAAAAGACCTGTTTGTTCTTACTCTTTGTTTCCATCAGTTTTCTATCCATCTCAATCCACAACCCCCAATTTTACATGCTAATTTCTTATGTGTGACTTTGTCAAAAGCCTTCAGAAAGTCCAAAGAAACCACATCCACTGGTTCCCCCTCATCAACTCTACTAGTTACATCATCTAAGAATTCCAGTAGATTTGTCAAGCATGATTTCTCTTTCATAAATTCATGCCACTGTTTTCCAAGTGTTTTGCTATAAAATCTTTGATAATGGATTCTAGCATTTCCCCACTACTGACATTATTGACTTGCTGGTCAATAATTCCCTATTTTCTCTCCACCTCTCTTTTTAAATAGTGGGGTTACATTAGCTACCCTCCAATCTGTAGGGACTGTTCCAGAATCTATAGAATCTTGGAAGATGACCATCGATGCATCCACTATTTTACGGGCCACTTCCTTAGGTACTCTGGAAGGTTGATTATCAGGCCTTGGGGATTTATCGGCCTTCAGTCTCATCAGTTTCCCCAACACCATTTCTCTACTAATATTGATGTCCTTCAGTTCCTCCCCCTCATTATGTGTTCCCCAACATGTCTGGTATTTTATGTGTGTCCTCCTTTGTGAGGACAAAACCAAAGTATGTATACAGTTAGTCAGCCATTTCTTTGCACCCCATTATAAATGCTCCTATTTCTGACTGTAAGGGACTCACATTTGTCTTCACCAATCTTTTTCTCCTCACATACCTTTCAAAACTTTCACAGTCAGTTTTTATGTTTCCCGCAAGCTTACTCTCGTATCTACTTTCCCCTTCTTAAACCGTCCTTGGTCTTGTTTTGCTTAATTCTAAACTGCTGCCAATCCTCAGGTCTGTTTTTTGTCTTGGCCAATTTATATGCCTCTCCCTTGTATTTAACATTGCCTCTAATTTCCTTTGTAAGCCATGGTTTGGTCACCTTTCCAATTTTACTTTTGCACCAGTCAGGAATAAACAATTGTTGCAGTTCACCCATGCGCTTCTTGAATATTTGCCATTGCCTATCCACCATCATCCCTTTAAGTAACGTTTCCTAATCTCTCATAGCCAACTCACACCTCATATCATTGTAGTTTCCTTTACTAAGATTCAGAACCCTAATCTCAGAACCTACTATGTCACCCTCCATCTTGATGAAAAATTCTATCATGTTATAGTCACTCATCCCCAGGAGTTTTGCACAACTAGATTGCTAAATTATTCTTTTCTCATTGCATAATACCCAGTCTAGAATGGCCTGCTCTTTAGTTGGTTCCTCAACGTATTGGTCCAGAAAAACATCCCATATACACTCGAGGAATTTATCCTTTACAGTATTATGACTAATTTGATTTGCCCAATCTATATGCAGATTAAAATCATCCATAATTACAGATGTTCCTTTATCGCATGCATCTTTAATTTCCTGTTTAATGTCATTCCCAACATCATCACTACAGCTTGGGCATCTGTATATAATCCCTACTAATGTTTTTTACCCTTTGATCTTTCTTAGCGCTACCCATATTCATTCCATATTGTTGGAGCTAATATCCTTCCTCAGCATGGAATTAAATTCCTCTTAAACTAGAAATTCAATTCCACTGCCTTTACCTTTTTGTCTGTCCTTCCTAAATATTAAATACCCCTAGATTTTCAGTTCCCATGCCTGGTCACCCTGCAGCTGTGTCTCTGGAATCCCAACTATATTAAACCTGTTTACATCTATTTGTGTGATCAATTCATCCACTTTATTGCGAATGCTCCATACATTAAGTCATAAAGCATTTGGGCTTGTCTTTTTAACATTACTGGTCATGTTCCCACTATTTTTCACTGACGTCCTGTTTGAATCTGGCCCTTGATTTCTCTGCCTATCACTTTTCTTAAACCCTTTTCTGTCCTAGGTTTTTGTCCTTGATTTCCCCTTTCCTCTGACCCTTTACAAAGGTTCCAATCCCCCTGCCATGTTAGTTTCAACCCACCCCAACCACTCTAACAAATACTCCCCCAGGACATCAGTCCCAGTCCCGCCCAGGTGTAACCCATCCAGCTTGTACAGGTCCCACCTACCCCAGAACCAGTCTCAATGCTCCAGGAATCTGAAACCCTCCCCCTCACACGGTCTTTTCAGTGATATATTCATCCAATATATCGTGCTATTTCTACTCTGACTAGCACTGGTAGTAATCTTGACATCACTACCTTTGAGGTCCAACTTCTCAACTTTCTTTCTAACTCCCCATATTCTGCTTTTAGGACCTCTTCCCTTTTTTTAACCTATGTGTACCATGACCACTAGCTGTTCACCCTCCACCTCCAGAATGTCTTGTAACTGCTCTGAGACATCCTTAACCCTAGCACCAAGGAGGCAACATACCATCCTGGAGTCTCATTTGTGGCCACAAACACCTATCTATTCCCCTCACAAATGAATCCCCTATGACTATTGCATTCCCACACTTTTTACTCCTCCCCTCTCCTGCAGAACCAACTGTGGTGCAACAAATTTGGCTGTTGTTGCTTTCCCCTGAGAGGCCATTCCCATCAACAGTATCCAGAATGGTATATCTGTTTTTCAGGGAAATGGCCACAGGAGATTCCTGCACTGCCTGCCTCGCCCACTTGCTCTGTCCAGTGGTCACCCATTTCCTTCCTGCCTGGGAAATCTTAGACTGCGGTGTGACCACCTCTCTACACATGCTATCCATGATACTCTCTGCCTTGCGATGCTCCACAGTGTCTCTGGCCACCACTCCAGCTCCGAAAACTGGGCTTCTAGGGGCTGCAGCTAGAGACACTTCTGCTGAACCTTAAATTATACATGTAGCATGCCCCTTGACAAGGGAAGGAGCTTCATATCAATTCACCAACAGGGGTTCTGCATTGCTGTCAGAATCTCCAGACCAATTTGTCTGTAGGAATGTTGCTGAAGCAGGTTTGGGAGCATCTGTCGGGCATGGGACTTGTGCCTATTTTTCAGGAAGCACAAATCATTCTGTTCCAGCAGTAGGACAATTGCAATCAATCTGTGCAGGCACTCACTTCTAAATTATCGGGGCCTTTTTCATTAGGCCTGTTGGGTGGGAACTCGCCTGTAGAGTGCTCATAGTGTAAATAAGTTGGAACTGTTTCCTATGTTAAAAGAGTCGATTACCAGAGAATACAGATAATTGATAATGATCTATTTGGGAGATCCTCATTAATGTAGGTTAAGCCATTAGAAAGTTTTCTGCTTGCATTTTGCTCCTGGTTTTTTCTTTATCTTCTGTGCCAGTTTCTATTGTTTTGGAACTTCACAATCTAATGCATTGAGGAAATGTTTGTGCAAAGAATTGGGTTAGCATCATGGAGTTAGATCTCTGAAGGAGGAAGGCAATGCAGAGCTGGAATACCAGCAGGAGGGAGATGAGGATGAAAGTCTGTAGCTTGAACATACAAACATATGAACAAGGAGTAGGCCATTCAGCCCCTCAAGCCTGATCTGATAGTAACTTCAAATCTGCATCCTGCCTACCCCTGATAACCTATCTACCCCTTGCTTACCAAGAATCTATCCACCTCTACCTTAAAAATATTCAAAGACTTTGCTTCCAGCGTCTTTTCAGGAAGAGAAATCCAAAGACTCACGACTCATTGACTCATAGAATCCCTACAGTGCAGAAGGAGGCCATTCAGCTCATCAAGCCTGCACTGACAACAATCCCAGCCAGGCCCTATCGCCGTAACTCCATATATTTACCCCGTCACTAAGGGGCAATTTAGCATGGCTAATCAGTCTAACTCACATATCTTTGGAGAGTGTGAGGAAACTGGAACACCTGGAGGAAACCACGCAGACACAGGGAGAACGTGCAAACTCCACAAAGACAGTCACCCGAGGCTGGAATTGAACCTGGGTTCCTGGCATTGTGATGCAGCAGTGCTGTCTTGTGAGAGAAAAAAAAATTCACCTCCTCTGTTTTAAATAGGTGACCACCTCGTTTTAAACAGTGGCTGTTAGTTCTAGATTCTCCCACAAGAGAAAATAACCTTTCCACATCCACCCTATCAAAACCCTCAGGCTCTTATGGCCATAATTCTCTGGTCTCACACACCCTGCCACCCCTGCCAGTTAGAACAGAGAATTTGGTGTTCAGCCAAATCTCCATTCACTGCAGTGGGACCAGAGAATCCGGCCTCTATGTTTCATTCAAGTCGCCTCTCACTCATCTAAACTCCAATGGATACGAGCTTGGCCTGTCTAGCCTTTCCTCATTAGATAACCAGTCCATTCCAAGTATTAGTCTGGTAAACCTTCACTGAACTGCTTCCAATCAATTTACATCCTTCTTTGAATAAGGTGACCAATACTGTATACAGGATTCCAGATGCAGTTTTATTCATGTTTTGTATAACTGAAGCATAACCTCCCTACATTAAATTTCCCTCACAAATTATAGCCTTCTGTTAACTTTCCTAATTACTTGCTGTACTCACATACTGGTCTAATGTGATTCATACAGTAGGACACCCAAATCCCTGTGCATCTCAGAGCTCTGCGATCTCTCACCATTTAAATAATATGCTTCACTTTTATTCTTCCTGCCAAAATGGAGAATTTCACATTTTCCTACATTATACTCAATTTGCCAGATCTTTGTCCACTCACTTCACCTACCTATATCCTATTGTAGGGACATCATTATGTCCGCTATACAGCTTACTTTCCTACCTATCGTATGTTGTCAGAAAAAAAACATCCCTTCGTCTAAGTCATTTATATAAATTGTAAACAGTTGAGATTCCATCACTGATCCCTGTGGTACATCACTTGTTATATCTTGCCAACCTGAAAAATAGCCATCTATGCCTACTCCATGCCTCATGTTAGCGAGCCAATCTGCCATCATGTTACCCCCAAATGCCATGAGTTTTATTTTCCTCAATAACCTTTGATGTGGCACTTTAACAAATGTCTTCTGGGAATCCCTACTCTTGGAAGATTTCTATACTCCTGAGTATTCTGACCCTGAATTTTGCACCTTCAGGTTTTGGAAGAGCAATGTGGAGAGAGGCAGTATCTTTCCAGAGAGGTGGCTTTGGGATTGTTTCACCTCCCACAGCAGAAACTGCAACCATAGCTACCAGTGCACAGCCTTGTTACCTTACCTCTGGCAAAAAGGCTTGGGTGGTGCCAATAAACTGGCATGCATTCAAGTAATGTGAAATTACATGTCAACTTACATATTTTTGGCCATATCGAGGCAAACATTCCACCAACAGAACACGTACTTGGTGCCAGCATTGTGATGTGAACAACAGCAATAACTAGAGCAAGAGACAGGGCTGGGATGCATGGACTGTGAAGCCAGGAAGTGTATCATACTCTCCAATCAGTATTCACTTATGAATACCGGTCAAAATAATAGACCGGAACTTTCTGGCTGTTCACACTTGTGGGATCTTCCAGTCTCAATAGCAGTGCATCCTCACTGTGGCTTTTCCGGTGGTGAGGGGTGCATTCAATGGGAAATCCCGTTAACAATAGTGGAACCAGAAGATCCCACTTCTGGCCAATGGTGGGCTGCCTCCGCCACCACCAAACACACGGTGGGTTGTATGGAAAATCCTGCTTGTAGTTCCTCTGGTGAGTGCCGCTACAACCAAGTCTATGGCAGGATGGCTGACTCATTTGTACAGGGGGCAGGAGAAAGATTGGACTGTTTTTTGACAGGAAACAACGTTCAGGGTTATGGGAAGAGGGTGGGAGAGTGGAACTAAGTGAATTGTTCATTTGGAAGCTGGTGCAGACGCAATGGCCTGAATGTCCTCTGTAACAATTGTGACTCTATGACATAGTAAGATATTGTATAGGGTAAGAAAGAATGTAAAATTAGGTTATATTGCATGTATATGAGTGACCCGTGACTTGAACTGCCTGATCTGAAATCCGTCAAGATCCAAAATATGGTGCGGCCTCAGTCCTTTGTTGCCAGTTTTGAGACACTAGGTGGGATTTTCCAGCTGCCCCTACGCAATACAATTCCCATGGCAGGTGGGACGGGAAAGTTCCCCCCACTGTCTCTGTCACTGTACTAAGTGTATTTTAGAGACCACCACCTAACAGGAAAGATAAAAAGGAATAAATTTGTAAGTAAATGACTGAGGGCAAAAATTATAGAGTAGCTATAATGGGCACCATTGCTTTTTATAAATAGTCAAGGGTAGTGAAAATGTAAAGGGCAGATGGGGAAAAAATTTCTGAGATGTGGTCAGAAGAATTTTTCAATCAGTATGTTTGCGGCCACAAAAGGTATGAGGCATTGATGGATCTTATTCTGGGTAATGAAGTGAGTCAAGTGAATCAAGTATCATGAGGGGAGCATTTAAGGGACAGTGATTATAATATCATCTTCTTCTTCTTCTTCTTCTTCTCAGGCAGTCCTTTGGAGTCTTGCTTTCAGTCTAAAAATGAGTCAAACGTGCGACCTACAGTCTCTGTCACATGTGGGGCAGATGATGTTGGAGGAGCCGGTGGATGGGGTGCCCTGGTTACCACGTACTCCTTTTGCTGTTGCTCTTGGCTTCAGCTTGCTCTTGCCGATGAAACTCGAGGGCAGGAATTTTAACAGCTCACCCGCCCCGGAATTGGGGCGGGCGAGGCTCGCAGAATGGAATTCTCTGTTGGCCTCAGGGCAGGATCTTACGAGCCTCTGGTGGGCGAGGCGGTAAAATTCCGGCAGAGGTGTTCAGCTCCTTGCCAGATGCTTTTCCTCCACTTTGACCGGTCTTGGACCAAGAATTGCCAGGTGTCAGTGGGGATGTTCCACTTTCTCAAGGAAGCTTTGCAGGGGTCCTTGAAGCATTTCCTCTACCCCCCTGGAACTCACTTGCTGTGTCGAAGCTCTGAGTAGAGAGTTTGTTTCAGGAGTCTCAAGTCAGACACGTGGACGATGTGGCTCTCACAGCTGAGCTGATCAAATCTGATAAGTACTTAAATGCTGGAAATGTTGGCCTGAGGGAGACCACCTATCCTGCAATGGATTTTCAGGATCTTGCAGAGGCAGTACTGGTAGTACTTCTCCAGGGTTTTGAGGTGCCTGTTGTACATAGTCCACAGGCGTGATATTCCCAGCCTGCTGTGCTGCTCTAGACATCAGCGAAGGCCAATCCATCTCCCCACTCGGTGCCATGGCCTCCGGGACTGAAGTCTCCAGGCCCGTTAGCATCTTCTCTCCACCCCCCATCCCCCGCCAGGAGTGATTCACTCCAGCGGGATTTACAACAGCACCCTGCTGACGGAATTGGCAGTCCAACCCCACTAGAGTGAAGGCAGGGCATGGAGGCCCACCAGGAGATTGGGGGTAAAGGGGGTGCCCGCTGGGCATTGCCAGCTTGGCCCTCTAGCACTGCCCAAAGGTCACCTTGGCACTACCCACTAGGCATTGGGCAGTGCCAAGGGACAGGACCTATTGGGGGGAAGATCAATGGGGTTGGAGGGGTCCTGCTGCCACTCTGTAGTCATGATCAGTGGCAAGTGAGGGAAGAGGGTGATCGGGACTGGCCATCTGGGTCAGAGCGGGTGCTCCGAGGGTGTTGGGACTGCTCGGGGGAAGGGATGTCGGGGAGTCGGGATTGCTGGGTGGGGAGGGTGGGATCGGGGCTGGCCGGAGGGAGGAAGGGGGGACATTGGGGCTAGCCCAGAGATGTCTGCGAGGCCAGCAATTGGAGGGTGGGTGGGGAGGATTGCACAGCCAGCGATGTGGGGTCGTGGAGCTGGCCAGCGATCAAGAGGCCGGCAGTGCGGGGCCACTGCACATGCGCCGATCTCCGCTCTGACAAATCGGCACATGTGCAGTGGCCTGCTCAGCGCTATGCTGCCAGCCTCTCCAGTGGGAATATGCCCCGGCCCTAATTTTCACTGTGAATCTCCCTGAGGTACTCTGCAGTGCTCAGAGTGTAGGAGATTCGCTTTGAAAATCCCACAAAAAAAAAGGCTGGAAGTTACTCGTTTTTACATGAATTCGGCACTTAAAATGTTTTGGGAGAATTGCCCCCCCACAGCTCTGCACCATATAAGAAGGCAGATATCACTACTGCTCTCTCGACCATGAGTTTGGTCTAAAGTCCTGGTCTTCAAACACTCCCTTCCACAGATGACTAAAGGCTGCGCTGGAGATAGTGTTGAACTTCATCGTCGATGTGTGCCTTGTTGACAGTGGCTCTCAAGGTATGGAAAGTGGTCCACATTGTCCAAGCACCCGTCATGGTTTTTGATAGCCAAGGTGGAGATAGTGTTGTGTGGCGGCGACAGATAGGTTCGGACCTTTATTGGAGATGTTTAGTGTAAGTCTCATGCTCTCTTACGCCTCAGTGAAGATATTGGCGATGGCTTAGAGCTCGACCTCCGAGTGTGTGCAAGTATAAGCATCAAAAATGACAGAGGATGGGATGAATTTGGATCTGGCCTGCATACAGTTGAATTTGAACAGATTTTCACTTGTTTTGTAGTTTAGCTCCACTCCAGTGGGGAGCTTGCTGAGGGTGTGATTCAGCATTGTAGCAAGGAAGATTGAGAAGAGCTTTGATGCAATGACACTGCCTTGCTTGATGCTAGTCTGAATATGAATTATGTCTGTGGTGGACCCATTGGTCAGGATCACAGTTTGCATGCTATCATGGAGCAGATGTAGAATAGTGACAAACATTTTGAGGGAAGCCAAAACAGAGGAGGATGCTCCAAAGACCTTTGTAAGGTCAAAGGAGACCAAGACCAAGGGATGGTGCTGTTCCCTACATTTCTCTTGTAGTTACCATGCCATGAAGATCATGCCCGTTGTGCACCTTAGTGGATGGAATCTGCATTGTGACTCTGGGAGGAGCTCTTCAGCCACAGGGAAAAGGTGATTATTGAGGACATGTGTTGACCTTCCCTGTGGCTGACAGCAGGGAAATTCCTCTGTAGTTACTGCAGTTGGACTTGTCACCTTTCTTGAAGATGATCACGATGGTCTCTGAGATCTCTTGGCATGTTCTCCTTCTAGGTAAGGTAAATTCCGCCAGTAGTGCTTCTCTGCCATGTTTTAGTGCTTCGCGGGGATTCCATCTGTTCCTAATGCCCTTATTTTTCTTTAGCTGTCAGATGGCCTTTTTTTACCTCATACCAGGTTGTTTTTTAAAAATTCATTTACAGGATGTAGGCATTGCTAGTTAGGCCAGCATTTATTGCCCATACCTGCTGAGATGATGGCAGGTAGCATGGTGCAGGATCGAGTCAAGGAGACTGTGTTGAAGACAGAGTCTCTGTTAATAAGATCTTCGAAGTGCTCTTTCCAACAGTCACTGACTGCCTCTCTGTTCTTGATAAGCACCTTTCCGTTATTGGCCAATAGAGTAATAGGGCCTTGGGCGACTGGGCCCTAGGTGGCATTAACTGCACTAAAGAAGCCCTGCACATCCTGGTAGTTGGCTAACTGCTGGACCTCCTGCTCTTTTTCCATCCACCATCTGTTCTTTAGGTCACGGTTATTTTGCTGGACCCCATCCTTCAGCTGTCTGTAGATCTGCTTTCTTGCTCTCGAGTTGAGTTGCAGTTTCAGGTTCAGAGAAGTGTTTGTGACTTATCAGCTCCTGGATCTCCTGATCATTCTCATCAAACCAGTCTTGGTGTTTCTTGGTCGAGTAACCAAGCATCTCTTCACAGGTGCTGATTATGGAGGCCTTGAGGGCAGTCCACGCATTGTGGACACTCTGAATCTCTGTGCCATTGAGAGTCGTCAGGTTGGCAGTGAGGTGCTGGCTAAATAGAGTTCTCTTATCAGAGTATTTTCGTGCCTCAGCATAGATTTTCCTGCAGCATTTCTGTTTTGAGGTTGATCACAGAGCGGACTTGATGGTGGTCCATCCAGCAGTCTCTTCTGTCACATCCTTGCAGTCCCTTGCTCAGATGATGACATAGTCGAGCAGCTGCCAGTGCTTGGAGCGCATGTGTTTCCATGAGTCTTTGTACTTGTCTCTCTGATGGAACAAGGTTTTTTAACAGGGCCGTGTTCTAGACATTTGTCGGGAGCAGAATATCATTGATGTTGGATTTCCCTACCTGCTCTCTGCCAATTAGACATCCGCAGAGGTCTGTGTCCTTTCCAACTCTGGCATTGAAGTTGCCAAGGACGATCGGCTAGTCGCTTGTTGGGACGCAGCCCAAGGATTGTTTGATTAAAATTGTTCTTTTGATTGCCTGAAACTTCCAGTGTTGGGATGTATATGCTGAGGACTGTAGCGCATTGGTTCTGGGTTAGAGTGGGCCGAAGGGTTATGAGATGTACGTTTGTCCCACTAGGGGAGTCACTGAGATGACCAATTAGTTTATTTTTAATGGTGAAGCCAACCCTGTGGAAGCGGCAATCTTCTTCTGATTTACCTTTCCAGAAGAAGGTATTAACTGCCATCTTGTTCCTTGATCTGCCCTTCTCCTCTTAGAGAGGTGATGTCAATGTTGAGATGCCTGGGCTCCCAGGCAACAAAAGCAGTTCGCCATTCCGGTCTGTTGAGATGTTGAGGTGTTTTAAGGTGAGAGGGGAGAGATACAAAAGGGTCCAGAGGGGCAATTTTTTCACACAAAGGATGGTGAGTGTCTGGAACAAGCTGCCAGAGGTAATAGTAGAGGCAGGTACAATTCTGTCTTTTAAAAAGCGTTTCGACAGTTACATGAATAAGATGGGTATAGAGGGATATGGGCCAAATGCGGGCAATTGGGACTAGCTTAGGGGTTTTAAAAAAAGAGGGGCGGCATTGACAAGTTGGATTGAAGGGCCTGTTTCCATGCTGTAAACCTCGATGACTCTATGACCTCTATGACTGTTTCTGTTGGGGTTGTCAATGAGGATCCTGACATTCCAAGTCCCGAACTTCATTTTAAGGGGTGAAAGAGGCCTGTACTTGAGATCTTTTAATGTGGGGTGGCAGTATCATACGAGCCATCACATAGGCTTGATGGAGCAAAGCCTTGATCCTTGGCAAGGGGGTCCAAGATGACTGGAGACCAGGCTCTGTTGCATAATAAGAGTTAGGTGCGCTATGGAAAAGGAGAAGAGGAAATCCAGAATACAAATAATTAATTGAAGGAGGGCCAATTTCACTCATGTGAAAATGAAACTGGACTAGATTGGATTCAAAAGTAAGCAAAACTGTAACATAACAACAGGCTGCCTTTAAAGAGGAGTGGTTAGGATACAGAAAGATAAACAATGCCAAAGCTCCCTGGATGACAGGAGAGAGAGAGAGTAAAGTGAAGCAGAGAAAGGGTATGTATGATTGATGTCAGGTTGATAATATCTGTAAACCAGGCTTAATATATCAAGTTCAGAGCAGAAGTAAGAGAAAAAAAGAAGTTGAAGATAGAGGGCGGGATTTTTCTTCCCCTTCACGGTGTGTTTCGCAGCAGTGGGAGGCGGCACACTGCTCGCTGGTGAATGGGATCTTATGGTCATATTGTTATCAATGGGGTTAACACATTGAATGCACTCCACACTGCTGGGAAAGCTACGGTGGCGATATGCCATTGGCAGGACCATATGATTTCGGCAAGAGTATAAGAGACTCACAGCTAACATAAAAGGAAGTCCAATCACCCTGTATAGCATGATGGAATTTGTAGTCTCAAAGCTAACATTTTTGAGAAAGACCCTAATCGAAAAGGGAAAGCGCGAAAGGAAACTGAACCTGCTAGTTTCTAAGGAAACTAAGACTGTTACTGAGATTGGAAACTAAAACTTCAAGGAAGACTGAAACTGGTTGAAATCATATAAAAGAACACAGCGATCAGAACTCAGGTGATGCTCTCATGGGAAGTTTGAAGAAGCTGGAGGCTAGACGAACACAGAATCTAGATCCACTTCTGCATGGAAATCTCAGCTGCAGCATCCATTGAGATACCAAAACACACCCATAGGTAACTGGGGAATGCCAGTGCCACAGGTGAACTCCATACCTTTTGGATGTGGACAACTCTATGTTTGCCAACATGCTGTCAAAGCCCTCCAGCAGGCAATGTAATGCATTCCAGTGGTCCTGAGGTACAGCAAGTTTCCTTCTTTAAGAGCGTGGGCCCCATGGTCTTCAGTAGTAGAGAAAGGATGTGAATCTGCCCTACAAGCAGGGACAGAGTGTAACATAGCGAAATTTGCTGACGACACAAAAATAGGTGAGAAAGCAGGCTGTGGTGAGGAGATACAAAAGTTTACAAATGGATATTGACAGGCTAGGGGAATGGGCCAGAAACTGGCAGATGGAGTTTAAGGTGGATAAATGTAAGGTTATCCATTTTGGCAGGAAAAATAAAAGGGCAAATTACTATTTAAATGGGAAACAAATTCAAAAGGTGTCTGTGCAGAGGGATCTGGGTGTCCTTGTGCATGAGTCTCAGAAAGTGAGTATGCAGATGCAGAATGTTATACAGAAGGCAAGTGGAATCCTGGCATTTATTGCAAAGGGTCTAGAGTATAAAAGTAGAGAAGTGTTGTTACAATTGTGTAAGGCATTGGTGAGACCTCACTTGGGAGTATTGTGTTCAGTTTTGGTCACCTTTGAGGAAGGATGTGGTGGCACTGGAGGCGGTTCAGAAGAGGTTCACTAGATTGATTCCAGGTTTGAAGGGGCTGTCGTATGAGGAACGGTTGAGTAGCTTGGGCTTGTACTCGCTGGAGTACAGAAGAACAAGGGGCGGATTTGATTGAGGTATACAAAGCACCCAATGGGATTGATAAAGTAAATGTTAAACCAAATGTTCCCCCTTCTAGAACAGTCTAGGACAAGAGGTCATAGTAGTAGAGTGAGAGGGGGGAGGTTCAAGATGGAGATAAAGAGCAGCTACTTCTCACAGACGGTTGTGAAACTATGGAGCTCACTGCCCCAGAGTGCAGTGGAAGCAGAATCAACCAATGGATTCAAGAAAGAGATAGATAAATATTTGATCAAAATGGGATAAAGGGCTATGGGGGGAAAGGCAGGAAAGTGAAGTTAGGATGAGATGCAGATCAGCCATGATCATACAGAATGGCGGAGCAGGCTCAAAGGGCTGATAAATTGCCTACTCTCGCTCCTAATAGTTAGGAAAGCCCACCAATGCTTCTACTTTCTCTCTCCTTTCCTTCTCTATGTATGGTATGTTTCGTCTGTATAGCGTGCAAAAAAACAATACGTTCCACTGTATACTAATACATGTCACAATAATAAATCAATTCAAATCAAAAATTCCTATGTTTCTATATTTACCCTGAGTGTGCAGGTTATATGAGAAGAAAATGTAATGACCAGTGCTGCTCCTCTTGTACATGAGAAATGCTGTTGCTGAAGTTGGCTGGTGCAGAACAATGCATAAAGTAAGGGATATGTGAATAGAAGCCTTTAGCAGCTTTTTCGTCATATAATTGAATTATTTGTGACTCTGTTGCCATGACCTCTGTAAAATGCTGGTGACACTCACTTCTCTCCACTACTGCCAGGCAATTTTGCCTCTGCATACAAAGAATATGAAAATGACAGCACAGGAACAGACCCTTCAGCCCTCCAAGCCTGCACCGACCATGCTGCCCGACTGAACTAAATCCCCCAACCCTTCCGGGGACCATATCCCTCTATTCCCATCCTATTCATGTATTTATCCAGATGCCCCTTAAAACTCACTGTCGTATCTGCTTCCACTACCTCCCCCGGCAGCGAGTTCCAGGCACCCACCACCCTCTGTGTAAAAAACTTGCCTCGTTCTTTAAACCTTGCCCCTCGCACCTTAAACCTATGCCCCCTAATAATTGACTCTCCATCCTGGGAAAAAGCTTCTGACTATCCACTCTGTCCATGCCCCTCATAATCTTGTAGATTTCTATCAGGTCGCCCCTCAACCTCCGTCGCTCCAGTGAGAACAAACCAAATTTCTCCAACCTCTCCTCATAGTTAATACCGTCCATATCAGGCAACATCCTGGTAAATCTTTTCTGTACCCTCTCCAAAGCCTCCACATCTTTCTGGTAGTGTGGCGACCAGAATTGAACACTATATTCCAAGTGCAGCCTAACTAAGGTTCTATAAAGTTGCAACATGACTTGCCAATTTTTAAACTCAATGCCCCAGCCGATGAAGGCAAGCATGCCGTATGTCTTCTTGACTACCTTCTCCACCTGCATTGCCTTTTTTAGTGACCTGTGTACCTGTACACCCAGATCCCTCTGCCGATCAATACACTTCAGGATTCTGCCATTTACTGTATATTTCCTATCTTTATTAGACTTTCCAAAATGCATTACCTCACATTTGTCCAGATTAAACTCCATCTGACATCTCTCCGCCCAAGCCTCCAACCTATCTAATATCCTGCTGTATCCTCTGATGGTCCTCATCGCTATCCGCAAATCCACCAACCTTTGTGTCGTCTGCAAATTTACTAGTCAAACCAGTTACATTTTCCTCCAAATCATTTATATATATATTACGAACAGCAAAGGTCCCAGCACTGATCCCTGAGGAACGCCACTTGTCACAGCCCTCCATTCAGAAACACACCCTTCCAAAGCTACCCCCTATCTTCTATGACCGAGCCAGGTCTGTATCCACCTTGCCAGCTCACCTCTGATCCCATGCGACTTCACCTTAGAAGTGGGAAGCGGAAGATCTGGTGTCAAGGAGTGGTAAGCCCAAAATACTACATTAGTGTTTCCCTCCCTCCTCTTCCTCTAACCAAAAAATAGGCCACTGTGAGAAGGTAAAAGTGAAGGTAAGAGTTTTAAAAATGTTCTTCAATAATTTAAGTGGTGCTCGAAATGTTGGTCAGTGGGGTTAAGTGCTGCACTTGTGAGATGTGGGAGATCCATGATGCTTCCAACATCTTGGAGGACTACATCTGCAGGAAGTGCACCCAATTGCAGCTCCTTACAGACTGCATGGATAGGTTGGAGTAGCAGTTGGATGCACTTAGGAGCATGAAGGTGGCGGAAAACGTCATAGCTTTAGAGATGTGGTCACACCCAAGGTGCAGCCAGATAGATGGGTGACCGCTAGAAGGGGCAGGCAGTCAGTGCAGAAATCCCTGTGGTCGGCCCTCTCTCTAACAGGTATACCGTTTTGGATACTGTTGGGGGAGATGGCCTATCAGGGGATAACACAGTAAGAAGTCTCACAACACCAGGTTAAAGTCCAACAACATGTTGTTGGAGTTCAACCTGGTGTTGTGAGACTTCTTACTGTGTTTACCCCAGTCTAACGCCGGCATCTGCACATCATGGCTATCAGGGGATAACAGCCGCAGCAGCCAGAGCAGTGGCACCACAGCTGGCTCTGTTGTTAAGCAGGGAGGACAAAGAGCACTAGAGCAAGAGTTATAAGGGACACTATAGTGAAGGGTGCAGATAGGCGTTTCTGTGGACGTGAAAGAGACTCCAGGATGGTATGTTGCCTCCCTGGTGCCAGGGTCTAGGGTGTCTCTGAATGAGCAGAAAGGATTCTGGCGGGAGAGGGTGAACAGCCAGAGGTCGTGGTACATATCGGTACTGTTGACATTGGCAGGAAGAGTGATGTGGTCCTGCAGCAGCAGTTTAGGGAGTTAGGTAGAAAGTTAAAAAGCAGGACCTCCAGGATTGTAATCTCAGGATTACTCCCTGTGCCACGTGCCAGTGAGGCTAGGAATAGGAAGATAGTGCAGCTCAACACATGGCTAAACAGCTGGTGTCGGAGGGAGGGTTTCAGATATCTGGACCATTCGGGTCCCTTCAGGGGCAGGTGGGACCTGTACAAGGACGGGTTGCATCTAAACTGGAAAGGCAAAAGTATTCTGGCCAGAAGGTTTGCTAGTCTCATACAGGAGGATTTAAATTAGTTTAGTAGAGGGGTGGGAACCAAAGCAAAGGTGAATTAACTGAAGGGGAACCAGAGAGTAGGGGCGGTAAGACTCAGAGAAACAGCAGGCAGGGTGTAGCTGCTAATCAAAGAGGGTCTGGTGGACTGAAGTGCATTTGTTTCAATGCGAGAAGTCTAGCAGGTAAGTCGGATGAACTCAAAGCTTGGATTAGTACTTGGAACTATGATGTTGTTGCTATTACAGAGACTTGGTTAAGGGAAGAACAGGATTGGCAGCTTAACATTCCAGGATACAGATTTTTTTAGGCAGGATAGAGGGGGATGTAAAAGGGATGGGGGAGTTGCACTACTGGTTAAGGAGAATATCACAGCTCTACTGCGGGAGGACGTCTCGGAGAACTCATACAGCGAGGCAATATGGGTAGAGCTCAGGACGTTGGGGGTTTACTATAGGCCGTCCAACAGCCAGCGGGAGATAGAGGAACAGATATGTAGGCAGATTTTGGCGAGGTATAAAAGTAACAGGGTTGTTGTGGTGGGAGATTTTAACTTCCCCTATATTGACTGGGACGCACTTAGTGATAGGGGCGTGGATGGGGCAGAGTTTGTAGGAGCATCCAGGAGGGCTTCTTGAAACAGTATGTAGATAGTCCAACTAGGGAAGGGGCCGTACTGGACCTGGTATTGGGGAATGAGCCCGGCCAGGTGGTCGACGTTTCAGTAGGGGAGCAGTTTGGGAACAGTGACCACAATTCAGTAAG
This sequence comes from Mustelus asterias, assembly GCF_964213995.1. Classification (NCBI taxonomy): domain Eukaryota; kingdom Metazoa; phylum Chordata; class Chondrichthyes; order Carcharhiniformes; family Triakidae; genus Mustelus; species Mustelus asterias. The sequence continues at coordinate 34,518,483 of NC_135818.1, forward strand.
CTTTAAGGTACTGGTGGATAAAGTGGAGTCCTCAAGTTAAGGTGCTAAACTGGGGGAAGGCTAATTACAACAATATTAGGCAGGGACTGAAGAATGTAGATTGGGGGCAGATGTTCAAGGGCAAATCAACACCTAGAACATAGAACATTACAGCGCAGTACAAGCCCTTCGGCCCTCGATGTTGCACCAACCTGTGAAACGAATCTAAAGCCCATCTAACCTACACTATTCCAATATCATCCATATGTTTATCCAATGACCCTTTAAATGCCCTTAATGTTGACGAGTCCACTACTGTTGCAGGCAGGGCATTCCACGCCCTTACTACTCTCTGAGTAAAGAACCTACCTCTGACATCTGTCCTATATCTATCACCCCTCAATTTAATGCTATGTCCCATCGTGCTAGCCATCACCATCCGAGGAAAAAGGCTCACACTGTCCACCCTATCTAATCCTCTGATCATCTTGTATGCCTCTATTAAGTCACCTCTTAACCTTCTTCTCTCTACCGAAAACAGCCTCAAGTCACTCAACCTTTCCTCATAAGACCTTCGCACCATACCAGGCAACATCCTGGTAAATCTCCTCTGCACCCTTTCCAATGCTTCCACATCCTTCCTATAATGCGGTGACCAGAACTGTACGCAATACTCCAAGTGCGGCCGCACCAGAGTTTTGTACAGCTGCAACATGACATCATGGCTCCGAAACTCAATCCCTCTACCAATAAAAGCTAACACACCGTACGCCTTCTTAACAACCCGATCAACCTGGGTGTCAACTTTCAGGGATCTATGCACATGGACACCGAGATCTCTCTGCTCATCCACACTACCAAGTATCTTACCATTAGCCCAGTACTCTGTATTCCTGTTACTCTTTCCAAAATGAATCACCTCACACTTTTCCGCATTAAACTCCATTTGCCACCTCTCAGCCCAGCTCTGCAGCTTATCTATGTCCCTCTGTAACCTGCAACATCCTTCCGCACAGTCCACAACTCCACCGACTTTAGTGTCATCCGCAAATTTACTAACCCATCCTTCTACGCCCTCATCCAGGTCATCTATAAAAATGACAAACAGCAGTGGTCCCAAAACAGATCCTTGCGGTACACCACTAGTAACTGAACTCCAGGATGAACATTTCCCATCAACCACCACCCTCTGTCTTCTTACAGCTAGCCAATTTCTGATCCAAACCTCAAAATCACCCTCAATCCCATGCCTCTGTATTTTCTGCAATAGCCTACCGTGGGGAACCTTATCAAATGCTTTACTGAAATCCATATACACCACATCAACTGCTTTACCCTCATCCACCTCTTTGGTCACCTTCTCAAAGAACTCAATAAGGTTTGTGAGGCACAACCTACCCTTCACAAAATCGTATTGACTATCCCTAATCAAATTGTTCCTTTCTAGATAATTATAAATCCTATCTCTTATAATCCTTTCCAAAACTTTGCCCACAACAGAAGTAAGGCTCACTGGTCTATAATTGCCAGGGTTGTCTCTACTCCCCTTCTTGAACAAGGGGACAACATTTGCTATCCTCCAGTCTTCTGGCACTATTCCTGTAGACAATGACGACATAAAGATCAAAGCCAAAGGCTCTGCAATCTCCTCCCTAGCTTCCCAGAGAATTCTAGGATAAATCCCATCTGGCCCAGGGGACTTATCTATTTTCACACTTTCCAGAATTGCTAACACCTCCTCCTTATGAACCTCAATCCCGTCTAGTGTAATAGCCTGTATCTCAGTATTCTCTTCGACAACATTGTTTTTTTCCTGTGTGAATACTGACGAAAAATATTCATTTAGCGCCTCTCCTATCTCTTCGGACTCCACACACAACTTCCTACTACTGTCCTTGACTGGCCCTAATCTTACCCTAGTCATTCTTTTATTCCTGACATACCTGGCATGTGGGAGGCTTTCAAATGTAAGTTGATAGAGATTCAGGACTGGCACATTCCTGTAAGGGTGAAGGATAAGTATGGCAAGTTTTGGGAACCTTGGATAACGAGAGATATTGTGAGCCTAGCCAAAGAGAAAAAGGAAGCATTTGTCAACGCCAGGAGGCTCGGAACACACGAGCAAGTGTGGAATACAAGGAAAATAGAAAGAAACTTAAGCAAGGAGTAAGGAGGGCTAAAAGGGGTCACGAAAAATCATTGGCCAGCAGGATTAAGGAAAATCCCAAGGCTATTTTATTCATATATAAAGAGGAAGATGGTAGCCAGGGAGAGGGTTGGCCCACTCAAGGACAAGGAAGGGAATCTATGCGTGGAGCCAGAGTAAATGGGCAAGGTATTAAATGAGTACTTTGCGTCAGTATTCATCAAAGAGAAGGACTTGGTGGATGATAAGCCTGGGAAAGGGTGTGTAGATAGTTTGAGTCACGTTGAGATCAAAAAGGAGGAGGTATTGGGGTTCTTGAGAAACATTAAGGTAGACAAGTCCCCAGGACCTGATGGGATATACCTAAAATACTGACAGAGACAAGGGAGGAAACTGCTGGGGCCTTGAGAGAAATCTTTGTATCCTCACTGGCTACAGGGGAGGTACACACAGTAAGAAGTCTCACAACACCAGGTTAAAGTCCAACAGGTTTATTTGGTAGCACAAGCCACTAGTTTTCGGATCACTGCTCCTTCCTGATGCAGGAGCAGCGCTCCGAAAGCTAGTGGCTTGTGCTACCAAATAAGCTGTTGGACTTTAACCTGGTGTTGTGAGACTTCTTACTGTGTTTACCCCAGTCCAACGCCGGCATCTCCACTACAGAGGAGGTCCCAGAGGATTGGAGAATAGCCAATGTTGTTCCTTTGTTTAAGAATGGTAGCAAGAATAATCCAGGTAATTGCAGACCGGTGAGCTTTACATTATTGGTAGGGAAATTATTGGAGAGGATTCTTCGAGACAGGATTTACTCCCAGTTAGAAATAAGTGGATGCATTAGCAAGAGGCAACATGGTTTTGTGAAGGGGAGGTCATGTCTCACGAACTTGATTGAGTTTTTCAAGGAAGTGACAAAGGTGATTGATGAGGGTAGGGCAGTGGATGTTGTCTACATGGACTTCAGTAAGGCCTTTGACAATGATCATTACATGGGCAAAGGACTTCCCTCCTGTTCTCCTATTCTAGCATCAGTGTGGGGGCCCCAACTGTTATTGTTTTCTTCCCTGAAAGAGAAAATACTTCTTCATTGCCCAGCCATGAAAAATGCATGTTTTCTTTAAGAGATACAGGCAACCTTTCAGTAGTGGCAATCCTGCTGAATTTTCTGCTGACATATTTATCCTTACACAGTTTTGTGAACAAGGGCATAAAATTTGCAATTCCCCAGTCCTCTGGTACCACGCCTGTATCTGAAGAGCATTGGAAGAGTATGGCCAATACTTCTATAACTTCCACCCTTCCATCTCTCAGCATCTTTGGATGCATCCCATTTGGCCATTTGTCATATTAGGTAAGTAAGTATAGCCTGTCTTGCTAATACCTACTCTTTATTAATTTGTAACCCATCCAGTGTCTCAAATACCTCCTCTTACATTCGGACTTTGAAGCATTTTCTTCCTTGGTAAAGACAAAGTATCCATTTAGTACCTCCACCATGCCCTCTGCCTACATGCGTTGATCTACTTTTATATCCCTAATCGGTTCCACTGTCTCTTCTTTCCACTCTTTTACTATTGATATACCTCGAGAAGATTTTTGAATTTTCTTTTATGTTAGCTGCCAGTCTCTCCCTATACTCTCTTTTTGCTTCTTTTATTTTTGTACTTCCCTTGCAACTTTCACTCTTCAGCCTGATTCTCAGCCGCATTATCAATGTGGCATCTGCCATATGCATGGTTTTTCTGCTGCTTCTTACTTTATATCTCTTTCATCATCAAGGGATTGATTGCCTACCATAACCCTTCTTGAGAATGTGCCTCGGCTGTAACCAAATCTCCTCATTCAAGTTAGCCCATTGTCCTGCTTTAGTTTTGGATGGCAGTCTTTGACTACAGTTTACCTGGGCCAGATCCCTTGTCATGCCATTGAAATTGACCTTCCCCCAATTAATTATTTCTACTCTAGATTACTCTTTCTCCTTTCCCATAGCTTCCCTAAACCTACTATGAACACTATTTTGTCCCACATAGTAGTTGCTGACATTTCCCTTGAGTAATTCTTCACACCTTTAATTTTTCACATTGTGTGTTTTCAGCTAAGTCATCTTGTGTGTTTCCTACTTCATACTGAAGTTTAAATGAGTGAATCAAGAAAAGTATTATAACTAATGAGAGAATAAATCACTTTTAAGAAAGCAGGAAATACAATAGTTGACCAAAATCTCCTTTGCGCTTTTTCTTTTAATAAATTAATTCTACTGTGATAATGGGCATTTTTGAAACATTCACGTCATGTAGTCCGGTGGACTGAAAGCTTGTCATTTTAATTTATGTCAAATTATGTGATTTTGGATTATGTGTCAATAATCCTTATAGGAAAGATATTGCAGCATATGCAAATTTACAGCTGGAAACATATGGCCATTTATTTACAAACTTACTCAGCAAATGAAACCATGAGAAATAGTGGTTTACGGTTGGCATTATTGCAGTGGGGCAAGATTCCATTTTACTTTGATGCAAAGTGCAATAAACTTTGGGCAATGCTATCCTCAAACTGACTGATTAAGCTTCAAGAGAATCTTCTATTGCTCATCAATTTCTGTTAATTTTCACTATTATATGTGTGGAATGTTTGTTGAGTGCAGTAAGTAAATGTGCTGCAAAGAATGGGAAAAATTGATTTATTTCAAATAGACAACATAACTGTGCATTATATAAATTACTGATTGAAATGTTCCCTGATTTTTTTGTATTCGTGAATCGCTTTATTTGTAAATAAATTTGGACAGTAATTTAGCATGTACAAAATCATCCGACACTGCCTCCTGGGTGTTTCCAGAATTTTTGTATTTAAAACCACCTAGCTTTGTGATATATCCTATATTCTAAATTGACAAATGTAGGAGGCAAATGCTCCATTAACCTCAATTCTGTTCTGGTGTTAGGAATCACATGACTTTGCTTCTTCCAGAGAATCGTCTTCCTGCAAATAATCTTCCACAAGCTCCAAAAACTGAGAAGGACTTATAGAAAGGTTGATGTTCTTTGTTCTGGATGGTACTACAATCACAGTAAGAGGTCTCACAACACCAGGTTAAAGTCCAACAGGTTTATTTGGTAGAAAAAGCCACTAGCTTTCGGAGCAGCGCTCTGAAAGCTAGTGGCTTTTGCTACCAAATAAACCTGTTGGACTTTAACCTGGTGTTGTTAAACTTCTTACTGTGTTTACCCCAGTCCAACGCCGGCATCTCCACATCATGGTACTACAATCACCAAAGTTTCCTACTCTATCGATGTGAGGGCCTGGAAATTTTAGCTGATTTTCTTCCTCTCCCTATCATTATGAGATATTTTGTCCTGCCAAAAGAGAGGGATGGTTAGTGAGTGATTATTGAAAAGGGTTGTGCACATGGATGTATGGGGCTTCCTTATAAAGCGTGTGTGATGAAAGGGAGAAGAAGCAAGTTGCAAGCAGGGTGGAGAAATATCAATGTGAAGAATGTGACAAGGCTGTGAAGTGAGTAGTCGTTCGAGAAGATCATTGTCATTTGCTACCAGGTGAGAACAAAATGCTGTTCATGCCTGTTGTTAAGGCAGCAAACAACAGGTCAGGTCACTGAAGCAATTGATTCTTTAAATCCAGATCCTGGGGTGACACTGCACAAGTTGACTACCATTGCATTACTTGCTGCAAGACCTGTTTTTGCCACTTCTTTCCATCAGACCACAAGGGGTCTGGACAGAGTAGAGAGAGAGAAATTGTTCCCATTGGTGGAAGCATCAAGAACCAGAGGGCACAGAGATTGGCCTTAGGAATATTGTTACGCACAGGAGAGAGGTAAACAAAACGTCTTCATCCTCTCACACTCTGTCCATAAGCAGAGGTGTTTTGGATTATTTTTAAAGTACACTGTGGCAGGTTTCCCAAATCCTCAGCTTTCATGGTCCAATTTTATAGGTAACAAACTCTCTTTATGATTAACTCAGAAGGTTAGTTTATTTCACGTTCAAACCCATGGGAGTTGTTGGTGGTTGGGCATGTTCGCAACCTGACACACACACACACACACACATGTAAGTCATGTGACCTGTGCTAGCCATCTTTTCCTTCAGCAAAAGGTAATTTTAAAAAAGAATAGAGTTTGATGTACACAGTTTTGATTTATTTTTGTGTTGTATTGACTTGACAATCATAATGGAGGAAAGTGAGACATAGGGCCTTACTTTACCATTTTGATTCTAAGTGCTGGGCGGATGTGAAACTGGGAGTGTTTCAGATCCGGTTTTTAGACCCATTCTCAGGCGCCCCCATACGCACTCTGCCTGTAAAAATATCAACAATTCCGAATCACGCTGCAGAAGCTTGTGGGTGGGGCTTAATGCACCCAAAACCCTGCAGCTCCAGTTGGCGCCTCCAACTGCACTTGCGCAGAAAAATAATGATAGAATGTTGCTCCCCTGCCACATTCCTCCCAGGCCGGATAATGTCTCCCGCTGGCCCCCACAGACATTGACCCACCCCGCCCAACATTACTGACTCCCTTATCCCCCCAGCCCACCCCCCCACCACCCACACTGATTGCGGGCCCCTCCCACTTCCCCCCCACTGACCTTGGGCAGAATGGCAGCGGACCCCCCTTCCCCGTCACTGATCTCAGTCAGAGTGGCAGCAGACCCCCATTCCCATCCACTGATCTCAGGCAGACTGGCAGCGGACCCCCGCTCTTCATCCCCCCCCCCCCCCCCCCCCAACTGATCTCAAGCAGAGACCTGTCGGACGCTTGACACCTATCTCCTCACTAACTGGAGCTCCCGAGTCGGACTTCTGTGGAGCATGTCTGTTTTGCACCGATTCTGGATGGGCGAATGCGGTGGTAAAGAAGGAAGTGCTGGAAGTTGGGCGTGCAGCCCATTAAGTCAATTCAAATGCCAAAAAAACCATTTTTGGCTTTGGTAAAGGGGGAACCGGTGCGGAGGTGGGTCCAGACTGCGCTACTCACCTCATGCCCGTCTTTACCAAGTGATTTAAATTGCGAGGCCAGAATTAGATAAATGTAAATATGACAGATGTTGTGGATCTAAGATAATGAGGGATGAGGTGAGATCTGATAACCTGGGTAATAATTATCCATGGATGGGTTTGTGAGTCTGGATATTTGCTCCTGACATTCATATTCTCAAGCTTTTGTTAAGCTTGTATAGAACACCGGTCCTGTCTCAAATAAAGAACAAAGAACAATACAGCACAGGAACAGGCTCTTCGGCCCTCCAAGCCCGTGCCGCTCCCTGGTCCAAACTAGACCATTCTTTTGTATCCCTCCATTCCCACTCCGTTCATATGGCTATCTAGATAAGTCTTAAACGTTCACAGTGTGTCCGCCTCCACCACCTTGCCTGGCAGCGCATTCCAGGCCCCCACCACCCTCTGTGTAAAATATGTCCTTCTGATATCTGTGTTAAACCTCCCCCCCACTCACCTTGAACCTATGAACCCTCGTGAACGTCACCACCGAACTGGGGAAAAGCTTCCCACCGTTCACCCTATCTATGCCTTTCATAATTTTATACACCTCCGTCTTTCCAGGGAGAACAACCCCAGTTTACCCAATCTCTCCTCATAACTAAGCCCCTCCATACCAGGCAACATCCTGGTAAACCTCCTCTGTACTCTCTCCAAAGCTTCCACGTCCTTCTGGTAGTGTGGCGACCAGAACTGGACGCAGAATTCCAAATGCGGCCGAACCAACGTTCTATACATCTGCAACATCTGACCCCAACTTTTATACTCTATGCCCCGTCCTATAAAGGCAAGCATGCCATATGCCTTCTTCACCACCTTCTCCACCTGTGACGTCACCTTCAAGGATCTGTGGACTTGCACACCCAGGTCCCTCTGCGTATCTACACCCTTTATGGTTCTGTCATTTATCGTACAGCTCCTCCCTACATTATTTCTACCAAAATGCATCACTTCGCATTTATCAGGATTGAACTCCATCTGCCATTTCTTTGCCCAAATTTCCAGCCTATCTACATCCTTCTGTAGCTTCTGACAATGCTCCTCACTATCTGCAAGTCCTGCCAATTTTGTGTCGTCCGCAAACTTACTGATCACCCCAGTTACACCTTCTTCCAGATCGTTTATATAAATCACAAACAGCAGAGGTCCCAATACAGAGCCCTGTGGAACACCACTAGTCACAGGCCTCCAGCCGGAAAAAGACCCTTCCACTACCACCCTCTGTCTTCTGTGACCAAGCCAGTTCTCCACCCATCTAGCCACCTCCCCCTTTATCCCATCAGATCCAACCTTTTTCACCAGCCTACCATGAGGGACTTTGTCAAACGCTTTACTAAAGTCCATATAGATGACATCCACGGCCCTTCCCTCGTCAACCATTCTGGTCACTTCTTCAAAAAACTCCACCAGGTTAGTGAGGCATGACCTCCCTCTCACAAAACCATGCTGACTATCGTTAATGAGTTTATTCCTTTCTAAATGCGCATACATCCTATCTCTAAGAATCTTCTCCAACAACTTCCCCACCACGGACGTCAAGCTCACCGGCCTATAATTACCCGGGTTATCCTTCCTACCCTTCTTAAATAACGGGACCACATTAGCTATCCTCCAATCCTCTGGGACCTCACCTGTGTCCAGTGACGAGACAAAGATTTGCGACAGAGGCCCAGCGATTTCATCTCTCGTCTCTCTGAGCAGCCTTGGATAGATTCCATCAGGCCCTGGGGATTTGTCAGTCTTTATATTCTCTAACAAACCTAACACTTCCTCCTTTGTAATGGAGATTTTCTCCCAACGGTTCAACACTCCCCTCCGAGACACTCCCAGTCAACACATCCCTCTCCTTTGTGAATACCGACGCAAAGTATTCATTTAGGATCTCCCCTACTTCTTTGGGCTCCAAGCATAATTCCCCACTTTTGTCCCTGAGAGGTCCGATTTTTTCCCTGACAACCCTTTTGTTCCTAACATATGAATAAAATGCATTTGCATTATTGTGTCCAGTTCTGAGCTTTAGAAAAGAATGTGAAGACATTAGAGAGAGCACCGAAAAGATTCACGAGAATGGTTCCAGCTATGAGGATCTTCAATTGCATAACTGGATTGGAAAAGTTGTGACTATTCCAAAACTCATCCAATAAACACTGCCAGTTAAAGTTTCCCTTGTAAATTCATGAACTAGATCTCTTATGAACTACTAAATATAGAGGTCCATGTAAAATTTGATGAGGCTCATACAATTTCTATTCAGTAAGCATGGACAAAGCAACATTTCTCATTTAGTCAATCTGATTTTAGTAAATGGATCATTAGAGAAAGAGCAGTTTCATTTTAAAATACCAGCTGCATACTAAACAGAAAACAAACCTAAAAACACTTTTCATTTTTGTTCCCTTTTAGGTCTCCTTAGGCTGTATTGAACCGGGTCTTATGGATTTGAATGTCTTGCATGAAGATTCACTGGAATGGGATGAAACAGACATGAGTAATAACCTGATTGGTATCCGAGATGAAACACCTGATCTTGCATGCAAACAGAATGGCACATCAAAATTATCACCAGGACCCATCAATAATCTTGCTGATGAACTTATGCTGGATCAATATACCAATGGCCCTGGAGAATCACTGTATAGTCCTGGTGAGGCACCTTCCTCTTCATGTCCACATATTCATCAGGTCTACAGCCGACATAATGAACAATTTCATGGAAAAAATCATATGTCATTCTTCAAGAATGCTTCAATGTTTTCCAATTCAAAGCATCCAACCAATTTAGTAAGGAGTGCAAGTAAAGATTCATCTTTCTCATCTGATGATTCTTTGCCAGACCTATTGGGTGATTTGATTCCAGTAAAAGAGGACAAACCATCATCACAGAGTGAGAGTGGAATAGTCAGCAAGGATGGTACAGAAATGACAACAGGTTCTCAAACCTCTCTGCCAAATCAGATTGAGCAAGTTCAAACTAATCTACATGTCCAACCATTGCACCCTTTGATACAATTAAAACATAAAGATTGTCCAATTCAATCATGCATTTGTCAAAGACAAGGTTCCGTTGAAAAAAAGGATATGAAGAATGTGACAAGAATACAAAGAACAAAAAATGAAGTAGAATTGTCAAAAAATCCTCAATCACTGTCTCTGAATAATGAAGGAAATTTACAGCCTCTTGATATCAATAAAATCACTTCAAAGGGTTTTTCAAATGATCTAGAGGCACAATATGATGTGTTCACATTTTATGACTATTCTTACCTGCAGGGCCCTGAGCTTGAGTTAAGTATGAATATAACTCACTCACCTGAAGAAAAGGGAACTACTGATGGGCATATGTCCTCTGAACCACATTCTCCTGAATTTATTTGTAAAAATGGGCTATCAGCTCCAGATTCCAAATCAGCCTATCCTATATCAGAAAAATGTATGCCTATAACATCAAGTGAAGGTAACTTTGAGACCTGTTATACTGAAACAGATGATGACAGAATATCTCAAGATAATATAAATGACACAGGCTTCACATTTTTGTCTCAGAGGTCATCAGTGGAATCGCTTTCAATTGCTGGTGACATATTTCAGCTTGAAACAAACAATCACAAAAATGGTGATCTCCAACACAGTACCTCCTTAGAGAGCATTCCATACAAAATCACAGAGGAACTGCTCAGTATGCAAGGGTCAGGGGATGTCATGGGTAGAGATGCAGTAGGGGAGCTAAGTAAGAGGACATTAGACCTATTGAAACGTTTAGAAAACATTCAGAATCCAGTAAGTCCAAAAATGAAACGTAGTGTCTCTGATATCACACTGCATAGTAACTCTCTCAAAATGTCATTTACTGGCCAACTGTCATTTGATGCTGCATCATCAGCAAATGAAGATTCTGCTGCTTCTCTCACAGAACTTAGCAGCAGTGATGAGCTCTCCTTGTGTTCTGAAGACATAATTGTTCATAAAAATAAAATTTCGGATTCCAATGCGTCATTCAAAAAACGCGTTAATCACTCTGTGACTGATGAAGCTGATGTCAATATAAGCATGATTGTTAATGTGTCTTGTACATCTGCTTGTACTGATGAAGAAGATGATAGTGATTTGCTTTCCAGTTCAACCCTTACACTAACTGAAGAAGAACTGTGCATTAAGGATGACGATGATTCCAGCATTGCCACAGATGATGAAATTAATGATGAAAGTAGTCACATTTTAGATCGGGACTATATGAAGAATGAACTCCACCACTGGATTAAACCATTTCTTTCTGTCACAAAGGAAAAAAAGAAAATGAACCCAGGAGAAAAGCATCGATGCAGGATTGATTCAAATACTATCAAGTTACCACCCTTCAAAAATATTTCGACACTTTACCCATTTTTAAGCAGTTCTGCCTTGATGCAGTCAGAGTCCAAAGACTGCAAGAACACTTCGCCCTGTCCAAAAGAAAGACACTTCAAACAGAATGGAATGGAGATTTTCAGACACTCCTCTACTGACCACTTAAAAGATGATGTAGAGAATGGCAATGTGGAAAAATCTCTATTAAAAGACAAAAAAGAACTAACTGAAGAAATAGACATCAAGAAACTTCAGTCTTTTGAAAAGGAGCACAACACTGGCAAAACCCATATAACAGAATGTTCAAGATCTGAATTATTTAGTAGTACATATGAGCAAGAAACAGATGTTCCTTCTGCACAGTACATTCCATCTCCCCTGACCCCCACGCAATCTCCAAAGAAGGATAAAAAGCTGATATGCTTGGAAGACATCGGGATTGCAAACCAACAGTTACCATCACTTGCTTTAAACCTTGATGAGGAGCCTATTTTCTCAAAGAAACTTGAAAAGTACAATGATGTTACAGTATTAGGTGAGAAGGCTGCTCCTACAAGTGAATATAAAAAACGTCAACGGCATGATGATTCCAATGCAGATTTGCCATTTAATTGCCTTGATAATGAATATAATATTATTAGTAAAGAATCAGCTGTAAAATGTTCATCTCATCTTGATGCAGAAAACAAACAGCTGGAAGAAACTAATAAGGATTATGTAAATGATATTTCAAATTGTTCCTGCCATTGTAATGTTCCTCATGATGTTGATGGTGAAGAAGATAGTTCCGTTCATAACTTTGTGATGGAAATAATTGATATGGCATCAACAGCCCTGAAGAACATATCCCAGCATGACTCTGAAATGATGAATCCAACTTCAGTGGCTCAGATCAAGGAAAAAGTATTGGAACATTCTCACCGTCCTTTGCAGCTACGAAAAGGAGACTTCTACTCTTATCTGTCCATATCATCACATGACAGTGACTGTGGTGAGGTGAATACTTGCATTGATGAGAAAAGCAGCACCCCATTGCCTTTGGAATTTAATGGTAAGGCCAGGTTAGAAAACAACGACGAAGATGATAACTTTCAAAGTGAAGATTTTGAAGAACAATATACTGATCAACCCTGCTTATTTGAAACTACATTTCAAAAGGACACAATTCCAGATTATCTATATTCTTTGACCAAAACTGTATCATTTTCTGACAGCGATGCATCACCATTGCCAAATGGTACACCGAGTAGCCAAAATACGTGTGGTGGAAATCTAATTGAAACAAACAAAACTTCTGATAACTCAGTTACATTTTTAGGTATCACCAATCAAATATGCAACATATCTGAAGACAATACCTTTCAAGCAGTAGAGTGCCATACTGAGAATCCTTACCTTAATTCTCTGCTGCCTAAAGCACAGATATGTGCTACTAAGTGTTTGTCAGATAATGAATCCATTTTCGCCATGTCTAAACTTGAAATGCTTGAACCAAATGACCCTCCATTAAAGAGCGAGAGTGATGAAAATCATAAGTCAGTAAAACAGTCGCATGAAATGCAAATAAATGTGGTGAAGGACACACAACCAAATAATAGTCATTTTGAAAAACCAGAAGACATCTTGTTTCTTAGCACCAAAATTCAATTTCCACATGGACGTCCTGTTTATGAAAATCATCAAACTCAAGATTGCAAAGACAAACAGAAGCTTTCCACAAATGAAAATCAGTCTGATGGAGACTTTAACTTGTCGCAAAAAGAGGTGGGCTATGCGCTATATTAAAATTCTGGTGGGATTCTCTGATCTTGCCTGTACCCGCACCACTGCCAGAGAGAATGGAGAATTTGGCCCTAGACCAAAACTCTGTTCACTGCAGCAGCACCGGAGAATCCCAGCCACGGATGAGGCCAGAGGTTTTTGGTCTGTATTATTTTATAATTTGTAAAAGATACAATTTCTTCTGTTTAGAAAAAAAAACCACCTGCTTTATTTATTCTGGCTGGAGCAGCAATCCAACAATGATTGCCACTCTGGAGATGATCCAAGCCATTGGACCATAATTTCCGAATGGGGATTGGAGGAGAGTTGGGGTTGCAGGGTTGGAGTGGGTCAGAGGCTGGGGATTTGGGGGGTGGGTTGTGGTCACAGGCGAGGGGTCAAGTCCCAAAGAATTGACAAGTCACTTAATTTAAATGAATGGTGGGTTTCATTAATTCAGCTATCCATAATATGTGTGTTAAATGACTCTGTGAAAATTAAGAAATTTCTAATTTGCCTGCAAGAGTGGTTCCCAACCTTTTCAGTAAAATGGCACATTTCAATGAAACAAACAATTCCATGGCACACCCACTTTTTTCAGCTGAATCTATTGCTCATAAACATCACATTTACTTATATTTACTATTGTTACGGTCTTACCAGAACAATGGTTTTCAATTGGTGTGCTGAAGTCTGCTGCAGGAATGTTTTGGTGAGTACTTGAATGTCTGTATTGATCTGTCAGTTTATAGTCGCTCATACAAGTAGCAGTGAGGGGTAATGCTACCTTGGCGCATGCTGATTGTGGGCTGAGGCCTTTTCTGCCGCCACCCTTTTCAGGTTCGCTCCATTAGTGTAGCAGCACAAACTGAAGGTTGGACAACTGGGACTGGAAGGAGAGTGACTGTCGATGTGGAGTTTGCTCATTCTCCCCATGTTTGGTGCTCTGGTTTCCTCCCACAGTCCAAAGATGTGCAGGGTAGGTGGATTGGCCATGCTAAATTGCCCCTTAGTGTCCCAAAGTGTGTAGGTTAGACCATACTGACCAGTTCGGTTTTGTGGGCGGCACAGTGACACAGTGATTAGCACTGCTGCCCCACAGCTCCGATTCCCGGCTTGGGTCACTGTCTTTGTGGAGTTTGTGCATGCTCCCCGTGTCTGCGTGAGTTTCCTTCGGGTGCTCCGGTTTCCTCCCACAGTCTGAAAGACGTGCTGGTTCGGTGCATTGACCCAAACAGGTGCTGGAATGTGGCGACTAGGGGAATTTCACAGTAACTTCATTGCAGTGTTAATGTGAGCCTTACTTGTGACGAATAAATAAACTTTACTTTTAGATGGATTAGCCATGGTGAATGTGTGGGGTTACGGGGATAGGGTGGGACACTCTGTCATAGAGTCGGTGCGGACTTGATGGGCTGAATGGCCTCCTTCTGCATTGTAGGAATTCCATGATTTAATAATTGATCCAAGTGCATGGTAACAATGGAACTCGGAGTCAAACACAAAGAAAAGTTTGTCTTTACTGGGAAGCCTCTTCACTGGTGAGTGCTGGCCGACATCTCCCCCCTCCCCTCCCCTCCCCCCGGTGCTGCGAAAAGATCGATGTGTAACTCTAAAGAAAAAAATGTAAAATTAATAATTATTCCAGTACTCGACCGCCAAAGAAAATTCAGCCTGTCTCAGGCTGGCTCGGTTATTCTCATTTCCCATGTATGCTGGTGTTGCTCAGCCCTGTGATGGCCTTTTGCAAAAGGGACCTGGTCATTTTCCCAGTTGGAGTTTTCTCAGGTTAACAGGATCTCCAAGGAGGATCTACAGCCCCTTCCCACTCCTATTTCAAACCAAACACAGAAAAATAAATCTTTCCATTCCTTGTTGCGATCTTTTTCCAAAAGGAAAAGCCCTGTAATGATGAAAATAAAAAGCAAATTAGAAATGTAAGCAGAAGATGATGGAATTGCACGGAGCAGGTTAACCTAAGCAGGGAAGAGAGTACTTTGAAATCATCAGGTTCTTTAAACTCCTTCTGCACTGTAGAAATCTTGGCCAGAATTTTACTGTCCCGCCTGGCACGGACGTTGGAGTGGGCAAGAGGCAGACTATGGAAAGGTTTGTTGACCTCGGGCAGGATTTTACGATTTCAGGACGATCAAGGTTCTAAAGCGCTGTCCATTATGTTTTTTAGTTCACTTGGAGGGTGAAATATTGCTTGAGCTATGCATTGGTGACATTAACAAGGTTTTAACAAGTACAGATTTGTTTTTTTTTTCAAGAATCTTTCATGGATTCACTAACCTATTTTCATACAATAGGCACAGTCAATCTGGCATCACGTTGCTGAATAGTCTGTAAATGCTTCCTGCTGACTTGCAACCAATCTCAAGTGCTATTGTTAGACAACTGGGCTAAATATTGTGCCAGGTACTCAATAATCATCCAGAAACTCATTACCCAGCAATAGTTACATTAAGACCATATCATCTGTGATTAAAACATTTTTCAAAAATAAAATATGACTAAAATCTTAATATGAGTAATTATAATTCTATTCACAGTTAATTTGGAAGAAAGAAATGGATTTTCTTTATAGCACATAATAAATAAACAGGTACACAAAATGTTTGGAAACAATGAAGAACCTTTGGTTGTGATTTATTCATTAGCAACAGAGTTGGAAGTGGGTTCCAACTGAATTGTATATTTCAGACTTCATCATCATGGTATTGATGTAACGAAAACATAAGGGGCAGGCTTTTTACAGCCTCGCTCATCCCAAAACCTTAAGATCCCACTCAAGGTCAACAAAGCTACCATGCTCCATCCCTCACCCGCCCCGGGCGGTAAAATTTCTCTACAGTGCAGAAGGAGGCCATTTGGCCCATCGAGTCTGCACCAAATCTCCAAAAGGGTATCTTACTCAGGTCCATAGCCCCCCCACCTCCTCTGCATTTACCATGGCTAATCCATCTAACCTACACATCTCAGAATATCAAGGAGCAATTTAACATGGCTAATCCACCTATCCTGTACATCTTTCGATTGTGAGACGAAAGCAGAACACCTGAAGGAAACATGCAGATACAGGGAGAACATGCAGACAGTCATCTTGTAGTCACCCAAGGCCAGAATTGAACCCGAGTCCCTGGCACTGCGAGGCAGCAGTGCTAACCACTGTGCCACCATGCCATCCCAATTAAAATATTACATCAAGATACATATTTGAATTGGAAACAAAATTGATATATATATATTGCTGAGTGTCTAATACGTTGTGAAAGGTTTTCTTTTGACAGTGCATTAGTTCCTAATTGTGATTTGCTTCTTATGTAATTTGCAAAAGATTTCATAGATAGAGCTCAGTATTACCATCAATTTAAAATAATAAACAAGGTTTGAATATTTGCAGTAAAGTGCTATGACATCTGAAGTTTCAAGAGTACAGTCAGAGAATATGTGTGGGAAGATTTACAATATGATTCCCTTTGCTGCAGGACTTAATCACATGGTATGTTTTATGTTTACTAGATGGGACTTCAGTTGAAAACTACTAATAAACCAAGTGCAAATTTATGATTTGCAGATCCCTAGCTCTCAAAAATATACAACAGGGAATCTTGAGAAAGCACAGAAGAGTGGAACCACTGATGCCAAAACTACAATTTCTGTATGCCATCACAGTGAACTTCCATATAACTCCCATGCTGCAAGAACTGTACCCAAGGTATAGGATGTGAGTCAAATAAATATTATTTTCAGAGGTTTAAATATTAGTTTGATTAATATTCACCAGACTAGCCCTTGGAAAGCAAAAGCTTGTCATGCATTGCAAACTAAGTGGTATTTCAGTGTTACTGTGTTTGCAAAAGCTCAGCTAAAAGAGGTAATTTATATTGTGGAATTGTTGAATATTTTCATGGGTAATTTTGCAAACCACAGAATAAGATCACAAAAGTTGACAAAATGTTCCTCTTTTCTTGATGGGCTTGTCTCTTCTGCATCTAACTTGGTGCATTCTAGTTTGATGGCTTTGGGGGCTGTAACATAAAACTCATCAGTCACATGCCTCCTATCCCATAATCTGGCTTGAAATATAAGCCATAACCTGCATCTGCTGTGTAACTGCCACGATTCATTACAATTGCTTGCAAAGCTATAATAGAAAACAAAATCTATCAAAACTTCTGTCCAGGAAGTATTCTGCTTGTACTTCAAAACATGTATGTTTTGTAACATCTTTGTATTGAATTCTATAATTAGCTCAAATTCATTTTTATAAATAATTGCCTTTGACAATTTATTTTAACAAAAATATAGTTAATGCACAGAAAGGCAAGTAGTCTTTGTAAACAACTTCCTGTATCGCTTGTTACTTTCTGGATTCAATGCTTACTGCTCTTTTCTTTCTTTTACTTGTCATGTTTCTATATAAATGTAGAGGTCAGTAGCAGCAAAACAAGATCAAAGGCAAAGGTAACTAGCTAGATTGAGATATTTCTGCCTAATTTGGAAGGTGAATAAATGCATGTCCAGAGTGCCTCCTATAAACTGTAGAAGGGATGCACATTACATTTATCTCTTCAGCAGGATTCTGACAGTCATTTCTTCATAATCCTCATTACAAGCTCTTGCTCTTTGCTGCATGGTTTAATTATCCCAGTCTGACTCCTCACTGTGGAAATCAAACCCTATGGCTGGCCAGATGTTATTCCTTTCATGCTGCCAGATCTAGGAAAAACCTGAAGTTTAAAATTTATACAACAGAATGGATATGGAAGGAATTAGTTCTAAATATCTGTAGTGAATGCATTTGACTGCATTGTTTTAGGCTCCTTGCTTTACAGAGTTTTCATGACTTCAGCTTTTTATATTCATGTGGAGCCCAATGATTGCTGCTTTATGTATTCATTATCACTGGGCTTTGCTTCAATCAATGTTGTTTGCATATTGACATATGTACCTGAGGGTGTTGTCTGCATATTGAAGATCACAGATGAGGATGAAAGCAGCAGAAAAGAAAGGTCACACATTGTAGTTTACCTCCTCTAGTGAAACTGTTATTAACAATTATAACAATCCAACAAAGATTTAATGCCATTTAATTGATTTTAGAGTACAACTGTTACTCTGTTAGATTTTTCATGTTTGCCAAAAAAATTCTCTCATCCTCTAAATATTTTTATTTGGCATACATGTTTAGAAACAGCTCAAGTAGTTGTCCATTAGTAACTATATAGTTACAGTATTTTTTTATTAGACAGTAGTGACATTACTGTATAGAATGCTGACAACAGAAAATATTTCCAACTCTTTATTGCTGCTAACTACAACATATATTTGTCTTTCTTCCCTCTAGAAATCTGGCTGTAACCTTGCTCCATTTTTGCCCACCTATTCCCAAGGTAGCCTCTAATCTAAATGAACCATCCTCTTCCTCACTGATATCGAAGACAAATTCCTTCCAAATGCGAGTTTTTCATGCAGGTGTGGTAATCTGGTTGCTTCTGCTGGTCCTGTGTATGGCAGTTGCTGTTACTCCCTTATTGGTAATACCAACAGATTGCAGCAAAGTCCGGCATTTTTCTTCTTCATGGACTCCTGTCCTAAGCTACCTCCAAGGACCTCCTCCATTCTGATCTACAATTTATAAACATCCTCCTTCTTATGGTATAGGCACTTTTTGATATCAAAGACAATACTGCAGAACTTGCAAAGATATGAAGGTGTAATCTTGTGTCAATTCCTATAATGGCATTTCACATATTGGCACATTGGAATAATGTTTGGATTTTATGGGAGAATGTATTCATTTCAACAAACACTCATTTGTCAGAAAACGCACACACATAGAAAAAGTGAGTCTTATTATGTTAAGTGTGCTAAATCCAACAAGAGGAGCAATGAATATCATTAGAGTATTTAACTTTAACATATGACAAGGAGCATAATATTTCCAACAAGAGTTCATTTGAAATTTATGTTTAGTCTTAATTATCATTTATTGGTACATTTAGTGTAAGTAATGTTAAATCAATACCAACATAGAATACATAGATCCAATCTATGCAACCCTGAGACTTATAAAACAACCTTATTGTGCTGTATATTGCAATTATAGGTATTTTAGTTCGGTATATGGTCAAGCTTTGTTATTTCTGCTTCCTAAGATGGGAAAGAGAAGAAATATTTTAACAATGTGTGCCTTGCTGTATTTCTTACACCTTTTGTTAAAAAGCTGCTTTCTCAGTTAAAAAGTTAGCTCAGAGATGTGGTAGCAAGGTTATGCTGTGTGTATAATTTCTGTACATATGTACAAGACTATGCTAACATTCATGTATGATGATATACAATGCTTCCTTGTATTGTGTTAATGTGTCCAGTGATGTAGAAAATATTAAGCCTTAAACTGTTAGATTGCATGGGTAAATTAAAGTTGGCAAATAAAAATTACTTTATCAGACAACAAGTGGAGTGAGTTATTGGCTTTCAAAGAGGCAACTTTTCCTGCTAAATAAAACTTAATAAGTTTTTACATTTTTAGTATAGTTTAGTATTACAATTTTATTAAAAATATTATGCAGAAATATAAAACAAAAGCTGTGCCACAATTAAAAAGCATGAAACAATGGGAACTGATATTACATCACTTTCCCCTATTCCCATAAACCTCCAACTGTCACATACAGCACACAAAGCCACAGGGACATCCTAAAGAGGAAAAAAATCACAATAAATCATGATATTCCACAGCTTTAAATATGAACAAAGATTAGTATTAATTTCAAAATTAAAGAAAAATATGTTAACTCGCCTCACAAATAGGTTGGGCATGCACACAGTTGAAATAGCTCGCTTGATTCCCACTCATTGCTTATCTTTTTTAGGAGCCTATCTAACTCGGGTGTGAACATTATTAAATGCTAATCGTGGTTCAATGACATCCATAGATCTGTGATGGCACTTTAATGATCTACTGAGTAAAGAAGGAAGAGAAGGGCCTCAAAGGCAGGTCAAACTCTTTCCTTTGTAGAGCCAGAGGGTGTAGGAGTGTTCCACCTTGCTCCACAAGGAAAACCTGGGCCTCTGCTGAGCCAGGATTCCCTCTATCATCCGAAAGACAACCCTAATCCCCATTCAATTTACCTTGGTTCCGGAGGCCACAATCTGCAGACCTATCAATTTTAACTATCCAAAATCAGCCTCTTTTTTTTTGCACTGATTTTGTTTGGACTCCATGACGAAGATTACAAAAAAGTGAACTAATTGGAATTAACTTTTTTAATTTTTTTTCGGTTTAGGTAACCTGTGGAGGTTAGATGGCGGTAAAGATTTTTGTAATATATTAAGATATATTCGGCATGTTCACTAATCCATAGAAAATCTTATCCTGATTATGCAGTTGGAATCGGAAAGTTTAAAAATATTTTTATAAAATATCTATGATTCCTATACAAGAGATATTGAAACATACTGTTAGACTCTCTAGAAAGTGTAACTGAAGTAAAACTTTAATTGAATGAAGTTATGGCATTCTACTGTTCAAAAAATATCCAATTTTTCAGTACCATTTGCATTGTAATTGAAATAATTATTTAATTTATAAAATATCTCTGCAAATATTGAATGCAAAAAAATGTGATATACAAATGACTGAGAATGTCAGTCTATTTAATATGGGATTTGAAATTTTTGAGAACTATTCTAAAGCTGAGTCCATATGCCATAAGTTATACAGGAGTAAGTGGAGAAGTAGGGGATTCTTTTAGGGAAATTCTTGAGACTTCAAAGTGGCACAGACTATCAATATTTTAGATTAGTTAAATTGACATTACATTTGACTTTCTTGAAGATATGCTAAATTAGTAGATGAAGAACAATCCAATTCATATATCACATGACTTATGAAAAAGATTGGTCAAACAACTTACAGGAAATTGATAGGGGCAGTGATAACTTAGACGAGTGAAATGTCTTGTGATGATTCTCAGGGTCACTCTATTGCTGTCAGCAACCTATGTTAACAAACCAGATGAAATGTTGAAGACCAGAATTTACAAGTTGTCTGTTGACAAAAATTGTAAATCATTGTAAAACATATAACTACTAGAAAATATAGTTGTAAGAATCTGAATCGGCTCAGAAATGAACTCAATAATTGGCAACTAATATTTATGTGGATAAATGCAAATTAATGCATATTATAAAATGAATGACTGTAGAAAGGAAATCACATAATAAAAGATTTGCACCAGTCTTAAAAATGTCTGGGCATCATGAGAAGGTGACTTTCTAGAAGCCTGGAGAGCAGAGTATTATTTTTGTCATTTATACATACTGGGAATGAAGAACGAATCCACTTGATAAAATGGACAATAAGAATCTTGTTCCACAGATTCTTATGGTCTGAATCATATCATCTTGTGCAGAACATTATCCTCACTAAATTTGAAGGAAATGTTGAGCTTAATCTAAGGAATTAATGTCCATATTTTCTTATTGCATGTTATATAGGGAATATTGGATAGCAAACAGTTATGTATGGATTTTATTCCAACATTTACATGAAGCGAAAGCCATTTATAGCAATTCTCCATCTGATATTCTTGATGTCTCAGCATACTTATATTAAACTTTCAATGAGTAATACAACTGTGAATGAATGATGTAGCTAACTTACATTAAAATTATATGAATATTCTTTTTCTTAACATAAAAAATAGGAGCAGGAGTCGGCCATTCAACCTCTTGAGCATGCTCTGCCATTCAGTAAGATCAGGGCTGATCTGATTGTGGCCTTACCCCCACTTTCTTGACGGCCCCCATAACTGCATAATAATCTGTCTAACTTAACCTTGAATATATTCAATAACCCAGTCACCTCAGCTCGTTGGGATAGAGAATTCCAAACTCTAATGACCCTCTGAGAAAAGAAATTCCTCCACATTTCCATTTTAAATGCAGAGCCCTTATTTTTAAACTGTGCCTCCTAGTTCTAATTACCCCACGAGGGAAAACATCCTCTCAGCATCTACCTTGTCAAGCCCCCTCAGAATCTTATGCTTCAATAAGATCACCACTCATTCATCCAAAGTCCACTCAGTACAGGCCCAACTCAACCAACCTATCCTCTTAAGACAAACTTCTCATCCCAGGAATCAACCGAGTGAGCCTTCTCTGAACTGCTTCCAATGCAAGTCTGTCCCTGCCAAAGTATACCTGTACAGAGGACTCTAGGTGTGGTCTTGGCAATGCCTTGTACAGTTGTAGCAAGGCCAACGTTCAATTTTTCTTCCTAATTAATAGCTTTACCTGCATGTTGACTTTGTGATTTATGTACAAAATATCCGTATCCCTCTGTACGACAGCACTCTTCAGTCTCTCTCCACTTGAATATTATCTAGCTTGTACAATCTTCCTGCCAAAGTGGACAACCTCACATTTTCCCACATTATACACCATCTATCAAATCCGTCACTTAACCTATCAATTTGCAGACTTTGTATCCTCCTCACAACTTGCTTTTATTCCTTTCCATCTTCATACCATCAACAAATTTGACAACAATACACTTGATCCCTTCATCCATGTAGCTTGCAAATAGTTGAGGCTCCAGTATTGATATCTGTGGCACTCCACTGGTTACAGTTTTTTATGCTGGAAAGTACTCATTTACACTGACTCACTGTTTCCTGTTCATTAGCCAATCCTCTATCCATGCTAATTATCACCACATCAGCATAAGCTCTTGTGTAGTAACTTTTTATGTGGCACCTTGTCGAATGACTTGGAAATCCAAATACACTAATGTACTTGTTCCTCTTTATCTAACCTACTGGTTACATACTCAAAAAAATGCTAATAAATTTGCAAAATACATTTTCCCTTTCACAAAATCATGTTGACTCTGTCTGATTGTATTTTGATTTTCTAAGTGCCCTGTTAAATGACCTCTTTAATAATGGATTCTAGCATTTGCCCAACGTCAGATGTTAGGCTAACTGGCCTATGGTTTCCTGCTTTGTGTCTCCTTCCTTTCTTGATCACAGGGAGTGTTACATTTGCGGTTTTCCAATCCAAAAGCTAGATAATTTTGGAAGATTATAATCAATGCATCAACTCTCTCTGCAGACACTTCTTTCAAGACACTAAAGTGTAGGCCATCAAGTCCAAGCACTTTTTAGCCTTTAGCTAAAGTTCCATTAATATTTTAATTTTTTTCTCTAGTGTCAGTGATTGTTTTATGTTTCTCCCTCCCTTTTGCCTCTTGACCTTCCACTACTGTGAAGACAGATACAAAATACTTATTCATTACCAATGCCATTTCCTTGTTTCCCATTATTATATCCCCAGTCTCACCCTCTAAGAGACCAATGCTCACTTCAGTTATTCTTTTCATTTTTATATACTTATAGATATTTTTATTGTGTTTTTATATTTTTGCTAATTTTCGCTCATACATAAATTTCTTCTTGTTTATTCGTTTAGTTACCCTTTATTTGTTCCTAAAACTTTTCTCATCTTTAGGCCTATGATTAATATTCGCAGCATTTTCTTTCAATGTACCACCACCCTTTTTTTTGGTGAGCTACAGATGGTGTATCCTTCTGGTAGAGCCTTTCTTTCATATTGGAATATATCTTTGTTGAGTGTTATATCTCCTTAAATGTCTGCAATTCCTTCTCCACCACAGTACCTTTTAACCTATTTATTGACTCACCCAACTTTCGCCAACTCTTTCTTTATAGCCTTATAATTGCTTTTATTTAAGTTTAAGATACTAGTAATAGACTCACATTTCTCTCTCAAATTGAATCTGAAATTCTAGTATGTAATGATCACTCTTGTCTCGGGAATCTTTTACCAAGAGGTCTTAAATTAATCTAGTCTCATTACACATCAGCAGGTCCAAATTAATCAGGTCCCTTGTAGGTTCAAGAATGTATTGTTCTCAGAAACTGTCCCAAATGCACTCTATGAACTCTCTTCCTCCAGGATACCTTTGCCAATTTGATTTGTCCAATTGAAGTGAAAATTAAAGTCACCCATGATTATTGCAGTATTTTTTGCAACCTTCAAGTATTTTTTTAATGTATCCACTGTTCTACTGTGTAGCTACTGTTAGAGGGCCTATAACCTATTCTTACCAGTAACTTTACTCCTACCAGTGACTTTCTTTCCTATTTTTAACTCCCAAATTGATTCTACATTTTGATCTTCTGAACCAAAATCATTTCTCATAAATGTGGGGATCATATTTATTAACGTAGTAGCATAACCTATTTTCCTTTCCTCCTGTTCTTCCAGATACTCTTGAATATTCAGGTGCCAGCCTTGATTACCTTGCAACCACATGGCCTGTAATGGCTTTCATATCACACTAATTTATTTCTCTTTTTGCTATCAATTCATCTATCTTGTTATGAGTGCTGTGAGTATTCAGATAAAGAGTTGTTAATTCTGTCTTTTCATTATTTTTGCTTATTCTGACCTTCTTTGTTGATGCACTCTCAAGTTTGTAGGTTTTGTCCCTTCCAGTCACGTTCTGGCTATCATTTCTCATATCAGCCTGCATTATCACCTTGTCCTTTCTGTTTAAATTTCCAAATCTCCCTTCATGCGAACCTTTCCCCCACACCCACTCTTTAGTTTAAAGCCCAGCCTACAACCCTAGTTATATCATTCACCTGAACACTGGCTCCAGCACTGTTCAGGTGAAAGCTGTCTTTCCAGCAGGGAGCTCAAACTTTAAAAGCCTTTAAACTTCTAAATATTACAAACTAGAATACATGATTCACACCAGATGATGTGATTCAAATTATTAAACAATGGTTTCCATACTTGAAATGTTTGCGAGGTTGTGATACTGGCACTTTGTTTGCGTTTATAGTCCATGGTGCCATTTATTTAGTCCTTATTTGTTGAATAAGAAAGAACTCTGTACACTTAAGCAGAAAAAAATCAATGATTTGTGATTCAAGGATCAATTAAGGGACCAAATAATTCAGAATTACAGTCTTTTACTTGAAGGATTTTTCGCAATAATCTCAAATATAAATAGGAGTAACAAATAATTCAAAAATATCCATGGCCACCTGCAAAATATATACACAGGGTGGCATGGTGGTACAGTGGTTAGCATTGCTGCCTCACAGCGCCAGGGACCCAGGTTCAATTCTGGCCTTTGGTCACTGTCTGTGTAATGTTTGTAGATTCTCCCTGTGTCTGCACGGGTTTCCTCTGTGTGCTCCGGTATCATCCCACACTCCAAAGATGTGTGGGTTAGGTTGATTGGCCATACTAAATTCACCATTGGTGTCAGAGGGATTAGCAGGGTAAATACATGGGGTTACAGAAATAGGGCTTGGGTGGGATTGTTGTTGGTGCAGGCTTGATGGACCAAATGGCCTCCTTCTGCACTGTTGGGATTGTATGATTTCCATGAAATTGATGTATTGTTGGGCGGCATAGTGTGCAATGGTTAGTGCTGCTGCCTCACAGGTCCAGGAACCTGGGTTCGATTCTGGCCTCTGGTGCCTGTCTGTGTGGAGTTTGCACATTCTCCCTTTGTCTGCATAGGTTTTCAGTGGGTGCTCCGGCTTCCTCCCAAAGTCCAAAGATGTGCAAGTTAGGTGGATTAGCCATGACAAATTGTCCGTCGCTTTATCGGTGTGTGTGTGCGCCCTGTGATGGACTGGCATCCCATCCTGGGTGTACCCTGGCGAACGCCAAGTATCTGTTGGGATAGGCTCCAACTCCCTGCAACCCTGAATTGGAGTAAGCAGTTAAGTGAAAGTGAAGTGAAGATATATTGGTACCACTGTGACCACCTATGCTCCAAGCATATAGTTTGTGCAATAAATTGACTGCTTCAGACTGTGGAGACTTAATTTATGTTATGCTATTTATCGAAAAATGCCATGAATCAAAATAATAATCTCTGGTAATTGAATAATAGATTGCCGACCAGTTTCATTTTCACACCCTGTGGCTTCCATACGGGTAATTCCAAAAACTGGGATTCCATTTAAAGAATTTTTTTGTGTGTTCTCAATATAAAATCATTGTACTGTTACTCATGTAACCAATTAAAACAATAATTTTGTAACTTATTTTGAATTGTCAATTGAAAATTGATCC
The DNA here is from genome assembly GCF_964213995.1 of Mustelus asterias. Lineage (NCBI taxonomy): Eukaryota > Metazoa > Chordata > Chondrichthyes > Carcharhiniformes > Triakidae > Mustelus > Mustelus asterias. Next base: position 34,544,866 of record NC_135818.1, read on the forward strand.
TCCATTTCACAATGCAATGGCGATGTGATGAAAAAGCAGTATTGAACTCATTGGTGCCTTTGTAACATCTTTTTCAATGGAAGATAAAACAACCAACAGGTTTTAATCTGGTTCTAAAACAAAGTAATGGCCTCCTTCTGTACTGTAAGGATTCTATTCTATTTTAGATAGGTCTGTTATTATACCTAATTCATGCTTCTAAATAAGATTACCAATGTTTAATCAATTTATCAAAAGTTGACGAATATGCCAAAATTGGTTTCATGTTTGATTTTTAAGTTTAAAATGCTGCATTGAACTTCCAAGTGCTTTCATTTTTCTAGAGGGTTGTAGCTGCTGTTGAATGTTGGCATTAATTTCAATGCCAATGTTTACAGGGTCCAAATTTAGAATCAAAAGAAATAATTTACTCCAGTGTTAATTTTATGGTTTTATAATTTGACTTGAAAGTTATAACTGGCTTGAGCCAACTGGAAAAAAGGATTGTAACCACAAGAATATTTTAATAGCTGTCCATACTTAATTAACTGCTAATATTCTATGTTGATGATATGATTAGTGTGTTTTGGTTTGGAAAAATTATGGAGCAAATCAAAATGAGGATGATGCATCCATAAAAAAAGTTGTTAGTGAAGCTCCCTTACATTAATTTGTGCATTTCTGTTGCTAATACAATTTTTGTAACTTGTCTTCAGTAACTCATTTAAGTTGAAAAATTATATTAATAGCAATCAAATGTTGAAGAAAAATATTGCAAAATCTACAGATATAGATTGAACAAAATAAAGAATGATGTGAATGCCAGTAGCAATTCTTTGAAACTGTTTGGTTTTGTTTTACAGATTAGGTTTATAAGAATCTGCCTTTCACTGGCAATGCAACTCAAATTGCAATCCATTCAACTACAATTTCTGCTCATTACCGCTAAATATTATATCATGGGAACCACTCTATGAATGCGATAAGCGGGGAGTCCTAACTGTCAGTTGCTGTTTTCAATCCATTAAAAGTAAGGTACGGGAAGTGCAACTTTCTGCTATCGTCGGCGAGTAAGGCTTCCTGCCAGTAGCACAAATTTGTAAAATTCTTCTTTACATCTCAGAGCCTGAGCAAATCATTTTAGTTCATTTTCTGACTGTGAAAATCGAATTTCTCGCCAAGGCCAGGAGCAACAGTTTACAAACAACTGATAAACTTCAGAATTATTTTCAACAATTAGCTTTTAATGGGGGGTGGTGCTTATTCGGCGGATTTCTCTACATATTTTCACCAGAAGTGCCCTTAAACAGGTAGGCTATGTTACTCCAGTTTCCTCTTTGCAACAACGCAATGATGCACTCTACACTGGAGGAACAGACAAGGGATCAGTCAGTTCTAACCAAGGTGTACGGTCAGTAAACAGGTCTGCGATGCAATGGATGTCTCGGGTGATGACTGCCCATTACTCCTTCATTAACGATTAAACATGCACACAGAATTGTGTATTACAAAGACAATTGCCTGACAAGTAGAATCTTGACCTAACCGATATAACAGAATAGAGTGGAGAGTGAATTTGCATGAAAGACCTCATAATAACTGGAAGAGAGGGAGTGAAGATTCTTTCCTTCGGCCTTTCACTTTGCAATAGTAAATGCTCTTGTGAACCAAAGGTTGCGTTTTCTTTAAAAGTGTGATGATATGATTATACATAGCTGGCATATAAACTTCATATACTCCAACATTTCCCATTTCCATTGTAACCTGAATGTGATGGATTGCACTAAGACGCCACTAAGCTTTTTTCTCCCCCGTATCTTAAATAGCTATTTATACCATTTAGTGTTATTATACACGGTTCAAAATAATTTTAATGAAATTAAAACTTTTGTATCTGATTTGATGAAATCGCCACATAACTGCAACTTGTGGGGTTGCGCTCATTACGCACATTTTTTGTTGTGGGAAGGGTGGGATTCAGAGCAAACACTCAAAAGATCTAGTCCAAACAGGCAAAATAATTTACAACAATTTAAAAGACAGGAATGAATGACATTTCATTGAGTGCTTGCTTTTATATGCAGCGACCGTAACCGATTATTCGGATGGTTTCGTTACTTTCAGTCTTCAGAACTCAAAGCGAAATAACAATTATTTTTAATGTTGCCAACGCACTGTTATTACTAGCATTTCCTATTCGCCTGGAGTCCCGGACCGATTAAGCATTCATTCGACTGTCCTCGTTCTTTTGTATCAATGCTTTGGACTCCACTCACGGACACCAAACGGTGGAGTGGATTAACAGGATGACAATAGATCTGCCATTGTGTCCGCACAAGTACAGTTTAGTTTTGTTGCACTTGCATCATGGAAGAATCGAGTCTGTGGGGCACAAATCTAAAACAGACAATTCCTGCTCTGGACTCGCAGCTTTGTCGCTTTCCAGTCGCGTTAAGTTTACTACAAGTGCTTGAGTGTGAGTACAAATAACGATGTGTGGTTGCCCTTATTCTCTTACAAATAAAAACATGAAAAATGAACACTAGACCACGCTTTTTAACTAATAGCGTTTCCCGTTGAATGTCTGAAATTCTAATTTCTTAAATTATTTTGCGGAATTTAACTTATGTTTATTTACACCCCATTATAAAGTTTCTGACAATGAATATATTTGTACTTTAAGTGAAATTCTCCCTACCTCAAAGAAGAACATACCAAGGCTGGCATTAACATTCTGATCTGCAATACCGAAACAAATCAAAGTTTTCTGCAGTCGCCAACCTTGGAGTTTCCAAGAGGAGAAAGTGAAACTCGTATAAGGTGTAACATCAGCATACCCATATGAGCCACAAAATGTTGTGCGATATTTCAGATAACATTGAATAATATTTTGAAAGGAAACTGGTTGGAAATAGATCTTTGAAAGCTTTTCCATTTGCTGAAATGCCAATGCGCATTCCCAGCTCCTTCACTTACAGGCTAGGAAACATTTATTCAGAGTGATAAGGACTGCTAGGTATCTGGGTCCAAACCTCGGTTGACACTGCACGTAAAGTCTCGCGCAGTGCATGCGGGAGTGGCTACGATTTACCCGCAGTGAGTGACGAATAAAAACTTTTTTAATAAAACCTTTCCGAGATCAGCTGATGACAACCCGTCCCTGAAACTCTTCCCTGAATAGTTCCACGATGGTCTATTGATCAATTACACAAATTGAATCCTCAATCTTTTCAGGTTTGGATAACGATGTTTGTTGAGCAGATTGGGCGATGATGACAACCACACAATCTGACCCGTGCAGTGCATTACAAAGTTGTTCTACAATAATGGCTCTCTGTACCTACAGTGGCAACTGGACACAATGCAAAGTGTGTATTCTGTTAGCCTGTATGATAGTGCATTCGGGGACAGTTAGTGGAAAGGGGAATCCAGTTTCGCTCTGACAGGTGGCGACTATGCGGGGCACCAGCCGCGCGCGCTGCTCTCATTGACTGACAGCCAGTGGAGCGCGCGCGCTTCCAGGACAATTACCCAGCAAACGTTGCATTGGAGAACACCAGCCCTGTCTATCTCAGTGATAGCCGGTGCAAACACGTTAACGCAGTTCAATACTTCGAGTTTGACAGTAATGGGACATAAAGCATCTATATGTATATATTTACTTATTTTTAAAAAATGTCAGGACATTTCAACATTGTATGACTGACATCAGTTATCTGTGCAGCTTCGTGAAGAGTGGTTAACGCGCTGTTGCTGTGGCTGACAATGCGCACAGCCCCGCTCGTGCTGTTCCAACTCCACCAGTTCGAGCTCCAACCTTTCTGATTTAACGGTTGTAGGCTGCGCGCACGCGCGCGTCCCCGCGCTCCCCATCTCCCACGACTGCACGGGGGGGGGGGGGGGGGGGGAGGGGGTGTGGAGATCAGCGAGTGATTCGATTGGTCGCGGGGCGTCGCGCGCCAGAATCACTATTAAGTGTCAGCGAACCAGCGGCGCGAGCTGCTGGGCTCCAGTTCAGGGGCAAGTTGCTCTTTACTTTCTCTGGGCAAATTGCAGCAAGTTAGATAGTCGGACTTCCACTTCGCTTTCTTCCCAGTGCTGGCGTCAGTATGCCACCCCCCTCACTGTCTATTTGTCTGTAGCACTTAAATGGGAAATAAATAAAGGAAGAGATAAAGGGCAGCCCACCCTCACGGCGTGGAAGTTATCACTAATGGGATTGAAGTTCAATTTACTGCTCAAGGGAAAATTGCAGTTCAGTGAGACGCAATCGTGGAGCTGATCGTTGGTGATCCTAGCGCGGGGATGATTAGGATTTTCCCGGATTTCAGCGTACAAGTAACGGCAGCAACTGGTGGAGGAGGCGGCGCGGTTACTGCTGCACCTGGTGTGGGAAGAACCGCCGCCGCCACCGCTGCTGCTAATGGGACACCCCAGAACGTGGGGCTCACATCCTACCAACAACGGTAAGTGTCTTACTGCCTCCAGCCAGGGAGATAACTTTACACTGTCATAGGTTTTACACAGTAGTTTTACACAGCAAAGGTTTCAGCTGTTGAACACGCACACATCCCTTCAAATTTCCCATTTTCTTCCCTCCCTAATGTTTACAGGAATGTTTGCTACCACTTCTACAATATGGGGGGAGGGGGGGTCTTAACACCTTCGTCTCTGATTAAATTGTTAGTCACATATTTCAATAATAAGCGTACACGAAAGTTAATTTTGAAATATTAGAGTCATAGAGGTTTGCAGCATGGAAACAGGCCCTTCGGCCCAACTTGTCCATGCCGCCCAGCTTTTACCACTAAGCTAGTCCTAATTGCCCGCATTTGGCCCATATCCCTCTATACCCATCTTACCCATGTAACTATCTAAATGCTTTTTAAAAGACAAAATTGTATCCGCCTCTACTACTGCCTCTAGTTATCACTACCAACGTGTGGTGGAAATGGGTTGTGCGTAAGAGTAACAGTAAGAGGAAGAGCGCACACTTCTGCAAACATTGATGGCGTGAGAAAGACTCATATTTACAGGGAGTAGAAAAATAAAAGCGTTTGTAAATATTCCACCAGTGGATCAATGGAGAATAAGAAAAACAAATACTCAGGAAGCCTTACTAGACACCATGTTATGCAAGTCAAAGCCCAGTTCCTTTCACCATTTTAAATAAGTTCAAGTCTATTTAGTAAAACGAGAAACCTGTCAAACTAAGTATGTGTTTCTGCAATATTCCAAGTAATACTTGGAATTTGTTTCAAATCCAATGGTCTCCGTAATTTATTTGTGTATTACCCATTAAATACAAACGTGCAAGTTCTACACTCGTTCACTGGTGCTGTAATTTATTTGTGTCTGGGGGCTGGGCAGAGGTGCTGGGAGTTAGAATAGATTCGATTTCTTTATAGGGCTGAGTTAAATATTCCTCTGTTCTTTTAATAAGAGATAAACTATACTATTTAATACGATAATACATTAATAGTATTACTACATTAAACATATAATCCACCAGAAACTTATGTGAAGCACCAGTAATCCATCAACGCATAGTTTATGGAAATGTTGAAATAAACTGGAAATAAAAATGCTCTGAGTATTAGATATGCAGCTAACTGTTTCATATATATGAAGTGAAATTTGCGGGTAAAACGTTTTGCTTTAAATGTTAGGTTCCAACATACTCGGTAGAATAAAGTTATATACTTTCGGAGTTAAAAAACCTGAATGTTTTGAAGAACAATTGAATGATATCACAACATTTAGTTATTTGGCCATTCCTGTGGCAATGATTATACAATCAACAGACGACAAAGAGTTTCAAGATATCAGGAGTTTTGTCAATATTTGGATTGCTTATTTTACGGAAAAATACAATGCAAGACAAATAAAATAGACAAAAGTCGTTTAGCATATCTATTTTCTCACTAGCAAATGTGTAACGTTCCTATTGTTTGTTACTCATAGTAATATAAATATGTCAGCCATAAAATCAATCCTCTGAAAAGCGAGTCCAAGGCATCGTGGGCTCCAAAAAAGAATCTCGCTTCCATTTCATTGACCACAAAAAGAACAATTATCATATGAACGCATTTATTTTAATGTTTTAAAAAACAAAGTTTTGTAATTTGTGAACAAATCAGTTTTATATTTTTTATTCAGAAACAATTGTACATTTCTAAACAGAACCTTAGATATGACTAACAAATCCTTAAATCCTCTCGCACGTGTTAAATTTTACACTATACTATCCGACTGAACCAAATCCCATATTCGGATATAACTTCGGTTGTGTACTGTACTATCACCAATGCTTATATTACCCTGAAACTACTATAATCAATGCACTCTACTGCAACAAACTCGACTTAGTTTGTGTTGATCCCATGATCGAAAAATACATTAAATACACAAATAACTTAAGACATTTTTAAAAGAAGGCCCCAAACTCTTCATCGATTTACAAATTATCTGATGAATACCTTGTTACTTCACCATTTGACTGAGGTACAGCTGCTTTCTGCAGTTTTTAAAGCAATGTTGCCTTTATGAAATTACATTTTAACATGATAGATGTGGCGCCTTGAAAAACGGCGTGCTGTTAAAACGCATCCTAATGTATCTAGCATTGTAATAAAAGCAAAAGGTCCCTGGCTTTGTGCGAGAAACTGTAAGGTTATACATTAATACTCGGATACATTTCTATGGGAGATATAATGGAATTCCACACATAGATTTATGGCGGTTGGAGTGCCAGGTTGGTGTCAAGACAAGTTACCAACATGTCGCAGAGCATCTTTTAGATAAATATTTTGCAGAAACAGTAGTCATTGGAACCTCCAACTTAAACGACTGTTTTCGTTTGTTTTTGTAAATCAGTGAGAAGAGGAAAGACGTGTTTAAGTAATGATAATAATTACATGCCAGCAACTAAGTTCCTTTGGAACCTAGCAATAATCGCTGGGACGTATGCCAAGAGGCTTAGGTGACATTTCCAGGCTGAATGGGGCTTATGTTATGAAAGATTACATAGACTTTTTTCCTAAATAAGACGATTAGTATTTTGAATGTCACGTATCTTTAATATTATACAGTAAAATTAAAGCCTTTAAATCCGGTTGATAAGATCCCATAAATATGAGGTGGCATTATATCAAACCTCGGTTATTCCCCATAAAGTGAATGAAACAGCAACTGAGTGGCGTAGTTGCGCCAGTTACAGTAATGTGTCCCTGGGAAAGAGAGCGAGCGAAAGACGGGCAGCGAAACAGCACCGTGAGATGCAGTAAGACTTTCTCTTGCAATCGGAATCGAAGCTCTCCGGAAAAGTGCAGCGGTGTGATGGTGCCTGCCGCTGTTTGTGGGTTCGCACTTGCAGCTTTAATACCATGGAATGTCTCTGGGATTATCTGAGGTGCAGCCAAGGCTGTCTTTACTTTTCTTGGCATGCTGGTTGGCCCTGACTCGTGCTCTGTACACAGCGCTTCTCACTTCTCTCTGATGGCTGGTAATTCCGGAGCCAGACAGTTGGACTGGACTTAACCGTAACTCTGCAATGGCTTTCCTCAAATAGTATTCGCTTCTTTCCCACTGTACCACCGGGCCGCAGCTAGAAAAAAAACAAAACAAAAATCAAACAAAAAAACAGCAAAGTAACGGCTGACGAGAAAAATGGCGCCCACCAAACAAGGCTTCCAGCACGACCCTTCAAGACGTGAACGGTAACGACAGTTGTTTTTGTGGCGTGATTCTTGGTATTTTTTGTTGCCATGATACTTTGTTGCGAGTTTGGCTTTGACCTGCCAGTTGCTGCTGAGTGCCACCACGACTTCACCCCCACCCCATCGCATCCAGGAGCCGGGCTAAGTGGCCGGGTTTGCAAGCCGCTGCCCTCCGCCCCTCGTCACCACCAGGACCAGTTCTTGGAAAGAATCACATTCTCATTCACAGCTTTACCTGCTCCACTTCAATTTCTGTAAGATGGAAAACAAGCGCACTATTTGATTTTCTCAGCTCTCCTCAATACATTGCGGAGACAAGGGCCTATGACACTATGTTAGAGAGGCCACCATTGCTGTACGGCTCGGTGCTCACTAGGCCAGACTAGAAAGAAGCTTTCTTTGACAGGAGCTTGCTGTTGTAATGAGGGTTGTATGAGACTAGGGTTAATATTATATTTGCATAAAACAACAGGAAATAGTTGCGAACCGCAAAATTAACATACTAACAAAACATGAACTAAACAGGCACATCTAAAATGAAAACATAAATCATAAATCCACCGGAATCTAAAAAGATAGAAATAGTAACTGCAAATAATTTAAATAGTATTAAACTTTTTAAAATTTTGCTCCCAAATTTTTATTTTGATGTTAGAAGTTTAAATAATATAAAAGGCAATTGAAGTTCAATTTTTCAAATAGTTAAGATTTAAAAACTGGCCCATGACAAACTAAAGCAGTGTAATTTTAATTTGTGAATATAATTATATACTTATTGTGAAACTGAGGTACACTTGTACAGCTAAAGAAAAATAAATGAACTATTTCAAAAGGAGGATAGTTTATGTGGATTATTCATTCATTTATTCAAATATTGTCATACAATGTACTAGCAGTAGTCCTTCTGAAGAACTCAAAGTTTTTCTGTTAATTTTTTCTGCTTTATTCAGAGGACCTTCATTCTGCTACCAAGCTTCAGTCATGCCAAGGTATGAAATGTATGGTTATTGGAGGATTTGTTTAAAACGAGAAAAAACAGCATCACAGAAATACAACATGCCATTTATTCGATGCATTAAATCCCTATTTTGGACTGGAAATACTGTGATTTCAGATAATTCTAACTTGAAATAGGAATGGCATAATTATCAGAAAAGTCAAATACCCCAATGTGATCAGCTTAAATTGTAGTTTATTGTGGTCCAAATTTAGGAGGATCACCATGGAGTGGGAAAAGATGGTGAGACCATCAGGGAGCTTTCTGTTTATGCCGAGAAGGTATAAAGTGAGAAACAAAAAATGAGTGTTAAAATATTGTGATTGATATATTGCTACTTAAAATGCACTCTCAAATCCAATTGTGATACTCTGATATATAAATTTCAATATATGTCATATATATATATATATATTGTTTAATGCTTTATTGAGACTTTGATAAAGGCTCAGATTGACAGTAAAGCTCGAGGTTGCAAGTGGATATTTTTCTCTCTCTCTGCTGAAGTAGTATTATAGTAAGTGCTTTCATAGTAAGATAGCCTTAGTAATCTTCCAGACTGGAGCACAGGAGTATATTTTTAAGCCATTCTGGGAATTTATCAGAGATTGGAATCTTCAAGATGGAATTAATTTTGAGGAGAAACTTCATAGCTTGTGCATAAGTGCTTTCTTTATCACCTGTCTCCATTTGGTATTCTGAGAGGGTAAATCAAAGAGTGTGATTTGTTATTCTGCTCGACTTGAGAGTGGAACTAAATAACACTTGGTCTGAAATTTTGATGGAAGTTGGAGGAGGATATATTTAATTTGATGCTTCTTAATAGATTCTTTATTTGCAATGATGCTGTCATTTTAAAAGCTGGTGTGAATGATTTTGCTCATCAGACTAGGGGGATGTAATTATTGAAAATGAAATGGGTTGGACTGGTATCACAGAGCTGTTAGTAACCATATAGTTTAATATTGTGGTCTGGAAGAGAAAAAATGAGCAAGTGAATTTATGTTCTTTATTTCCTTTGCAGAGAGCAGTCTAGAAGCAATTACTGTATTTGACTTATTTTGGGATAATCACATGAATTTTTAATTCTTGAATTCGACATATTTGATTAAGGAATGCATAGTGACTGCTATAAAGTTTTGGTGATCTTATCAAAGACAATTATTGCACATTGTGTTGTCTATAGAGTACTCTTTTATGCCAAATAGCTACTTGAATATTTTCTAAACACTGAGGTAGGCACAATAACTGATGGATATTTTAGTTTGACTCCTTGAGCATAGAATGTACCTTGCAGTTCAGTGTGTGCTAGTTGTCAACCATTGGTTAATTTTCTGACATTCTGTTGTAGTCCCAGGTCATTATTTTATACTCTCTTATATAGTTTTAGATAACAGAAATATGGAAACTTGTACCTTCAACATTATTTGGGAGCAAAAACACTGCATTCATTGAACAATTGGTGAAGCTATTGATGGAAATGTGGAACAAGGAGGGTTTAACATTTTATATATTTTTTTAAACATGCAATGTACAAATAACAAAAGAGTTTTAAAATAATGTACAAATACAAACAAATTAAACATTGGCTCCTGTAAATGATGGTTATTGCAACATTTTGTTTTAATGATAATGTATAATTTCTCACGTTTTCAGTGTTTTAAAGTCACAATTAAAGGAATTATTGCAAGTCAGGTACTTTCGTTTGAAGGACATAGTTACTTGAATCAAAATTACATTTGATGTTTGTTTCTGAAGATTATTTGGCAGTAAACAGTATATTGATATGGTTGATACTAAAATTTTTAATAACATTTAAATTTGCAATAGAAAATAATTAACTTTTTCTAATTTAACTACATTTTAGTTGAACAAGGGTGCCTGAGGTACCGAGCGGAGGCAATGTGTTTTGCCTTTTGTAGGAAAAAATTATTTCAGGATTTTCTTGTTCATGATGACTGAAGTATCTTTCGTATGCTAGAGAGGTGCAAGGAGAGGCAGTCTGGAAGGTACTGTGTGAATTGGAGAAAATAAATAAAAACAAATGTGGGAAAAGAACAAATAACATCATGTGACTTGATTGCCATTAATTGAGGTAGTCTGCATTGGACAATAAAACATTTCTCAAATGTTCTAATGCTACAGATTGTTTAGATGGTTATGTAACTTCAGCATTGATCTGGCAAAGTAAAACTAAGTGGTGCCAGTGAGGACTTGTTGCTTATATTCACTTAAATGCTTTATACCCTCATCAATAGTAATTCAAAGCCAAAACTTGTTCATGCACCCAGAGCAGCATTTTTTTAAAGGTTTCATAGAAGTCTCCAGAAAGCATGTTTGCATTTTACTTTGTTCCATCGTGGTGTTTGAAAGCACTGTGGGGAATTCCTTGAGCAATATGCAACAGGTCAAAGCAGCACATTTGAGTTTTTCATTTGGTGAGTATTCATTCAGTGAAACACTGACTGATATCCACATGCTGAATTGCTACAAAGTGCTACTTATCCAGTCTATTTTATATTACTTTCTTGTTTCTGTATCCTGGAGAGAATGATCTTGGGAATGTTTTCTCCTTTTACGTACAATTGCTGTATTCTAGTCTTCATGGGAGACTGATTCAAAGAATTTCTGTATTTACAGGAGCAGATGTATTAAATTCAATAGTACCTACCTTTTTCTGTGGTTTATAATACTGTTGGCACCTGAAACTGAAGGTTGGAACCTGCATTGACAATGGAAAAACTGTGTGTTTGCCTTCCTACTGTTTAGAAGAGCTTATTTTTCATTAGCAAACAAAATTTGTACAATAAATAATACATGAATATATGTAATTTTATGTGAAATATATTTGGAAGTAATTTATTGGCAATGAATAACTTTAGAAGTTCAGTGCTTGTCATTATGAAAGCAAGTTTAGTAATCATTCTATAAGAAAGGCTGGATTTGGTTTATATTGAAGTTTATTTGTAACAAATGCGGAGTTAAACAAAATAAATAGAGTAATTGTTGGAAACACTAATAGGGACTCCCATAAGGATTTATGTATATTAGATGGGAATGTGTTGGCACTATAACAAAAAGTTTCAAGTACACACCATGATTAGGGTGTAAATTGTGAAGCAATTTGTGGCAAGGAAAGGATAACCCATGAATAGCAAATTATCACAATTTGTTGGATGATTTATGTTCTGTCATTTGCACTGCAAAAATGACAGCTTGTTATTAAACTTCCCACAAGTTTCAAAATATTGCTGTTTTTGCACATTAATTACCAATTAAACTCATTGCAGAATGGTAAGGATGGAACCCAACAGCACATCGATTTGTTTAATTATAAGGTTATGTTCCTGCAATGCCATTCAACTTCTCTGGCCCACAAAGGAAAGAATTGAAACAGGAGTCTCAATGCTGCAGGTAGTAAATTGTTGTTAGATATATTTATAACCTGAAATGTTTACATTTTTCTTGCAATGCAATTTTTTTCAAATTGAAGGTTGAGGATAAATGTGTAATTAACAGCAAGCTGTGAGATGTTCTGTTCTACCAAATTCTGGGACTATAAGTAATCCTTATAATGTTCAGTTTTGGCATCGTCTCTCTGAAAGGATATTGCCCCTGGAGAAGTGAACTGTAGGTTTGCCATATGATACCAAGCCAAAAGGGTTGAATTATGAGAAGAGGTTGTATCATATAATCATCATAGAATCATAGAAACCCTACTGTACAGAAAGAGGCCATTCGGCCCATCGAGTCTGCACCGATCACAATCCCACCCAGGCCCTACCCCCATATCCCTACATATTTACCCACTAATCCCTCTAACCTACACATGTTAGGACAATTTGTTTTTTTTAGCATGGCCAATCAACCTAACCCGCACATCTTTGGACTGTGGGAGGAAACCGGAGCACCCGGAGGAAACCCACGCAGACACGAGGAGAATGTGCAAGAATGTATAGACTTGTTTTATGTTCCCCTGAATATAGGATCGTAAGGGGCTATTATTACATGTTTAAGATGACTTGAGTTGATAGGTTAGATAGAGAAAAACTACTTATTATGATTGGGGAGCAGAAGGAAGCCATTCAGCCCATTGAGCCTACACTAACAATAATCCCACCCAGACCTATCCCCGTAACCACCACTTATTTACCCTGCCAATTCTGCTGATACTAAGGGGCAATTTAGCATGGCAAATCAATCTAACCTGCACATCTTTGGACTGTGGGAGGAAACCGGAGCAACTGGAGAAAACCCACGCAAACACAGGGAGAACGTGCAAACTCCACACGGACAGTTACCCAAGGCTGGAATTGAACCCAGGTCCCTGGTGCTGTGAGGCAGCAGTGCTAACCACTGTGCCACCCCTTGATGACTTGATGCATTGTTTCAGACAAAGGGCACTAGAATCCTGGAACATTTCCCTCAATAAAACTGTTAAGACTCGGTCAGTTAATAGTTGGATAGCTGTTTTCTGTTCTCACATTTGAGTGTAGAAACATACTTTTCCTGTGTTCTTTTTGCTCTTTGCCTGCCTTTCACTCTTTGCTGTCACAATTAAACATACACATTCATTTGACTTATTTCTGATTGATCTTTCAGGATTTGTCTCCCAAGTTAGGTACCTTTCACTACTGCAACTACTTACGGGCTGGTATAATTTGGTCTTTCTCTCAATGCGAAACACTGGTGCTTCTTGCTACTCCTTGTGAGATTTCCCATTCCAAGAGCTAGTCACTGCTCTTGGTTTATCTTTTTACTGCCACTGTTATGATTAGAAGACTTCCTGCAGCTTTCTCTCCTGTCTTTGCCATTATCAGCCCTTCCCATCCAAAAAAAAACTACTTTCCAGCTGGAATTGGCTGTTTTCTGTGTAAAGCTATTAACAAATACTGTAGACATGTTTTCCGCCACTAAGTCATTCTAAGTTGTGGTGCTTGGAAACTGGCTTTACAAATAACCGTAAAACCTGTGTAAAATACATTGTATGAAGATTGACTATTTCTGGTTTCCTGCTTCACCTTTATACCAAAATACTGCCAGATCCTAGATGCCAATACTGCTATCCCTCCAAAAATGCCAGACTCATATGCTTGATGCTCCTGCAGCCTGAGGACACCCTGTAATTCAAAACACTTTCCTACCCCTTCTAGTCCTGATATTCCATATGCACCGTTTCTCTTCCTCAATGTTCCTTGATGCTAGCACTTTTCACTTTGCTTCCAATTCCCAGTTACCTCTTTTTTTTCCATCGTATTTCTGAGGCATCACTGTTGTTGCCTCTAAAACCTTCCAATATATCCATAACCCACCACTCCCTTCAAGGTGCTCTCATTCCATTTTCATCCTTTGTTTCCAACTTTCAGGATCTCCTTCCTGCTATTCCCAGCCCATGGCCCCCCTTCCAGTGTTACCAGACTTTAGGATATCTTTCGTATAGGCATTGCGCTGACTTCAGGATGAGATCTAAGCTTGACTTGCCCTTTACTTCCCCAGTGCAGGAATCCTCTGCTGTGTCAAACCCAGATTGCACCGCAATATATTAAATTCAAACTTTCCTGTTGTACATCAGAACCCTCCCATCCCCCAAAGACCGAGCACCCCATATTTGCTACTAATTTTCACACTTTACCGTTGTCTCCCAATGTCATAAACTTGTCCACTTTCCTTCAGTCTATGTGTTGCATTTTCATATGTATCTTCAGCCTGGGTTTAAAAAAATAAGAAATAAGAATTTAGATGCATATGGTACAATAATAATTGAAAACACTTATTTATGGTTTTTATGGAAACATGTCAAATCAGACTTTATCCCTTAACACTGCTGAAAATCCCAGAATGCAGTATAATACAAATGTAGTTTGACTTCATTCATCATATATTAATGGGCCTGATAATTTTATGCTGCATGCCACCACAATTTAGCTGATATAAAAGAGTGTGTTCTCCAACTCACCATGACCAATATCATGGAAAATCTGGCAATATGAATAGTGTGGATAATACCACACAACTTACACAGCGATTGCAGAATCTTGCAGCACAGACAGGGCTGGGGGTGTGTGATCATGGCATTCAAGCTGTTATGCTTGTGCTAGCTCTTTAAAATACAGTCTGTTTCATCCTTTTAAAAAAATATTAATTCCTGGGATGTGTTGCTGGCTAGGCACTTTCCCATCCCTAATTGTTTCCCAAATCTGTTTCCCATCCCTAATTGCTTTTGGGAAAATGATGGTGAGCTGCTTTCTTGAATTGCTGCGTGTTGTTGGACCTGCACTCACCCAGGCAATGTTGACTTGCATTTTGTAGATATGGGGCAGGTTTTGAAGAACCAGGAGATGAGTTCAATAGAATCATAGAATGGTTACTTCACAGAAGGAGTTGTTCAGCCCATCGTTTTTTTTGCTGGCTCTCTTCAAGTGCAACTCACTCAGTGCTATTCACCCACTTTTTTCACATAGCCCTTCAATTTATTTTTCTTTCAGATAATGATCCAATTCCCTTTTGAATGCCACTGATTTCCATTTTGCTCAGATCCTTGATGCTCAAGTTACAGCAGTGTCATGGTAATGTCACTGGAGTGGCTTGGACTAATGCTCCAGAGATGAGTTAAAATCCCACCACAGCAGCTGGTGGAATTTAAATTCAAATAACTAATAAACCTGGAAAAAAAACTATTCTCAGCAATGGTGACTGTCAAACTTGTGGATTCTTATGACAACCTATCTGTTTGAGAAGGAAATTTGTTCCCCCTACCTGATCTGGCTTATGTGATTATGGCAGTGTGGTTGACTGAAACTGCCCTTTGAAAATTCTTAGCAAGTTGTATCAAATCACAATAGTCCACACTCCAGTTTGTTCCCCATAATCTTGTAAATTAGTTCTCTTCAAATACATGTCTAATTGTAGTTCTTATGGAGCCTGATTCCACCACCCTTTTCAGGAAGTGCATTCGAGATAAAAACAATCCCCTAGTGATAAGAATTGTCCACTTTAGTTCTTTTGCTACTTATTTTAAATCTATGGCCTCTGGTTACTGGTCCACTTGCCATGGGAAACAGTTTCTTGCTACTTTTATCAGCATTCCCTCACAATTTTGAATACCTGACCGGGTCTTCTTGATTTTCTCTGTTTCAACAGAAACAATTCCTGTTTCTCCACGTACTGAAACCGCCAATCTCTAGTGGTATACTGGTAAACCTCCTCTATACCTTTCCAGGGCCTTGATATCCTTTCTAAATCATGGTATCCAGAATTGTACACAGTACTCCATCTGAGGCCTCAGTGTTTTGTAAAAGATTAGCATGATTCCTTCTTTTTGTATTTAATGCCCTTTATTACAAAGCCAAGTATCTCATATGCTTTATTACAATCAAATTGCCCTCCCATTTCAAGGATATGCAAATATGCACACTCAGTCCTTTTGCTTTTTCACTCCATCAAGATAGTGACATTTAGATTATACGGTCTCTTCATGTTGTTTCTCCCAAAATGAATCTTTTATGCCTATCTGCATTAAATTGTAGAATCTACTTTGTCTATCCATTTCAGCAATAGCCTATATCTTCTCTGAAATCGACCATCTTGCTTACTACTTACACATTGTCAAATACTATGTACTCTACACGCTTCAATACTGTACTACCCATTATTCAAATAGCATACCCAAACCATTAATTACAACAAACTTTAAAGCGATGAGAAATTAATTAACTAGGGTAAATTGGCTGAACTGTGGATAAACCTTTGAATGCTTCCTAATGGCTACCTAAAGAAGTATTTGGTATGATAACAAAAACAAATTCTTGAAAGCAAAGGCTCCACTTACGTTGGTTAATAACCATGGTCAATAAACCTGAAAGTAAAGGCTTACCCAAGTACAAATAAAAGTGATAATCCAGCGGACTGGGAGAGTTGTAAGATGCATCAATAGGTTACAGAGGAAGTAATGAGTTACAAACATGGAATACATTTATGAAAAGAAACTTGCAACAGATATGAAATCTAACAGCGAAAGCTTTATAACTACATTAGGACAAGAGCAGTAAATGGGAATGTGACTACATTAAAGAATGATGCAGGCAAGGCTATAAGGGATAATATGAAAATGGCAGACTCGATAAGTGTGTATCCATTTTCAGAGTGCAGGAAGAGGACAAAATATTAGTGATACTGTAGGAAACGTGAACATTTTATCCTTTTTTTCTATTTTTATTGTTAATTTGTATACTCTGTACAAGGAATTAATTAATTCTTCTCTGTGTATTTTGTATGACTTCATGGTAAATGGGGAATTGATTTTAGATGTGTGCTCAACTAGGGGAATACTACCTGTATGACCTGAGTTACTCAGAACCATATTGTAACAAGGATTGATAATGTTCATAAGAAAAGAGAAGTAGAGGACAGATGTCCGAATTATGTTATAAGTTGTGGTCAAATGGTAGCGGGAAAAAACTTAATATGATTTGTAGGAAATGTACTTGATGGACTTGTGAGCTATACTTAAATGGATGCAGTGGTAGCAAGTCTGGTGAATGTTTGTGCAGGAAAAAGTTAACAATTAACACTTTACATGTTAAGGATCTGCTGTTCGGTACATACTCAGAAATGTTAAGGATCAGACCAGAAACTCCAAGGTATATTGTGCAGTTAGCCCAGACCCCAACTTTGCATTTGATTTTGCCATTTGGTTGAGCATAAGGTGTTTTACTCCAGCTGTGATTCAAATGACCCATCAGGAAGCTTTTATTAGAATAAGCTTTATTTAAGAATACAGTTAGAATATAACAAAAAAAAATTGCATATCTTTTACCAATTAAAACACTTAAACATGACAAAGTATAATTCTTAACGCCTAGTTATCTCTCTCGTTCCAATTCAGCAGTATCCACATAGACATAAATCCCTTCTGTAAAACCAGTGAGCACAGAAACCAAAGATGACGTCTTTTATGGTACAAATGACGTAGATAGGAAGAGTGAGGAGGTCCTAAAGAGTGAGTACAAAGAGCTTGGAAGGAAGTTAAAAAAGCAGGACCCCGAGGGTAGTAATCTCAGGATTGCTACCTGTACCACATGCCAGTGAGGGTAGGAGTAGGATGCTTGGGTGGATGAACACGTGGCTGAAGAACTGGTGTGGGGGGCAGGGTTTCCGATTCTTGGATCATTGGGACCTCTTCTGGGGCAGATGGGACCTGTACAAGAGAGACAGGTTACGCCTAAACTACAAGGGGACCAATATACTTGCAGGGAGGTTTGCGAGTGTTATTGGGGAGCATTTAAACCAGATTTGCAGGGGGATGGGAACCAGAGTGCCAGAGCAGATAGTGGAGCAGGGGTAAAAAGACAGGTTAGTTCAAGCAAAATCTCAAATGGAAGGGTTGAGTGTGGTGGAAATAACCTTTTGAGGTGTGTCTCTTTCAATGCCAGGAGTATTGTGGGGAAGGCAGATGAGCTGAAGGCGTGGATAGACACATGGAAATATGACATTATAGCCATTAGTGAAACTTGACTGCAGGAGGGGCAGGACTGACAGCTCAATGTTCCGGAGTTCCAATGTTTCAGGCGGGATAAAAGGTGGGGGGGGGGGGGGGGGGGGGTGTGGCAATGTTGGTCAGGGAAAACGTTACAGCAGTGCTCAGGCAGGATAGATTAGGGAGCTTGTCTCCAGAGGCCCTATGGGTGGAGCTGAGAAACAGGAAAGGTATGACCACATTAATGGGGTTGTATTATAGACCACCCAATAGTCAGCGAGAATTGGAGGAGCAAATCAGCAGAGAGATAGCTGACAACTGCAAGAAACACAAAGTTGTGATAGTAGGGGATTTTAACTTTCCACATATAGATTGGGACTCGCATACTGTTAAAGGTTTAGACAGGGTAGAGTTTGTAAAATGTGTTCAGGAGAATTTTCTACATCAGTATATAGAGGTTTGAGGTGAGGGACGACGACAGTGTCCCTGCTGATTACATCTGTGGGAAGTGCACCCATCTGCAGCTCCTCCAAAACCGTGTTAGGGAACTGGAGCTGGAGTTGGATGAACTTAGGATCATTAGGGACGCGGAGGTGGCCATAGACAGAAGCTTTAGGGATACAGTTACTCTGAGGAATGAAAACAGATGGGTGACGATGAGAGGGGCTGGGAGGAAGCAGTCCGTGCAGGGATCCCCTGTGGTTGTTCCCCTTAGCAACAAGTATTCTGCTTTGGATACGGTTGAGGGGGATGACATACCAGTGGTGAGCCGCAGTGAGAGGATCTCCAGCACTGTGTCCGTCTCTGTGGCTCGGGAGGGTAAGGGGCAGAGCGGGAGGGCAATAGTTATTGGGGACTCATTAGTTAGAGGGATAGATAGGAGGTTCTGTGGCAGCAAAAGAGACTCACGGATGGTATGTTGCCTACCGGATGCCAAGGTCCGTGACGTCTCAGACCGTGTTTTCCGGATTCTGAAGGGGGAGGGGAAACAGTCACAAGTCGTGGTACACATTGGTACCAACGACATAGGTAAGAGAAGGGACGGGGATTTAAAGCAGGAATTTCGGGAGCTGGGCTGGAAGCTGAGAGCCAAGACAAAACATGTGGTCATCTCTGGTACGTTGCCGGTGCCACGTGATAGCGAGTTGAGGAACAGGGAGAGAGTGCAGTTAAACATGTGGTTGCAGGGATGGTGTAGGAGGGAGGGTTTCAGCTACGTGGATAATTGGAACACATTCTGGGGAAGGTGGGACCTGTACAAACAGGACGGGGTGCACCTGAACCAGAGGGGCACCAATATCCTGGGAGGGAAATTTGATACGGCTCTTCAGGGGGGTTTAAACTAATTTGTCAGGGGAGTGGGAAAAGGAGTTGTAGTCCAGAAGTCAGTGAGGGTGGTGAGGTATTGGGGAAGGTGTCAGGGTCAAGGGTGGGTACCGGTAGACAGGAAGGTGGGTTGAAGTGTGTCTACTTCAATGCAAGGAGCATCCCGAACAAGGTAGATGAACTTGGGGCGTGGATTGGTACTTGGGACTACGATGTTGTGGCCATTACGGAGACGTGGGTAGAACAAGGACAGGAATGGTTGTTGGACGTTCCGGGGTATAGATGTTTCAGTAAGTGTAGGGAAGCTGGTAAAAGAGGTGGAGGAGTGGCATTGTTAATCAAGGATAGTTTAACGGCTGCGGAAAGGCACTTTGAGGGGGATCTGCACACTGAGGTAATATGGGCTGAGGTTAGAAATAGGAAAGGAGCAGTCACGTTGTTAGGAGTTTACTATAGGCCCCCAAATAGTAATAGAGATGTGGAGGAAGAAATTGCAAAGCAGATTATGGATATGTGTGGGGGTCACAGGGTAGTTGTCATGGGGGACTTTAACTTTCCAAATATTGATTGGAACCTTTGTAGGTCAAATAGTTCGGATGGGGCAGTTTTTGTGCAGTGTGTGCAGGAGGGTTTCCTGACACAATATGTGGATAGGCCGACAAGAGGTGAGGCCACATTGGATTTGGTACTGGGAAATGAACCGGGCCAAGTGTTAGATTTGGTTGTGGGAGAGCACTTTGGAGATGGTGTCTTTTGTTATTGCAATGGAGAGGGATAGGGCCGTACGGCAGGGCAAGGTTTACAATTGGGGGAGAGGTAATTATGATGCGATTAGGCAAGAATTAGGGGGCATAAGTTGGGAACAGAAACTGTCAGGGAAAGGAACTAATGAAAAGTGGAACTTTTTCAAGGAACAAATACTGGGTGTCCTTGATAGGTATGTCCCTGTCAGGCAGGGAGGAAATGGCCGAGTGAGGGAACCATGGTTCACGAAAGAGGTGGAATGTCTTGTGAAAAGGAAGAGGGAAGCTTATGTAGGGATGAGGAAACAAGGTTCAGATGGCTCGATTGAGGGTTACAAGTTAGCAAGGAATGAGCTGAAAAAGGGGCTTAGGAGAGCTAGGAGGGGACATGAGAAGTCCTTGGCGGGTGGGATCAAGGAAAACCCCAAGGCTTTTTACTCTTATGTGAGGAATAAAAGAATGACCAGGGTGAGGTTAGGGCCGGTCAAGGACAGTAGTGGGAACTTGTGTATGGAGTCAGTAGAGATAGGCGAGGTGATGAATGAATACTTTTCTTCAGTGTTCACCAAGGAGAGGGGCCATGTTTTTGAGGAAGAGAAGGTGTTACAGGCTAATAGGCTGGAGGAAATAGATGTTCGGAGGGAGGATGTCCTGGCAGTTTTGAATAAACTGAAGGTCGATAGGTCTGCTGGGCTTGATGAAATATATCCTAGGATTCTTTGGGAGGCAAGGGATGAGATTGCAGAGCCTTTGGCTTTGATCTTTGGGTCCTCACTGTCCACGGGGATGGTGCCAGAGGACTGGAGAGTGGCGAATGTTGTTCCTCTGTTTAAGAAAGGGAATAGAAATGACCGTGGTAATTATAGACCGGTTAGTCTTACTTCGGTGGTTGGTAAATTGATGGAAAAGGTCCTTAGAGATGGGATTTACGACCATTTAGAAAGATGCGGATTAATCCGGGATAGTCAGCACGGATTCGTGAAGGGCAAGTCATGCCTCACAAATTTGATTGAATTTTTTGAGGAGGTAACTAAGTGTGTTGATGAAGGTAGGGCAGTTGATGTCATTACATGGATTTTAGTAAGGCGTTTGATAAGGTCCCCCATGGTCGGCTTATGGTTGGGACTTTATTCCCTGGAGCGTAGAAGAATGAGGGGAGATTTGATAGAGGTGTATAAGATTTTGATGGGTATAGACAGAGTGAATGCAAGCAGGCTTTTTCCACTGAGGCTAGGGGAGAAAAAAACCAGAGGGCATGGGTTAAGGGTGAAAAGAGAAAAGTTTAAAGGGAATATTAGGGGGGGCTTCTTCACGCAGAGTGTGGTGGGAGTGTGGAATGAGCTGCCGGATAAAGTGGTAAATGCGGGGTCACTTTTAACATTTAAGAAAAACTTGGACGGGTTCATGGATGAGAGGGGTGTGGAGGGATATGGTCCAAGTGCCGGTCAGTGGGACTAGGCAAAAAATGGTTCGGCACAGACAAGAAGGGCCAAAAGGCCTGTTTCTGAGCTGTAATTTTCTATGCCTACATGATGCTAGGTTTCCAACTTTTTAACATTTCTGGACAGAGATCCAGACAGCAGTTTTCAGAAAAGGATATATCCTCAAAACAGCAAAACTTCAGAAAAGTAAACCGAGTTTCTGGCAGTTCCTAGTCTCCAGACTTCAGAGAGAAGAAAAGAGGGACACTGCTCTCTCTCAACTCAAATGCAACATCTCAGTTTGAATATACTGGATAAGCCTAGCGGTAGCCAGCCATATGACTATATCTGTCAATCATCCCGATCAGTCCTCCTCTGCAAAATCCCAGGGGAAAACACTCAAAGTAGTGGAGCAGCATGAGTTCAGATTAAAACAAATTATATCAATTAGAAGCAGTTATGCTGCTGCAGTAACAATATAGGATGCTGGTTGTAGACAGAATGGCTCTGATAAAATGGGACTGCGAGAAACATGCTGCACAGAAAGATGACTAAAATACATATTTAAAGGCACAGTATCATCACAGGAATATGACATTAACTAACAAATTAATGATAGCATTGACCGATCAAATAACAAGATTAATCAAAGCAGTGATATGTATACATTGACTAATCAGAGTATGACAGATACATTTGAGCTCTGGAAGAGCCCCTAGTTGCAGCAGATGAAAAGAACAGACTTTGAGGTTTGTTGCCCAGATTTGCAGATGGCATAGGGAGAGAGAAGAGAAAGGAGATATGAGCTGTTTGTGTCATTACAGTTGGTGAGAAGCAAGAACCATCTGAACTAGGATGCTGATTGCCTTTGTTCAGCCTCACTTTAGTTGTCTAACTGTCCTGATACCACTGTATCAAATGTCGCCTTGTCCAGAATTGTATTATCTTGTCTCTCAGAACCTCTTACAGTAGAAAAGACAAAATAATATAGATGCTGTACATCTGAAGTATAAACACAAAATTCTGAAAATATTCAACAGGTCCGATGGCAACTGTAGTGCAAAGGAGTCGAAAGGGAAGTCGAGGGGAAAAAATGATTTAGTACAGGTTCACAAAGAAATAGATAATGGTGTAAATATTGAACTAAATTTTCCTGAAGACAAATTTTCAGGAACTGATGGTTCCCACCCTGAGCTAGTAAAAGAAATAGGTGAGAAAATTGCATCTACTCTCCTTGTTGCATCCTCAAAAAATTTGAGGAAATTTGTCAAACATGATTTACCTTTCATGAAACCATGTTAACTTGGTTTTATTATATTCAACTTTCCTAAATGATTAGCTATTTCCTCTTTGATTACTGACTCCCGTCTTGCCAATGACAAATGTTAAATTAACTGGCCTATGGTTCCCTGCCTTGTACCTTTCGCCCTTTGTGAACATTGGCTGTTTCCCAATCTTCTGATACGCTCTTGGAATTTAGTGAGTTACAAAACATTTCAACCTGTGAGTCCACTATCTCTGCAGCCACTTCCATTACAACCATAGCATGCAGGTCATCGGCTCCTGGCAACTTGTCTGCCTTTAGCCCCTTGAATTTCTCCAATACTTTATTCCTTGCGATTCGGATTTTTGTAAGTTCTACCATTTTTTTAATGTCTGATATCTTCGGGATATTTGCAATGTCTTTCACGGTGAAGACCGATGCAAAAAAGTATTTAACAAATCCGCCATTTCTTCATTTGCTGCTATCAATTCACCCACCTTGTTCAGTTGAAGCCCCACATTTACCACAACAACCTGCTTCCTATTTATATATCCATTGAAATTCTTATTGTTTGTTTTTATGCTGCACGCAAGTTTTCTTATGAACTTATGTCTTTTGCTGCTGGATCATAAAAAAATTGTCTACCACTATTCCTCGGCGGGGCCGAGCCCTGTCCGGCGGTGGAGGCGGGGCCGAGCCCTGTCCGGCGGTGGGGGCGGGGTCGAGCCCTGTCCGGCGGTGGGGGCGGGGTCGAGCCCTGTCCGGCGGTGGGGGCGGGGTCGAGCCCTGTCCGGCGGTGGGGGCAGGGTCGAGCCCTGTCCGGCGGTGGGGGCGGGGTCGAGCCCTGTCCGGCGGTGGGGGCGGGGTCGAGCCCTGTCCGGCGGTGGGGGCGGGGTCGAGCCCTGTCCGGCGGTGGGGGCGGGGTCGAGCCCTGTCCGGCGGTGGGGGCGGGGTCGAGCCCTGTCCGGCGGTGGGGGCGGGGTCGAGCCCTGTCCGGCGGTGGGGGCGGGGTCGAGCCCTGTCCGGCGGTGGGGGCGGGGTCGAGCCCTGTCCGGCGGTGGGGGCGGGGTCGAGCCCTGTCCGGCGGTGGGGGCGGGGTCGAGCCCTGTCCGGCGGTGGGGGCGGGGTCGAGCCCTGTCCGGCGGTGGGGGCGGGGTCGAGCCCTGTCCGGCGGTGGGGGCGGGGTCGAGCCCTGTCCGGCGGTGGGGGCGGGGTCGAGCCCTGTCCGGCGGCGGGGGCGGAGCCGAGCCCTGTCCGGCGGCGGGGACAGGGCCGAGCAGGGAGTGGCGGGTAGGGGGTCAAGCAGGACCCGGTGGGCAAGGGGTGAGCATTGCTTGCAGTACGCAGGGGATGAACACAGTGCAGCAGTGTGGAGGGCGTGAGCAATGACCGGATGAAGGGGTTAAGCACTACCCAGTGGGGCGAATGTTGTCAAGAAGGTTAGGCGTTGTTGAACATTGTTCGGGAACAGGTGGACATTGCTGCAGATAGTGGAGTGCTTTGACATGTCAGCTGATTTATTTGGCTATTCTGGCTTTATAGCTGCTGTGTAAAACTCCAATAAAACTGATCAAATTTAGATAAAAATCAGGGTAAGTTTAGTGCACGCAGCCTAAGTTTCCGTAGTTTCGGCTAAACTCGGAGCAATCCTGGCAGGGTAGACTAGCAATTGGAAGTTTAAACTTCCCGAGGATGTGCATACATGAGGACTTGCGGGGCATCCCGATGTGCATCTTCGGGTTACATCTGGTCATCGACTATCCGATGACCAGAAGATTTGGACCAGTATCTTTGGGAAATATGCACTGTACCCCTTCCAAAGGTTTACTAAGGCTTAAAGGGCTAAATTATGAGGGTAGGTGAGGGGTGATCTAATTGAGGTGTTTACGATGTTGAAAGAAATCGGCAGGTAAATACAGAAAAGGTAGAATCCTCTGGTCGGGGAATCCAGACCAAGGGGACATGATCTTAAAATTAAAGCTTGGCCATTTGGCAGTGGCATGAGGAATTGTAAGGGAATTAGAAATCTGCAACTTGTACCACAAAAACAATGTGGATCCTGTGTTAATATTAATTTACAGGACTGAGGAGTCAACAGATAGTTAATAGGCAAAGATATCAAGGATTGGAACAAAGGCAGGTGAATGGGGTTGAGGTACAGAACTGCTTAATTCAATTAAATGCCAGAATGGGCTCAAGGGACTGAATGGTTACTCCCGTTCCCACGTACTCTAGTGATGATTTGGCAAATTAGATACAAGCGACGGTAATTTTCTTACGAAAACTTGTATTCAGATCTAAATTGAACATTAACCCAATAAATGACCAGATGCTTTTTAAATAAAAATGGACATTTGGTACTATGGATAACTAATTTTTTCCATTAATCATGAAAAAAATATTTCTGCTCAAAAAGCAGACTTGGTTGTTGTAGTTATGTTTTTCTTTTTGAAAGATGTCAGGAAGAATTTTTGATGCAGCGGTTTGATTATTAAACATGTTACATGCAATCTTGGAAATGTTTATTCACATGGATGTGGTTGCAGTAATCATATGCATCTTATCAGATTGATTTCATTCAGCTGGAATTAACTTTCAATTGCCAAAAATTGGAGATATTGCGAAAAATATGAAATAATGAGAACTGGCCGTGCAGATAAGTCAAAAACATAGAAAAGAATAATTTTTGTAAGTAAATTACTACAACTTCTGTGATTTTAAATTTTCAGATTTGTGGCATTGTAGGTTTCAACCTTGACCAGTGGTGATATTCAACATTTGAATTTTGGGATCTAGTTATTACACTGACTTTCTTCTAGCCAGCATTTATTTCCAAATCAACATTGCCAAAATAGATGTAAAAGCAAAATAGTGAAGATGTTGGAGATCTGAAATGAAAATGCTAGAAATACTCAGCAGTGTCTGTAGAGAGAAACCAAGTTAACATTTCAAGTCAAATGATGACCTTTCATCTGCCTGACCTGAACATTTCCAGCATTTTCTGTTTTTGCGAACATAGATTATCTGGTCATTTATCTCTTGTTTGTAGGACTTTGCTGTATTTCCCAAACTTGTAACAACCTTTACACTACAAAAGTACTGGGAATTCTACAGAGAGTAACTCCCCTCCTGACTCTCCAAAAAGCCTGACCATTATCTACAAAGCACAACTTAGGAGTATGATGGAATAATGTCTACCTGCCTTCATAAGCAATTCCAGTACTTAAGCAGCTGGACAATATTCAAGACAAGGCAGACAGTTTGTTCGATATCCTTCCACCACCGACGCACGGTGGCAACAGTGTGTATCATCTACAAGGTGCACCACATCAACTCTCCAAACTTCCTTTAACAACACCTTTCAAACCACAACTTCTACTACTTAGAAGAACAAGAGTAGCAGAAGTTCATATCAAAGCCACATGCCGCCCTGACTTGGAATTATAACTCCACTGTTGCTGGGTCAAAAACATGAAACTCCCAACAGCACTGAGGGTGTACCTACACCACATGGACTGCAGTGTCTTAAGAAGGTTACCACTTATCGATGGCATTTGCCATTGGGCAACAAATGCTGACCTTGTTAGCAATACTCACATCCCATTATTGGTTGGAAACATCTATCAAATCTCCCAAGGATGTGAAAAGTGTTAGATAAATGAAAATTGTTTTCTTTCATTGGATTAAGAAAGTCACTGGTGTACACCAAAGACAAATGTTGCTTTGCAGCTGCTATATGTGAGCTTTAGCATTAGCCACATTTTTATATTGCAGACACCTATCCAACGTACTTAATGATTCTTTCCTTTATCTGTATTTTGTCTCATTTTATCTTCTGTAGTTATTTACCTGGTATTTTCAATACACAAATTGAGAGCTGAAATGCTATGTGGTTTCACTGCCTCTGGGAAAAACATTTGGACATTATTACAAATCTTCCACAATGGATGAGCTGCCTGTGGGACTGGTGCTAGCAGCTTGCTACCACTATCGTAATGAGACCGAGACCGGTGAACTAATTCACCATGGTCCTGTTACCAGACTCATTAGATGCAAAGTTTCACTTTGATTAAGGCATAATCTAATTTTTTGATAACTGAAACCATTTTGTTGATCATTATGATCCTGGCTCATTGATGCTGATCTTTTGGAATTCAAATTAAAACGAGGGAGTTGCAATGGTTCTAATGTATGGAAGTCAATATTTATTTTAAAACTAAATTTCGTAATGGGACTTCGGACTAGTGTTGATAGTTTCAATCTTTTCTTTCTCTCTCTCAGTAATCTCACTCGTTTGTTCTGGGCCGAGCACATGTCTGTTCATAGAATTTGGCAATTTTTTTTTCCAAAATGAACGTCTTGTCAATACAGGTCTTCAAGCATTTGTATAACTTGGTAGATTGCACTTATGCTATAGGAGATGTGAAGATCAAGTGGCATGAGACTACTTTCTGGATCAAATTTTACGCCGCCTGTCATTAGCATGATCCATAGAGTTATGTCATCCATTAAAAAGGAGTTACCATAATAGCTCATTGTTCTCTTCCCTGCACCAATCGTCCATAGCAATGTAGAGCAAATAAAATGTGTTATTCAGCTTACTGATGAAGTTCATGTTTTGAACAGGTTTACTTATCTTTGAAAGTTGAATTTCATTTTGCTGCCTCGTGTAAAAAAACTTTGAAAATTAAATTATGGTGAAATTCTCTTTAAGTTTTACATCACAAACCAAAATCCATGCAGTTTAATAAAAAGCTTGCAACTAATGCTTCAATAGTTTTGAGTAAAAGAGTGAAAAGGACAACTTAATTGTGTCTACCCTATCTGATGCATTTTAATTAAACTGAACAATTCTTTTGTTTGTACATCTCAACATGATCATATTAAGTGAGCATAATTCCATCAGAGAATGTTAATAGATTTGTTTCAACTTTTTTTATTAAAAGTTCATTTGACCCAAAACCAAAATGTAAGGCACTGCTGCTGAAATGATGCTCTTTACTTGTATTTACTGGAATTGATAAACTTTATTTGCACTAATTATGTCATGCATCAGTAAATACATTGTACAACAATTTAAGCACAATTGATTTTCAGTTTCATAATATAAATGAAAAAAAAAGAGAAATATGAAATCATTGTGCAAGATTTAAGCTCATAGCTTCCTAAAATGTTGCACAATTACTGGTATGTATATCAGAAATGTCTATTATTAATCAGTATATTACTAAGTAGTTATAGAAGATGATGTGGAGATGCCAGTGTTGGACTGGGTTGGGCACAGTAAGAAGTCTCACAACACCAGGTTAAAGTCCAACAAGTTTATTTGGTAGCACAAGCTTTCGGAGTGCTGCTCCTTCAGCAGGCGAGTGGTGAGTTGGGTTCACAAACAGGGCATATATGGACACACTCAATTGGTTGGAATGTGGGTCTTAACAGGTAATCAAGTCTTTACAGGTACAGACAATGCAAGTGGAGAGAGGGTTAAAGAGGTGTGAATTGTCTCAAGCCAGGACAGTTAATCAGATTTTGCAAGCCCAGGCAAGTCGTGGGGGTTACAGGTAGTGTGATATGAACCCAAGATCCCGGTTGAGGCCATCCTCATGATGTGGAACTTGGCTATCAGTTTCTGCACGGCGATTCTGTCTTGTCGTGTGTCTTGAAGGGCGCCTTGGAGAACACTTACCCGAAGATCGGAGGCTGAATGCCCTTGACTGCTGATGTGTTCTCCAACAGGAAGGGAACACTCCTGCCTGGTGATTGTCGAGCAGTGTCCATTCGTCCATTGTAGTAGAGTTTGTATGGTCTCGCCGATGCCTCGGGACATCCTTTCCTGCAGCGTATCAGGCACAGTAAGAGTTTTAACAACACCAGGTTAAAGTCCAACAGGTTTATTTGGTAGCAAATGCCATTAGCTTTCGGAGCGCTGCTCCTTCGTCAGATGGAGTGGATATCTGCTCTCAAACAGGGCATACAGAGACACAAAATCAAATTACAGAATACTGATTAGAATGCGAATCTCTACAGCCAACCAGGTCTTAAAGATACAGACAATGTGAGTGGAGGGAGCATTAAGCACAGGTTAAAGAGATGTGTATTGTCTCCAGCCAGGACAGCCAGTGAGATTCTGCAAGTCCAGGAGGCAAGCTGTGGGGGTTACTGATAGTGTGACATAAACCCAAGATCCCGGTTTAGGCCGTCCTCATGTGTGCGGAACTTGGCTATCAGTTTCTGCTCAGTGACTCTGCACTGTCGTGTGTTGTGAAGGCCGCCTTGGAGAACACTTACCCGAATATCAGAGGCTGAATGCCTGTGACCACTGAAGTGCTCCCCCACAGGGAGAGAACAGTCTTGCCTGGTGATTGTCAAGCGGTGTTCATTCATTCATTGGGGAAACCATGCAGATGCTACGACAATGTACCATGCCTTGGGACATCCTTTCCTGCAGTGTATCAGGTAGACAACGTTGGCCGAGTTGCAAGAGTAGGTACCGTGTACCTGGTAGATGGTGTTCTCACGTGAGGTGATGGCATCCGTGTTGATGATCTGGCACGTCTTGCAGAGGTTGCTGTGGCAGGGTTGTGTGGTGTCGTGGTCACTGTTCTCCTGAAGGCTGGGTAGTTTGCTGCGGACAGTGGTCTGTTTGAGGTTGTGTGGTTGTTTGAAGGCAAGAAGTGGGGGTGTGGGGATGGTCCGAACGGAGAAGCTACGACATTTTCGGAGCCTTCGACGTGTCATCGATGAAGACGAACATCTCGCCAGGGCTTGGACGGCCACATGGCCTACTCCTGCTTCAAGTTCCTTTGTTTCTATGTAATGTTCAACCAAAGCCTCTCAGTGAGGCACCAAACAACTTTATAACATCTCCCCACAATTTTCCTAGAGTTAGGACAGCTTCTCAAGAACTCATGGTTCATGGCACTTCAGAGATTTTGTGCACTATACTCTGGATGAGGGACTCTTTTGAAACATAACTATAAAAGGTCTTACCCATAACCCCCAGCCCATGCCAATTCATGCCCCTCCCCCACCTCCATGGCCCCTCATACCCTCCATGCCATCCCAAGCCCCTCCACCCACCCACAGTGGCCCCTCATTCCCTCCATGCCAACTCAAAGCATTTCTATGCACATTCACCCAGTATACATTTTGTACAGAACCAATGAACCCTATAGGAACAATGGCAGGGAAGAAGAAAGTTTTAAAAAGCCATTCATAACCTTCTATAAAATACTGCTATTATCACAATCCTATGAAAGTGTCAATCAACTACAGTTTTCACTATCATCAGCAGAAACTATAAGCATTTGACACCTCTTTGTCTTGTGTAAATAAACAATGAGTCATTGACAAAAGAGAGCTCATTAAAAAAATCTGTCAATCAAGCAATATATTCCCTTGTGTTCAGCTGTTTCAACAAACTAATGGAAGTCTGAGCTCTCAAATCAAGTCTATACATGCTGGGTGGATAGGGTAGGTAAATAAACACACAATTTAATCATCTTGCCATCATCATCATCTTGTTCCCAGCCTATACTTTCAATTTAGTAATAATGACTGATGGTGAAAATAACAAAGTTATATGATTACATTTGCTAATATTAAGAAAACAAGAAGTGAACAATGCAGAATAGGCACTGATGTCAATCATTTTATGGCATCCAATACAAGATTAATTTTACTATGTAAACATGACCAAAATAAATATACAATATGCAAATGGCGCTTTGCTCAATTTTCATTTTAAATCATCAACAACTGAAGATCTAATATTAAATATTGCAACCTCTATGAAGTTTTCAAAAATCAGGGAAACGAAATTTAAACACGCTTTTAAATAAATAATTTTGGTACAGAGATTTAATGATTTCCTCTCCTTCATTACAGTTCATCATTTGATTTTGGTTCTTGGTTTCAGGATCTATGCATTTTCGTCATGAATCAATCACTCGGAGTCACTGAAGCATGGTGTCTGATTTAACTAACCTTTGAATCATCCCTACCAGTAAAGAATGGGGAAATGCTCTAAGCTCCAGCTCATCTTCCTATCAGCAAGCTGAGATTGAGAACTCACCAGTTAGCCAAATGACAAACGTTATCCATATTCCCATATTAGGCCATCAGTAAGACAAAGATACACACTCGATAACCCTTTCAAATCATTAACATACAACAGCTGTATTATACGCTGCTCAGATCCAATATATACATACTGAGCAAAAACGAAGACATTTATTCGCGACAGGACAAACTTACATGTGCTTTAGAAATCTTTGATAGATCTAAATGGTTTTAATGAAGTAAAGCCAGAACACGTTTTTGTTTTATTCTAGACTCTTTCTGCATACTTATGCCAATCCTCTATCAAATTAATGCAAATTAGTAATCTACTTACAAAGATATACATGTCTAATATGTATATATTAATAGCTACAAAATCCACTGCACACCATTCATAATATTTACCACAATACCATACATCAAGCTGTTCTCCTTTTTGCCGGACATGCGTATCAAGGTATGCAGTTTCTCGGCCTTGTTTATTACAATATCACATACTTGGTGTGAGTTGCAAGTTTCCTCCTTTATAACTACAGTAAGAAGTCTCACAACACCAGGTTAAAGTCCAACAGGTTTGTTTGGTAGCACGAACTTTCAGAGCACTGCTCCTTCATCAGGTGAGTGGCAAGTTGAGTTCGCAAACAGGGCATATATAGACATAAACTCATCTGCAAGATAATGGTTGGAATGCGACTCTTAACAGGTAATCAAGTCTTTACAGGTGCAGACAATGCGAGTGGAGAGAGGATTAAGCACAGGTTATAGAGGTGTGAATTGTCTCAAGCCAGGACAGTTAGTAAGATTTTGCAAGCCCAAGCAAGTCATGGGGGTTACAGGTAGTGTGACATGCCGCCCCCTCCCCCCAATGTCCCTTTAGCTCCTAGAGCTATATCTAATTTCTTCTTGAAATCAGACAACTGTGGTAGTGAATTCCACATATTCACCACCCTCTGGGTGAAGAAATTTCTCCTCGCATCAGTTCTAAAAGGTTTTTACCCCTTATCTTCAAACTATGAACTCTCGTTCTGGACTCCCCCAACATTGGGAACATTCTTTCTGAATCTACTCTGTCTAACCCTGTTAGAATGTTATAAGTTTCTATGAGGTCCCCTTTCATTCTTCTAAATTCCAATGAATACAATCCTAACCGACTTAATCTCTCCCAAGACCCAGACCAGCAACTACTATGCCAATGTCAGTTGACTTTGTTTCAGAATTATCTGCAGAATCTTTATACATGCTTAAGGATGTCATCTGGTCATTCAGTTTGTTTTGCAAACTTTCTTCCATGGTCACTGTTTGTACCTTATACTTGTTCAATTTATTTGTTAGATTTTCAGTCTGTTTCTTAGAATTTTCCTTTTCTGCTTTTGAAGTCTGGATTTGCATCCATACTGTGCATCTCAACTTTCATGCTCTTCAGATTGGATTGCAGTTCAAGAATTTCTTTGCACTTTTCACGAATAAGTTCCAACATTTCATCAATTTTGGTTGTTAATTCTGCATTCAGCCAAATGTTCTGAATCATCAGTAATTTATTTACCTGTTCCAAGCATTTTTCATGGTGTTTAATAGGTATTTATGATGCTAGAAGTTTATCAAATTCTAATTTTTCATTAGCAAACTCTCCTTTATATGTGAAAGTTGGTCCTCTATGTTGAATAGTTTTTTCCAAACAGAGCCTAATTCTTGTGTGCTTTCCTTCAAGCGCAGTCTTTAATTTTACTTTTGCTAGTTGTTTCTGAGACTCTTCACACTTATTTGTGAGCACTTAGACTTTCTCTTGCAACTGTTCAACTTTTCTTCACATTATCCTTCATCAATCGAGGGATTGAGTTTAGGAGTCGGGAGATAATGATGCAGCTTTATGAGACCCTCGTCAGACCCCGCTTGGAGTACTGTGCTCAATTCTGGTCGCCTCATTACAGGAGGGATGTGGAAATGATTGAAAGGGTGCAGAGAAGATTTACAAGGATGTTGCCTGGATTGGTTGGCATGCCTTATGAGGATAGGCTGAGGGAGCTCGGTCTTTTCTCCTTGGAGAGACGAAGGATGAGAGGTGACCTGTTAGAGGTGTACAAGATGTTGAGAGGTATAGATCGGGTAGATTCTCGGAGGCTTTTTCCCAGGGCTGAAATGGCTGCTACGAGAGGACACAGGTTTAAGGTGCTGGGGAGTAGGTACAGAGGAGATGTCAGGGGTAAGTTTTCCACTCAGAGGGTGGTGGGTGAGTGGAATCGGCTGCCGTCAGTGGTGGTGGAGGCAAACTCGATAGGGTCTTTTAAGAGACTTCTGGATGAGTACGTGGGACTTAATAGGATTGAGGGTTATAGGTAAGCCGCTATATAAGCCTAGATAGGTAGGGACATGACCGGCGCAACTTGTGGGCCGAAGAGCCTGTTTGTGCTGTATTTTTTCGAAGTTCTATGTTCTATTATGGGGTTTTGATTTTCATTTCAGCCAGATCATTTTCCAATAACTCAGCGGTTCCTAGTAAGCTTGAGGCATCCATTGCTTTTTCATTTAGCTTTTTGATATTTAGCATCATCAGATTCACTTTTTCTAACCTTATTTCTGCCTGTAATGTAGCTTTGTCCTTGTCCTTCATTTTGGTTTTACTGTTGACCAGGTTTGGCTGTGGCGGAGTCTCAACTTGTTTCAGTTCTGTAATTGTGCTACTCTCAGCTTCATTATCCCATTGCAGCTTGAAAAGCTATGGCTTTTCCTTTCAATGTCTCTTCTCCATTCAGTTGGTTCTTCAGCTCTTCATAGAATCAGAATTGTTGTGTCACAGAAGGAGGCCATTTGACCCATTGTGTCTGTACTGGTTCTCCAAATGGGTTTTATGACTTATTGCCAATCTCTTGCCTTTTCCCCCATTCCCGTACACAGTGGGCCCTATTTTACCATTTTGATTCTAAGTGCTGGGCGTACTTGAATCTGGGAGTGTTTCAGATCCGACTTTTAGACCCATTCTGAGGTGCCCCCATACGCACTCTGCCTGCACAAATATCAACGAGTCGGAATCACGCTGCATAAACCTGTGGGTGGGGATTAATGCGCCCGAAACCCTGCAACTCTGATCGGCGCCTAAAATTGCACATGCGCAGAAAAAAAAGATAGAATGCTGCTCCACTACCACATCCCTCTCGGGCCAGATAGTGCCACCCCCACCCCCCCACTGATCTCAGGCAGAGTAGCAGCGGTGCCCCCCCCCCCCCGATCTCAGGCAGAGTGGCAGTGGACCCACCCCTCCGCCCCCCCACCCCGATCTCCAGCAGAGAGCCGTCGGACGCTAGGCACTTACCTCCTCACTAACCCTCACTGGTGGTGTGCCCGAATTGGACTTTTATGGGGTAAGTTTTCCACTCAGAGGGTGGTGGGTGAGTGGAATCGGCTGCCGTCAGTGGTGGTGGAGGCAAACTCGATAGGGTCTCCGATATGCATCTCCGAAGTACAGCCCTACATGGTTTGTTCCAGCTTCTTAGACACAGAGCCTATCATTATATAACTCTTTACATATAGATATGAGTTATTAATAAACATTTGATATTCAACTGTACAACCAGCTTTGATGAGATATTCAAAACCATTGATAAATATTTTAAACTCTAAGTTGTAGAGAGTACAGTCATTAGAAAAAGGTCAAGAACATCCTCAATAAAGCATTCAACAGCAAGGAGACCTCAAGGTGAGGGAGACAGGCAACCCCAGGATGAGGGAGACAGTACCTAAAGAAGCCACAAGATAATCACAGATTATCACAGATAATTTGCATGTATTTAAATTGACTTAATGGGCTGCATGCCCAATTTTACATTATACTTTGGTACTGTTCTCCAGTCCCACTTTAACCCTTGTGCTGCTGAACACCCTATACTACAGCTGGGATATGCCAACCCTCATGATGAGTTGGCCAGATTGGATTACATATGGGTCATGCGATCCGATCATCTGAACTCACTGCCCACACCCTTTTCCTGTGTTAGCAAAAATTTAGCAGTGCTGGTAATGGGGGCAGGAATCCTGGAATCCAGTGCCATCCACTATTTCTATATGACTCTGCGAAAATCCAGCCCACTTGGATCAACTTCATAATCATGTTGATGGCGCTTGATAACTCTCTGCACCTCTCATTATCCTATTGGACTACTTAATTAAAATCTTGGCTTAGTCACAGACCTCTAACGCATTTCTGGAACAATCAAAAACATTATCTTTGGCCTTCGCTATAAACCTTACTCTCTGTTCAATCGTTTGATTCCCATCTGCAATGGCTTAGGCCTAACCAGACCACTTGTAATCTTAATTTTTTTCTTGAATCTGAATTGAATTTTAGACCTCGTATTCTCTCCATGGGTAGCGCAGTGCCCCTGAGGAGCTTCATTGGAGAGGAGTTTAGTTGGGGCAAGAAGGGACACGCCCCTTTTTATGTTACCAGCTGCCTTATGAAAAGTTTAAAAGCCCAGTCTGAATGTTAGTGAATGGGTGAGTGGGTGAATGAGTGAATAGGTAGGTGGTAGGGTGGATGAGGTGGGTAGGTGGTAGTGTCTGTAAAATGGGTAGGTTGGATCACTGGATGGCATTGGTAAGATGGGTAGATGGATAGGGTGGGCGAGGTGTGTACATGGGTGATTGGGTCAGGACAGTGGAGCAGTCAGATTTGGTCAGGGAGGGTAGTTGGGTGGTTGCAAGGGTAATTGGGTGATTGGGAGGAGTGGTCATGTTGACGGAGTAGTTAGATCTGGTCGGGGGGGATAGTTAGTTTGTTGGAAGGGATAATCAAGCAGTAGTTCGGTTGGGGATCTCAGCCGTGTGCTGCACTGCATTCCTTCCACACTCAGTCACTTCTTTTGGAGAGTTGGGAGCTTTGTGCCGGTACCCCGATCTTGCAGTGCACTGCACTCCCTCCCCACGGACATTGGGACCCGCACTCATTGGTGGCTCATCCCCCACCTCCCTCCCTGGCACGGTTCGTAGGCATTGGGGCCCTCCCAATGGGTCTCCCTGTGAACATCTGACATGTCCCTGTCCCCCCCCCCCATCAGAATCCCCAATTTTCCCCCCAATCAAGACTGCCTTTGAGATCCACCATTGCACGACCCCACCCCCTGTTGGATCACTCCCATACAACACCCCCCCCCCCCGATCACTCCCATACAACACCCCCCCCCACCCCACTCCCGATACTGGTACACTGGCGGTACCCAACTGGCTACTGCTGGGCTGTCCGGTGGCCACTACTGGGTACCCCTGGGGTGCCAGTTGTTGGGCACCACCAGTGTGCCAGGTGCACTCAGCCAGATGGGCACTGCCTAGCCATGCCCCCCAATCACCCAGGGACTTCAGTGATTTCCAAGCTAAGTGGCATGACCATTGCGCCAGGCCACTGAATGCAGACCAGTACTGATTCTTGCCATTATCGCGCTGTACCCGAAGGCCAGTAAAATCCGTGTGTTGGGATTTGAACAAGCTATGCATAGAAATCATAGAAACCCTACAGTACAGAAAGAGGCCATTCGGCCCATCGAGTCTGCACCGACCACAATCCCACCCAAGCCCTACCCCCATATCCCTACATATTTTACCCACTAATCCCTCTAACCTATGCAGTCTCAGGACACTAAGGGGCAATTTTAGCATGGCCAATCAACCTAACCCGCACATCTTTGGACTGTGGGAGGAAACCGGAGCACCCGGACGAAACCCACGCAGACACGAGGAGAATGTACAAACTCCACACAGACAGTGACCCAAGCCGGGAATCGAACCCAGGTCCCTGGAGCTTTGAAGCAGCAGTGCTTCTAATCGGCCTAGGCGTGATCAGGTTTGTACCATTAGGAAGGGGCCGGGAAACTCGCTAACTGGCGCCAGGTGTGGAATGGACATTTAGGCCCGCACGCTATTCTCCGGGTCTGGCACAGTCTACACAACAGTGTGGCGAGGTCACAGAATCACCCCCATGGTTCCCACGAGAGACGTACAAGATCCAAGCTGACAAGAAAAGGCATTGCACCTGATTTTGGCCATGATCTGATGCTTGATTTTAGCGAGATTGAGGTTATTTGCTGGACCTTCAGCTGTCTGCAGAGCTGCTTTCTTGCTCTCGAGTTGGGTTGCTGTTTCAGGTTCAGAAAAGCTCTGCACTTGAACTTATCAGCTCCTGAATCTCCTTGTCACTTTCATCGAATCAGTCTTGGTGCTTCCTTGTTGAGTGGCCAAGGATCTCTTTGCTGGTGCTTATTTGGAAGGCATTGAGGATAGACCAGCTGCTGTAAACACTCCACATCTCTGGTTCATTGGGAGGCATCAGGTTGGCAGTGAGGCATTGGCTGAATAGGGTTCTCATAGGGCAGCATGGTGGCACAGTGGTTGGCACTGCTGCCTCACAGCACCAGGGACCTGGGTTTGATTCCCGGCTTGGGTCACTGTCTGTGGAGTTTGCACGTTCTTCCCGTGTCTGTGTGGGTTTCCTCCGGATGCTCCGGTTTCCTCCCAAAGTCCAAAAGATGTGCTGGTTAGGTGCATTTACCTGAACAGGTGCCAGAGTGTGGCGACTAAGGGAATTTCACACTAACTTCAGTGCAGTGTTAATGTAAGCCTTACTTGTGACTAATAAATAATCTTTACTTTGTCAGGGTCTTGCAGTACCTCAGCTTTGATTTTTCTGCTGCATTGTTTCTGTTGCTGTTACTGCTGTGGGACTACATTAATGTTGATTTTTTAAAAAGTGCTTGGAGAGCAGCTCATTTTTCAGTTTAAAAATGGATGTGGACAGCAGCAGAGACTTTAGTTTGAAAAGGGAGACACAGGGAAAAGCAAGCATTTGGTTGAATTGGTTGTTACTCTACTACTGGCTGTTTGGTAGGAATCTGCTAAGTGGTTATGCAGGATAGCAGAAATTTGTGATCAGAATATATGAAAAATTGCGGAGTGTAAAGGAAGAATGGTCTCTTGCCTCACAGGTGGAATGTTTACTTAGTTGAAATTGTGATTTATTAAATATGGCACTTGTGGAGCAATTCTGCTATTGCCAGTTATTCAGAATACTTTTATTCTTAGAAACAAAAGTAACAAACATGTAGGGATGAATAAATTGAGAGAAATACTTTGTGTAAAATTAATTTTAAATAAGACAGTAATTCTTAATTGCAAGGTACACAGATGAGCTATTGCAGTGTTGTTGGGTGCAAAAGAAATTGCTTTTATTTAGCATCTTTCATGTCCTCAGGAAGTTCCAACAGTGACTTTTAAATTGTGGTCACTATGGTTCTGTAGGCAAATATTAGATTGCTAGCCTCTCTAACAGTATAGAAATAATAGTTTGTTCTATGTTTGGTGCTATTTGGAACACTAGTTGAAGGAAATATAGAACCATAGAAAATTACAGCTCAGAAACAGGCCTTTTGGCCCTTCTTGTCTGTGCCGAACCATTTTTTGCCTAGTCCCACTGACCTGCACTTAGACCATATCCCTCCACACCCCTCTCATCCATGAACCCGTCCAAGTTTTTCTTAAATGTTAAAAGTTGTAAAAAATGTAAAACATTTACCACTTTATCCGGCAGCGCATTCCACACTCCCACCACTCTCTGCGTGAAGAAGCCCCCCCTAATATTCCCTTTAAACTTTTCTCCTTTCACCCTTAACCCATGCCCTCTGGTTTTTTTTCTCCCCTAGCCTCAGCGGAAAAAGCCTGCTTGCATTCACTCTATCTATACCCATCAAAATCTTCTACACCTCTATCAAATCTCCCCTCAATCTTCTACGCTCCAGGGAATAAAGTCCCAACCTATTCAATCTCTCTCTGTAACTCAGCTTCTTCATGTGTTGGCTAGAAGAAGGTCTCTGCTATTCTTCAGTTCCAGCAGGAATATTGTATTGGGCTTCAGTTTAATGCTTCACTTTTAATAATAATATCTCTGATATTACAGCACCCCCACAGTGTTACACTGAAGAGTAGATTACATTGTTAAATTTCTGATGTCAGTCATGAACACAAACCTTTGACTCAGAGGCAGGCCTTCCAGCATTGAACCAAGGCTATCAATTAGTTGAATAGATTGTGAACAAAGAACAATACAGCACAGCAACAGGCTCTTCGGCGCTCCAAGTCTGCGCCGCTCATGTGCCCAACTAGACCATTCATTTGTATCCCTCTATTCCCAGTCTGTTCATGTGGCTATCGAGATAAGTCTTAAATGATCCCAGCGTGTCCGCCTCAATCATCTTGCTTGGCAGTGCATTCCAGGACCCCACCACCCTCTGTAAAATACGTCCCCCTGACATCTGTGTTGAACCTTGCCCCCCTCACCTTGAACCCGTGACCCCTTGTGTTCGTCACCCCCGACCTGGGAAAAAGCTTCCCACTGTTCACTCTATCTCTGCCCTTCATAATTTTATACACCTCTATTAGGTCGCCACTCATCCTCCGTCTTTCCAGGGAGAAAACCCCAGTTTACCCAATCTCTCTTCATAGCTAAGGCCCTCCATACTAGGCAACATTCTGGCAAACCTTTTCTGTACTCTCTCCAAAGCCTCCACGTCCTTCTGGTAGTGTGGCGACCAGAACTGGATGCAGTATTCCAAATGTGGCCTAACCAACGTTCTATACAGCTGCAACATCATATGCCAACTTTTATATTCTATGCCCCATCCAATAAAGGCAAGCATGCCATATGCCTTCTTGACCACCCTCTCCATCTGTGCTGTTACCTTTAAGGATCTGTGGACTTGTACACCCAGGTCCCTCTGTGTGTCTATGCTCCTGATGGTTCTGCCATTTATTGTATAGCTCCCCCTGACATTAGATCTACCGAAATGCATCACTTCGTATTTATCTGGATTAAATTCCATCTGCCATTTCTCCGCCCAATGTTCCAGCCTATCTATATCCTGTTGTATTCTCTGACAATGTTCATCACTATCCGCAACTCCAGCAATCTTTGTGTCGTCCGCAAACTTACTGATCACACCAGCTACATCTTCCTCCAAATCATTTATATATATCATAAACAGCAGAGGTCCCAGTACAGAGCCCTGCAGAACACCACTAGTCATGATGTGGAGATGCCGGCGTTGGACTGGGATGAACACACTAAGAGTTTTAACAACACCAGGTTAAACTTTAACCTGGTGTGGTGAAAACTCTTACTGTGAACACCACTAGTCACAGACCTCCAACCGGAAAAAGACCCCTCCACTGTTACCCTCTGTCTTCTATGGCTAAGCCAGTTCTCTACCCACCTAGCTAGCTCATATTTTATCCCGTGAGATTTAACCTTTTGCACCAGCCTGCCATGTGGGACCTTGTCAAACGCTTTACTAAAATCCACATAGACGACATCCACGGCCCTTCCCTTGTCAATCGTTTTTGTCACCTCCTCAAAAAACTCAATCAAATTTGTGAGGCATGACCTCCCTCGTACAAAACCATGCTGTCTATCGCTAATGAGATTATTCAGTTCTAAATGCGCATATATCTTATCTCTAAGAATCTTCTCCAACAATTTCCCTACCACGGACGTCAAGCTCACCGGCCTATAATTACCCGGGTTATCCTTGCTACCCTTCTTAAATAATGGGACCACATTTGCTATCCTCCAATCCTCTGGGACCTCACTTGTGTCCAGCGAAGAGACAAAGATTTCTGTTAGAGGCCCAGCAATTTCATCTCTTGCCTCCCTGAGGAGGCTAGGATAGATGCCATCCGGCCCTGGGGATTTGTCTGTCTTAATGTTTCCTAAAAAACCTAACACTTCCTCCCTTGTAATTGAGAAATTTTCTAATGGGCCAACACATCTCTCTGAGACACCACCAGTCAACATGTCCCTCTCCTTTGTGAATACTGATGCAAAGTATTTGTTTAGGATCTCTCCTACTTCCTTTGGTTCTAAGCATAATTCCCCTCCTTTGTCCCTGAGAGGTCCGATTCTTTCCCTAACAGCCCTCTTGTTCCTAACGTATGTGTAAAATGCCTTAGGATTCCTCTTAATCTTGTCTGCCAAGGACATTTCGTGACCCCTTTTTGCCCTTCTAACTCCCTGTTTGAGTTCTTTTCTACTTTCTCTGTATTCCTCCAGTGCTCCATCTGTTTTTAGCTGCCTGGACCTCGTGTATGCCTCTTTTTTCTTTTTGATTAGACCCAGTTTCACTGGTTACCCACGGCTCCCGAATCCTACCTTTCCTATCCTTCCTCTTTCCAGGCACATGCCTGTCCTGCAGTCCTATCGACTGCTCCTTAAAAGACTCCCACATGCCAGATGTGGATTTACCCTCAAACAGCCTCTCCCAATCAACAGCCACCAAATCCTGCCTAATCCGGCTGTAGTTAGGCTTCCCCCAATTCAGCACCTTACCCATAGGACAACACTCATCTTTTTCCATTACTATCCTTAAATTTACAGAATTATGGTCAGTATTTGCCACATGTTCCCCTACTGAAACTTTGATGACCTGATCGGGCTCATTTCCTAGTACTTGGTCCAGTATAGCCCCCTCTCTAGTTTGACTGTCAACATATTGTTCCAAAGAACCTTCCTGTACGCATTTTATAAATTCTTCCCCGTGGTATTCATTGTGGTATGAAGGTTGCTGAGTTTTGTTTCTTGGCTTAGCCTGTATAGAAGGATTTCTCTGGAATTGAGCAGAAGACTGAGACCAAACATGAAAGGCAGCATTTGGAAATAGCTATTGTACACGGTTTGCCATACAATGGGTTTAATGAGAATATTAGGAACAAGTACATTGGGCAGAATTTTCCCAAAAAGTGTCAGCGTCAGATTCTGACTGAAAAATGTCGTGATTCTATCCAGCGAAACAGCCAGATTTTCTCTCCAGATCATCTGATACTCTGTCAAAAAAAAAACAGGGGGGTGG
Organism: Mustelus asterias; assembly: GCF_964213995.1. Taxonomy (NCBI): domain Eukaryota; kingdom Metazoa; phylum Chordata; class Chondrichthyes; order Carcharhiniformes; family Triakidae; genus Mustelus; species Mustelus asterias. The sequence goes on from NC_135818.1 coordinate 34,586,727, forward strand.
CATGTCTTGTGCCATCATACCTGAGGGTCAGGGCCTAATGACACTGGCAGGGCTGGTTCCATGGAGGCACCCTGATTGCAATGTTAACAGATGCCCCGCCCCCCCCCCCCGCCACCATGGTCGTTGGGACACGCCTGACAATGTTCGCCACAGTCAACCCCTCCTGCATCTTCTACAGTACAAAATTCAGTACATTTCTACCTCTCTTCAGCCCTGAAGAAATCATATAGACTTGAAATGTTAACTTTGTTTATCTCTCCATAGATACTGCCAGACTTGTTAAGTTTTTCCAGCATTTCCTGTTTTTACCTCAGGAACCATGGTGAGCTGAATTTAAATAAAGTTCTAACTGTCTATTGCAGACATAACTATATATTTTTTAAAAACTCCAAGTTAATAATATTTAAATCCATTCAAGTACTTAATCCCTGAGGAACCAACTATTTGTATTTATAGTCCCACGTCAAAGACAGCTAATCTCACTTGCAGTTGTCAATCAGACTGTGACCTTACAGGTCTGCCTGCCCCCCCCTCCCCCCCACAACAGTGATAATCATAGGTATGGAAGCAGTCAAGGAACAATATTCATCCACTGATAACCCGCTGGCTCACAGAAAGAGAACTAGGAAGCATCATTTTTTTCTCTTTCTACTGCACGTTGATTTTTTTATTCAAATGGAAGGATCTGGGGATATAAGTGATTTGACATTCTTTTCTGCTTTTATCAATCTCAAAGTGGGACCTCGCTTCTCACAAAGGGGTACCTGAGCTCTTGCACCATTTCCTCAAAGGCCTAAGGCACACAAGTCATGTTTTGGAAATCTCACTAATGAAATTTGGCCCTGTTTGAAGGCACTTTTAAATGTATAGTTGCTTCTGTGAACCACCTGTGCAAAGTATAACTAGCCCCATTTTCAGACCCCTTCTTCCCCCACCCCCTCACCAGCGAAAATTGTGGGGATAGGACCTCTTAAATTATGCTCTCGTGATGTTTTGGTTAAGACAGAATAAAAGAATAGCAATTTTGTGAAGTTAAGAAGCTTTATTTTGTGAGGACATAGGACGTTTTCAAGCTTAGTGTCACAAGTAGGCTTTCATTAATACTGCAATGCAGTCACTGTGAAAATCCCCTCGTCGCCACACTCCGGCACCTGTTCAGCTACACTGAGGGAAAATTTAGCATGGCCAATGCACCTAATCAGCACATCTTTTGAACTGAGGGAGGAAACTGAAGCACCTGGAGGAAACCCACGCAGACACAGGGAGAATATGTGGACTCCACGCAGGCAATGACCCAAGTCGGAATCGAACCCAGGTCCCTGGCACTGTGAGGCAGCCGTGCTAACCACTGTGCCACCGTGCGTATGATCTAAATTATCTACCTAGTATACAGGGGATAACACATTTATGGAATGTTAAACATGTAACAGGTCAGGTAGTATCTTTGGAGAGAATAAATGGATCAGTGCTTTGGATGCGGCTCTTTAGAAAGAGAAGTAAAAGATGAACAAGCATATTAACAGAAACAGAAAATAATCATGAAGTATCTGTGTAATGATTGAATGGATCACCCAGTGAGGTAGTGGAAAATGCCTCAAAGCAGTTAAGGATATGAAAGAAACAAAATATGTGAGCAGCTAAGGCTGGTAGAGCATAACTCGAGGAATAGAGAAGGAAATGGGTGAGATGGAACCCACAAGTATGCAGATCAGCCTGAATAAAAAAATTAGAAAATTCTGCCAAAGCAGGTTCATCAGCTTAATGTAGAGAAGGAACAAATTATTGCTGAGGTTAACACCCCAGTGCTTCCTACAAATATAGACATAGTATGATCTGCGAATACCAGGTGGAATTTTCTCTTTTTCTGACGAAGTATCATCTTTGGCAGAAAAAGCGGCGTGTAACCCATCGACTTTTCCTGCCGTATGTTTTGGCACTTGGTCAAAAAATTCCTGCAGGTGGGTCTGCTGACGTCACACAGAGCCTATCCCACCTGCAATGTCAGCCTTCAACAGATCACCACGCTGATCCCCAAAAAAATAGGTTTCCCCATCACGGACACTGGAATCACACCCCCCCCTGCACATGGCTCCATCCCTCCAGGGAATTCTCTCCCTGTGCACGTGGAAAATCCCTCACATACCTTCCCATTGGGAGCCTGCTTCCCCAGCAGGGAGCAGTGCCTGGACTGTAGGGTGGGGGAGGAAGAAGAAAAGAAGAGCAATAGTGATGGGGGATTCTTTAGTCAGAGGAGCAGACAGACATTTCTGTGGTTGAAGTCATCACTCCAGGATGGTGTGTTGCCTCTGTTGCCATGGTCAGGGATGTCACTGAATGGCTGCGAGGCATCCTGAAAGGGGACAGTGGTAAATTAGTGGTAAATTAGTGGTTTTAGTACATGTTGGCACCAATAATATGGACATCAAGAATTCTGGTAGCTAAGCAGTAGATTAAAAAGAAGAACCTTTAAGGTTGTATTCTCTGAATTACTCCCGGTACCATGAGTAGAAAAATAGGACAGATGGTTTGCGTGCCTCAAGTGTTGATGCAAGAGGGAGGGTTTTAGATTCCTGGATCACTGGGGAAGGTAGGACATGTACAAATGGGCTGGTCTGTATCTTAACCACATTGGGGCCAACATCCTTACGGGTAGGTTTTTTAGTGCTCCTGGGAGGAGTTTAAACTAGTCTGGCAGGGGGAAGGGGATCACAGAGTATTGGTAAAATAGAGACACACCATACTACAATAAAGGAAGCAAGTCAGAGTGAGTTCAGCTTTGTTGAGTGTCAAGAGAGTTAAAGCAAGGCTGGATGGTCTTTTCTTTAATGCTAGGAGTGTAATAGGCATGACTGATGAGTTAAAGGCATGGAAATATGATATTGTTGCCATCACAGAAACATGGTTGAGGGAAGGGCGGAACTGGCAACTCAATATTCCGGGGTATAAGATCTTTAGGCTAGACAGAGGAGGGTGTAAAGGGGGAGGCAGTGGAGCACTATTAATTAAGAAGTCACTAACTGCAAAATGGAGAGATGATATCTTGGAAGGTTCTTCAAACGAGGCTTTGTGGGTAGAACTTAGTAATATGAAGGGAGCAGCCACATTACTGGGAGTATGTTACAGTCCCCCAAAGAGTCAATGGGGAATAGAGAAGCAAATATGTAGACAGTTCACAGAGGTGTGTAAGAGTAATATTCAGGCAATTATACTAGGGGATTTCAACTTTCCCAACATAAGTTGGGATAGTCAGTGTTAAGGGTTTATTGGATGAAGATTTCTTGAAATCTATTTAGGGAATTCTTTTGTATCAATATGGGATGGCCCAGTGCTGGCGCTGTATTGGTTCTGGGGAATGCAGCCGGACAAGTGTTCAATGTGGCAGTGGGAAGCATTTTAGCGATAGCGGCCACAACATGGTACAGTTCAACTTTGTTATGGACAAGGAGAAAGATGGCAAAAGACAGCTTTGGACTGGGGAAGGTGGATTTAATTAAAATAAGGCAGGATTTGACCAAAGTTGACTGGGAACAGCTCCTTGCAGTTACGTCTACAGTGGAGCAGTGGGGTGGGAGGCATTCAAAAAGGAACTGGGGAGAGTACAGATCCAACATATGCCCTTTAGGGGGAAATGTTGGAGCAATAAGTTAAGGGACCTTCGATGTCAAGGACAATTCAGGACTGGATGAGGAAGAAGAAAAATGCTTTTATTTAGCAAAGGGAGTAATTTAGCTGCGTCCCGACAGCAATATAGCAAGTGTAAGAGGAAATTTAAGAAAGCAATTAGAAGAGCAAGAAGGAGGCATGTAAAAAGATATGCGAACAAGATTAGGGAGAATCCTAAAATATTTTATAAATACGTTGAAGGGAACAGATTAACCAGGGAAAAGTAAGGCCAATTAGAGACCAAGGGGCAACCTGTGTGTGAAGCTGCAGGACATTGGAAGGGTGTTAAATGAATAATTCTCTTCAGTCTTCGCTCAGGAAAAGGAGAATGTAGGTACAGTATTCAGGAAAAGGGACTGTGAGGAACTTGCACAGTTTGACATCAGAAACATGGGGGTGTTCAAGACTCTCTTGGGCTTAAAAATGGACAAATCCCCAGGCCCAGGTGAATTGTATCCCAGGTTGCTATGGGAGGCGAGGCAGGAAATTGCAGGGGCTCTGACACAAATATTTAATTCCTCTCTGGCCACAGGGGAAGTCACCTGATGAAGGAGCGAGACTCCGAAAGCTTGTGCTGCCAAATAAACCAGTTGGACTTTAACCTCGTGTTGTGAGACTTCTTACAGGGGAAGTGCCAGAGGACTGGAGGATGGCTAATGTGGTTCCACTTTTCAAGAATTGTGGTAGAGATGAACCAGGAAATTGCAGACTGGTGAGTCTCACATCAGCAGTAGGGAAACTATTGGAGAAAATTCTGAGAGAGAGAATTAATTTCCACTTGGAAAGGCCTGGGCTAATTAAGGATAGTCAGCATGGCTTTGTCAGAGGGAGGCATGCCTAACAAATTTCCTAAAAGTTTTAAAAAATGTGATCAAGTATGTGAATGACGGAATTTTCATTGATGGAGTTTATATGGATTTTAGCGAAGCTTTTGACAAGGTCCCACATGGGAGACTGACTGAAAAGGTTGAAGCACGTGGAATTCAGCAAAACTTGGCAAGATGGATGAGAAACTGGCTTAGTAATAAGACACAGAGGGTAGTGGTAGAAGGCTGTTCAAGAGACTGGCAGCCAGTGTTCAGTGGTGTACCACAAGGATCAGTACTGGGACCTTTAATGTTTCGAGTCATAGAGATTTACAGCATGGAAACAGGCCCTTCGGCGCAACTTGTCCATGCTGCCCCCTTTTTTTTAAACTACGAAGCTAGTCCCAACTGCCTGCATTTGGCTCATATACCTCTTTACCCATCTTACCTATGTAACTGTCTAAATGCTTTCTAAAATACAAAATTGTACCCACCTCTACTACTACCTCTGGCAGCTTCTTCCAGACACTTGCTACCCTCTGTGTGAAATATTGCCCCTCTGGACCCTTTTGTATTTCTCCCCTCTCACCTTAAACTTATGCCCACTAGTTTTAGATTCCCCTACCTTTGGCAAAAGATGTTGACTATCTAGCTGATCTATGCTCCTCATTATTTTATAGACCTCTATAAGATCACCCCTAAGTCTCTTAAGCTCCAGGGGAAAAAAGTCCCAGTCTTTCCAGCCTTCCCTTATAACTCAAACCATCAAGCCCCAGTAGCATCCTAGTAAATCTTTTCTGCACTCTTTCTAATTTAATAATATCCTTTCTATAATAGGGTGACCAGAACTGTGCACAGTATTCCAAGTATGGCCTTACCAATGTCTTGTACAACTTCAACAAGATGTCTCAACTCCTTTATTCAATGTTCTGACCAATGAAACTAAGCATGCTGAATGCCTTTTTCACCACTCTGTCCACCTGTGACTCCACTTTCAAGGAGCTATAAACCTGTACCACTTGATCTCTTTGTTCCGTAGCTCTCACCAACATCCTACCATTAACTAAGTCCTGTCCTGATTCGATCTACTGAAATGCATCACCTCGCATTTATCTAATTAAACTCCATGTGCCAGTCATCAGCCCACTGGCCCAATTGATCAAGATCCCATTGCAATCCTAGATAACCTCCTTCACTGTCAACTATGCCACCAATCTTGGTGTCATCTGCAAACTTACTAACCATGCCTCCTAAATTCTCATCCAAATCATTAATATAAATGACAAATAACAGTGGCACCAGCACCGATCCCCAAGGCACACTGCTGATCACAGGCCTCCAGTTTGGAAAACAACCCTCTACAACCACCCTCTGTCTTCTGTCATCAAGCCAATTTTGTATCCATTTGGCTACCTCAAAATTGGCTTGATGACAGAAGCCAGAGTGTGGTTGTAGAGGGCTGTTTTCAAACTGGAGGCCTGTGTCCAGCAGTGTGCCTTAGGGATCAGTGCTGGGTCCACTGTTGCTTGTCATTTATATTAATGATTTGGTTGAGAATTTAGGAGGCATGGTTAGTAAGTTTGCAGAGGACACCAAAAGTGGAGATTTAACCTTGCGCAACAACCTACCGTGCGGTTCCTTGCTAAAGATCATGTGGATAACACCAAGGCACTGCCCTCATCTACCTTCTTGGTTACCCTTTCAAAAAGCTCAATCAAATTTGTGAGACATATTTTTCCACTCACAAAGCCGTGCTGACTGTCCCTAACCAGTCCTTGCTTCTCTAAATGCCTGTAGATCCTGAATCTCATACTACCTTCTAATAACTTATGCACTGCAGATGTTAGGCTCACCAGCCCGTAGCTCCCAGGCTTTTCCCTGCAGCCCTTAAACAAAGACCGACTTCATATATACATCAGTGTTATAGATGAAAATGTTGGGGGAATGTTAAGCAAATTTGCAGATGACACCAAGATTAGTCGGATCTTAGTCGGAATGGAGGGATACAAAAGAATGGTCGAGTTTGGACCAGGGAGCGGCGCGGGCTTGGAGGGCCGAAGGGCCTGTTCCTGTGCTGTATTGTTCTTTGTTCTTTGTTGGATGGTTAATAATGAAGAAGGTGGTCCAAGTTTACAGGAAGTTATCGCTGGGTTGGTCAGATGGACAGAGCAGTGGCAGATGGTGTTTAACCCTGTAAAGTGTGAGGTGATGCACTTTAGAAGAAGGACCAAGATGAGTATTTAATGAATGGATACTGGAGAGCTCAGAGGAACAGATGGATGGATCTTGTGGTATCTATTCACAGATCCCTGAAGTCGGCAGAGCACATGAATAGGATCATTCAGAATGGGAAATCCTGATGATGCAAAAACTGAGAACTACTGTTGGGTTAACTGCCTCCATTGCCTTTCTCTCCAGCCAACAACGGGGGGTGAAAAATCTGTGTCACTAAGCAATAAGTCGAAATGAAAGTTTATTTTTTGGCAAGTGAACAAATGTATACCTAGAACTCGACATTGGGAATGATCCATATTCTGGGACAGGTAGATCTTAGTCCTTGATTTTAGAGGCCCCCTTAGATATCGTGAGCACTGCTGCATTATCTGGCTGTGGCTCAGCTAAGGGTTTTTTCACAAATCACTTTTTTGGTGGTAGTTTCCAGTGTTTAACTGTTGGTTAAGTTGCATAGAACTTCACCACCACAGTGGCACTGCTGCCTCACAGCGCCAGGGACCCGGGTTCGATTCCCGACTTGGGTCACTGTCTGTGTGGAGTTTGCACGTTCTCCCTGTGTCTGCGTGAGTTTCCTCCGGGTGCTCCGGTTTCCTCTCACAGTCTGAAAGACGTGCTGGTTAGGTGCATTGAACCGAGCAGGCGCCGAAGTGTGGCGACTAGGGGAATTTCACTAACTTCAATGCAGTGTTAATGTAAGCCTTCCTAAACTTTAAACTTTAAAAAAAAACTTTTGAAACCACATTTCCCTGATTGCAATCTGCCTGATGCCAGTTGCATTTAGGTCAGCCCAGTTTTATGAATGGGCCCTGAAATAGATGTTTCAGGTCTGGTCTCACTAAGTCTTGTTTCCTGTACTTAGCAATATGGCAGGCAATAAATTTCTGGTTCCTAATGTGTGTGCGTGCGTGCGCCCTGGCTACTGTACTGGAAGCTTTGACATCTATTTTACATCTTTAAAAAAGGATTAACAGCATTGAATAACTAGGCTTAAGTAACATTCCAGCAATTCAGATTAAATCAGTCTAGTTTCTTGAATTTGAGTTTTATTTTAGAAAAGATTCATTTTTTTAAATCAACAGTTGTTGTCACAAGTTGATATAGATTTTAAAAAGTCTAATTCCACAAATGGCTAGTAGTATTTGTCATCGGGTCTATGCCTTGGAAGATACTGTATTATTAAAAACAAGCTACTCGTGTTATGAAAATAAGTTACTAGCTCATATGTTTTGGATTATTATGTTTAGTTTTAGAATTAAAGCTTTAATTGTAGAAAACAGAGGGGATCTGATTGAGAAATTGATGAACAATCCTGAGGTAAATGTAATTCAAATAAGCTTGGAGTTAATTACAGTTAAAAGCTAACTTATGATTATCTTTAAGGTTCAAGTTCGCTGTTTAAACACTGGACAACTGATGACCGATTTCTGAATCACTTAATAAAGCCAGAGTGTCGACTGTTGCCTTAATAAAATAAGCTCAAAGCTAGCAATTCTGGAAAATAAACTCGATTAGCAATATAAATTATTTGTATGGGTTATAGAAACAAATTATTATGTTTCAGGTTAAATAATTTGTTTGCATTTGCTGACTGAAGCAAGCAGTTTGGTTTGATGAGACAGCTGGGGCTTTGCTTCGGTGAAGACTGCCTCTTAATGGATTAAGAGAGCCAACAGGAGTTGATCGTCAATTCGGCCTGCATTTCAAACTGAGAAAATACTAACTTCATTGTTCATTGCATGGAATGTGGTGGGCTGTATCTTAGCTCGAATTTTGTGAGGCAATAGCAGCTGGAAGATTTGCTCCAGCTTGCAGCTAGTGGGAGAAATATGCAGTGGTCTTCACTGAGCATTATGGCAGAAAGCAGAGAGGTGAGTTAGGTTGGAGCTGAGATATCCATGGTCATTTGTTCTGTAAAGGAAAATGTGGAGAGTCATATTGCCAATAGTGAATTGAAGGACCCCCAAAGAATCTTCAGAGGATAGCTGAAAGCCTGAGGGGAATTAAAGCAAATTCCAGAGGGCTGTGGCATAGTTTCTTGGTTGGTCTCAGGAAAAATGAAATACCCTTCAGGGTTTCATAAGGGAAGGGCACTCTTGTGGGAGTGGGGAAGTCAAAAGTGGAACTGAATTTCTAACATACGTTTTTATAAGCTATAAATTCCATAAGCTATAGTTTTAAGTTAATAGTGTTAGCTTCATTTAATTTATTTTTGATGTACAATTAAGTTGGTTTTGTTAAAAATGTGAAATCTTGTGACATTCTGTTGGTTAATTGATGGGTGTTTGGATTTCTTCTTTAAATGTTTACGGTGCCTAATAGGTTGTAATACTAGTTATGTTTCCTTTAATTCAGACGAGGTTTCTTAGCATCAACTTTATTTGTTTTGCTTCTAATATTTCATTGAAGTATTTACAAGTATTACAAATTTTAAACTAACTTATTTATTGATTTATTATTTAACCATTTTATTATTGGACAGGATATGAGTTTGTTTTATACACAGTTTGTCTTTCAAGTAATGTTATGTTCTTTATGCTGTATTTTTTTGTTATGCATTCATTAGGGGGGGCAAGACCTCACACTCTATACTTCCATAATTTATATCTTCATGGCTAATTTTAAAAATTGGACAGTAACTTTTTAAAATGGCTGAAGCCATCAAAGGGATCTATATAAGGCCATCTACATTTTGTAAGCCAGGCCTGACCAACCGGTGTCAATTCATCTGCTAGGACAAATGACCCAGACAAAGGGATACACACCCTTTGTCAAAGCCAAAGTGGAGGGATGGGAGTCATATGGCATGTCATTCTCAACTGGTGGAATCAGTAATATTGCAGCTTTACCTCGTGAAGCTGCAAAACTCAATCTGCCACCTTTCCATCGACCTAGCAGCAGCATCGAAAAGGGGGTCTTTCCAGGTTGAATGCCTGGCCCCCATCTTTGCTATTTCAACTGGAACTTCCGAACTTGTGTACCATAGCCTACAAAAAAGATTCATCTCTGTGCCTATCTCATTGTGGCAGTCAACTCTATTGGAAAGTGAATTATCCAGCATCAGTTCAGCCTGCTGACGTCTGAAGGAATGTGCCACTGAACTCTGATTTCATTTGGTCATGTGAAACAATTTTTTTCTGTGGTTTTTGCTCTATAAATCTTTCACTTCCTATCTCTCTTTACTTTGAGTGCACAGGGGGCTACATAGCGACCACCCCTCCCACGTTTTGAGCGTGTGTGCAAATAAATTAACGTTTTTGTTTTCATCCTATCACGCGTTTGCTCTGGGGTTATTAATAGATATTGGATCCTATAGAAATTGGGGGTTGGGAAATACGCCACCACTTATAAAGAAGGAAACCAAAACACCTTTCTGTTTATGGATAGGTGGTGAGAGGAGAAATTGGGGCTGTTTAAATAAACCCACCCTTCCTGTCCACAGCACATGCTTTTTTTTGCTTCAACTAGAACAGGAATCACAAAATCCCTACAGTACAGAAGGAAGGCCATTTGGTCCAGTGAGTCTGCACTGACCACAATCCCACCAAGGCCCTATTTCCATAATCCCTCATATTTACCCTGCTACTCCCCCTGACACTGGGGTCAATTTAGCATGGCCAATCAACCTGACCCGCACATCTTTGGACTGTGGGAGGAAACCTGAGCACCCAGCGGAAACCCATGCAGACAAGGGGAGAATGTGCAAACTCCACACAGACAGTGACCTGAGGCTGGAATTGAACCTTGGTCCCTGGCGCTGTGAGGCAGCGGTTGCTAACCACTGTGCCACCATGCCGCCCTTTCCATAGGAAGTAAAATAAAAGCATGTGCAATGGAAAGGGAGGAATATCACCCTTTTTTGCTGTCTTGCTGACTTATTGCAAAATGTTACAATCAAAAAGGAGATTGATAACTTCTGAAATGATATGACTGTGACTGTTTCATTTTGATGTTACAGATATTGCCCTCTGGAATACTTGGCAATCTGTTCACTGTAGTGAAATGAGAATGGACAACTTAAGCTAAATATTAAACTTGCAGTTGCAGCAATTGTCTGCACATAAGCACTAAAATAATGGTTTTTTTCAATAAGCATGTTGGTTGCGCAATCATGTTTATTTTTGCATATGGCAGTACACTTTTTGATTCCTGGAAAATGGAGATCAACATTGGGGAAGTACATTCCTCAAGACCAGTCAATTTTTGTATGCTGTTGCTTACTGACTTACAGCAGTATGCCTGATTGGAAGAAGACTGTTTATTGCCAGGTAGAATTATTCACAGAATCACGGAATCTTTACCATGCTGAAGGAGGCATTTTGACATATTGAGTCAGCACTGAAGTTTTTAATCACTCTAGTTATTAGCTGCCTTTACTAATAAATCGTATATTGACTGGTGCTGAAAGAAATAAGAAAACATTTTTACTTCCTTGCAGTGGTATTAAAATATTTGTCTGAAGTACAGAACTGACCCATGATGTCTGTATAAATAAACTCGTTAACCTATCATGAAATAAAACTGTATTATTTAAAATTAGTAAAATATTTTTCTCATTAGTAAAATGGGCTTTGTTTGTAGTAAAATACCCTTATTCCTATCACTATTTTTTGAGAAGTGTTTCATGCTGATGCATTTTTCTCATTTTAATTGTTATTTTTGGCTGAATGTAGCCTTCTCTGTGAAAGTGTAGGTCAGTAACGATGGGTGCACTCTGAATTTCATGATCTGTGTAGTGGAACAAATTGAAAGCAAAGCCTGTATCAATCACTATGAAGGGAGGGTTAATTGTTACTGCTTCATGAGACTCTGGACAGATAAACCTGTAATAGAATACTTATGTCTGTGATGTGTGGGCACTTCGGATGAACGCATAGAAGCGAGAGAGATTGTAGAAATTAAAAGCAACAGAGGAATCGAGAAAGCAATGCAGTCTTAAGTCAAGATAGTTGTTAATGCATATCTTCCAGTTTATTAATGGCAAGTGATTTATTTTAATTTGTTTATTGTCCTCAGCTTTAATTTTCTTTGAGTTCCAACATGACAGCATTTTCACTGTTTGTCTCCTGTAGTTAATTTTGATCAATGGGTAACTAATTCTGTAGTAACATTTTAATTTAATAACTTCAAACTTTTTTGTAATTATAATTGATGTTTAACATAATATTGCATTCCTTAATGTCTCACTAGCAAATATAACTGTCTCTTGAAATTTCCTATTTTGGGTTGGATGGATAGTTTTTTTTGCCCAATAGTAATTAAATTGAAATTTTCTATGAACAACTTACATCATGTTGAAATCTGACTATACAATCCTGAAAGAAGTGGAGATCTGAATTTTGTCCCCTCACCCACCTTTTCTTGAATTGATTTCATCTGCCCATGTTGCCATGGTGGAAAAAATATAGAAAAATGCCAAGGATGAACAGACACCGGCAGATAGGGACCAGAGCTGGCCATTCAAGCCCTTGGGCCTGTTGCACTATTAAATTAAATCTGTATCCTAACTTCATCCACCTGCATTTACTCTTTGGCTAACAAAAGATGAATTGCTCATTTGGAGAGCTGGTGAAGACACAATGGGTTGAACGGCCTCCTCCTGCATTGTAGCAATTCTGTGATTCTATGTCCCCAGAGAAATGTGTTTCTAAAGTGTTTGAGGCTCTCCCATCAGCAGAAAAAGTTTTCTTCTGTTTACTCAGTATTTACTTTCAAAATTCTTCAAAATCTGAATCACACCATCCTGTAATTTTCTATATTCCAGGAATTGCAAACCTAGTTTATGCAATCACTCCGCTGAACGTCTGGTGACATTCAAGACCAATATATCCTCTCTCGGGTGCAATTAAAAAAAAAAAGATATTGGAATTTGTACCTTCTAGCTAGGCTAACATTTATTATGATGTGGAGATGCCGGCGTTGGACTGGGGTAAACACAGTAAGGAGTCTAACAACACCAGGTTAAAGTCCAAACAGTTTATTTGCAAATGCCACTAGCTTTCGGAGCGCTGCTCCTTTGTCAGGTGAGTGGGAAATCTGCTAACAAACAGCATATGCCCTGTTTGCTGTTTGAGAGTGAGTTCCAAGAGTTTGGCTCAGCGTCAGTGGAAAATCAGTGATTTCAAGTCAGGGTGGTGTGTGACTTTAAGGGCAAATTGCAGATGATGATGTTCTCTTGTCCTTATCCTTCCAGATGGAAGAGTTTGCAGATTTGGAAGGTGCTGTTGGTGGAACCTTGGCAAGTTGCTGCAGTGCATCTTGTTGATGGTACACACAGTACTTCAAATTTGGCCTAATGAAGGCTTTGTATAGCAGCAGCAAAGTTTTCTCATCTTTTATATTCTCTAAATATAAAGGCTAACATTCCATTAGTTTTTAAACTTTATTTTGTATCTTACCACTATACTTCAGTAATCTGTATGCATGCTCCTAAATCTCTATGGATCCCCACTGTTTGCTTTACACCGTCTTTAAAAAAACTCAATACTATATTAGTCCAAAATGAATGACCTCACATTTACCTGCTTTGAAATCCGGCTGCCTCAGTTGCACCCACTCATTTAATCTATCAATATCTCTCCTTAATTTTATGCTCCTTTCTGCAACTGCAATTGCACACTTCCTTGCAGCTAATTCAAGATTGTGACAGGCGAAAGTCTAGAAGCCAAAAGAGATGCCATATTTCCTGGCAAGATCAGAACAGGTGAGAATGGGGTGCACATGCAGCCAATTCCATCTCCTTAATCTCACATGGAAAAAAAAGTGGAAGAAATACTCATTGGATATTTTGATTCAAATCTTATCTGAAAATGGTGCAGTTTTACAATAATGCCATGTTAACTTACCATGTTAACTTACCACTTGATCACAAAAAAATTAAGTTTGGAGAATGCTCTAAATGTGAATTTATTTATTTTGGCTGAAGTGGAAGCAGGTTATGTGCATCCTGTAAGCAGTGGCAACTTTTATTATCATCATTCTCATAGAATTATTTGTCTTTATATATGACAATTCTCTGACTTCTATTATTCCTTCATGAATTTCTAACAACCATAAATCTATTGAAAGTTTGCATGAATGTATTAATAGCTTTTTTTCAAGAACTGGCATTTGTTTAGTGGTTCGGCTTGCACATTATTAACATGCAAAATAGTACCCTGGGAGTAAGGTAAAGTGATTGTCATAAAGATGAGAAATATACAAACATTTAAATAAATATATCTTAGGAAATTGGTTTAAAAATGGGAAAAAAAATAGCAGAACAGTATACATTTTATTTAAAGTAGCGTAGCCAAGTAATTTAATTTTTGCCTGCATTGAATGTTAAATTTGCTTGTGGTGCAACTAAGCATAAATATCTGCAAAATGGTGAGCTATAATTGTAGTTTTAGGTCTGCGGCAGCTATCATGGCACAGTCAGTAGTTTTGAAAATTAATAAGGATGATGATACTTTAAAGACTGTTCCAGAGTTTGCTCAAACTCATTAGGTTAGTCTATCTTTAAAATGTCTGTTAAAGACTTTCTAAAGAGCATGAATTTTGCTGCTGTAACCAACATTTCCATGACAGTAAATCTGTTGCAAAGCAAATATATATTGCATCAAAATTGGGTGATGATATTGGATCAAAATATGTATTTTTTAAAATAACCGTCTTCTTGGAATATATATTTCCTGAAGAGATCTCTACTAAGATTTTACACTTGATGTCAAACTTTATTAAATGAACAGGAAACTGATAATAAATGGAAGTACAACTAGAATTTTGTAACTAGACTGAATAATAACTGAAGTTTATGTTCTTTCTGACTGAATTATTTTGAAATTTAAACCATTTATGTCATAACTTATAAACTCTGCAAATTAAAAATGAAATTATAGAGGATGAATATTTGAAAACTGGACTTGGAAAAGTAAATATTTTCTCTTATTGTGCAAAACATATATATTAACTATATATAGTAACAAAAACTTTTAATCATTCTTCACAATGTGTTATCTCAAATCAATGTTGACATATTTACAATACTACAGTTGAATTCAGGCTGATGTTTTACTCAAAGAGCGTCTCTTGAATGTCTTTATTGTAATCCATTGCTGTCGTGTGAAAACTAGTTGCAGAATGGTTATTTATAGAAATTAAAGAAGAAAGCATGCAGTAAATATCTGCATCAATAGAATAGCAGAACACTGCATTCCAGAAGTTCTGTTTTATTTACACATAGAACAGTGATTATTTGTGTACGTAGGATATTCTTTTTGATCTTGATTATATTATAGACTTACTTGCAAATTCAATTTGAAGTGAAAATGCCTTTCTGTAACCCAAATGATGTGCTATATCATAAGTATTGTAATTGTATTGACAGTAGTGATTATTATGTTGTCTTCCAGCTTCTGACTTTATTTGGTTCAATGACGTTAATAGATCAATTGTTAACCAGTGAGCTGCAAAATGTGAGAGAACATGGACACCAATTTGTTGGACCTTATTGGTGCAGTGTCTTCCATTGGTGGGGCTGTCAACTAATGAAGCATCAGATCTGATGGAATCTACTCACCAATCAGCAAATTGTTTAATTTCAACAGCTATATAATTTTGGCGTTCAAACATGCATTTTTCCCAGCTAGCTGCATTTCATTATATGTAGCCAATTTCTGCTCCTCTGGTGCCTTCCGCTTCTGAGGCTTTCCGATGTTCTGTTGCAGGGTGTTGGTTATCATTCGGTAGTCTTGAAGTCTTCATACTCTTAAATAGGTTAACTCCATGTGTTTATTAACGACAAGAACAATATGCAGTGAAGGATTCAAGCTAGGGGCTGTCTGCATGCTTGCTTGTGCATCTAACTCTGTCCAACACTAAGTTGACTCCTTGGTGTAAGTCCTGTGTTCTTTTACACCACTATCTGGGTAGTACTGTTCTCAGTCCCACTTTAACCCAATATGTCTCATACATTCCCTCAAGTCTTTGTTCAGTATATTTCAGTGCATAATATCTTTATCAAGTGTACTTCATCAGAGTTATTCTAATTTATCCCATGTACTTGCATCATTATTACTACCCCCTCTTCCTCCTTCAAGTCCCTGCGTTCATAGGTTCAGCTGGTCTGAGTCCTAATAACATTTCATATCTCCTTCTCCTGTTAGTATTAGGCTCTGTTGTTGAAGGTGAATTCTGTTGATTTTGAAGTTGTTCTGGCATCTAGGAATATTCATCCGCTTTTTCCGTTCCTTGATATTGAACAACTCTTTGTCAATTCGGCAGATGTGATGACAGGTGATTGTTGTTCCATTCAGTTTCTTGCAGATTAGATGGGCGGCATGGTAGCACAGTGGTTAGCACTGCTGCTTCACAGCTCCAAGGACCTGGGTTTGATTCCCAGCTTGGGTCACTGTCTGTGTGGAGTTTACACATTCTCCTCGTGTCTGCGTGGGTTTCCTCCGGGTGCTCCGGTTTCCTCCCACAGTCCAAAGATGTGCGGGTTAGGTTGATTGGCCATGCTAAAATTGCCCCTTAGTGTTCTGAGATGCGTAGGTTAGAGGGATTAGTGGGTGAATGTGTAGGGATATGGGGGTAGGGCCTGGATAGGATTGTGGTCGGTACAGACTCGATGGGCCAGATGGCCTCTTTCTGCACTGTAGGGTTGCTATGATCTATGAATGTTGTGCTCATCTCCATGTCATTTTTTTCCCTCTTACTCCCTTATTGTGTAGACCATTGTGATGTCTTCTGTGACTGAAGATGGGCATTCCTATTATGAGGATGTGGTTTTGTAGCAAGCTTACCCTTTGTGATTGGCTGTTTGGTGTGTTAGCAATGGACAGCTGCTACTTTGTTCCAGCGTTGTCTGGGGCACTGTTATATCCCCCTCCCCCAAACAATGGGGCGGCACGGTAGCACAGTGGTTAGCACTGCTGCCTCACAGTTCGATTCTCGGCTTGGGTCATTGTCTGTGTGGAGTTTGCATATTCTCCCCATGTCTGCGTGGGTTTCCTCCGGGTGCTCTGGTTTCCTCCCACTGTCTAAAGATGTGCGGGTTAGGTTGATTGGCCGTGCTAAATTGCCCATAGTGTCCTGGGATGTGTAGGTTAGCAGGATTAATGGGGTAAATGTGTGGGGTTGTGGGGACTTGGGGTGGGATTGTTGTTGGTGCAGACTCGATGGGCCGAATGGCCTCCTTCTGCACTGTAGGGATTCTATGATGTGGTTGGGAGTTGCAGCATTTGCTGTGTGGCCACAATGTTGACCTCATCAACACTTGCTGGAGCCGGATGATGAGGCTCCTCCTGTTGTTGGTTTCTCTCCTGACTATCCATCACTGATCATGTGAGAATGAGAGTTACTTTTTGATATTTTGGGGGAAATATTGTGTTGTTCTGTAAAGATGTCTGTTTGTGTAAAGGATTTAATTAAGCTGGGAGAAGATTAATGGAGACCATTTATCTGGAAGAATTGAGACATGAAGGTATTAAGTGCATACATTTGTAATTAAACTACAATGAGGTAGGTTTTATAAGGTAAATAAGTAAAATAATTTTATGGCTTGCAAAAGTTTCATAAGTAAACAAGGGAAGGTTATTAAATTTTATTTGATCACCAGTGTGGCCCCCCCCCCTCCCCCAAACAACAGAAAAGGTGACCCCCCCCACTGACCAGGGGAGCACTTAGAACCCCTCAGCACACGCTTCCCCCTCCATCTGCACCCCACTAGCGAGAGAATGGGTAAACCCCCCACACACTACACATGAGAATGATCCACCTCCCACCCCCACCAGACCAAGACTCAGTTTTAGGGACCCTCAGGCCCATCCCTTAAGCCCCCTCCAGGTCCTGCCCCTTGGCAGCGCCAACCTTGCACTGACATCCTGGCAGTGACAACCAGATCTGGCATGTTGGACTCCGAGGCTGGGGGGGTGGGGTCAAGCAGGTAAATACTCTGCCCAGGTGACCCGCTGCTGCTGCCAGGCTGCAGAGGGAGAGCCCCCAAGGAACCTGGGGATTGAGTGTACTCCGACTGGGGGCAAGATGTTGACTTCAGGGCTCTCCCCTGGGAATAGAGGTCTTGTGTCTGGACTGCCCTATCAAGCTCTGCACCACAGTTATGTAGATGGCTGAAGATCACTATTGGCATGTTGAGTTCACGCAGCTCTCTGATCAAAATCTTCATTCTTTTCAGTGTACTGTGAAAACTTTCAATTGGCCTGGTCAGTTTAATCTCCATGTCCCCATGGCACCTGAAAGGCTTCCAAATCACAGCAGCACTCCATTCTGAAGAAGGGATTGCCCTTTCTCTCTCTCTCAGAAGCTGTAGGTGTGAGAAGACCCCCTTGAAGTCTTCTGATTCGCAGGGGAAGCCAGTTTCACTGGGAGGGGGATTCCCCTCATGGAATCATGCAGTGCAGAAAAAGCCTTCCGGCCAATTGAGTCTGCACCAGCATGTGTGAAACACCTGACCTCCCACCTAATCCCATTTACCAGCACTTGGCCTTGAGTGTTATGACGTGCCAGGTGCTCATCCTTTTAAAAGGATGTGAGGCAACCCATCTCTACCACCTTCTCTGGCAGCGCATTCCAGACTCGGGGTAAAAACGTTTTTCCTCACATTTCCGCCCCCGCCCCCCGGCAAATCTCCTGCTCCTCATCTTGAACTTGTGTCCCCTCGTGACTGACTCTTCAACTAAGGGAACAGCTGCTCTTTATCCACTGCCCATACCCTCATAATCTTGTACACTTCAATTAGATCGCCTCTCAGTCTTCTTTGCTCCAACAAAAACAATCCAAGCCTTTCCAACCTCTCTTCATAACTTAAATGTTCCATCCCAGGCAAAATCCTGGTGAATTTCCTCTGCATCCCCTCCAGTGCAATCGTATCCTGACTATAATGTGGTGACCAGAACTGCACACCGTACTCTAGCTGTGGCCTCATCAAAGCTATAATTCAAACATGACTTCCCTGCTTTTGTAATCTATGCCTGAATTGGTAAAAGCAAGTGTCCTATATGTCTTTTTCACCACCCTACTAACATGCCGTTCGGTCTTGGAGATCTATGGACAAACACACTAAGGTCCTTTTATCTCACAGAACTTCCAAGTGTCATGCCATTCATTGAATACTTCCTTGCCAAATTACTCCTTTGAAAATGTATCACCTCTCACTTTTCAGGATTAAATTGCATGTGGTACTTATCTGCCCATATACCATTCTGTCTATATCTTCCTGTAGTCCAAGACACTCAACCTCACTGTTAACCACCCATCCAATCTTCCGCAAACTTACTTACTAATCCTATCCTCCACATAGTCATCTATGTTGTTTATATATCCAAAACTGCTCACTCAGCCCTGTTCTTTTAACACTGTGCTTTTCTGAGCCTTCCTAAAAAGCTCAAAAATTTTGAAAACCTTTGCAGTCCCTTGAAATCCTTTGAAAACTTTGCAATTCTTTGTTTTCATAGAATCATACCACGCAGCCGAGGCGCTTTGGCCCATCGAGTCCACACCAACATATTAGAAACACCTGAACTCCCACCGAATCCCATCTACCAGCACTTGGCCCATAGCCCTGAATGTTATGATGTGCCAAGGGCTCATCCAGATACTTTTTAAAGGGTGTGTGTGAGGCAACCCGCCTCCACCACCCTCCCAGGCATTCCATTTTAGGCTGTCACCACCCTCTGGGTAAAAAAGTTTCTCCTCACATCCCCCCCTAAACCTCCTGCCCATTACCTTGAAACTATGTCCCCTCGTGACTGACCCTTCAACTAAGATGAATAGCTGCTTCTTATCCACTCTATTCATGTCTCTCATAATCTTGTACACCTCAATCAGGTTGCCCTCAGTTTTCTCTGCTGCAATGAAAACAAACCAAGCCTATCCTACCTCTCTTCATAACTTAAATGTTCCATCCCAGGTAAATCTCCTCTGCACCCTCTCCAGTGCAATCACATCCTTCCAATAACTCAGCGACCAGAACTGCACACCATACTCTAGCTGTGGCCTCAACAAAGTTCTATACAACTCCAACATGACTTCCCTGCTTTTATAATCTATGCCTTGACTGATAAAGGCAAGTATCCCATGTGTCTTTTTCACCACCCTACTAACATGCCTTTCTGCTTACAGAGACCTGTTGACAAACACGCCGTTGTTCCACAGAAGCTCCCAACATTCATTGAATACTTTCTTGTCAAATTACTCCTTCCAAGGTGTATCATCTGGGGCGGCACGGTAGCACAGTGGTTAGCACTGCTGCTTCACAGCTCCAGGGACCTGGGTTCGACTCCCGGCTTGGGTCACTGTCGGTGTGGAGTTTGCACATTCTCCTGGTGTCTGCGTGGGTTTCCTCCGGGTGCTCCAGTTTCCTCCCACAGTCCAAAGATGTGCGGGTTAGGTTGATTGGCCATGCTAAAAATTGCCCTTAGTGTCCTGAGATGCATAGGTTAGAGGGTAAATATGTAGGGATATGAGGGTAGGGCCTGGGTGGGACTGTGGTCAGTGCAGACTCGATGGGCCGAATGGCCTCTTTCTGTACTGTAGTGATTCTATCTCCTACTTTTCCGGGGTTAAATTTCCATCTGTCACTTATCTGCTCATTTGACGGAAGGGCCGTGGATGTCGTCTATATGGACTTTAGTAAAGCGTTTGACGAAAGTCCCCCATGGTAGGCTGGCGAAAATGGTTGGATCTGATGGGATAAAGGGGGAGGTGGCTAGATGGGTGGAGAACTGGCTTGGTCACAGAAGACAGAAGGTGGTGGTGGAAGGGTCTTTTTCCGGCTGGAGACCTGTGACTAGTGGTGTTCCGCAGGGCTCTGTATTGGGACCTCTGCTGTTTGTGATTTATATAAATGATCTGGAAGAAGGTGTAACTGGGGTGATCAGTAAGTTTGCGGACGACACAAAATTGGCAGGACTTGCAGATAGTGAGGAGCATTGTCAGAAGCTACAGAAGGATATAGATAGGCTGGAAATTTGGGCAAAGAAATGGCAGATGGAGTTCAATCCTGATAAATGCGAAGTGATGCATTTTGGTAGAAATAATGTAGGGAGGAGCTATACGAAAAATGGCAGAACCATAAAGGGTGTAGATACAGAGGGACCTGGGTGTGCAAGTCCACAGATCCTTGAAGGTGACGTCACAGGTGGAGAAGGTGGTGAAGAAGGCATATGGCATGCTTGCCTTTATAGGACGGGGCATAGAGTATAAAAGTTGGGGTCTGATGTTGCAGATGTATAGAACGTTGGTTCGGCCGCATTTGGAATACTGCGTCCAGTTCTGGTCGCCACACTACCAGAAGGACGTGGAGGCTTTGGAGAGAGTACAGAGGAGGTTTACCAGGATGTTGCCTGGTATGGAGGGGCTTAGTTATGAGGAGAGATTGGGTAAACTGGGGTTGTTCTCCCTGGAAAGACGGAGGATGAGGGGAGACTTAATAGAGGTGTATAAAATTATGAAAGGCATAGATAGGGTGAACGGTGGGAAGCTTTTCCCCAGGTCGGTGGTGACGTTCACGAGGGGTCATAGGTTCAAGGTGAAGGGGGGGAGGTTTAACACAGATATCAGAAGGACATATTTTACACAGAGGGTGGTGGGGGCCTGGAATGCGCTGCCAGGCAAGGTGGTGGAGGCGGACACACTGGGAACGTTTAAGACTTATCTAGACAGCCATATGAATGGAGTGGGAATGGAGGGATACAAAAGAATGGTCTAGTTTGGACCAGGGAGCGGCACGGGCCCTTGGAGGGCCGAAGGGCCTGTTCCTGTGCTGTATTGTTCTTTGTTCTTCTTGACCATTCTGTCTATATCTCCTTGTAGCCCAAGACACACTGCCTCATTGTTAACCACTTGTCCAATCTTTGTGTCATCCGCAAACTTACTAATCCTACTCCCCACATAGTCATCAATGTCATTTACATAAATGACAAATAATAGGGGGCCCAACACAGATCTCTGTGGTACACCACTGGACACTGGCTTCCAGTCACTAAAGCAGCCTTCTGTCAACACCCCCTATCTCCTACAACTGAGCTAATTTTGAATCTACTTTATCAAATCATCCTGTATCCCACGTGAAATTGCCTTCTTTACAAATCTGCGATGTGGCACCTTGCCAAAGTCCTTGCAGAAATCCATATAAACTACATCAGCTTCACTACCCTCATCTACACACCTGGTCACCTCATCAAAAAGTTCAGTCAGTTGGGTGGCACGGTAGCACAGTGGTTAGCAGTGCTGCTTCACAGCTCCAGGGACCTGGGTTCGATTCCCGGCTTGGGTCACTGTCTGTGTGGAGTTTGCACATTCTCCTCGTGTCTGCGTGGGTTTCCTCCCACAGTCCAAAGATGTGCGCGTTAGGTTGATTGGCCATGCTAAAAATTGCCCTTAGTGTCCTGCGATGTGTAGGTTAGAGGGATTAGTGGGTGGATATGGGGGTAGGGCCTGGGTGGGATTGTGCTCAGTGCAGACTCGATGGGCTCAATGGCCTCTTTCTGTACTGTAGGGTTTCTATGATTTCTATGATGAATTCATATTTGTTAGGCATGACCTCTCTCAGCTGTGTTGACTATCCTTGATCAAGCTCCGTCTCTCCAAGTGGAGATAGATGCTCTCCTTCAGATATTTCTCTAATAGGTTCCCTACCACTCATGTGAGACTCACTGGTCTGTAGTTCCCAGGTTTATCTCTGCAACACTTCTCAAATAGCAGAACCACATTAGCTGTTCTCCAGTAGTCTGGCATCTCTACTGTGATGTGGAAATGCCGGAGTTGGACTGGGGTAAACACAGTAAGAAGTCTCACAACACCAGGTTAAAGTCCAACAGGTTTGTTTGGCAGCAAAAGCCACTAGCTTTCGGAGCGCTTGCTGCTCCTTCGTCAGGTGTGTGGGAGTTCTGTTCACAAACAGGGCATATAAAGACACAAACTCAATTTACAAAATAATGGTTGGAATGCGAGTCTTTACAGGTAATCAAGTCTCAAAGGTACAGACAATGTGAGTGGAGAGAGCGTTAAGCACCGGTTAAAGAGATGTGTATTGTCTCCAGACAGGACAGTTAGTGAGATTTTGCAAGCCCAGGCAAGTCATGGGGGTTACAGATAGTGTGACATGAACCCAAGATCCCGGTTGAGGCCGTCCTCATGTGTGCGGAACTTGGCTATCAGTCTCTGCTCAGCGACTCTGCGCTGTTGTGTGTCGCGAAGGCCGCCTTGGAGAACGCTTACCCGAAGATCAGAGGCCGAATGCCCGTGACCGCTGAAGTGATCCCCAACAGGAAGAGAACACTCTTGCCTGATGATTGTCGAGCGATGTTCATTCATCCGCTGTCGTAGCGTCTGCATGATCTCCCCAATGTACCATGCCTCGGGACATCCTTTCCTGCAGCGTATCAGGTAGACAACGTTGGCCGAGTTGCAAGAGTATGTACCATGTACCTGGTGGATGGTGTTCTCACGTAAGATGATGGCATTCGTGTCGATGATCCAGCACGTCTTGCAGAGGTTGCTGTGGCAGGGTTGTGTGGTGTTGTGGTCACCGTTCTCCTGAAGGCTGGGTAGTTTGCTGTGTACAATGGTCTATTTGAGGTTGCGCGGTTGAAGGCAAGTAGTGGGGGTGTGGGGATGGCCTTGGCGAGATGTTTGTCTTCATCAATGACATGTTGAAGGCTCCGGAGAAGATGTCACAGCTTCTCCGCTCCGGGGAAGTACTGGACGACGAAGGGTACTCTGTCCGCCGTGTCCCATGTTTGTCTTCTGAGGAGGTCGGTGCGGTTTTTCGCTGTGGCGTGTCGGAACTATCGATCGATGAGTCGAACGTCATATTCGCCAGATCCGCCAGATCTGCTCAGACAAGGAGGATCGCAACTGACACCTCCAGACGCTGAAAGATGCCCTCATAAGAACAGGACATGGCGCTCGACTCATCGATCGACAATTCCGACGGGCCACAGCAAAAAACCGCACCGACCTCCTCAGAAGACAAACACGGGACACGGCGGACAGAGTACCCTTCGTCGTCCAGTACTTCCCCGGAGCGGAGAAGCTACGACATCTTCGCCGGAGCCTTCAACAATCCCATTGATGAAGACAAACATCTCGCCAAGGCCATCCCCACACCCCCACTTCTTGCCTTCAAACAACCGCACAACCTCAAACAGACCATTGTCCGCAGCAAACTATCCAGCCTTCAGGAGAACAGTGACCACACTACCACACAACCCTGCCACAGCAACCTCTGCAATACGTGCCGGATCATCAACGCGGATGCCATCATCTCACGTGAGAACACCATCCACCAGGTACATGGTACATACTCTTGTAACTCGGCCAACGTTGTCTACCTGATACGCTGCAGGAAAGGATGTCCCGAGGCATGGTACATTGGGGAGACCATGTAGACGCTACGACAGCGGATGAATGAACACCGCTCGACAATCATCAGGCAAGAGTGTTCCCTTCCTGTTGGGGAACACTTCAGCGGTCACGGGCATTCGGCCTCTGATCTTCGGGTAGGCGTTCTCCAAGGCAGCCTTCATGACACACAACAGCGCAGAGTCGCTGAGCAGAGACTGATAGCCAAGTTCCGCACACATGAGGACGGCCTCAACCGGGATCTTGGGTTCATGTCACACTATCTGTAACCCCCACGACTTGCCTGGGCTTGCAAAATCTCACTAACTGTCCTGTCTGGAGACAATACACATCTCTTCAACCTGTGCTTAACGCTCTCTCCACTCACATTGTCTGTACCTTTGAGACTTGATTACCTGTAAAGACTCGCATTCCAACCATTATTTTGTAAATTGAGTTTGTGTCTTTATATGCCCTGTTTGTGATTAGAACTCCCACTTACCTGACGAAGGAGCAGCAAGCGCTCCGAAAGCTAGTGGCTTTTAAACCTGTTGGACTTTAACCTGGTGTTGTGAGACTTCTTACTATCTCTACTGTGGCCAGAGGAATTGAAAATTTGGGTGAGAGCCCCTGCAATCTCCTCCCTTGCCTCCCACAACAGATTAGGGCACAATTCATTTGGACCTGGAGATTTATCCACTTCTAAGGCTGCCAACATCTCCAATACCTTGTTGTTCTCTAAGTTAATTTGCTCAAGAACCTCACACAGTCTCTCTGCCTGAATTTCACACCATCATCCTTATTCTTTTAGGTGAAGACGGATATGAAATATTCATTCAACACTCTACCAATGTGTTCTGGCTCTACCAACAGATTGCCCCCTTCGTCCCTAATGGGCCCTACTCTTTCCCTGATTATCCTTTTGCCATTGATATTTTCAGTCAATTTCATGGTCCACTACCAGACCTAATTGGCTGGCTGCTCCACAAATGCATGTGCCAACCATCCTGCCTACAGGTGGAAGTTCCACACACTTTCGATCCAGCCATCAACACCTTATAACATAGAATCCCTGCAATGCAGAAGGAGGCCATTTAGCCCATCAAGTCTGCACTGACTCTCAAAATCATCTTACCCAGGCCCACACCCTTGCCCTATCCCATAACCATTTGCATTTACCATGGCTAATCCACCCAATCTGCACATCTTTGGACACTAAGGAGCAAGTTAGCAAGGCCAATCCACCTATTGGACCATAGGAGTAAACCGGGACACCTGCAAGAAACCCATGCAGACATGGGTAGAGTGTGCGAACTCCACACAGACAGCCACCCAAAGCTGGAATTGAACCTGGGTCCCTGGCTGTGCCACCCTTTGACCCTATGGGAGGATTCTGCCCAGAGACAGAGAAATGCCAAAGGGCTGGCTTAAGCAGGGATGCAGTTGAGGAATAATACAGACAAGACATGGTACAGAAGCTGCTGAAAGTTATCGAGCACAGTAGCGCCTCCTTGGGGAAAAATGGCTGCTGTAATTTTGTTTTGATAGCTGCCTCTTGTTTGAATTGCTTTATGTTTGTGACAAGTTTGGTTTTAGTAGCTGGGCTCTGTTGCCTCCCACACCTCACTGGATGTTAGTTCTTTCAATGAAAGAATAAGTCTGTGAAATTGACATCTGTAACCTGATGGACCAATTTATTAATATGTTGAAAGTTTAGTAAAAATGTTTCTGTTTTACTGTAACAAAGGAATTTGAATGAACAAGTGAATGGTGGTCGACTTTATTTTACGTGGTGAGATTATTTGGCTTCCCTTGGGAAGACAGAACATATATTAAGTAAATTATTAGGTTCTTAATTTCTAATCTGTGCTGAGAAAAGGAACTTGTTAACATAGGTATTGTTCCTATCTGCTGGGTTTCATTTGGTATTTTGTTTGCATTGGCTTGCAAGAAAAAGAAAACAGAAAAATGCCTTGTGGGTGAAGAATTATCTCCAATTACTTAAATCCGTGTTCTCTGGTTAGTGACCCCTTTGCGTATGGAAATAGGTCCCTCCTATCTGCTCTATCGAGGCTGCTCATACTTTGATGCAGCTCAATTAAATCTCCTGCCAGCCTCCTCTGTTCCAAAGAAAACAATCCTTAGTCAATTCAATCTTTCTTCACTGCTAAATGAAAACATCTGTGTAAACCTCCATTTGTACCCTCTCTCGTGTGATCACATCATTCCTATATTGTGGCAACCACCGCTGCACATGGTACTGTAGCTGTGTTTGAATTAGTGTTTTATACAGTTCTAGATTAACCTCTCTGCTCTTTCATGATATGGACTCCAATAAACATGCGATGTCATCAACCCTCCTCCTTAACTTTTCAAAAATTTCAGTCAAATTAGTCAGACGCTGCCTTCCCCTGACAAATCCATGTTGACTGTTCTTCATTTTCCATGCCTTTCTGAAGCTGGGTCTGTTATTCAAATATTGAAATTAGACTTTGGGTGGAATTTTCCCATCCTGTCTGCAGTGGGCAGGAGCAAAAAAATCTAGTGGCAAGCAAAAAGTTGGAAATCCACCAGCGTAAAAATAATTTGCTATTCGCCCAATGGCGGGTTAATGGTTGCCCAGTTTTCTGGCTGCCTGGCAGTGTCAATGTCATTTGCATTCACTTGCATCTCATGAATGCTTATTAAAACAGCTGCTCACCAGAATCTCCTCGCCCCTTACACTCTTGCGAGTGGAAAATTACGTTTGAAAATGAGTGGCGTGTGCAAGTCAGACCTCTGTTTGTCCATGACTTCGAGGTGATGCAACATGCACAGCCTATTTTCCATGGTGCTGCACCAATCTTATTGTGCTTGATGCATCACTGCTGAGGCTATACAGTTGGTGTCTTACTGCTTTGTGCCGAAACTGCCTGTATGGACAGCACTGCGCAGTAGGACTCATGCGGCCCCCACTTCGAGCGAGTCAAAGTTCGTCGTGGGTGGGGTGCGAGTTGAGGGTGGAGCTGATGTATGCTGGGGGACAGCAATGGATAGGGAAGGCTGTCCAAAGTCAGGGGTTGGGGGGAAAGGGCAAACACAAAGGAGGCAATGAGAAGGGAAGGCTTTGCAAGGGCAGAGGAGAAGGGCAAACACATTGTGGAGGGGAGGAAGAGCAAGGGCAAGAAGATGGAGGATGATGAATGAACGCTGGAAGGCAGAGGAAATACTGAAGGGTGGGAAGCTGCAGCCTCACAAGGGTGCATTAAACATTGACAAACAAGGAGGTCAAAGGCATATCATATCATTCACTGGAAAGAGTGCACGCAGACGCCTGAATGGGTGGAGGGGAGGGGTGGCAGAGTGGGAGGAGGTGCCTTGTTTGTGTGGCACTTTAGGGATGGTTTGCAAAAAGACTTAGAAATTGGGGGTGGCATAGTTTGGGAGGGTCATTATTGTCCTTGGTCCTCATTACAATGGTTACCGATGTCAAGGTTCCTGTTCAAGGACTTGCAGAAAGGAGTCAGAGTGCAGAGATTCCTGTTGCAAAATAGAAAGGAGTCACAGATAGCAGGCAGTTGATGGGTTATGTGGACCTCACAGTCAGAGATTGGAAACCGTGCAGAAGTCTAGCGGGCTTGCAATCACTGGCAGCATCCAGCTGTGTGCTCCACAGGGGCAAAAAACACTGCTTAGTGTGCAGGGCTGCATTACAGTTGATCTCCCTGGGCTCTGTACTGGGCCATAGAGTGAATGGTTACTGAGGGCATCTGCAGCCTGTAAATAGGGAAGACATAATACGGAGGAGGTGCAGGGGGCAATGAAGCTCTCATAGAAGCAGGGATCGACCTTTGTAGGAGATGGTTCACACTGCCTTGAGATGGGGTGGGTGGGTAGAGGTCCACATGGGGCAAGGGCACTTTGCAGGTAATGGGCTTGGGAGAAAGGGTTGGAATGTCCACCACAACAAGAAGAGGATTCAGTATCATTAGGGGAGGCAGGAAAATACCAGGATAATTTGGGTGACGTGGTCTCCCTATGTCTGCGTGGATTTCCTCTGGGTGCTTCGGTTTCCTCCCATACATCAAAGATGTGCGGGTTAGGTGGATTGGCCATGCTAAACTGATCCTTTGTGTCAGGGGGATTAGCAGGGTAAATATGTGCTGTTATGGGGATAGGGCCTGGGTGGGATTGTTGTTGGTGCAGGCTCGATGGGCCGCCTCCTGCACTGGAGAGATTCTATGATCCTATTCAATGACACCGCTCCATCCTTCTCCTCCAGTGAATGAGGACTTTGAGAAACAGCATTGAGCCCTGAATCCATTAGTCCTTTTGCCTTCTCTCTGAAATGAAACATCGAAAACAACAATGATTAAATGGAACAGAGAGAGAAGCTCCAATTTAGAAA
The DNA here is from genome assembly GCF_964213995.1 of Mustelus asterias. NCBI lineage: Eukaryota > Metazoa > Chordata > Chondrichthyes > Carcharhiniformes > Triakidae > Mustelus > Mustelus asterias. The sequence goes on from NC_135818.1 coordinate 34,615,161, forward strand.
CCTAGGAACTATGGAGGCCTGCAGCTTTGGCTGCTTCACTTGCATTGCCTGATGCAGCCTTGCCCATGAGATACTGGCACACAATTGAGATGATCAAGCTATCATTCCAGAAATGAGACATCTGGAGCTCTGGAGTGGGGTGATAAGATGTGAATGAGAATAAACCAAAATAGCTTCATTCTTTGAAGAGGTATACCAATAACTTTTCAGTTGCTCATGGTCAATGAGTGGAAACTGTTTGACCAGTAATGAATGTTATTTACAGTGAAGAAGCAATTCGGCCCATTGCGTCTGCACCAGCTCTCCAAAACAGCATCTCACCCAAGCTCCGCCCTATCCCTGTAACCCCGCACATTTACCATAGCTAATCCACCTAACCTGCACATCTTTGGACTATGGGAGGAAACTTGAGTGTAGCGGGATCCCCTTTTTAACTCCACTGGGCTTATTTTAGGTTTGGTTCTCCGTTACCCAAACCCCACCAATGCCCGAGTGATTCTCTCTCTCGCCGATGGAAAAACGGCCACCTTGCGTCTACTTCACTAGAGTAGTGCTCCCAAGAGAGAGAAAAGGAAACTGCTGCCTATCCACTACCTGGCAGCCTTTCCTGAGTGGGCGGTTTCGAAGCGCCCAGGGTACCCTCAGTTCTAGACTCCGGAATTATGGTAAGGGATATTTAATATTGTGACTTGGTCAGAGATCATTGGTGAGAAATTGAAAAGATCAAAATGGACTCCAATGGAAGTCAAAGATATATATATATATATATATTTGTTAAAACATCAAGGTCAATCACCAAACACCAGGAAAACAACACACAATGCCTTTTGCTCTATAAGACTATAGCTATGGAAGGAATACTAAAATGGGCACAACGGAATGCTTACCTTACACAAGTTTACCAGTGTCTTAAACTATGAAAGGTGCATGCAAAAGACCCCCCCTTTCCCCAAAGCCTCATCCACTATGATGATCTCGGGAACTTCGCGAATTACCGGAGGGTACTCACAATCCTAGTTTAAATTGCTCAGTGGGCTTCGGGCTGCGTGCTGGAGACGAACGAGAGGCAGGAACAGGAGAAGAGAGTGGAGGGTGCTGCCATGCTGGTCTGAAGAGAAAAGAGAGAGACCAGAGCTTGCTTGTCCCTTTTTAAAACCTGAAGCAGTGATTTTCTCACACAAAACAGTTTCTGATCATTGATAGTTTCGATTGACTGGGACAAAAGGGCCGACAGCCTTAATAGACATTTTAATGTCTTTTAAATGTTCTCTGAGTCATCCTGATTGGAATCCCATCAGCGAGATGAGTCATTGATGTTGTCTGTGGATGGAATGATCTCTGTTCTCATTGTCTCGCTGCTGGGCTATTTACTTCTTGTCTGCTGGTCATGGTTTCTCCTTTGTTTCCTGTTGATTAGATTATCCCTCTCTCGACCTTCTCGTTATTCCCAGCCTCTTGCATATTCATGTGGCTGTGAAGGTTCCTGACAACCAGTCGGCCATTTTCCTTATCCCATGGAGGATTTGCCCTAAAACTTACATGAGCACCCAGAGGAAACCCACGCAGACCCAGGGAGAACATGCAAACTCCACGCAGGCGGTCACGAGAGGCCGGAATTGAACCTGGGTCCCTGGCACTATGAGGTAGCAGTGCTAACCACTGTGCCACCGTGTTGCCGAGCAGTGTTCCAGCAAGAGGCACTTCCTGGGGAACATGGCCAAGGGGAGCCAGAGCATGAACAGGGAGTGAGGAGGAGAGACCCAGACAGTGGAGGCAACTCACCGAGGATTTATCATTGAAGTGTGTCCTACTTACAAATGAATGCGAGGCAATGCCAGGCACATATGCACTTGTCCCAAGACCTTGTACCTCACATACAACGCATACTTCGGGGAGATGTGATGCCACATGGGATTTGGAGACTTCCCCCGCCAATGGCTTTGAAGGTGATGGCAGCACTCAATTTCTTTGCCTTAGGCTCTTTTCAGGGATCAACAAGAGACCTATGCAGCATTTGTCAGTCTACAACATGTCGGCACATAAAGGAGGTCACCGATGCCCTTTACAGAAAAGTCTATCATATCAGGTTTGTTTTGGATGAAGATAGCCAAGCTCAAAGATTCACTAGCTTTGCAACTATCTCGAGCTTCCCAAAAGTGTAGGATCAATAGATTGCAACCATGTGTGCCTTTGTGGGCTCCACAAGCATTACCATTCCATCAGTGTGCAACTGGTGTGTGACCAGGTGAGAAAGAAAGCGAGGACTTTCAGAAATAATCCGATTCAACAGGTACCATGCATTTGCTCCCAGCTGTGAGGATCAGGGGAATGACTGACAACCGAATTTGGATTGTGACACCGAGAAGCAGGAAGGAGGTGGGGTGGGGAAAGCTAATGTGATAGTTGTCATGATTCACTAAGTGAAGAGACAGTTAGCATCCTACATGGTATGTTGCCTCTCTGGTGCTAGGGTTAGTGACTGGCTTGAAAGGATATTGGAGCGGGAGAGGAAATGGCCTGTCATTGTGATGCATGTTAGTACCACTGCTGTGAAAGGAAGAAACTGTACCATTGGGATGGGCTCTACCCTAACAGGGCTTCAATGGAAAGGATAAGAAGGATAAAGGGTGTTGGCTTTCACTTGGTTCACTTACCTATTTTACCTTTACTAGTAAGTGGGGTGTGGTGTTGTACCTCAGATAGATAAGGTAATATTGATAATAATTTGAAAGGCACAATAGGAATGGGAAAACTAAGGACAGAATTTTCCATTTTGGACCTGTCCTGTTGCAGTTCAGAGAATGGAGTCAGTTTCCCCTTATGGAGGCCAGTGGGAATATGCGCCATATAACACGATACTGGCCTAACTAATTATGCAGTCAGGGATTTCCTGTGTGGCAGGCCAGCCTGGGGATCCAGGTGCCTTTTAATTATGCCATCATATCTGGGCACCTGGACATCAACTGATTCAATGATGAAGGAGAAGATCCACCTCTTGGAAGATCCTGAAGATCAAAGATCCACCTCCTGGAAGCCACTGCAGCACAATTTTCCGGTTTTGAGGTGAGCACAGCAGGAAAATCCCACCCTTAACGTGTAGAAAAAGGATTTAGGACTATAGTGGGAGTTATGTATGGCCCTATGGTCAGAGTGATAAAAGTGATAAATTGTGTAAATGCAGAGATTAGACAAGCATGGAGTAAAAGCAGAGTGATTTTTAATTGGGGATTTTAATTCTCATAAACTTGTATAAGTAGATGACCACAAGTCAACTCGGGTATTGAATTTCTGGAATATATCCAAAATAGGCTATACCCTAGGACCAACAAAGGGACATGCCATATTGAAACAATGATTGATTTAATTAAGAGCCTCATGACACATGAACATTTATCTATTAGTTTTTTTAACAATTCATTCGTGGGATATGGGTGTCACTGGCTGGCCGGCATTTTTATTGTCCATCCCTAGTTGTCCTTGAGAAGGTGGTGAGCTGCCTTCTTGACTTGCTGCAATGCACGTGCTGTGAGTTGACCCACAATGCCATTAGGGAAGGAATTCCAGGAACTTGACCCAGTGACTATGAAGGAACTGCGATATATTTCCAAGTCAGGATAGTGAGTCACTTGGAGAGGAACTTGCAGGTGGTGGTGTTCCCATGTATCTGCTGCCCTTGTCCTTCTAGATGAAAGTGGCCATGAGTTTGAAAGGTGCTCTCAATGTTTGTGGATGTGGTGCCAATCAAGCGGGCAGCTTTGTCCTGGATGGTTTCAAGCTTCTTGAGTGTTGTTGGAGCTGCATCCATCCAGGCAAGTGAAGAGTATTCCATCACACACCTGACTGGTGCCTTGTAAATGGTGGACAGGCTTTGGGAAGTCAGGAAGTGAGTTACTCACTGCAGTATTCCTAGCCTCTGACCTGCTCTTGTAGCCACTGTGTTTATGTGGTGAGTCCAGATGGAGTTTCTGGTCAATGGTTAGCCCAAGGATGTTGACAGCGGGGGATTCGGTGATGGTAACGCCATTGAATGTCAAGGGGCAGTGGTTAGAGTGTTTCTTATAGGTTATTGCCTGGCATTTGTTTGGCACGAATGTTACTTGCCACTTGCCAGCCCAGTGATCGTAGAAACTCTACAGTGCAGAAAGAGGCCATTTGGCCCATCGGGTCTGCACCGACCACAATCCCACCCAGGCCCTACTCGCATATCCCTACATATTTTACCCCTAATCCTCTAATCTACACATCTCAGGACACTAAGGGGCAATTTTAGCATGGCCAATCAACCTAACCCACACATCTTTGGACCTGTAAAGACTCCCATTCCAACCATTATTTTGTAATATGTCCATCATAATATGATGGACTCAACATTGAAAGGGAAATACAGCAACTGAGATTCTAGATTTAGGTAAGGCTGACTTTGATGTGATGAGACAGGTTGTCCACAGTAAACTGCACAAATGGGTAAAATGACAGATGATCAATGGGAGATGTTCAAAAAAGAATTTAATACAGTCATGAATTTGTTTATATCCCGAAGGGGCAAGAGCTCTACCTGCTTAAAAATTAAGCCATTGACAATTGAAGAGGTAACAGAACACATTAAACTGAAAGAAATGCTTGCAAAAATACAAACAATAATACAGATCTTGGTAAATGGGAACAATGTAAAGTAAAGCAAACAATGGCGGAACAAATAGTTAGGGCTATTAAAAGCATGTGAAAAGAAGCTTGCAAGGGATATCAAAAGCAACATATACAATTTTAACAATTATGTTAGGAAATGGAGGGTTGTCAAGAAAACTGTTATTGCTATTGGACAGTAAGAAGTCTCACAACATCAGGTTAAAGTCCAACAGGTTTATTTGGTAGCAAAAGCCACTAGCTTTCGGAGCGCTGCTCCTTCGTCAGGTGAGTGGGAGTTCTATTCACAAACAGGCCATATAAAGACACAAACTCAATTTACAAAATAATGATTGGAATGCGAGTCTTTACAGGTAATCAAGTCTTAAAGGTACAGACAATGTGAGTGGAGAGAGCGTTAAGCACAGGTTAAAGAGATGTGTATTGTCTCCAGACAGGACAGTTAGTGAGATTTTGCAAGCCCAGACAATTTGTGGAGGTTACAGATAGTGTCATGGGCATTCGGCCTTTGATCTTCGGGTAAGCGTTCTCCAAGGTGGCCACACGACACACGACAGCGCAGAGTCGCTGAGCAGAGACTGATAGCCAAGTTCCGCACACATGAGGACGGCCTCAACCGGGATCTTGGGTTCATGTCACACTATCTGTAACCCCCACGACTTGCCTGGGCTTGCAAAATCTCACTAACTGTCCTGTCTGGAGACAATACACATCTCTTCAACCTGTGCTTAACGCTCTCTCCACTCACATTGTCTGTACCTTTGAGACTTGATTACCTGTAAAGACTCGCATTCCAACCACTATTTTGTAAATTGAGTTTGTGTCTTTATATGCCCTGTTTGTGAACAGAACTCCCACTCACCTGACGAAGGAGCAGCAAGCGCTCCGAAAGCTAGTGGCTTTTGCTGCCAAACAAACCTGTTGGACTTTAACCTGGTGTTGTGAGACTTCTTACTGTGTTTACCCCAGTCCAACGCCGGGATCTCCACATCATTGCTATTGGAAACAGGGAAGAGGCACATGAATAATTACGTTGCATCAATATTTTCAGTTCAGGAACCGGTCAGCTTGCCATGCTAATATTCAATCACAGACAGAGACTCACCAGTTTGAGCACGAAAGACAAAACCACTGGACATGATGGTTTCCATCCCAAGATTTTAAAGGAAATGGGTAAGAACCATGCAGATACCCTAATTTTATTCTTCAGAAGTTCTCTTCAATTAAAAACCGTTCCTTTAGATTGAAAAGTTCCTCATATCACTTTGCTATTTAAGAAAAGGGAGAAAGGCAAACTGAGGAATTATAGACCAGTTAACTTAATATCTATTGTCGAGAACTTACCAGTCTATAATTAAGGATGGGGGTAACTAAATCATTGAAAACTTTCAGCTGATCACAGAGAGCCAACATGGATTTGGAAAAAGTACAACATACTTGATGAATCTGATTGAATTTTCTGATGAAGTGACTGAGTTAGTAGGTATGAGAATGTCCAAGGAAAGAGAGAGCGGAGACATGAGATAAAAGAGCGTGAGAGAAAGTGAGACTGAGAGTAGAGCTGGGACGATAAAAGGGCGTAAGAAAGAGTGAGGCTGAGAGCAGGGAAGAAAAAAGAGCATGAGGATGAGCAAGATTGGGGGTGGAGCTGGAGAGACAAACAAGTGCAAGAAAAAGCGAGACAGAGTGAAGCTGGGAGGATAAAAGAGTGCAAGAAAGGGCAAAACTGAGAGTGGAGAAGGGTGGTGCTGCCAGGGTCTCAGTGGCATCCAAATTTTGGAGAAAATGAAGTGTGAAGTCAAAGGGAACTAGGTGAATGATTGGTTCGTGAGCATTTTACTTGTTTCATTAATTTATCTTTTGCATTGGTCTCATTCAGGCTCACCCTGTTTTGTGGAACTTAATTCCCTTCTATAGAACTTGTTTGAGTGTTTTAGGAATTGACTGTCTAACAGTCTTTCTCGTCATATATTGATGCATCTAATCTATTCTTTACTAATTTGTTCACCACCGAGCACCAAATAATCCTGAGTGACTAAGCTTGAGGTACTTCAATCAATGAACTTCTATGCTTCAGTGAAACCCAATGCAAAGTGGAAGGATAACATCTCATCTTCCAATTAGCCATGTTACAACCTTCTGGACTCGATGTTGAATTCAACAACTTTAGAATGTGAACTTTCCCCTCCATCATGACCCCTCCCTTTTATTTTCTGTTATTCAGTTCCCCTGACTTGTCCCAAATAACCCCATCCCACATGGTCACTGTCCCTTATCGTTCAACTTTGTTCCTACTGAGCACTGATCTCTTCTCCTGTGAACATATCCTGCTATCCTACCTTTGTCACGATTCACACTCTTCAGTCCCTATTGGCACCATTAACAGCCTCTTTGTGTCATGTCCATGACACCTTTGTCAATCTCTCCTTCATTCCAGTCTATCACTGACTTTCCATTCTGCCATATCCACCCCCCCCCCTTTAAATATATAATTAAGCACTTTTCTATCCCTATTCCGTTCTGTAAAAGGGTCATATGGACTTGATGCATTAAATGTGTTTCTCTCTCCACAGATACTGCCAGACTTGCTGAGTTTATCCAGCATTTTCTGTTTTGTTTTCAGATTTATTTGTTTCAGTAAGCTTGGTTGACTCAGCATTTACTGACCTCTGGGCTGGATATTGAGAAATGCATGGACTCTGTCTTGGTTGCATGTCATTTATTATGCAATGTGGTGTGTTCGACCACAGTTTGCCTGTTATTCATACATACCTCATATTAACCCTGAATGTAAGAGTATAAGGTAGATATTTTAAATTGTTTTATCTTTCTGACCTTGTGTAGTAAACTTTATTTTTGTCCAAAACCTGTAGTGGAATCTTGGGATTCCTGCATGACTTCCCTGGTCCACTTTGACTATTTGGCAGTGACACATTTACCTCCCTGCCTGTACACTCTTAAACTGCAGGGTGACCATATCCATTTCAGTCAGGCAATGGGTCTACCATCTCTGAAGATTTAGTACCCACTTGTGCCTTTTCTGGAGCCAGGTCTCTGCCATCGTCACCACATTGTATTCCCACAATATACGAGGCACACAATTGTCAACCCCGCAGATGCACCACAGTTATGCCGGTTGGTGAAATCCAGAGCTTCAGCTGCTCCAGCTATGACTCACCTTGCATCATTGGTATCCAGGGCATGAGAAGTGTCCTGGCGTTCCTGCATAAAATAGAATGTGTGTTCTACAGGACTTGTATGCCCTGCCATGCCTTTATTTACTAACTGATTTAACAGAAATAAAGTAAAGACTAATACATTTAACTACAGACTCATCAGCTACACACCAATCAACTGCTTCCCTTGTGTTGCCATCATTTTTTGTAGACAGGACAGACGTGGGATATTTTCCACAGACCCAAGTCACAGAAGATCACAGAATTGTTATGGCATAGAAAGAGGCCATTTGGCCCATTATGCCAGCACTGGCTCTCCAAACAGGGCAGTGTGACTTCCCCTTGATCCCCATTGACTTCAGTTTTGATAGTACTCCTTGATGCCACACTCGGTCAAATGCTACCCTGATGTCAAGGGCAATCACTACAAAAGATCGTGAATGTAGCCCAATCCATCACACAAACTAGCCTCCCATTCATTGATTCTGTCTACATTTCCCGCTGCCTCAGCAAAGCAGCCAGCATAATTAGGGACCCCACGTATCCCAGACGTTCTCTCTTCCACCTTCTTCCTTTGGGGAAAAAGATACAAAAGTCTGAGGTCACGTACCAACTGACTCAAGAACAGCTTCTTCCCTGCTGCTGTCAGACCTTTGAATGGACTTACCTTGCATTAAGTTGATCTCTCTCTACACCCTAGCTAAGACTGTAACACTACATTCTGCACTCTCTCGTTTCCTTCTCTATGAATGGTATGTTTTGTCTGTATAGCACACATTGACAAAAGATTTGAATTCGAGAAGAGAGAGTGAATACCCTTGACATCATGAAAGCATTCGGCTGAGTGTTACATCAAGGGGCCTTAGTGAAAGGGGCCACACTTAGCACAAAGAAAATAGTTATGATTGTTGGAGGCCAATCATCCCAGCCCCAGGACATCACTGCAGGGCAGTGTCCTATGCTCAACTATTTTCAACTGCTTTACCAATGACCTTCTCTCCAACATAAGATTGGAATTGAAGATTTTGGCTGATGATTGCAGAGGATTCCTCAAATACTGAAGCTTTATGTGTCCTTATGCAGCAAGATCTGGACAGCGTTCAGGCTTGGGCTGGTAAGTGGCAATTAATATTTGTACGACACAAGTGCCAAGCAGTTACAATCTCCAACAAAATATAAACTAATCCCTTGACATTCAATGGCATTACCATCGCTGAATCCCTCACCATTGACATCATAGGTTTCAGGTCAATTATGACCCCTAATTGGACTAGCCTTATAAATACTGTAGCTTCAAGTGCAGGTCAAAAGCAGAGACTTTGGCAGAGGCTAAACCATCTCCTAACTGCTGAAACCTGTCTGCCATCTACAAGGCACAAGTGTGATGGAATGTTCTCCACTTGTTTGGAGGAGTGCAGAACCATCCAGGACAAAAGCAGCAACTTGACTGGCACCCCATCCACCAGCTTAAACATTCACTCCCTTCGCCACTGGCACACAATATGTACCGTGTATTGCAATGCATCAAGGCTTCAGCAGAAACCCCCTCCCTCAAATGTGACCTCAATCACCGAGAAGAACAAGGGTTTGGGGAAAACCACAACTTGCAAGTTCCCTTTCAAGTAATACACTATCCTGTCATGGAAATTTTAATCATAATTCTGGAATCTCCTCCCTAACAGGACTGTGGGTGTACCTGCACTTCTCAGACTGCAGCTGTTTAAAACCATCACCATCTTCTTTCAAGCTGTTAGAGACAGGAAATATATGCTTATCTTGTCAGTGATGCTCACATCCCAAGAATTAATTTTAAAAATGCACAACTTTTATTCTCTCACCGCAAAAACTCAATCTGCCTTTCCTATGAGCATAAAAATGAATCACTGAATATTTTTTTAACCAACTGAAGCATGAACTGCAGGGGCAGAATTTTACGAAAAGAATTCTAAGTGCCGAACAAATGTCAAATGTGGGCAATTGGGACTAGCTTAGGGGTTTTAAAAAAAAAGGGTGGCATGGACAAGTTGGGCCGAAGGGCCTTTTCCATGCTGTAAACCTCTATGACTCTATAACAAGTGTGAAAACGGGAGAATTGCGCCGATTTTTTTTGGGTGAGCTCCCAATCACAATCGTACGGCACTTAATTTATAAAAAAGCCTAGATGCAATTCTCATCACTGGGGGGTGGAGGGGGCGGTGTGGGTTGGAGCCTAATCTTGCCAGCTGATGAGCTCTTGGGGTGCCATTGCCAGGTGCCCCAGTGTACTGGGAGATCTCCTGTCACCACCCCCCCACCACAGACATCAGGACCTGCGGCCCATCACTCCCCGTGATGGTCTCTTCCACCCCTCTTGGAAAAGGGAGAAATTTTATTCGAAGACACCAGATTCAAAAACAGTCGCTGCTAATATAAAAAAAGTGAGGTAGTTTTATTTTTCTCATGTCATTTTGGAGATGTTAATGAGGATTAATTTCTTGCAAGAAGATGTGGACACATTTTGGCAAAAGGATGAGACTACCTCAGAAGGAAAGTAGAATTTTAATAGTCAATGGGTTTGAGGTTTCCTGTAGTTTGCTTAAATCACTTTTCAGGGGTTAAAATGGAACTTTAGGTGGAGGTTTCCTGAATTGGCTTGGGTCACTGCTATTTTGCCTGTACTTGAAGGTCAAGAGCAGGATAAAAAAATGTAGCTACATGGGTAGGAGCCCAATTAAGAACTGATGAGCCTGATGGCCTCGTGTCATCCTAAATACATTTTTCGGTTGCTCAATTATTTTGTAGCAGTTGGTGTTTCAGCAGTTTTACATTCTGAAACCAATTGACTCTGATATGACAAGCAAATTTTAGTACCCAATTCAAGGCCTTCTGTATGTAGTTAGCTGAGTTTGGTAGTACTAATTTATATGGAAGTTGTTGCATGAAAGCAAGCAAAAAGATTTAATGCTCGCGCCCTGAGCGGCCCATCACTCCCCGTGATGGTCTCTTCCACCCCTCTTGGAAAAGGGAGAAATTTTATTCAAAGACACCAGATTCAAAAACAGTCGCTGCTAATATAAAAAAAGTGAGGTAGTTTTATTTTTCTCATGTCATTTTGGAGATGTTAATGAGGATTAATTTCTTGCAACTGCTGTGAATTTTAACCAAGGCCAATATTTCTAAAAATGAATTCCACTGTGGACAGGCGTCGAGCATGAGAACAGCAGTTGAACTGCCACTTTCAAAAAATAATGGAGAAGGTTTCTCAGTATCAAACGTTTGTTGTCTTGAATCCCCGAGAAACAACTTTTCAGCATTTTAAGTCTAAACTGAACAGTTATGAGAGCTATTAACTTGTCATTTCTGCCTTTTTGCTCTCTCTGCAGCTTAGGAAAGGCCTTCCTTCATCAATCCTCTCCTCCACCTCTCTAATAACCAGGAACCCAGGATTTCAGGCCCTATGCATTTCAGTCTTCCTTATATTTTGTTGTTTTTTTTCTGAACAAGTGAAACCAGCAGATTACATTTCATGTAAAGCTGAATAATATATAATTTTGTCCAGAGTATTATTGTGGTTGTTTACTAGGTAAATCATGAGCAGTGTAACAGGTTAGCCTCGTAATCTTAAAGCCTGCCAAGGGAATTCTTGTAATGCATGCAAACTGACATCTTCAACCTGCAAACTCCAGACCTGTACTTTGGAAAATATTCTTCACTGTATTCATTTTTGTGCTATGAGTGAATTCAAATAAATGATCATCAATACTTCTTTCATGTGATACATTTGATACATTTCTTAATTTTTTTTTTTACAAAATACCTTTGTATTTTTTCCGTGAGTAATAATATAACTGGGTTCAACCCTTTTCATTTTAAAACTCTTTAGGCAATAGCACACAATCACTAGCCTGAGTAGGTGTAATCTGATATAAATAGTATTTTAACACAAACCTAAAGGAGAATGTTGATGATGTGGCTTTTGTGCAAATATCATTATTATGATTTATGGGTGGAGAAGTGAATGAAGCGTGTGTTTGGATTAGAAACCTGGGCCAAGTAATGGCATTTGTACTGATGTAACTCATTAGCTGTGAGATGCTTTTCTCTGTTGCTGCCCTGCAGTGCTTAAAGTAAGTTATGAATGCTATACTGTTCATTTGTAGAAAGGTTTGCCTGGAGGAAAGCTGCATGCATGGGCCCCTGCTATTGAGAACATGCCAGTCAAGGATGAAGACATCCTTTCATGAACCTCACTTTACATCTGTTTGCAAGTTTACAGCATGTCAAACATTTTTGCATTAAACTTGCATGCAATACCATTTCACAGTATGTTAAAGTTATATTTTAGTTATGATGCACATATTTTTGAAAAGGTGATCTTTTGATGTGATTCAGTTTTGTGGAACTAAATAGGACAATGTATTCAAAGATAAATTATGAAAATACATTGCATCAATTTTACACACTAAATCACCTATAAGTGTAAATGATGAGAGAAATTAAAAGTTTTAGAGTAGTTGCCTAAACTGAACCACAGTCAGCATGTGCAGGGCAGTTTTGGTTGCATTGCTACAAACGCAAATCCACAATATATATGAATAAAGGAAAACTAATTAAACCATGGAAATGTATGTTCAAGATCTGATGGTGACTGACCATACAACAATTTTGTGAAAGCAAAAATTAAAAGCAAAGTACTGCCATGCTGGAATCTGAAACAAAAATAGAAAATGCTGGAAAGTCTCAGCAGATCTGACAGCATCTGTTGGGAGAGAATAGAGCTAATGTTTCGTGTCTAGATGACCCTTCGTGATTTTGTGAAACTCTGATACTGTATTAGGTTATGTGGTTTAAATTTGAAATAACAGGTACAATTGCAACTTAATGACATATCATTGCATTCCATCTAAAATGGTCACTATACTTTCTAAAAATAACTGCATTTTTTTTTTACTAATCAAAGTTTTCTTCATGTTTTAAAATTTCCTTTGTTTGCCATTATTAACACATGCAGTATATGGACATATTCAATTGGGAGAGCAGAATGTTTTAGGACACAGCACTGCTGATGCGTTTCGTTTGTGCTATTGAATTAGCAGGGGCTTGGCCCAAGTTCGTTCAACTGATGCTATTGAATTTGTCATAAATCTATTGCTGGAAAGCAACTTGAAACCTGCAGATTAGCATTCAAAAGGAACACCTATAAAATCAAAGTATTTCTTTACAAATTCAAATATTGAACGTTGCTACATTCAAAGGTCATTGACACGATTCGAGAATTAAAGAAGGCAAGCCCTATCAGAAAATTTTAACATCATTTTGTGTTAATTGCTCACAAAAATGATCAGTGATCACCATTTGACATCAAAAGATGTAATTTGGCATGGGTTTTTCATCCGTCGAAGTGCTCATTTGCACCTTTTTACATCAATTGCGATCAAAAGCAGCCAAAGCATCAAAAGCAATCATTTGGCATCAAAATCATAATTGACTTCTCCCCCCACTCCCACACCCTCACACACTCACCCATGTCCCCCTCCCATCTCCATTTAGCCACAATTCATTCACATCCACCTGCTTCTGCACCCACAGCCTGGGTTTTGCCACCTTGCCTGGAAGCGTGTCTGTGGAATCCTTGCCCTGTGAGTGTTTGTGGAACTTGTACAGCAGTGAGAGTCGGAATGTGTAAAAACAGAAAACGCCGGAAAAACTCAGCTGTTCTGGCAGCAACTGGAGAGAAAAACAGAATTAATGTTTCAAATCTGTACAACTCTCCTTCAGAGCTATGAAAACAGTATTCCAGTGAGTGTCATTGTGTATGGGACCCCTATCCCACAGAGTTTCCTTATCCTTCTCACACATACACACACAGTCTCCCTCTCTCTCTGGGGACAATCTCACCAAAACATTTCTAACTGCCAAATGAGCATGAAAATGGGAGAGAATTATACCCGCTTTTTAGATGAGCTCCCAGACGCTATCTTATGGCACTTGGGAAAAAGAAAATTAGGCACCGTGTGATTCTCGCCAGCATGGGAATGGACGGAGTCTATTTATGCTGGGAAGCTGACTGCTAGAGGGCACTATTGCGCAAGTTCTTGCGGTGGCTTGCCTCTAATTTGCTTGCCCCAGTAAAACTTAATCTCTCTAATCAATGGGGCGCTCCTTTAAAATGCCTCCCCAGCACTTGTTCCAAGTCCAGTCGAGGAATGGCTTCCAGGAAGACAGAACCATGGAGGGAATTCTCACCAAACTTCTGGATGGTGTCGAGCAGAGGTGGGACATTTTCTACTTGTGATTGGCCAGATGTCTCGCAAACAAGGTCACCACTCCCCACCCGGAGGCTGTGGCTGCGATAGTGAATGCCTGATCACTCCATAAGTGGACAGAGCTGTCGTGCTGGAAGGAAATGAATGACTTTTTTTGTACAGCCGAGATAAATCTGCCTCCTCATGTCTCCCATTGCACCCCTTAACATACCCATCACATCTCCACGGTAAGTTCTCTCCCAGACACCTCGGTGACTAACACTTGTCATTCCCTAACCCTGACCCCCCCATGATACCCCCCAGTAGATAAATGCTCCTCATATTCCCATTCCCACACACGTCAGACGTTATGACCATCTGACTTCACAGGGCTCCCACCTACACACTCATTGCAGGACAAACTTGAACACAACCGACATGGGTGGGCACAGCCTGCTCAAGTCATGCTTGAGCTGAAAACTCTAATGCCTTTGAGCAGAGAGCCCTTGAGCTGGGAGCAGGATCACTGTGCAGAGGGCAAGTTGGGGGCAAGAGTCAAAAGTGAGAACTCTGAGCACGTGTAACCACAATGCAAGTCTCATGTGAGTTAACTTTCTCCCATTAGTCTGCCCGTGTGATGCACTAATGCCATCTTGCTTCCCTTGCAGGTCAATTAGACGACCAGCCTGGACCATCCTTGCACTCTCAGGAGATCACAGAATGAAGCAGGGACAGTTGTGATGCTTCCCCTCTGAGATGTCTCCGAGGGAGGCATGTCAGAGAGGAGGCATCACAACTGTCAACTGCACCCTCCTCCAGCACAAATACTAGGGAATAACTAGTAGGCAGGCTTCTGGGTCACTCACTGATGAGCAATTCACAACTGAACAGCAGGCAGAGGACAGAACATCTCAGGGATCCAACACTCGGATGCCAGAGCCCAGGATTCTGCAGAACCACAGATCTTTGATATGCCCCTGGGTCCAGTCATTTCAGAGCTGATGAAGCTACAAAGACAGAGTCACAAGCATCAATCAGGAAGTGATGGCAGCATCCTTTCTGGGACTGCAAAGCCGACTGAAGGAGTCCCATCACCTTCTTACTGAGGAGATGGTGCCGTCACTCTGAGGCAACAAGGTCAATACTGTGGGGGTGGCATCCAAAGTGGAGACCTTGACGCAGGATGTGCACACCATGGTGGGCGATGTTCGCTCTGTATATGTCAATATTTTCTGGTAAGGATCAATTTTTACAATATTCCAATTTTTTACAACTGTTTTACAATACCATAGCTGTATTTTTAAAAGAATAAATATATCATACATATTTAAGTTGACTCAGTAGGGATCAGGTTAATATTTTTCTTGTTGATAAATGTTAAATGTGTGAATGTGTATGTGAAAGCTACTGTTAGGCAGGATGGAACTGTTTTTGGCCTGTCCTGTTAAAAAAAAAAATTAGAATCCACATCAGTCTAATAATCTTTCAACGAACATGCTTTGAAAATGTATAAATGAGTTTTCATCACAGTTTGTTTTTTAAGCCAATAAACTTCACACTAATCCAGATGGTTAATAATACTGGCACTAGGGAATAGAACACTTCTTGATTTTTGTGACAGAGATAATCACTCAGGTCAGGCATTTCATGTATTAAGTCTAAAGTAAAACATTGTCTATACTCTCCCAATACTGCTCCAAAAAACAGCTGTACCACTGATATTTTCATTTTCCTCTTCATCCTTCCTCATGGTGACATTCAGATGGTGAGTTAAAAGTACTGTAGTTTTATGGCACTGTTTTGTGTTACTTGGACATGTTGGAACATCCCAAACACATTTTGTGTCCGACACTTTCATCTGTCATAGAGGCAGCTCTGAACACATTAACCGGTTGTATTTGCAGAAATGAAAGGCTTACATTCTAACTCTGAGGATCACTTATGTTGTGATTATTCAAGAGACACCATTATAACACCAGTAGCTCTATCAAGGCTAATCAAAACTGCTGATGAACTTTGGACTGCCCTTTTCTGCAAATCATGCTCCTGACAACATGAGAGAATTCTTATACTTAAGCAAATGTACAGAGCTTCACTCTAGACCTTGAATGTTTTCAGAGGGCATGTAAGTGCATTCACGTGCTCAAAATATTTTTAAAAAACTTTCTTTTTATAAACTGTCCAGGAGGTTCAATGGATTAAAGCTGGACTGAGACCATAGTGAAGTATATGTCACATCACACTAAATCCAATCTCCCCGTATTATGCTCCAAAGTCAGATTAGGAACCACTTCTGGAATCGCATTGTCACTTTTGCATTGCTGTGAAGAGCAATGCTTCATAGTGATATACACTAGAACTATAATTACATCCTTAGTACACCTCAGTGCACAAACCTACAGAGGCACTAATTAAAATAAGAAACTGCTTCAAATGTGGGAAAGCGAAATAATACATAAGAGTTAATTATGGAGATGAAATACCTGTTGTATTTTCTGAGAATCTATTCTCATACAGAAGTGCCAACATGAAATTAAATAGTTTTGCAGATAGTGGAGTAGACACTGGTCCAATCTCTTAAAAAATATTTTCAGAAAGTAGCAATGTGCCTACTGCCTCAAATTTCCTCTCCAAGAACAAATTCACTTAATTGCTAATGTACTGGCAGCAATGCAGCTTTAAACTAAACCTGTTATTGTTTTCTGCTGTTCTGGTATTTTTTCTGTTAAAACAATGCTTTGCCTGATCAAAATCATTTAAGTCAACTTTGGTCTGACTTATAAGACAAGATTAAGCTTCATTTGAAATATCTCCAATTGATACTGTTCCTAATTAGTCACATAAGGTTTAACTGTAAGACTGTGTTGTACACACTTATTAATTTGAAATGGTCGAAGGCGTTTATGTGAAACTTAAATTCCCAAATTGACTTGATTATAATTTATTTGGGTATATATAGCGTTCTGAGGTGTAACACTTGGTGGATTGAACTTAATACACCAGGCAAGCCCAATTGAACAGACAGTTAAGCTTTTGCAGAGTTAAGCTTCGCTTAATTACAGCCAGCGATGCAACTGGAGCACTTATTCAAGAAAAGATTTGTTTTTGAAAGAATAATTTGAAAGGTGACAAATGTTTCTGTTTAAAACAGGTTCCAATTGCTAGTCAAACTAGCCAAAATAATGTTAAGTATTTAATGTTAAGGTAACAGGATTAGGATTGCTTGCTATCCATACCAAAATTGACAAATCACTTCATTAAGGAAGGCTCAATTTCAGTATGGAGTTTGCAATGAGAAACCATGTCTGGATTTCTTTATTACCTATGTTGTAGACTTCTAAATGCTAGTGTGCAGCTATGGTGATTATTAATGAACTGTCAAATTTGAAAATACAGACTTCATACATTTCTCACATATTAATATTTCTGACTTAGCTTACATTCTGCTGTTAATTTATTTGGTTTCAAAATTTGCATTTCTTTGCCTTTCGGCAAAAGGAATGCAAGTTTTTCCATTTTATGACTTGTCATATGGCTTGCAATTTAAATGGCAGTTAATTTTTTTATCATTAATTGTGCTATTTTACTTTCTATCTTGCCAAAGTCAGCATTAATAGTATATGTTCATGCTTATTTAGCTTTCTGAAAATTCTTTGTTGGGATCGTTGTACTAACCTCAATGCATTGCCAACCACTATGCAATTACTAATCAATGCAATGAAAATTGGAAGTTGGGAGCATCTCAAATGATTGCCTCTCTTTGGCTGGAAAAACCGTATCTGGAACAGTTATTTGTCCATTCAGAGGCTCAGTTAATTCCAGATTTCTAGACTTGCCGTTCAAGTGTTAAATCAGAGCATTCTATGTAATTCTTGGTTAAAACTGAGAACTATTTCCTACATCAATGTATCCTTATCATGCAAAAGCACTGTGCAGGCTTTCTGTGTTAATCATTTTCATTACCATTTTACTGAACAATTTTACTGAACCAGTGGAGCAAAATTGTAGTTTCAGTTTCTGTATTCCATAAAATTGCATAGAATTTGAGATAGAAATCAACTAGTACAGCCCATCATGCTTGTATTTCTGCTTGCCTTCCTTACAAGAAGTAATCCCAATTTCATGTGCCTGTTCTACTGCCATGCCCTTTTGTTCCCTTTTCTATCAACCAACTATCTAACCAATTCTTATGTTGACATGATTCCTCACTAACTCATCATCAATACATAAAACTATGTTTTAAAACAAAGTTTCTCCTGCCACCCTTCCTAATTGCTTTCAATTAATACTATTCCCATTTTTCCCCTGTTCTTGGCCCCTAGTCATGGAAACTGTTTGATCCTACCAACCTACTCTGTCCCATCTCTTCATAGTTTTGAATAGTCTTATCAAATCGTCCCTGAAGCTCAACTGTAATGAAATCAGCTTTTTAAAGAACGTTTATTGCCATATTTGTGCTTCTCCATACTAGGTAGCATCCTGCTGAATCTGTGCTGTATGGCAATACCCTTCCCAATTTACTACCAAGCAACAATAGCCATGTTATGGTTTTATATAGTTTCGCCAATGTGTCTAGTCTTTTATGTAGCATTTCATGAGCTTCTTTGTGACTTTATCCATTTGACGTGTTACTAATAATATCTTGTGAGATTGAACTCCAAACCGTTTTGCTCTTCAATCTTGCCAGCTTTTCTAAAAATATAATAGAAATAAACAAAAACCACAAATTAGCTGCTACATTAGCCATGGGTGCAAATCACGTGTGCGGCCAGAGGTGAGATCTCAGTTTAAGACCTTCCCCGTCCCCACCAGTGATGTGATCAGTTTTTCACACCCAGAAATAGTACAAACCTGATTTCTATAGTTGATCATATTTTAATATATTATTAACTGGCTTGATGCCGTAGCGCCTGACAATGTCTATCTCTCATGTTGCTGACGTGTTTAGGCTCTGCCCTCCAATTGCCTAGATGATCCTCGCAGACACTTGCACAGTGTGTTGTTAAATCAGGTGGGAAAAGGCGTCTGTGAATCATGCGAGTTTCACACAGCTGCTTTTGCCCGATTCAACACGCTTTGCAATTTTGGGAAAATTGCACCCAAAACATACTTCAGTTACCAGCATTGAATTCCATCTGCCCATTTTTTTTCCCAATTATTACTTATCAATATCCCCTTGTTGCTTGATTTGGTTCTCAAAATAATGTGCTATTCTTCCTGTTTTCGTATCGTTGATTCTCTTCAGTCCTCTAGTCAAATTATTGATTTACACAGTGAACAGAAGCAGTCATCTATATCTGTTGTGGCCAAGGGGGATTGTCAATAGATCTCCCTGTGGACTTCGTGGAGCACAATTCCCCTGTTGAGAAAAGTGGAGACTTGCCCAATTTGAAGGAAATAGCAGAAGTTTAAATCAGTTGTCCCTTCTCGGGCTGGTTGCCAAATGACTTCTGGGCTTGAGCTGTGTACTGCAGTAGTGGTGCTTTATTCGCTATGTAAATAAAGGCTGTTTGTGACAGAAAACTGGCCTCAGCGAGATTATTACATTGACAACGAGGAATAAAACAATTTTGTTCTTCCATCCGGACGATCTTCATTATCAAGACAAGTAATCCTCTGGTAAGAAAAATGCATCTGTTGGGATAAACTTGAAGCCTGTTATGCTTCAAACTGTGCCCAATACGCAGAGCACATGTGTTACTTTTTCTGGGCTAACAATATTGAGAGAGATGAAAAGCAGAAAGTAGTCCCATTGGTGGCACGCGGGATCGTGACATTCAGGCACTGATTCAAGAACTTTTAATTATTAGTAGACTTGGTTAAAGGCTACTATGACCTGCCATAATACTCTAGCGATACCGCTTTAACATGGCAGGGCAAACTCCTGGGGAATCTGCCACCAAAGTTTTGACCAGGTTACGAAAATTCACAGATCATTGTGAATTTGGGCCACTCCTAAATGACATGTTGCAAAATAGACTGGTCTGCGGAATTAATAACAAGACCGTTCAAAAAGAGTTATTGGCAGAACCCAAATTAGATTTGATGAAGGCCATTGAAGTAGCTCTATCATTGGAAAGTGCAGAGAAAGGAGCACAGGAATTACAGGGGACGTAAGACAGCAGTATCCTCTGATTAGGGGGAGGGGCTTTATGCAACATTCATCTCCCAACTGAGAGGGGTTGTTTAAGTTTAAATTTATTTATTAGTGTCACAAGTAGGCTTCCATTAACACTGCAATGAAGTTACTGCAAAAATTCCCTAGCCGTCACACTCTGGCACCTGTTCAGATACACTGAGGGAGAATTTAGCATGGCCAATGCACCTAACCAGCGCGTCTTTCGGACTGTGGGAGGAAACTGGAGCACCCGGAGGAGAACGTGCAGACTCTGCACGGACAGTGACCCAAGCCGGGAATTGAACTAGATCCCTGGCTCTGTGAGGCAGCAGTGCTAACCACTGTGCCACTGTGCCGACCTGTGTCAGTAAAATATGAGAGAATACCCTGTAACGAGGGAGCCCAAGCCATATCACCAGGCAGTCAAGGAAAGGCAGGGACAGCATCAGAGACGGACTGACACTTTTGGGGCTCCCAGGCTCTGCCTCTGTGTTGCTCCGCCCTCCACCCTCCACCCTCCACTCAGTGACATGGCGCTCCACCCCCGGTGATGTTAAGATCCACTCATCAGTGATGTCAAGCCCCTCCCCAAATGATATAGTTGCCCTCTTGACCCCACCCACCCTCAGCTTACACAATGCAAGTCATGAAAATGCAGAAAAGTACAGAGCAGGTGAACTCCAGAAGTTGTTTATTCCTGTTTGGCACAAGAGTGGCAAGGGAACTGTGGCCAAACTATAGCTTACAAGGGAAATTAGAGATAATATTAGATTCAAAGAAAAAGCATATAAATTGGCAAGAAAAAACAACAGACCTGACTATTGGGAGCAGTTTAAAATGCAGCAAAGGAGAACCGGGGGATTGATTTAAGGGAAAAATAGAGGATGAAAGTAAGATAGCGGGCAACTTTAAAACTGACTTGAGTTTTTATAGGAATGTAAAGAGAAAAAGATTGACAAAAACAAATGTAGGCCCTTGTAGCTCAGCGTTTGGAAAGCACTCAGACAAAGTCAGCATGGTTTTACAAAGGGGAAATCGTGCTTGACTAATCTATTGGAATTCTTTGAGGATGTACATTCTCCTCGAGTTTGCACATTCTCCTCGTGTTTGCGTGGGTTTCCTCCGGGTGCTCCGGTTTCCTCCCACAGTCCAAAGATGTGCGGGTTAGGTTGATTGGCCAGGTTAAAATTGCCCCTGAGATGCATAAGTTAGAGGGATTAGCGGGTAAATATGTGGGGGGTAGGGCCTGGGTGGGATTGTGGTCGGTGCAGACTCGATGGGCCGAATGGCCTCCTTCTGCACTGTAGGGTTTCTATGATGATTTCTATGTAACTAGTAGAGTTGAACAAGGAGAAACAATGGATGTGGTCTTTTCAGATTTTCAGAAGGCTTTCGACAAGGTTTCACATAACAGACTACTGTGTAAAGTTAAAGTGCAGGTAATATCTTGAGATGGATAGAAAGCTGGTTAGCAGACAAGAAGCAAAGAGTTGGCATAAATGGGTCTTTTTCTGATTGTTGGGCAGTGACTAGTGGGGTACCACAGGGATCTGTGCTAGGACTGTTCACATTATATATTAATGATTTGGAAGAGTGAACTAAATGTATTATCTCCAAGTTTGCAGATGATACAAATTTGGTTGGAAGGATTAGTGGTAAAGAGGATGCTGAGATGCTTCAGTGTGATTTGGACAGGCTGAGTGAGAGACCATATGCATGGCAGATGCAGTATAAGGTGGATAAATGAGAGGTTATTCACTTTAGTAGCAATAATAAGAAGGCAGATTATTATTTGAATGAGTGTAAAGAGACGTGGACACTCAGCGAAACCTTGGTGTCCCTGTGCATCAGTCACTGAAAGGAAGCATGCAGGTACTGCAGGCAGTAAAGAAGGCAAATTGTATGTTGGCCTTCATAGAGAGAGGATTTGAGTATAGGAATAGAGATGTTTACTGCAGTTATATAGGGTGTTGTAAAGCTACACCTGGAGTATTGTGAGTAGTTTTGGTGTCCTTATTTGAGGAAGGATGTCCTTGCCATAGCGGGAGTACAGCAGAGATTATCAGGCCGATTCCTGGGATGGCAGGTCCATCATATGAGGAGAGACGAAGTTGGTTAGGACTTTATTCATTGGTGTTTAGAAGAGTGAGAGAGATCTCATAGAAACTTATAAAATTCTAACAGGAATAGACAGAGTAGATAAAGAAGGAATGTTCCCAATGGTAGGGGAATCCAGAACTAGGGGGTCATAGTTTGAGGATAAGGGGATAAACATTTTAGGACTGAAGTGAGGAGAAATTTCTTCACCCAGAGAGTGGTGGATCTTGTGTGATTTCAAGAAGAAATTAGATACATCTTTTGGGGTTAAAGGAATCAAGGGGTATGGGGGGAAGGTGGGATCAGGGTATTGAAATTGATGATCAAATGACTGTCAGAGCAAGCTTGAAGGGCCGAATGGCCTATTCCTTCTACTTTCTATGACAGAGTGGAGATGTAAGGATCTATTTCTCATGGCAGAGGAGTGAAACATGGAAATCATGCTAATACACTAGAAGTTCCAAGATCTTCCCCCAAAGTCCAAAGATGTGCGGGTTAGGTTGATTGGCCAGGTTACAAATTGCTCCTTAGAGTCCTGGGATGCGTAGGTTAGAGGGATTAGTGGGTAAAATATGTGGGGGTAGGGCCTGGGTGGGATTGTGGTCGGTGCAGACTCGATGGGCCGAATGGCCTCCTTCTGCACTGTAGGGTTTCTATCATTCTATCATTTCTATCATCTACAGTGCAGCAGCCAAGTTCTGCAAAATGGTTTCTCTTGCAGATGGCAGACATCTGAAGGGCTGATTGGCCGCCTCCTCTGCTAGTATTCTCTATAAATCTTTAGCCACTCTCCTTACATCATCCAATGAGATCCTCAGAAAGACCATTTATATCAGTTAAGTCAGACATCAGAATCATGTTGTTAGTGACGTATAGAATGAAGATGTAGAATCTTGTCTATTTGAGCATTGGCTCACGAGGTCCCTAGAAGTCTCATCGGTCTGAATTTTATTGTGGCTACCTTGGATTTGAATGTGACCTTAGAGTAATGATGATATCACACCCCCCAATGATTAGATGGATTTGGAGCCTTGTGAGGTATGATGTGCCCTAATCTGTATCTCACTGCTTTACCGAGCTACAAGCTGGATACTCTAGTGTTATATGCCACCCCGATTCTCCTACACTAGGTCCAATTTCAGAACTACACCTCATTCTATTATCATATGTTTGTGTGAAGGAAAGAACAATTGAGATACAGTTGTCAGGAAAACTGCAGGTTTGCTTCAGTTATATTGCATTTTTAGTTACAGGATTGATTTTTTTTCTGGGTTCTTGCTGCAATACAGAATTTGAGGTTAACCCATAGTTCCAAATCAAAAATATTGGTCTGATAAAAGATGCAACATGAAATGCTTCCTGCAGTAATGTGACAATGGATTATTGTTCCTTCAGTTCTTGTCAGAAGGAAAAGCAAGAAGTGGTCTTTACAGCTGATTGCTAATTCCAGCAGGGCATATGCCTGGACCATTCAGCAGTGAGTGAACCCCTGGCAGGAGAAATAGCTCATCTGAATTAGCAAAATAGGATCTGGTAAGTGCTGCCAGCTCCAGCGAGAATCTCCCTGACTTTCTCGCTGGCGACAGCAGAGTGCGATCAGGAGAATCACGGCCCCTTTTGAGGCATGGAGAGATTCCCGCTTGGAAAGAGATGTGTGGGACCTAAAGAAGTTGGCCAGGTCAGCTCTATGGAGATTGGGGTACCATAATCAAAGGATACCCTGATCTCCAGACAACCCTCAGCAATCCCCAACCTGACTCACCGGCAGAGACCACCCCCCTCAGTTGCAGATGTAACCTTTCCTTCCATAACTGGTACCAGCATACCTCCACCACCCCCCCCCTCCCAACTACCCCGGCAAGTGAGTGACACCCTGCTATGGGGTTGCCAAAGGTGCTGCCCGCTTTCATGACGCCCCAAGTTGGCAGTGCTAGGAGCAGCCCAGCCATGTCCTTACCGCCCAGGGGCTGCAATGGCCTCCGAAACCACCAGCGTGGTCATCGCTGCCAACTTATCGGGGGCAGGTAAGGTGTCAACCAGCCTATCCATCCTTAATAGGTCAATTAGCAGCCTGTTGAGAGTCTCACTTTGCTTCCACCACAATAATACGTGCGATTGGGGATGGTAGAATGCAGGAAGGCAACCCACTACTTTTGTGACTTGGACTCAAAGGTAAGAAGGAGTGAGAGTGGGTGAGGGACTACTTCTGTGGATGTCTCGTGTACGCATCAGGGACACTGCTCCCCCCCCCGCCCGATGATTATACCTTTTGTCCCTCACCCCCTGCTCCGCAACTAGATTGTTGTAAACTAAAACCCTGCTTGAGTGTGGGGATAAATGGGTCTTTTTCTGGTTGGCGATCAGTGACCGCTGGTGTGCCTCAGGGGTCAGCATTGGGACCGCAATTGTTTACAACTCACATAGATGATTTGGAGTTGGGGACCAAATGTAGGGTGTTAATCAATGTTCATAGATGACATTAAGATGAGTGGTAGAGCAAAGTGCGCAGAGGACACAGAGGGCCCTATTTTACCATTTTGATTCTAAGTGCTGGGCGGACTTGAAACTGGGAGTGTTTCAGGTCCGACTTGTAGACCCTTTCAGAGGTGTCCCCATAGGCACTCTGCCTGCAAAAATATCAGCGATTCCAAATTGCGCTGCAGGAGCCTGTGGGCAGGGCTTAATGCGCCCGAAGCCCTGCAGTTCTGATCGGCGCCTCCAATTGCGTATGCGTGGAAAAAAAAAAGATAGAATGCTGCTCCCCTGCCACATCAGGAGAACAGAGACCACTCCATCTGACGAAGGAGCATTGCTCCGAAAGCTTATGGTATTTGCTACCAAATAAACCTGTTGGACTTTAACCTGGTGTTGTGAGACTTCTTACTATCTCTCCAGGGCCAGATAATGCTTCTCCCGGCCTCCACAGACATTGCCCCACCTTCACAACATTACTGACCCCCTTATCCCCTCTCTCTTCCCACCATCCAGACCGATTGCGGGCCCCTCCCACCCCCACCCCCCACTGATCTCAGACTGAATGGCCGCGGACCCCCCTTTTCCCTCCACTGATCTCGGGCAGATTGGCAGCGAATCCCTCTTTCCCTCCACTGATCTCAGGCAGAGTGGCAGTGGATGCCCCTTTCCCTCCACCGATCTCAGGCAGACTGACAGTGGACCCCCCCCCCGACCGATCTCAAGCAGAGCGCCGTCGGACCCACCTACCCCCCAACGATCTCAAGGAGAGAGCCGTCGGACACTAGGCACTTACCTCCTCACTAACTGGAGCACCCGAATCAGATTTATATGCTTTGCGCCGATTCTGGTGGTAAAGGGGGAAGTGCCGTTAGAGTTGGGCGTGCAGCCCATTAAGTCAATTTAAATGCATGCAAATGCATTTAAATGGCCATCACACCCGTTTTGGGCGCGGTCCCAATCGTGGCCATTTTCGGGCCTTGGTAAAGGGGGAACTAGCGCAGATCACACTACTCGCTTCACGCCCAACTTTACCAAGTTTTCGCGCCCGAAAAGAGATGCAACTTGATGGTAAAATCGTGCTCTGAAAGTCTGCAGAAGGATATAGATAGTTTAAGTGTGTTGGCAAGGGTCTGGCAGATGGAGTACAATGTTGGTAATTGTGAGGTCATCCATTTTGGCAAGAATAACAGCAAAATGGACTATTATTTAAATGGTAAAAAAATTGCAGCATGCTGCTGCACAGAGAGACCTGGGTGTCCTTGTGCATGAATCACAAAAAGTTGGTTTGCAGGTGCAGCAGGTAATTAAGAAGGCAAATGGAATTTTGTCCTCCATTGCTAGAGGGATGGAGTTTAAAGACACAACCTTTGCAGTTGCGTAAGGTGCTGGTGAGGCCACTCCTGGAGTACGATGTGTAGTTTTGGTCTCCTTACTTGAGAACGGATGTACTGGCAATGGAGGGGGTGCAGAGGAGATTCATTAGGTTGATTCCGGTGTTGAGAGGGTTGGCTTATGAGGAGAGACTGAGTAGACTGGAACTATACTCATTGGAATATAGAAGAAAGAGGGGGCATCTTATAGAAACATATAAGATTATGAAGGGAATAGATAAGATAGAAACAGGGAGCCAAAAGAGAAAATGCTGAAAAATCTCAGCAGGTCTGGCAGCATCTGTAAGGAGAGAAAAGAGCTGACGTTTCGAGTCCAGATGACCCCTTGTCAAAGCTTTGATTTTCTGAGATTTTCCAGTGTTTTCTCTTTTGGTTTCAGATTCCAGCATCCACAGAAATTTGCTTTTATAGAAGCAGGGAGGTTGTTTCCACTGGCGAGTGAAACCAGAACTAGGGGGCATAGCCTCAAAATAAGGGGGAGCAGTTTAGGACTGAGTTGAGGAGGAACTTCTTTACCCAAAGGGTTGTGAATCTGTGGAATTCGCTGCCCAGTGAAGCAGTTGAGGCTACCTTGTTAAATGTTTTTAAGGCAAAGATAGATAGATTTTTGAACAGTAAAGGAATTGAGGGTTATGGTGAGCGGGCGGGTAAGTGGAACTGATGTTACGAAGTTGGGTAGAGTAATTGTAAATTGGGAGACAGGAAGTTAGAATTTGGTGTTTGTAAGAATGGTAAAATTGTAAAATGCTAGGGGGGGAAAGCATTGCATGGTCCCTTTAAAAGGTGCTTTTTCTGTGCTTAGAGAATTTTTAAAAAAATGCAAGTACATAGGGAGCCCCAAACTGAAACATTTGTATTGAAAGGACAAGCAGCAGTTTTTACCAAAACAATAGGCTTTTGAATTTAGCCAATCAATTTGAATCGGGCACTTATATACCAAGAACCTATTCAATTTAAATCTGATGGTTTTGACAACCTAGGACCAATCCTATTGAGGGAAATATTGATATGTCATCACGGGTATAAAAAAAGGGGGCAGTGGGACAAAAAGAGAGAGCAGCTGCCAGAGATAAAAGCTCTCAACTCTCTTTCTCTCACTCTCTCTCTCTTGAGAGAGAGAGAATCACTGGCTCTTATTGCTGCACCTACGTCATAGAGAAAGCACCATCCAGATAGCAAAATTACCAAAGAAGAAACAAGTTCCAGACAGAAGAATCAATTAAACAAAGCTCAGAATATTCCTGAAGACACACAATTTGGTTGTAATTTAGAGAGTGACTAAATTCTATTTTTGTCAGTGAGTGGGAATTGCATTTATTGGAACAGCATACCATTTCAAATTTGTTTTATTCGGGAATAGTTAATAGTTAGAAAGGATTTATTCGGTTTGTTGATAGTTCAGTTAATTTGTTCACTGTTAGTTAGATAAATAAATTGTTATGTGTTGATTTTAGAGTGAGTGTCAGGGATTTATTTTGTATTTAACCAGTTGGAATTGCTGAAGAGCAGGTCGCACCATTTCTCTCTCTCTTTTTGCAGATTATAAGGTGAGGTACTCCTTTTTGGATGTTTTGGTGTTCTACAAATATATAAATGAAAAAGAGTGGTGAAAGTAAACATTGGTCCTTTAGAGGATGAGAAGGGGCATGTAACAACTGGAAATGAGAAAATGGCTGAGGCATTGAACAGGTATTTTGTGTCGGCCTTCACAGTGGAAGACACAAATAACATGCCAAAAATTGATGACAGTAAGACTATGGCAGGTGAGAACCGAGAAACTATCATTATCACGAAAGAGGTAGTGTTGAGCAAGTTAATGGGGCTGAAGGTAGACAAGTCTCCTGGTCCTGATGGAATGCATCCCAGGGTACTAAAGAGATGGCGGGAGAAATAGCAAATGCACTTGTGGTAATTTACCAAAATTCACTGGACCCTGGGGTGGTTCCCACAGATTGGAAAATAGCAAATGTGATGCCACTGTTTAAAAAAGGAGGTAGACAAAAGGCAGGTAACTATATGCCGGTTAGCTTAACTTCTGTAGGAGGGAAAATGCTTGAATCTATCATCAAGGAAGAAATAGCGAGACATTTAGATATAAATTGTCCCATTGGTAAGACGCAGCATGGGTTCATGAAGGGCAGGTCATGTTTGACTAATTTGGTGGAATTCTTTGAGAACATTACATGTGCAGTGGACAATGGGGAACCTGTGGATGTGGTGTATCTGGATTTCCAGAAGGCATTTGACAAGGTGCCGTACCAAAGACTGCTACATAAGATAAAGGTGCACAGTGTTACGGGTAATGTATTAGCATGAATAGAGGATTGGTTAACAAACAGAAAGCAAAGAGCGGGGGTAAGTGGATATTTTTCTGGTTGGCGATCAGTGACTAGTGGTGTGCCTCAGGGATCAGTGTTGGGACCACAACTGTTTACGATTTACATAGATGATTTGGAGTTGGGGGCCAAGTGTAGTGTGTCAAAATTTGCAGATGACACTAAGATGGGTGGAAGAGCAAAGTGTGCAGAGGACGCTGAAACTCTGCAAAGGGATATAGATAATCTAAGTGAGTGGGCGAGGGTGTGGCAGATGGAGTACAATGTTGGTAAATGTGAGGTCATCCATTTTGGTAGGAATAACAGCAAAATGGAGTATTATTTAAATGGTTAAAAATTGCAGCATGCAGGAATCTCAAGGAGTTGGTTTGCAGGTGCAGCAGGTAATTAAGAAGGCAAATGGAATTTTGTCCTTCATTGCCAGAGGGATGGAGTTTAAAAACAGCGAGATTATGTTGCAGCTGTATAAGGTGCTGGTGAGGCACACCTGGAGTACTGTGCACAGTGTTGGTCTCCTTACTTGAGAAAGGATATACTGGCACTGGAGGGGGTGCAGAGGAGATTCACTAGGTTGATTCCGGAGTTGAGAGGGTTGGCTTATGAGGAGAGACTGAGTAGACTGGGGCTATACTCATTGGAATTCAGAAGAATGAGGGGAGATCTTATAGAAACATATAAGATTATGAAGGGAATAGATAAGATAGAAGCAGGGAAGTTGTTTCCACTGGCGGGTGAAACTAAAACTAGGGGGCACAGCCTCAAAATAAGGGGAAGCAGATTTAGGACTGAGTTGAGGAGGAACTTCTTCACACAAAGGGTTGTGAATCTGTGGAATTCCCTGCCCAGTGAAGCAGTTGAGGCTACCTCATTGAATGTTTTTAAGGCAAGGATAGATAAATTTTTGAACAGTAAAGGAATTAAGGGTTATGGTGAGCGGGCGGGTAAGTGGAGCTGAGTCCACAAAAAGATCAGCCATGATCTTATTGAATGGCGGAGCAAGCTCGAGGGGCCAGATGGCCTACTCCTGCTCCTACTTCTTATGTTCTTATGTTCTCAGACTAAAGGGGCGATCCGTTAAAACAGAAATGAGGAGGATTTTCTTCAGCCAGAGAGTGGTAATTCTGTGGAACTCTTTGCCGCAGAAGGCTGTGGAAGCCAGATCATTGAGTGTCTTTAAGACAGAGATAGATAGGTTCTTGATTAATAGGGGGATCAATCTCTGCTTTATAACACTCGAGTCCACAAAAAGATCAGGCATGATCAGGCTCAAGGGGCTAAATGGCCTACTCCTGTTCCTAGTTATTGTGTTCTTTCGACCAGAACCACCCACATATAGAACATAGAACATAGAACATAGAACATTACAGCGCAGAACAGGCCCTTCGGCCCACGATGTTGCACCGACCAGTTAAAAAAAAAACTGTGACCCTCCAACCTAAACCAATTTCTTTTCGTCCATGAACCTATCTACGGATCTCTTAAACGCCCCCAAACTAGGCGCATTTACTACTGATGCTGGCAGGGCATTCCAATCCCTCACCACCCTCTGGGTAAAGAACCTACCCCTGACATCGGTTCTATAACTACCCCCCCTCAATTTAAAGCCATACCCCCTCGTGCTGGATTTCTCCATCAGAGGAAAAAGGCTATCACTATCCACCCTATCTAAACCTCTAATCATCTTATATGTTTCAATAAGATCCCCTCTTAGCCGCCGCCTTTCCAGCGAAAACAATCCCAAATCCCTCAGCCTCTCCTCATAGGATCTCCCCTCCATACCAGGCAACATCCTGGTAAACCTCCTCTGCACCCTCTCCAAAGCCTCCACATCCTTCCTGTAATGTGGGGACCAGAACTGCACACAGTACTCCAAGTGCGGCCGCACCAGAGTTGTGTACAGTTGCAACATAACGCTACGACTCCTAAATTCAATCCCCCTACCAATAAACGCCAAGACACCATATGCCTTCTTAACAACCTTATCTACTTGATTCCCAACTTTCAGGGATCTATGCACACATACACCTAGATCCCTCTGCTCCTCCACACTATTCAAAGTCCTCCCGTTAGCCCTATACTCAACACATCTGTTATTCCTACCAAAGTGAATTACCTCACACTTCTCCGCATTAAACTCCATCCGCCACCTCTCGGCCCAACTTTGCAACCTGTCTAAGTCTTCCTGCAAACTACGACACCCTTCCTCACTGTCTACCACACCACCGACTTTGGTGTCATCAGCAAATTTGCTAATCCACCCAACTATACCCTCATCCAGATCATTAATAAATATTACAAACAGCAGTGGCCCCAAAACAGATCCCTGAGGTACACCACTTGTAACCGCACTCCATGATGAATATTTACTATCAACCACCACCCTCTGTTTCCTATCCGCTAGCCAATTCCTGA
Organism: Mustelus asterias; assembly: GCF_964213995.1. Taxonomy (NCBI): domain Eukaryota; kingdom Metazoa; phylum Chordata; class Chondrichthyes; order Carcharhiniformes; family Triakidae; genus Mustelus; species Mustelus asterias. Next base: position 34,646,034 of record NC_135818.1, read on the forward strand.
TCCAATTTCCTAGATCACCCCCAATCCCATACATCTGCATTTTCTGCAGAAGCCTACCATGGTGAACCTTATCAAACGCCTTACTAAAATCCATATATACCACGTCCACTGCCTTGCCCCCATCCACCTCCTTGGTCACTTTCTCAAAAAACTCAATAAGGTTAGTAAGGCACGACCTACCTGCCACAAAACCATGCTGACTATCACCTATCAATTCATTACTCTCCAAATAACTATAAATCCTATCCCTTATAATTTTTTCCAACATCTTGCCGACAACAGAAGTGAGACTCACCGGTCTATAATTCCCGGGGAAGTCTCTGTTCCCCTTCTTAAACAATGGGACAACATTCGCTAACCTCCAATCTTCTGGTACTATACCAGAGGCCAACGACGACCTGAAGATCAGAGCCAGAGGCTCTGCAATCACTTCTCTTGCCTCCCAGAGAATCCTTGGATAAATCCCATCCGGACCAGGGGATTTATCTATTTTCAGACCCTCCAGAATATCCTGCACATCCTCCTTATCAACTGTAATACTGTCTATTCTACTCCCTTGCAACCCAGTGTCCTCCTCAGCTATATTCATGTCCCCTTGCGTGAACACCGAAGAGAAATATTGGTTCAATGCTTCACCAATCTCCTCCGGTTCCACACATAACTTCCCTCTGCCATCTATAACTGGCCCTAAACTTGCCCTAACCAACCTTCTGTTCTTGACATACCTATAGAACGCCTTAGGATTCTCTTTAACCCTATCCGCCAAAGTCTTCTCATGTCCCCTTTTAGCCCTTCTAAGCTCGCTCTTCAACTCCCTCTTAGCCAATCTAAAGCTTTCTAGTGCACTACCCGAGTGCTCACGTCTCATCCGAACATAAGCCTCCTTTTTCTTTTTAACCAACAAAGAAACTTTTTTGGTGCACCACGGTTCCCTAGCCCTACCAATTCCTCCTTGCCTGACAGGGACATACCTATCACAGACTCGCAGTAGCTGCTCCTTGAAAAAACTCCACATGTCGGACGTTCCCAGTCCCTGTAATCTCCTAGTCCAACCTATGTTTCCTAATTCTCTCCTAATAGCCTCATAATTACCCTTCCCCCAACTAAAACCACTGGCCCGAGGTTCAAGCCTATCCCTTTCCATCACTAAGGTGAACGTAACCGAATTGTGGTCACTATCACCAAAATGCACACCAACTTCCAAGTCTAGCACCTGGTCTGGCTCATTTCCCAGCACCAGATCCAATATAGCCTCACCTCTAGTTGGCCTGTCTACATACTGAGTCAAAAAACCTTCCTGCACGCTTTGAACAAAAACTGACCCCTCTAACGAGCTAGAGCTATAACAATTCCAGTCAATATTAGTCAAGTTAAAATCCCCCATAACAATTGCCCTATTACTTTCACTCCTAAGCAGGATTGACTCCGCAATCCTTTCCTCAACCTCTCTAGAACTTTTAGGAGGTCTATAAAAGACTCCCAACAGGGTGACCTCTCCTCTCCTATTTCTAATCTCCGCCCATACTACCTCAACAGATAAGTCCTCATCAAACCTCCTCTCTGACACTGTGATACAATCTCTGACCAATAATGCTACCCCTCCCCCTCTTCTACCTCCTTCCCTACTTCGACTAAAACATTTGAACCCCGGGACCTGCAGCATCCATTCCTGCCCCTGCTCTATCCATGTCTCTGAAATAGCCACAACATCGAAGTCCCAGGTACTGATCCACGCTGCAAGTTCACCCACTTTATTGCGAATACTCCTGGCATTGAAGTATACACATTTCAAACCCTGCTCCACCCCACCTCTGCAATGCCGTGCATATGGATCCCAGGTTCCTCCCTGACCCGAAACCTTAGACTTAAGTCTGCTGGGTTGTTGCCTCCTTCTTGGGACTCCATTGTCGCCCAAAAACCGTCACGACTACTTTTTGGCATGGCTGGGACTTCTCAGTTGCTAGCCAATCAGATTGGTCGGAGGCTGTCAAGGGAATGACTTCCTGTCTCTAAGGGGTGGAGGTCCCACTCTCAGCTTGTTAAGGCCACCCCCCAACTATTATCACTATAGGACAACCCATTTTGAAGTCAGAAGATTTAAGATTTCTACTGGGGAGGGGGAGGAGAACGGGTAACAATACACTCTCCCACCCTGTAAAATTCAACTCCATATTTCCACATGGCCTGTAACTCAACAATCTTATTTACCACAGTCTCTCTTCACATGCATACACAGTGAGCCGAATTTTCTCCATTACATCCGCTTCTATCTAATATGGAACCTCTCATTGTAGCGTTAATGTTAACCTAATTGTGACCAATAAGTAAACTTTAATTTACTTCACAAAACGGACCTTCAGAAAAGCCCATATGGGAGGTTAGTTGTCAAAGGCGAAGTCTCTGCATCCCGGAAAGGATGCCATGGGGAGGATGTTTCCACTAGTAGGAAAAAATAGAACCAGAGAGCACAATCTCAGACTAAAGGGGCGATCCGTTAAAACAGAGATGAGGAGGATTTTCTTCAACCAGAGAGTGGTAATTCTGTGGAACTCTTTGCAGCAGAAGGCTGTGGAAGCCAGATCATTGAGTGTCTTTAAGACAGAGATAGATAGGTTCTTGATTAATAAGGGGATCAAGGATTATGGGAAAAATGCAGGAGAATGGGAATGAGAAAAAAAATCAGCCATGATTGAGTGGTGGAGTAGACTCGATGGGCCGAGTGGCCTAATGGCTCCTATGTCTTATGGTCTCTCCAGCAATGCCTAGTATTCTAACTCGATGCAACTAATTCCTCTTTTATACTCCTATGTGCTAGTGTTTATCCCTCTGCCAATTTAATTCAATCTCTCCCAATCACACTAGCAAACAGCCCCACGAGGAAATTGGTCCTAGTCCTGTTGAGGTGTAATCTGTCCCTTTTGAATTGGTGCCTTTTGCCCCAAAACAAGTCATGCATCAATCCTTGTCATCTTCCAATTTGTATACTCGCTTATGCATGGTAGTGAGAGTTATTCAGGAGTTATCCAATTACTGTTAAAATTCTAATTTTTAACTTTCTCCCTCGCTCTGAGAATTTGACCTTGCAATCTCAATACCTGCCCTCTCTATGTTATTGGTACCAAACTGGACCACAGATTTGTTTCGCACCCTTCCTCTTGTAGAATAGTCTGCACCCTCTTTTGATGTCCTTTACCTTAGCATAAGGGAAACCAAACACCATGAGGAACTCGGTGACTGTTACAGAATTGCCTGGCTGTACCCCAAACGATGGAATCTTTGAAAATAACCGCATTTCTATACTTTGCTGTTCCCACCTGTACAGTCCTTTGGTCATTGGTGCAATGGTCTGGTTTGCATTCCTCCAAGGCATCATCACTTTCAGCAATCTCCAAAACTGAGTGGCTGTTTGAGAGTGGCACACTCCTGTACTTCCTGCCCAGCAAGGCCATGAACCAGATTTGCATATTTATATCTTCATTTTCTGTGCATTTTCAGATTTTAGCCAAATTGCACTATTTTTCCCACTGGGGATAACACCTAGAATTTTTTTGGGAGAATTGCACCATTATTCTTGTTATGATCTAAGTAGAAACTAGTTTGGAAGTCTGAAAATCCAGGTATTCATGAAAAGGATGAAACCACAATGTTCACAGTTTAAAACAAAATAATTTTATTACACATAAATGAAGGAACAGGATACGAATAACGACACTCTGTTATGTTAAAGATATTAAAAGTACAATGAACACAGTTAATCTAAACTGAACTTCTTAACTCAAATTCCTTGTACACCCATTTGACTTGCACTGCTAATAACTCCAGTCAGATACTTATTATAAATTTGAAGATTAACCATTTGGTCTGAGTACTGTTTCAAAGTTTCATAGGTGGACCAAGATTCATTGAGCTTTCCTTCCATTTACTTCCAGTTGTCCCTTCAAATATCTTCCAACCATCCCACGGTTAGATTGCAAATTCAACACAGTCATCACAAGTATCCTACAATACCCATGAGTCAGAACTGCCCTGGTTCTGATGTTCTGGAGTCCTGCATGAAATCTCTGTCTTGCTTTCTTGCGCTCTCGCCCCTCAGCTTGGTTATTCCTAGAAGACCAACTTACTATTAGTGAAGTCAGTCAGTTAACAAGAGTTTTAAACTCTTTTATCCAGCAGCCAAAATTTCAACTGGAAAGAGATGTTCCTGCTCTGCAGCCAGATTGTTCCAATCTAAAACTAAATCGCTGCTTGAGTTCAGAACCACCCACACAATCTATCCCTCCATAATTAACTTTTACTATTGTTTATCTCCCAGGCAACATGGACACACAACAGGCAAACAGGAAAGTGAAGTTGAGACCACAATGAGATCAGCCATGATTTTATTGAGCAGGCTCGAAGGGCCTACTCCTGCTCCTAGGTTCTATGTTCCTATGATCTGTTACTGGAAGCAGGATGTTTTACCACAGATCGCTACAATGAGGCCCACGCTGCTACCTGGTCTATTGTTGAGTGGTGCATTGGGCTCCAAAGATGCGGTTCCGTTGTCTGGACCACTCTGGCGGTGCCCTGCAGTAGAGTCCCCTGTAGGTCTCCCACATCATGGTGATCTACTGTGCGATTCACAATCTGCCGCAGCAGAGGGAAGACCTCCATGAGAAGGACCATGTGGACAGCCCAGAGGAGGAGGAGGATGAGGTCGAGGAGGAGCTGGAGGAAGGAGGCGAGGCAGCTGTAAGGGTCTGGCAGGGCAGAACAGGGAGGGAGACCCTCATCATCGCAAGGTTTACTGTGCCTATAACCCCCAACCAGCAACCCCCCACCCCTTGTCCACACCCCTTGGATGTCATCCAAGGTCGTCTGTCACTGCGGGCCTATATGCCCCCCACAGCTGGAACTGCGGGGACTGGAGCAGAGGAGTTCAACCTGCTGAGTCCCATAGTGACCTCCCAATCACTCACGCCTAATGGCGTTTTCAGATGAGCACTTGGAGTACCGTTGTAGGTAATGTCTTGAGATGGATAGAAAGCTGATTAGCAGATGGGAAGCAAAGACTTGGCAGAATTTTTTTTTTCTGATTGGCAGTCAGTGACTGGGGTTCCGCAGGGATCTGTGCTGGGACCCCAACTGTTCATATTATATATTTATGATTTGTAAGAGGGAACTGAATGTATTATCTCCAAATTTGCAGATGATACAAAGTTGGGTGGGAAGGTGAGTTATGAAGAGGATGCAGAGATGCTTCAGCGAGATTTGGACAGGCTGAGTGTGTGGCATCTGTGTGGCAGATGCAGTGTAATGTGGATAAATGTGAGGTTATCCACTTTGGTAGCAATAATAGGAAGACAGGTTATTATTTGAATGGGTGTAAATTGAGAGAGATGGATACTCAATGAGACCTTCGAGGCCTTGTGCATCAGTCGCTGAAAGTAAGTGCGCAGGTACAGCAGGCAGTAAAGAAGGCAAATGGTATGTTGGCCTTCATAACGAGAGGATTTAGGTATAGATATAGGGATATTTTGCTGCAATTGTATAGGGAGTTGGTGAGGTCACACTGGAGCATTGTGTGCCGTTTTGGTGTCCTTATCTGAGGACTGGACGGATGTCCTTGTTATAGAGAGAGTACAGTGAAGGTTTACCAAGCTGATTCCTGGGATTGCAGGTCTTTTGTATGAGGAGATCTCATAGAAACTTATAAAATTCCAACGGAGTTAGACAGGGTAGATTCAGAAAGAATGTTCCCAATGGTGTGGGTCCAGAACTAGGGGTCATAGTTTGAGGATAAGGAGTAAACCTTTTAGAACTGAGGTGAGGAGAAATTTCTTCACCCAGAGGGTGGTGAATGTGTGGAATTTACCCCCACAGAATGTATTTGAGGCCAAAACATTGTCTGATTTCAAGAAAAAATAGATATAGCTCTTGGGGCTAAAGGGATCAATGGATATGGGAGGAAGGGATTTCGATGATCAGCCATGGTCAAAATGAATGGCAGAGCAGTCTTGAAGGGTCAAAAGGCCTACGCCTGTTTCTTGTTTCTATGTTTACTATGGCATTCAGGGATCTAGCAGAGGTGCTGGGAACTGGGGATCACAGACTTGGTGGGCATCTCTCGCGCAAAATGATGCTCTGAGCCTCTATGCGTACGGTCGGGGTACGGGCATCCTCATAGGAGGCAGATCGCAGACAGATTAGTAACAGCTGTGGCGTGCATGCCACGAAACCTGGAGGGCCCCAGTTTACTTTTGGGTGTCATGGATGTAGCCATGTCACCCTCTTCAGCCTGCTGCCCGTGAGATGCACTGGTATCAGGCAGGAGGGATTCGGAAGGGCCAAGGATGGCTGGAGTCTTCTTGGTGGAAGGCCCCAGCATAGGCTCCAGCACTTCCTCCTCCCTCAGGGTGCTTGTTGGCCCCTGAGACATTCCATGGGATGGCGGGGCAGCTGTAGAGGCCTCTGTGTCACCTGGAGGCCCAACTGATTCTGCACCATGGTGTGCAAACTTTAGAGCGCCTCATGGCCAAGCTCCTGAGGCTTGCAGCCATGGCCCACTGTGTCCCAGCATGCTCCCAAGGCCCTCAACCATGGTCTCTGAGACTTTTCCATGCCTTGGATACTGCCATGATGTGGAAATGCCGGCGTTGGACTGGGATTTCCACTCCATCTGACGAAGGAGCAGCGCTCCGAAAGCTAGTGGCATTTGCTACCAAATAAACCTGTTGGACTTTAACCTGGTGTTGTTAGACTCCTTATTGGATACTGCCACCCATGACTACCACTTCCTGCCCTAGGCTCTCCACTGTGGTCACCACCGTTGTTTGTTACTGTATTGGCCTGTGTTGGCCTGGGTGCCACGTAATGCCAGCACCACCACCTGCGTCTGAAAACTGTGGGACTCCAAACAGCTTTGCAGTTGATGGAATCTTGCTGACAGCCCCTCCTGCAATCCTCGGCTCTGCCTCTGCATCTCCAGCAGCTTTGGGAGAACTGATCTCAACGGCCTGGCACCTGGCTGATGGCCAGGTGTCTCCTTGGCTCTGGGAGACCTCCACTTGCCTGAGCCCTCTGACTCCCTGCCTCCATTTGATGTACAGCTACTGCAGGAACCCTACCATAACATGTTCCACCGAGGTGACTGTATCTGTACTGGTGGATGCTGTGTGTGATGCCTGTGTCGACTTGTAGGTGGTTTCCCCTGAGGTTTCCTCGGACCTTCCCTTCGGATTATGGACGGGAGGCACAGGGGTAGAGGGGGGAAACAACTCCTGATGACCTGGCCTCATTGGGGTTGTCTTCTGCAAATGAGGGCACGTGGTTCAGGGCAAGAGAGGGACAAGTATCTGAGCAGATTGCAACATACTTGAGATAGGTCATATGAATGAAGATTTTGTGGCTCCCCACTTTTGTGGCGCACGCTGACCTGGCTATCGGTCATGGCTCTATCCTTAGCTTCCCCTGACAGGTCTATATCATGCTCCTCAAAGGGTCTTCCCCTGCTATCTCCTGTTATGGGCCATCTTTATCCCTGTGGGACAAGTTGGAGGGGGGAATTGAAATGGCTGCAAGAGTACAGGGTGTCGGGGGTGAGGGTAATTGGGTGGCATTTGTCGGCACCATGCCTCGGCAAGCAGGAGTTGTGATGGGGGGATCTGCCAGAGGGGTTGGAGGAAGATGCAAGAGGGTTGGGTGCTGGAAGTCCCCTGGGTTTCAGGGAGTGGATTGACATGAACATTCCAGGCGTGACATACTGGATTGATGCCAAGCTGGGATGGACACTCACTTTTGCTGCCTGAACGAGGTCGTTCATTTTCTTTCACCACTGCCTGCCAGTTCTCTGTGTAGTGCATGGGCACTGACAGCCACTGTCCCCACTGATCAGGCTGTATTGCCGGCCTGACCCTTGGGTCTCCAAACATCTCTTGGGAAGAAAATGGCCCTCTTCTCCTCCATGCCATCCCAACCCTCCCGCCATAAATCATGGAGCTGCTCTAAGAGGTGCCATCTCCCTGGCATGACTGACTGTGATTGCATCGTTAGTGTTTAAATGCAGCTCCCCCTTGTTAACGGTGCACAGCTGTGGCCACTTGAGCGAGTCACGTACCTGGAGCTTCCATGCCACATGAGTGTCATGGAGGCTCTTTCATTCCGCTAAATGTCGAAAGATTGTGATGCAGAGTGCGCCAAAGAGACTGGAGCAGAACACTCCTGTTTTTTCGCTGTTGTGACACTTGGATTCTTTTTTAAAATTCCATCCACGGTGTCACCATTACTCTGTTTCCTGTCGCACAGTCAACTTTGTATCTATGCTGTCACTGTCCCCTTTAATTCCCTGGGTTTCAACTTTGCTAACAAGTGGCACTTTATCAAAAAACTCTTAAGTCCAAATCCACCTCATTACCTTTCTGTTAACTCATTAAAAGCTCAATCAAATTACTGAGAAGAGTGGCATGTTGCTGAAACACTTATCAGGAGAAATGCAAGACTGCTAAATTTATCATAACAATTTATGTAGGAGGAAAGGAAGCTGATTGGTTGGCAAGTTGACTATGATTGGCTGAGGCATTGCATTGGAGAAAGCACTAGGGAACTATACGCTTCCCATGCTTTCAGATAATGCAAAAAAGGTGCAAGTCTTGACATATTCCTTTTTGCAGAGAATAGGAGCCTGTGTATGAATGTGTGTCAATCCTCGAAAGTGTAAATGAGCCATGTTACAAATGCGACTGATTATCTTAAATTGGTTCTTGGTGTGGCCATTTGCACACTCAGGATTGTTCATCAAGTTTTACTGAATTGAAGAATCATGTCTAACAGTTGACGTTTTGTTTTGGGTTTTATGGGCTGGTTGAGTACGGTCTGTACTCTGCCTATTAAAAATAGCCAGAGTAACATTTTTGATTCGATCAGCCAATCATTGCAATGTATGGCCAATGTACTGGCATTGCACTGACACTAAAATTCATACGTGACATTTCTCAATTGTGTGTTTGGCAGAACATCTTTTTGCTTTCTCCATGGCAATGACTCAGCCAGTTAGAGTTCACTTGTGAAACAATCAGTACCCTTTTTCTTCTGTGGCATATATTGTTGTGATCATATGAAATTTAGCATTTGTTTTGCAATTGTCCTGGTGAGTGCAAGACAAAAAGCTTTGGCAACCTGTCTCTCTTTTCAGCAATGTTCAAATTCTCTACTACCAAGCAACTGTCAATCAACTTAATTGAATGTTGTTTGCATTTAAAAGATCAGTGTCAGCTTTCCTTAATTAATCCACACTTGCCCAAGTGAATTAATTTTGGCTTGAGTTTTATTTCTGAGCGATTTCCCACCACTGAGCTTAAACTGACTGCCCTGTAGTTGCTGGGTTTATTTTTGCACTTTTTGTTTTGAACTCATTTGCACCAATGGAAATTCTTCAGTCCTATGGCACCACCTGGAATATTGGAAGATTAAGGTCACCACTTCCACAACTTCCACTCTTACTTCCCTTCTTAGGTGAACCCCATTTGGTTTCAGTGGCTTAGCAATTCAAATAGACCCAGCCTTCTCTTGATCAATGTTTAGCCTATCCAGTATGTTAACTTCTCCCTTTTCACGGCGACTTAAGCGAATAGCTTCTTCTCTGGTAAAGACAGGTACGAAGTACTCATTATTTCAGCCATCCCTCTGCCTAAAAATGTAGGCCTCCTTTTAGATCCCTAATCGTCTTGCTACTTTTTTACTATTTATATCCCTGTAGACTACTTTAGAATTCCCTTTTATGTTAGCTTGTTTGCCAGTCTCTTTTCATATTCTCTCTTTGCGCTGCTTAGTTCCATTTTCAGTTCCTCTCTGAAATTTCTATATTCAGCCTGGTTCTCAGTTGTATCATCAGCCTCAGAGCTGTCATCTGCCTCTTTATTCTGCTTAATCTTACTTTCCAACTTTTTTGTCATCCTGGGAACTCTTGGCTTTGATTGCCCTACATTTCTGTCTGGTGGGAATGTTACTCTGTACCCGAACCATCTCCTTTTTTAAAGGCCTTCTATTGTTTCATTACAGTTTTGCTTGCTCATCTTTGATCCCAATTCACCTAGGACTCCATTCTCAGTCCACTGAAATTATTAAAATCATATTTTCAGTGATGTAATTACTTTTGATTTTTATGGTTTATTTTCCACCATCCGCACATTGCAGTATTTGAATTCATCTTTTATGTTTGTGTTCCAATCTAAAACTTTTCTCCCTGAATTAGTTTGTCTAAGATAGCAATTTGATTTGATTTAGAAGAGAATAGAATCCCTACAGTGCAGAAGGAGACCATTCGGCCCATTGAGTCTGCACCGACCACAATCCTACCCTGGCCCTATTCCCGTAACCCCACAAATTTACCCTACTAATCCCCTGATACTAGGGTCAATTTTAGCATGGCCAATCAACCTGGACTGTGGGAGGAAACCAGAGCACCAGAGGAAACCCACGCAGATATGGGGAGAAAGTGCAATCTCCACACAGACCGTGACCCAAGGCTGGAATCGAACCTGGTCCCTGGCGCTGTGAGGCAGCAGTGCTAACCACTGTGCCACCATGCGTCCTCCTCTGCTTTCTTTCTTCCTTATGAATACTGGGTGAGATTCTCAGGGTCTGTTTGCTGAATATGCAAATCCCGTTGTGGCCACTAACACTCCCCGCCGGCAACATAATCAGGTTGAATGCCGGCAGGAATCACTATTGGTTTTCAAAAATGAAAACCAGTTGTGATGACCACACTGGGGGCATGAAGGTGAGTATAGCCCTTCAGGTGGTGAGGGACATGGCTGGGTAGTGCCCTGATCATAGAATCCCTAGAGTGCAGAAGGAGGCTATTTGGCCCATCAAGTCTGCACTGACCCTTCAACAGAGTATCCCACCCAGGCCCTTTCCCATAACTCCATGTATTTACCCTGCTAATCCCCCTAATCTACACATTTTGGGACACTAAGGGGCAATTTCGCATGGCCAATCCACCTAACTTACACATCTTTGGACTGTGGGAAGAAACTGGAGCACCCGGAAGAAACACGCGGGGAGAATGTGTAAACTCCACAGTCACCCAAGACCAGAATTGAATCATAGAATCTGTTCAGCCCATCGAGTCTGCCCTGGCGCTGTGAGGCGGCAGTGCTAACGAATGTGCCACCGTGCCATGATGTAAACATAGAACTTGTTCTTTCCATGTGTTTCTTTTCACCCTAAGTGAGGTGAACACATTTGACTGAATACTTCTTAGATGAACTTAACAAACCTCCCTGATGAATATAACTTCATTGGAATCCAGTTGTAGTCACAAGCATTTTATGTACCTTTCTAGCTATTGCTCTACACTGTATTTCAGGATGGTATGTTGCCTCCGTAGTGCAAGGGTTAAGGATGTCTCAGCGGTTGCAGGACATTCTGAAGGGGGAGGGTGAACAGCCAGTGGCCGTGATGCACATTGGTACGAACGACTTAGATAAGAAAAGGGATGAGGTCATAAAAACAGAATGTAGAGAGCTAGGAAGCAAGCTGAAAAGCAGGATCTCAAAGGTAGTGATCTCGGAGTTGCAGCCAGTGCCATGTGTTAGTCAGAGTAGGAACAGCACAATATATTGGATGAATATGTGGCTGAAAAGGTGGTGTGAGGGGAAGGATTTCAGATTCCTGGGACATTGGGATCAGTTCTGGGGGAGGTGGGATCTGTACAAACTGTGGATGAGTTACACCTGGGCATGATCAGGAGTCCTTGGGGGGTACTTTCTCAAGTGATTGGGGAGGGTTTAAACTAATATGGCAGGAGGACGGGAACCTAAATAAGGATTCAGAGCAGGGGGAATCAAGAACAAGAGGAAAAGACAGCAAGAAGAATAAGAAAAGTGATAGGCAGAGAAATCAAGGGCCGGTTAAGGACACAGTTTAAAAAAACGAGTAGAAATGTTAAAACGACTCACTCTAAAGTTTTGTACCTGAAGTCTCACAGCATGCAAAATAAAATGGATGAATTGGTTGTGCAGATAGATACAAAGGTGTATGATATAGTTGGCATTATGGAACTTGGCTCCAAGGTGAGCATGGATGGGAACTAAACATTGAGGGCTATACGATGTTTAGGAAGGACAGACAGAAAGGAAAAGGTGGTAGAGCTGCATTGTTGATTGAAGAATTTATTATACAATATTGAGGAAATATATTACCACAGATGATTTGAAATCTGTAAGGGTCAAGTTTAAGTTTATTTATTAGTGCCACAAGTAGGCTTATGTTAACACTGCAATGAAGCCACTGTGAAAATTCTTCACAGTACAATAGAGAAGGAATTTCTGCAATGTACACAGGATGGTTTTCTGCACCAGTCCATTGAGGAACCAACAAGGGATAGGCCATCTTGGACTGGGTATTGTGCAATGAGAAATGTTTATTTGCCAATCTAGTTGAGAGAGCCCTTGGAGATGAGTGACCATAATATGACAGAATTATTCGTCAGGGTAGATTTTTTGATTTGATTTGACTTATTATTGTCACATGTATTAACACACAGTGAAAAGTATTGTTTCTTGCGCGCTATACAGACAAAACATACTGTTCATAGAGAAGGAAACGAGAGAGTGCAGAATGTAGTGTTACAGTCACAGCCAAGGTGTAGAGAAAGATCAACTTAATGCAAGGTAAGTCCAATCAAAAGTCTGACAGCAGCAGGGAAGCTGTTCTTGAGTCGGTTGGTACGTGACCTCAGACTTTTCCCCGACGGAAGAAGGTGGAAGAGAGAATGTCCGGGGTGCGTGGGGTCCTTAATTATGCTGGCTGCTTTGCTGAGGCAGCGGGAAGTGTAGACAGAGTCAATGGATGGGAGGCTGGTTTGTGTGATGGATTGGGTTACATTCACGATCTTTTGGAGTTCCTTGTGGTCTTGGGCAGAGCAGGAGCCATACCAAGCTGTGATGCAACCAGAAAGAATGCTTTCTATGGTGCATCTGTAAAGGTTGGTGAGAGTCGTAGCTGACATGTCAAATTTCCTTAGTCTTCTGAGAAAGTAGAGGCATTGGTGAGCTTTCTTAACTATGGTGTCGGCATGGGGGGGACCAGGGTAGGTTGTTGGTGATGTGGACACCAAAAAACTTGAAGCTCTCGATCCTTTCTACTTCGTCCCCATTGATGTAGACCGGGGCATGTTCTCCTTTACGCTTCTTGAAGTTGATGACAATCTCCTTCGTTTTGTTGACATTGAGGGAGAGATTATTGTAGCCGCACCAGTTCACCAGATTCTCTATCTCATTCCTGTACTCTGTCTCATCATTGTTTGAGATTTGACTCACTACGGTGGTGTCGTCAGCAAATTTGAAAATCGAATTGGAGGGGAATTTGGCCACACAGTCATAGGTGTATAAGGAGTATTATAGGGGTCTGAGAACACAGCCTTGTGGGGCACCGGTGTTGAGGATGATCATGGAGGAGGTGTTGTTGCCTCTCCTTACTGATTGTGGTCTGTGAGTTAGGAAGTTCAGGATCCAGTCACAGAGGGAGGTGCTGAGGCCCAGGCCACAGAGTTTGGAGATGAGCTTCGTGGGAATAATAGTGTTGAAGACTGAACTATAGTCAATAAATAGGAGTCTGACATCAGTGTCCTTGTTATCTAGGTGTTCCAGGGTTGAGTGCAGGGTCAGGGAGATGGCGTCTGCTGTGAACCTATTGCGGCGGTAGGCAAACTGTAGTGGATCCAGGTAGTCCGGGAGGCTGGAATTGATTCGTGCCATGACTAGCCATTTGAAGCACTTCATAATGATGGATGTCAGAGCCATCGGCCGATAGTCATTAAGGCACGCTGCTTGGTTTTTCTTGGGTACTGGGATGATGGTCATCTTTTTGAAGCAGAGAGGGACCTCAGATTGTTGTAAAGAAGTTGAAGATGTCTGTGAATACCCCCGCCAGTTGATCCGCGCAGGATCTGAGTGCTCGTCCGGGTACCCCATCCGGGCCAGTCGCTTTCCATGAGTTGACCTTCGAGAAAGCTGCTCTGACATCTGCAATGACGACCCCAGATACAGGTTCATCCAGGGTTTCCAGGGTGGAGGGCATGCTCTCGCTGACCTCTTGCTCAAAACGGGCGTAGAATGCATTGAGCATATCAGGGAAGGATGCGTTGGAGCCGGCGATTTTACATTCCTTCATCTTGTAGCCTGTTATGTCTTGCAGACCTTGCCATAGTTGACGGGGGTCGGTGTGGCTAGCCTGGGACTCTAGCTTGGTCTGGTACTGTCTTTTGGCATCTTTGATGGATAGTGATATAGAGATAGTCATGTAGTTGATTCTGAGACCAGGGTCCTGAATTTCAATAAAAGTAACTTTGATGGTATGAGACATGAATTGGCTATGATAGACTGGGAAACCTTACTGTAAGGAATTGCAATGGCAGGCATTTAAGGAACAAATAGGTGAACTCCAAAAGTTCTGTATTCCTATATGGCGCAAAAGTGGTCAGGGAACTGTGGCCAAACCATGGCTTACAAGGGAAATTAGCGTTAGTATTAGATTCAAAGAAGCAACATACAAATTGGAAAGAAAAAGCAATAGACCTGACGATTGGGAGCAGTTTAAAATTAGCAAAGGAGGACCAAGGGATTTGATTAAGAAGGGGAAAATAGAACATGAAAGTAATGTAGCAGGGAATGTAAAAACTGACTGTAAAAGTTTTTACAGATATGTAAAGAGAAGAAGATTGATAAAAATGAATGTAAGCCACTTACAGTTAGAAACGGGGAACAAAGAAATGGCTGAGGAACTAAATTCATACTTTGCTTCTGTTTTTATAAAGGAATACATGAATAATGTACCACAAGTTCTGAGAGAAACAAGTTTTAGTGAGGAGAAGATGGATAAATCTCCAGGGCCAGATAATCTTCATCCCAGAGTACTTAAGGAAGTAGCCTTGGAAAGCCTCAGTCATTTTCCAAAATTCTTTGGACTCTGGACTTGTTCCTACAGATTAAAGGGTAAGCTCACTATTCAAAAATGGAGATAGAGAGAAAACAGGGAACTATAGATCAGTGAGCCTAGCATCAGTATTGGGGAAGTTGCTAGAGTCCATTATCAAGGATTTTATAGCTCAGCATTTGGAAGGCAGTGGTATAATCAAACAAAGTCAGCATGGATTTACAAAAGGGAAATCATGCTTGGTGAATCTGTTGGAATTCTTTGAGGATGTAACGAGTAGAGTTGACCAAGGAGAACCAGTGGATGTGGTCTATGTAGACTTTTAGAAGGCTTTCGACAAGGTCTCATACAATAGACTACTCTGTAAAGTTAAGGTGGATGGGGTTACTGATAGTGTCTTGAGATAGATAGAAACCGTTTAGCAGATAGGAAGCAAAGAGTTGGCATAAATGGGTCTTTTAATGATTGTTAGGCAGTGACTAGTGGGGAACCACAAGGATCTGTGCTAGAATCTTAACTGTTCACATTATATACTAATGATTTGGAAGGGGGAACTGAATGTATTATCTCCAAATTTGCAGATGACAAAAGTTGGGTGGGAGGGTGAGCTGTAAGGAAGATGCAGAAATGGTTCAGCGTGATTTGGATAGGCTGAGTCAACGGGCATACGCATGGCAGATGCAGTATATTGTGCATAAATGTGAGGTTATTCACTACTGGGCAATAATAGGAAGGCAGATTATTATTTGGGTGTAAATTGAGATACTCAGCGCGACTTTGGTGTCCTTGTGCATCAGTCACTGAAAGTAGGTGCGCAGGTACAGCAGCCAGTAAAGAAGGCAAATAGTATGTTGGCCTTCATAGTGAGAGGATTTAAGTATAGGAATCGGGATGTTTTACTGCAGTTGTCTAGGGCATTGATGAGGCCACACTTGGAGTATTGTGTGCAGTTTTGGTGTCCTTATCTGAGGAAGGATGTCCTTGCTATAGAGAGTGTGGGGCGAAGGTTTACCAGGCTGATTCCTGGGATGAGAGTCTGGCATATGAGGAGAGACTAAGTCAGTTAGGATTATATTCATTGGAACTTAGAAGAGTGAGAGGGGATCTCATAGAAACTTAGAAAATTCTAACAGGGTTAGACGGTGGATTCAGAAAGAATGTTCCCAATGGTGGGTGAGTCCAGAATTAGGGGTTATAGTTTGAGGATAAGAGGTAAACTTTTTAGGACCAAGGTGAGGAGAACTTTCTTCACCCAGAGGGTGGTGAATGGGTGGAATTCACTACCAAAAAGTATTTGAGGCCAAAACGTCATGTTATTTCAAGAAGATATTAGATATAGCTCTTGGGGCTAAACGGATCAAGGGATATGGGAGGAAGGCGGGAACAGGATATTGAATTTAATGATCAGGCATAATCCAAATGAATGGCGGAGCAGGCTCGAAGGACTGAATGGCCTACTCCTGCTTCTGTTTTCTATGTTTCTATGTGATGACACTTTCAGTGTTAAGTGAGCCAATATAAATTGGGGCCATGCTTTTCTTCGATGCTTTAGTGTAAAAGGTGCAATATCGGTAGAAAGTACTAACAGTAACCTGAGCTTTCAATTTTTAAAAATTCTTCTTTCATGGAATGTGGGGATTGCTGGCAAGGGCAGAATTGTTGCCCATCTCTAATTGCTCTTGAACTGAGTGGCTTGCTCGGCCATTTCAGAGGACAGTTAACAGTCAACCACATTGCAGTGGGTCTGGAATCACATGTAAGCAGATGGCAGATTTCCCTCCCTAAAGCATACTAGTGAACCAGATGGGTTTTTACAACAGTTTTGCAATAGTTTTAGGGTCACTATCACTGAGACTAGCTTTCAATTCCAGATAGTATTAATTGAACTTAAACTCCACCAGTTGTTGTGGTGGAATTAGAAACCATGTCACCAGGATTATTCTTCCAGTGACATTACCAATACACCACCATCTCCCCTTATGCCACTATTTCTCCCTAAATTTTAATAGTTGTAATATGTCTTTTTGAAATTGATATTATTTTAATGCCAACAGTGAACTATCTATTGCAAATTGAATAGTCCAGATGTCTTTATCTATATTTCAGGGCAGCATGGTGGCACAGTGGTTAGCACTGCACTGTTGCCTCACAGCACCAGGGACCTGGGTTCAATTCCGGCCTTGGGACTGTGTGAAGTTTCATATTCTCCCCTTGTCTGCATGGGTGCTCTGGTTTCCTTCCACAGTCCAAAGATGTACAGGTTAGATGGATTGGCCATGCTAAATTTCCTCTTTTATGTAGGTTAGGGAGATTACCGGGGTAAATATGTGGGGTTACGGGAATAGGACCTGGGTAAGATGTTCTGTCGGAGAGTCTGTGCAGACTCAATGGGCCAAATTACCTCTTCTGCATTGTAGGGATTCTATTCTGTGATAATAACTGTCCAGAAATGGATTAGTGAACACCAGCAAAATGTGAGAATATGCATTTATTGCTTGTGTAATATATTGCAAATTGAAATATTTTACCCAGGTTTGTCATACTATGAGTGAGTTTAACAAAGGGGAATTAGCAGTGACAGAGTGCACAGGAATATTTTGTGAAAACATGATATAATAGCGATTGATAGGTACATCTTTATAATGGAGGAGCTGACCATTAGAGGAAGAATGATGGCAGGTAATTGATAGATGAGATTAGGTAAATTATTTTCACTGAGGGTCGTGAGTCTTTGGAACACTTTTCCTGAGAAGATAATGAAAGCAAAGGTGGATAGATTCTTGGTAAGCATGGGGGTGATAGGATATTGGGGTTAGGCAGTATGCAGATTTGAGGTTACTGTCAGATCAGCTATGATCTTATTAAATAGTGGAGCAGTCTTGATGGACTGAATGGCCCACTCGTTTGTATGTTTGATTCTATTTTGGTACATCTATTATCTAGACATGGTGTAATATGATTGCATGAGTAGCCTCTAGTTCAACAGGGAGCTGAAAACAAATTCATCTACTAATACTTGCAGGAGAAGCACCCCTAATTAGTGCACTAGCAATGATAGCACGTGTCACTGTAGGTATATTGCTTTCATAAGGTAGCATTTACTATTGAAATAACAGCAGACCATTCAGTCCCTTGAACATGTTCCAGTACTTCATGGTTGATCTGTACCTTAATTCCATTAAACTGCTTGGCGCTATATTCTTTCATACCTGTGTAGGGCCATATGGTGGCACTGCTGTGTTACTCTGTGCTTTTTGCTGTCTCAGGAAATTTCACAAGGCTCGCTAATACACTGGCACATAAAATTAGACATTTTTGAGGCTTCAGAATTCCTCTTTATGGTGTACCATTCTGCAAGTGAATTTCAAGCAGTCATCGTTACATCTTGAATTGTGGACCTGACAGCAGTAATTTAAGTGGAGGAGACAGCATTTGGTGTCCATGGCCTGTATAACTAGGGATCTTACTGCAGATGCCACATGCTTGATGGGAAGCTTCAGTGAAAATAGCCAGTTTCCCATTAGTGCACTCCTAATGGGAGTTTGAAATGTGCCAAAAGATAACAGGACTGCAGCCATACCATTTTTTTTATCAATGAAGGTAGCTCATTATATCTATCTTCCAGAAGTTTATTCTAGTCCCACTGATTGTTAATTCATTGCTCAAGAAAGGGATATTTTGGGTTCTTTTTCAAAAGTCAGTTGAGGAAGTGGTACATGTTAACTTTGATAGATCATAGATGCTTGTATCTGATGCACTGAAACTTTATTACAAAAATCGATTCAAATTATATTACATTTTTCATTGCCAACTATGAGCTAGGAATCATATAAGCAGCTGAGCAAAACAGTAACCTCTTTTTCATGCAAACACACATGCGAACATACGAAATAGGAGCAGCAGAAGGCTCCTCGAGCTTGCCCTGCCATCAGTAAGATCATGGCTTATTTAATTGTAACCTCAACCCCACATTCCTGCCTGCCCCAATAACCTTTATGAAGAATCTATCTAGCTCTGCCTTAAAAATATTCTGCTTCCACTGCCTTTCGAGGAAGAGAGTTCTAGAAACTCAGGACCCTCTGAGAGAAAACATTTCTCATCGTCTCCATCTTAAATGACTGACCCCTTATTTTTATGATGTGGAGATGCTGGTGTAGGACTGGGCTGGGGTGAACACAGTAAGAAGTCTCACAACACCAGGTTAAAGTCCAATAGGTTTATTTGGTAGCAAATACCATAAGCTTTCGGAGCGCTGCTCCTTAGCGCTCCGAAAGCTTATGGTAATTGCTACCAAATAAACCTGTTGGACTTTAACCTGGTGTTGTGAGACTTCTTACTGTGTTCCCTTATTTTTAAACAGGTTCTAGATTTTCCAACAAGAGGAGACATCCACTCCTCATCCACCCTGTCAATACCCTTGAGGATCTTAAAGGTTTCGATCATGCGCCATCTGTAGAGAAGGTGTATGCTGTGGAGGGATTGTCTACAGTGGTGGTGGAGGCAAACTCAATAGGGTCTTTTAAGACACTCCTGGATGAGTACATGGGACTTAATAGGATGGAGGGTTATAGGTAGGCCTAAAAGGTAGGGATATGTTCGGCACAACTTGTGGGGCCGAAGGGCCTGTTTTGTGCTGTAGTATTTCTATGTTTCTATTTCTATCTAACTCCTCTAAACCCTACTGGATATAAGCCTAACCTTTTCAACCTGTCTTCTTAAGACAATCAGCTCATTCATGGTATTAGTCAAGTAAACCTTCTCTGAACAGTTTTTAATGCATTTGCATCTTTCCTTGGATAAGGAGACTGGTACTGTACACTGTTTTACTTGTGGTCTCTCCACTGCACTGTACTACTGAAACATAACCTCCCTACTTTTGTAAACCATTTCCCCACAGTAAACAATAACATTCATAGAATCATAGAATCCCTACAGTGCAGAAGGAGGCCATTCGGCCCATCGAGTCTGCACCGACCACAATCCCACCCAGGCCCTATCCCCATAACCCCATGCATTTACCTTAACTCGTCCCCCTGACTCTAATTTAGCATGGCCAATCCACCTAACCCGCAAATCCTTGGACTGTGGGAGGAAACCGGAGCACCCAGAGGAAACCCACGCAGACACGGGGAGAATGTGCAAACTCCACACAGACAGTGACCCAAGGCCGGAATTGAACCCGGGTCCTTGGCACTGT
Source organism: Mustelus asterias (assembly GCF_964213995.1). Taxonomy (NCBI): domain Eukaryota; kingdom Metazoa; phylum Chordata; class Chondrichthyes; order Carcharhiniformes; family Triakidae; genus Mustelus; species Mustelus asterias. The sequence goes on from NC_135818.1 coordinate 34,666,147, forward strand.
GAGTTAGCAGTGCTAACCACTGTGTCACTGTGCCGCCCAATAGCTTTTCTAATTTGCTTGCTGTTCCCTTCATACTAGCCTTTTGTGATTCATGCACTAGGACACTCCGATCCCTCTGCACCTCAGAGCTCTGCAATCTCTCACCATTTAAATAATATGCTTTTTTATTCTTCTAAGTGGACAATTTCACATTTTCCTATATTATTTGCCAGATTTTCTCCCACTCACCTAGTCTATCTATGTCCCATTGTAGCCTTCATACTATGATATTGCGAATTAATTTTTCTTTATTAATACTTAGAGTCACAGGGATAGAATTTGGTGACTTCAAATCGGGAACTTGCCAGACCAGCCTCTGTAAAAAGCACTCTGAAGTGCATGATTTCCACTTTGGGATGGGAAGATGGTGGAAGAGAGAACCAGGTCCGCCAACCCCAGAAACAGAGTGTAGGCAGCCGCAGGGACAGGTTCTGAATCCTCTCACTTGCTCATCCACCCTCCCCAATGGTCCCTCATACCTTCCATGCCAGCTAATGTGTCTCAAGGCCCCTCATGATCTCCATGCCAGATGATTGTCAACTCATGCTGCCCACCCACTCCTATGGCCATACCTTCCGTGTCAACTCTATAGTCACTCAACCTGGGACACCGAGATAACAAAGACATCGATGTCAGAGTCTTATTCATAGACTATAGCTCAGCGTTTAACACCATTATTCCTACGAGACTCATCTCCAACTTTTGTGGCCTGAGGCTCGGCTCCTCTCCCCGCAACTGGATCCTAGATTTCCGAACTCTCAGACCGCAGTCAGTAAGGATAGACAACAACACCTCCTCCACGATCATCCTCAACACCAGTGCTCTGCAAGGCTGTTTCCCCAGCCCTTCTATATACACCTTTGACTGTATGGCCAAATTCTCCTCCAACTTGATTTTCAAGTTTGCTGATGACACCACCGTTGTGGGTCGGATCTCAAACAATGATGAGACACAGTACAATGACGAGACAAAATACAGGAATGAGATAGCGAATCTGGTGAACTGGTGCGGCGACAATAATTTCTCCCTCAATGTCAACAAAACAAAGGAGATAGTCACCGACTTCAGGAAGCATAGTCAAGGGCATGCCCCTGTCTACATCAATGGGGACGAAGTATAAATGGTCGAGAGCTTCAAGTTTTTAGGTGTCTAGATCACCAACAACCTGTCCTGGTCCCTCCAAGCGGATGCTATGGTTAAGAAAGTCCATCAATGTCTCTGTTTTCTCAGGAGACTAAGGAAATTTGACATGTCCGCTACAACTTTCACTAACTTCCACAGGTGCACCTTAGAAAGCATCGTTTCTGGTTGTATCACGGCTTGGTATGGCTCCTGCTCTGTCCAAGACCACAAGAAACTACTAAGGGACGTGAATGAAGCCCAGTCCATCACACAAACCAGCCTCCCATCCATTGACACTGTCTATACTTCCCGCTGCCTCAGAAAGGCAGCAAGCCTTTGGATCCCACACACCCTGGACATACATACTCTCTTCCACGTTCTTCCGTCAGGAAAAAGATACAAAAGTCTGAGATCACATACCAACCGACTTAACAGCTTCTTCCCTGCTGCCATCAGACTTTTGAATGGACCTGTCTTATATTCTACACCCTAGCTATGAGTATAACACTACATTCTGCACTTTGTCCTTTCCTTTATACGGTATGCTTTGTCTGTATAGCGTGCAAGAAACCATACTTTTCACTGTATACTAATACATGTGACACTAATAAATCAAATCAGTATCCACCATGGGCAAACTTCAGGAGCAATGTGAGGATGAAAAAAAAACTTCTAACAATTTAATATAGCTCTCACTCCGACACATGTGATAGTGAAAGAAAAGACTGGGTAACGTCAGAATAACTCACCTTTAGTTTCATCCTGGGAACTTGATCTTGGGATGAGATTCTAACTCATTCAAAATCCATCCAATTGTCTTTGGTGTTTTCCCTTCCTTTCCTCACTTCCATTTCCACCCTTTCTTTTCACCCTGGCCCCTTCTCTCCTCTAGCACCTTCTCCTTTCCTATTTTTTGTCTCGTCCTTTCCCTTTCACCCTTTTTCTCTTCCATTCCCTTTCTCTCGCTGCTTAATCCTCCTCTTTCTTCTCCCTCCCTTTCTCCTGCCCTGCTTCTCCTCCCCAGCTTCTTCCATCCCACTCCCCCCAGCTGCTTCCATCCCACTCCCCCCAACACTTTCTCCTCTCTTCCTGCCCCTTTCTCCTCTTCTACTTCCTTTTTGCTCTTACAGTTTTGTCCCCAAAACTGGTTTCTCAACATTGAGGTATGGTAGTTATTTTTTCATTTGTTCATGGAATGTGAGCCTGACTGGCGAGGCTAGCATTTATTCCACATCCCTTATTATCCTTGAAAGGGAGGTGGTGAGCTGTTTTCTTGAATCACAATGTGGAGATGCCGGCATTGGACTGGCGTTACCACAGTAAGAGTTTTAACAACACCAGGTTAAAGTCCAACAGGTTTATTTGGTAGCAAGTGCCATTAGCTTTCGGAGCGACGAAGGAGCAGCGCTCCGAAAGCTAATGGCATTTATAGAAATAGAAACCCTACAGTGCAGAAGGAGGCCATTCGGCCCATCGAGTCTGCACCGACCACAATCCCACCCAGGCCCTACCCCCACATATCTACCCGCTAATCCCTCTAACCTACGCATCTCAGGGGCAATTTTAACCTGGCCAATCAACCTAACCCGCACATCTTTTAAACCTGTTGGACTTTAACCTGGTGTTGTTAAAACTCTTACTGTGTTCTTGAATCACTGCAGTTCATGTGGTATAGGTATGCCCATACTGTTTCTGGGAGGGGGGTTTCAGGATTTTTTCCCCAGTGACAATGAAAGAATGACATTGTTTGTGACTTGGAAGGGAACTTGCATTTGTTGCTCTTTTTCTTCTAGGTGACAGAAGCCACAGGTTTGGGAGGTGCTGTTGATGGAGCCTTGGTGAGTTGCTGCACTGCATCTTATAGATGGCACACATGTCTGCCACTGTGCAAGGTGGTGGAGGGAGTATGTGTTTATGGTGATGGCTAGGTTGTCAATTAAGTGGGCTGCTTAGTCCTTGATGGTGTCAAGTTTCTTGAGCACTGATGGAGCTGCATTCATCTAGGCAAATGGGGAGTAATCCATCTCACTCCTGACTTGCACCTTGTAAATGATGGAAAGGTTTTGAGGTGGGTTCCCCACCACAGAATTCTCAGACTTTGACCTGCTCCTCTAGCTATAGTTTTTATATGGCTGTTCTAGTTTAGTTTCTGGTCACTTGTGAACCCCCCCTCCCGAATGTGGATGGTGGGGGTTAAGTGATGGTAATGCCATTGAATGTCGAAGGGAAATGGTTAGATTTTCTTTTCTTGGAAATGTCATTGCCTGGCATTTGTGTGGTACAAATGTTACTTTCCATCTATCAGCACAAGCCTAAATGTTGTCCAGATCTTGCTGCTTGCAGGCACACCTTGTTTCAGTATCAAAGGAGTGGTGAATGGTACTCAATAGTGCAATCAGTAGCAAACATCCCCAATTTTGACTTTATTATTTAAAGAAGATCATTGATGGAGCATCAGTAGAATGGTTGGGAAACTTCTGCAACAATATCCTGGGACTGAGATGATTGGCCTCCAACAACTGCATCCATCTCCCTTTGTGCTAGGTATGACTCCAATTAGTGGAGAATTTTCCCCCTGATTCCCATCGAGTCCAATTTCACAAGAACTTCTTGATACTACTCTTGGGTCAAGTGCTGTCTTGATGTCAAGGACAGTAATTTTCACTCATCTCTGGAAATCAGCTGTTTTGTCCATTTTTAGACAAAGGGGCCAATCTTCCCAAAAAAATTCTAAGTGCCGGACGAATGGGTGGCATTGTGGCACAGTGGTCAGCACTGCTGCTTCACTGCGCCAGGGACCCAGGTTCAATTCCAGCCTCGGGTCACTGTCTGTATGGAGTTTGCATGTTCTCCCCGTGTTTGCATGGGTGCTCCGGTTCCCTCCCACAGTCCAAAGATGTGCGGGTTAGATATATTGGGCATATGAAATTGCCCCTTAGTGTCGGGGGACTCGCAGGGTAACTATGTGGAATTACGGAATTGGACCTGGGTGGGATTGTTGTTGGTGCAGGCTCAATGGTCTGAATGGCCTCCCCCTGCATTATAGGGATTATATCCCCTATATATAGAATACATAGAGTTATGGGGTTAACATCCGGGTAAGATGCTCTGTTGGTGCAGACCAGATGGGCCAAATGGTCTATGAATGTGAAAATAGGAGTCCATTTTTTGGATGAGCTCCCGGACGCAATCTTAGAGCAAAAAAGGATCCATATGTGATTCTCGCCAGAAGGGGGAGTGGTTGGAACCTATCCACACCAGAAAGCCGGCTGCTCAGCTCTAGTGTACTTGTGTACACGGTGCACTGGGAGAACTGTCACTTGCCCACCACCCCCCTTCCCCCATACCTCTGATTGCGCCGCGCTCAAGATCGCTACTCCGAATGATTGCCACAGCCGCCCCCCCCACTCCATTTGCTGCCTTGGCCGATCACTGCCCCACCCCCCGATGCTGATTACGCCCACCTTACCCCCCCCTCGCCCCATGGGTCTCCTTCCCTGTCATGGCCACCTCCCCTGCACTCCCCATCATGGCCGCTGCTGATTGCTTTGAACCTGCTTCTTCAGGCCTCGCCCATCTCCTCAGGCCCCACCCCCTTGGCACTGCCTGGTGCCCGATTCCCCAAGGGGCACTCTCTATGCCCCCAACCACCAGAGGGGCTTCATTAGCCTCTGATCCCACCAGTGAGGCCATACGTGATCCTCACTGCTGAGGACCTCAACCGATGAGCAGGTAAGTGCAAGTGAGCCTGGACGATAGCATCTGGGACTCACTAATGATATTTAAATTAGATAATGAATATTAAAACAGGCTTCACACCCTTTATGGGCGCAAAGCCAATTTCACCAGCAGGTTGAGGCCGGTAACATCATGAGAGGTGAAAAACTGGACGCGAATCTGTTTTTCTGCCTCTTGCCCGATCTTACCGGCTCGCCACGCCGATTGACTGGTTTGACGAGCCGGTAAGATTGCCCCCAAAGGCAGTAAAGAGTTCCGAAGCTGAGTGGATCTGGAAATACCCAAACTGACCATCTGTGAACAGGTTATTGCTGATTACGTGCCACATGATAGCACTGTTGATGACATCACCGAGCACTATCTTGATGAATACACTGATGTGGTGGTATTTTGCGAGATTGAACTTGCCCTACTTATTGTGGCAGTGCATACCTGGAGAATTGACCACATTGTTGGGTATTTGCCAGTATTGTAGGTCATAGAGGTTTGCAGCATGGAAACAGGCCCTTCGGCCCAACTTGTCCATGCCACCCTTTTTTTTAAAACCTCTAAGCTAGTCCCAATTGCCTGCGTTTGGCCCATATCTGTCTATACCCATCTTACCCATGTAACTGTCTAAATGCTTTTTAAAAGATAAAATTGTACCCGCCTTTACTACTACCTCTGGCAGCTTGTTTCAGACACTCACCATAGAACATAGAACATTACAGCGCAGAACAGGCCCTTCGGCCCACGATGTTGCACCGACCAGTTTAAAAAAAAAACTGTGACCCTCCAACCTAAACCAATTTCTTTTCGTCCACTCTCTGTGTGGAAAGAATTGCCCCTCTGGACACTTTTGAATCTCTCCCCTCTCACCTTAAACCTATGTCCTCTAGTTTTCGACTCCCCTATCTTTGGAAAAAAGATATTGACTATCTAGCTGATCTGTGCCCCTCATTATTTTATAGACCTCTATAAGATCACCCCTCAGCCTCCTACGCTCCAGGGAAAAAAATCCCAGTCTATCCAGCCTCTCCTTATAACTCAAACCATCAAGTCCCAGTAGCATCCTAGTAAATCTTTTCTGCACTCTTTTTGCTTTAATAATATCCTTTCTATAATAGGGTGACCAGAACTATACACAGTATTCCAAGTGTGGCCTTACCAATGTCTTGTACAACTTCAACAAGATGCCCCAACTCCTTTTTTCAATGTTCTGACTGATGAAACCAAGGTGTACTGGAACAGCTTGACTCATAGAAATCATAGAAACCCCTACAGTGCAGAAAGAGGCCATTCGGCCCATCGAGTCTGCACCGACAACAATCCTACCCAGGCCCTACCCCCATATCCCTACATATTTTACCCGCTAATCCCTCTAATCTACGCATCCCAGGACACGAAGGGGCAATTTTAGCATGGCCAATCAACCTAACCCGCACATCTTTGGACTGTGGGAGGAAACCGGAGCACCCGGTGGAAACCCACGCAGACACGAGGAGAATGTGCAAACTCAACAGACAGTGACCCGAGCCGGGAATCGAACCCGGGCCCCTGGGGCTGTGAAGCAGCAGTGCTAACCACTGTGCTACCGTGCCACCCCAAACTAGAGGTGTAGCTAATGCTGGAGCACATTGCAGGTGAGATTGCTGTCTCAGAAAAGCAGCCAGCATAATCAGACCCCACGCACCCCGAGATATACTCTCTTCCACCTTCTTCTATTGGGAAAAAGATACAAAAGTCTGACATTATGTACCAGCCAACTCGAGAACAGCTTTTTCCCTGCTGCCATCAGACTTTTGAATGGACCTACCTTATATTAAATTGATCTTTCTCTACACCCTAGCTATGACTGTAATACTGCATTCTGCACCCTCTCCTTTCCTTCTCCCCTATGTAGTGTGGCGAAGTTTGGTAGAGTAATTGTAGATTCGGAGGTAGGAAGTTAGAATTTGGTGTTTGTAAAATTGTAAAATGCCAGCGGGGAAAGGATTGCATGGTCCCATTAAAAGGTGGTGCTTTTTCTGTGCTTAGAGATTTAAAAATGCAAGTACATTAAGAGCCCAAACTGAAACATTTGTATTGAAAGGCCAAGCAGCAGTTTTACCAAGACAACAGGCTTTTGAACTTTTTGAATTTAGCCAACAATTTGAATCAGGTACTTGGATACCAAAAAACTATTATATTTAAATCTGATGGTTTTGACATTTTAGGACCAATCCGACTGTGGGAAATATTGATATGTCATCACGGATATAAAAGAAGGGGGCAATGGGACAAAGAGGGTAGAGCAACTGCCACCTGCCAGAGCTAATAGCTCTCAGCTCTCAACTCTCTCCCCCCCCCCCCCCCCCCCCACCCCCCACCCGAGAGAATCGCTGTCTAGATAGGTACCAAAGAAGAAAGAAGCTCCAGACGTAAGAATCAACAGAGAAAGCCCAGAATATTCCGGAAGGCACAGAACTTGGTTGTAATTTAGAGAGATTAAATTCTATTTTGTTAATTAGTGGGAATTGTATTTATTGGAACAGCATAGAATCTTGTTTTATTCGAGAATAGTTAATAGTTAGAAGGGATTTATTCGGTTTGTTAATAGTTTAGTTAATTTGTTTACTTTTGGTTCGGTAAATAAATTGTTACGTGTTGATGTTAGAGAGTGTCAAGGATTTATTTTTATTTAACCACTAGAAGTTGCTGAAGAGCAGGTTGCACCACTTTACGCACACTTTTTACAGATTATGGGGTGAGGGTGTTTCGGTGTTAGTTCTCGTAAGGGGGAATCAACCTCTGCTTTATAACAGTAGTCTATGAATTGTATACTTTGTCTGTACAGCACACAAGAAACAATGCTTTTCACTGTATACCAATACATGTGAGAATAATAAATCAAATCAAAAGGATGTTGCTGGGACTCATAGCCTTCAGCTGTTTCTTTTATATAATGTGGAGTGAATTGAATTGACTGAAGACTGGCATCTGTGATGCTAGGGAATTCATGAGGAGGCCAAGATGGATGATATACTTGGCACTTCTTGCTAATGATGGTGATAAATGTTTCATTTTGTCTTTAGTATTGATATGCTGAGCTCCGCATCATTGAGGATGTGGATGTTTGTGCAGCTACCTTCCCCAATTAGTTGCATTACCATCCACACCTAGATATGGCAGATGTTGCAAAACCATGACCTGATCTGTTGGCTCACTTGTATCTGTCTGTCAAATGCTGCTTATCATTCATGTCGTCCTATGTTGTTGCTATAGCATGTTGGCAGTTCATTTCTAGAAATGTTGTTTGCTGCTTCTGGCATGATCATCTATACCTTTGTTGATCCCTGGTGTGGTGGTAATGGTGAAGTGTGTGATTAGCTGGCCACAATAGTGCAGAGTTTTTCTTGCTGGATGAGTAGCCTAGATTCCTAGACTAATAATCTAGAACATGAGCAAAGATTCCCTCCATGGAAGCTGAAGAATTTGAATTCGGTTCTCAAGGTTTGGAATTTTCTTAAAGCTATTATCAATAAAAAAATAAAGCTGTTAGATTGGCAGAAAGCTCAGCTGGTTTATTATTGTCTTTGAGGGAAAAAAATCTGCTGCCCTTAACCTTTATGTGACTCTTTGATTCTTAAGTGCCCTCTGTTATATCATATATTGAGAAGATTGCATTATGGAAACAAATTGACAAACTGCAGAATGTCAAGAAGACAATCAGTGCATTCTGAGGACAACTATGGATAAGCAATAATAATAAGCTAGATAAGCACAGGTCCCGAGGCTGAATTAAAAAAAATGCTGGGAAACGATTTTTCTTTTCAAGCCCTGATAATTGTTTAGCTTGTTTATATTTTAATGTTGGGAAATTGCAACGCAGTGGGAATAGAACATGACAGGACCACCATTGGAAGCGAGCAATCAGATGCCCTAGCGAAGGGAGAATGTGCCATAGGCCAACTAACAGGTGGGGCAGTTATGGATGATGTAATCAACTTCGGAGTTGGAGTAAAATGAACACTAAATGCTCCTAATGCCAACCTAACATTGATAAGCTAACTTGATACAGACTGGAAATTGGATCTGATACCTTGTCTCTCTACTCCCATTTCTGTATAATGAAAATAGACAGTTTTTTAAAAAATCATTAATTTTTTTGACTTCATTGTAATTCTGTAAATTGGGTTACACTTAGAGGCAGAGTTCAGGTGGTAAAAAAAATAAGTAGAAGTAGAATTTGTTTATGTGTATGTATTTTCAGTATATGGGTATTCAGTATTGGGGGGAGGTTTAACACAGATATCAGTAGGACATATTTTACACAGAGGGTGGTGGGGGCCTGGAATGCGTTGCCAGGCAAGGTGGTGGAGGCGGACACACTGGGAACGTTTAAGACTTATCTAGATAGCCATATGAACGGAGTGGGAATGGAGGGATACAAAAGAATGGTCTAGTTTGGACCAGGGAGCGGCACGGGCTTGGAGGGCCGAAGGGCCTGTTCCTGTGCTGTAATGTTCTTTGTTCTTTGTTCTATGTGGAGGGGGACCTCGAATTAAAGGCATTCCCATTACTTCCCAATTGATTTTTTCTGTACAAGTATCCAGTAGTTTTAATCCACGTGCAAGTACATATATTTATGTACTGCCTTTAACATGATAAAACAGACCAAGGCGCTTCTTGAGTGTATCATGAAACAATGAATTAGCAGAAATAATTACACTAGTTTAAAAGCATTTATTTCTGATGGTTATCCAATCCATTGATTAAAAAAAATTGCTTGGAATATGAAATTTCATGTAAAATGAGTTTGCAACAACTTATTTCAATTTATTAAAAAATATTTATTTAAAATGCTATTTTAAATCACGGGTTTTAAAACCATAATATAATTTGTAAATTATTTTATTCAGTAGAGTCATAGAGGTTTACAGCATGGGAACAGGCCCTTTGGCCCAAGTTGTCCATGCCACCCTTTTTTTTTTAAACCCCTAAACTAATCCCAATTGCCCGCATTTGGCCCATATCCCTCTATACCCATCTTACCCATGTAACTGTCTAAATGCTTTTTAAAAGACAAAATTGTACCTGCCTCTACTAGGAATTAATACAACAGCAGATGGCAGGGCAAAATACTTTGCTCCTGCTTAATCAGCCACACAGGTGGCAAGAGTGAGAGAATGCCAGCTAAGAAAGTATTGCACATTGTGCCAAAGGTTAAATAGCATGGGTATGGCACCTTAACACCATGGAAGAAAGTGAACCCGGACAAATTGAGGCAGAGGAAGAGCACCAGGACACGAGGTAGAGGCAGCGCATTACACACCAGGAAGGAGAAGACAGCAGCGAGGTTTTATCCTGTGGGAAGGGTGTACTGACCTCAGAGGTCATAACTTAATATGACTAAATATCAGTGCCTTTAACCATGCTCACACTGCCCTTATGATGCAAACCCATCTTTACACTCTCTCATGCCAATGGCCCCTTGTGCTCCGTAAACTGACAGTATTACCTCCATCATTACTACCATGTGCAATTACTGCCATCTTTATCACCTGTTATGGGGGATTTGCCATTACCAACATTGAGCCTGCTATCTGCTCAATGTAATGAATTGTCTGCAGCCTCACTGAGCCACTGATATTCCTTTGTGCAACTGAGAAGGGTCAACTGTGTGAGCACTTCCAGATAGATGGGTGGCAAGAGGGCAGGTGGATAGACTAAGGATCATGGGCACTGTTCATTGTGTCCACTGAGGCACATTTAACTACATTAGTAAAGAATATCTTTAAGAGGTAATAGTGCCAAGATGCTGCCATCTCCACAACTCTTCTGAAGCCCCTTAATATTTTAAGTGGTTCAATGTACTCCTTCAGCATAGTATGAATAGGCACCAACATTGACATTTTTTCTTACAGAATGCACATGGTGGGCCATCTATTCCAGGGTCAGCAACCAGCTGGACAACAATTAGAGAGTTTGCACCCTCCTAACCGCTTAGTGACATCTTATTTGATGCATCGATGCTGAGCCATTGACTTCCTTGCTTCAGAAAGGGCCTTCCTAACAGCCCGCTTTTTATAACCAACTGAGTCGCCCAACCCACACTGGGCCTGCCTGTACTTCCACATTATTTCTGGGGTTGCCCGCCTTGACTATCATTACAACTGATACCCCCGGCCCAAAAATCAAAAGCTCCAGGACACTTTTACAGAAGTCAGGTTCACAAAGCCAGGAATTCTCCTGCCTCTGCGTATCTGACATGACAGTTTAAATTCAGGCCTAGGACTTATGTTGATTGGGAGGAAAAGTTTGTTACAGGAACTGAATGTGGATTCGGAGCAGGAGGTGAGGTCTATTTTTTAAGGTAGAAGGTCTTAACTAAATACTTTCTTACTGGTGGTTACCAAGGAAGAGAAATTTAACAGAGTAATGGCAAAAGAGGGAGTGTAATAACTCCACGGAGGCAAAAGTCCCATCACCAAGTTACTTTATTTACACCATACATCTGTACACAGCCAGCTCTCCAGTTGCTTCCTGCTGAATGCAGGCTGGGAGTCTGACACGCCTGCTTTAAATAGAGAGCATGAGGCTCCCTGATTTAACCATCAATTAAGACTCATCAGGTAGCTTTTTCGGCACCAATCAAGTAAACGAACTCAAATTAACTTAGGGACAAAGTAAAAGGGGCGGCTCCCCAAAAGGAAGGGGGGAACAGCCCGAACCAAAATCAAAGTCGAAAGGAAACTTAAAACGTCAAACCAAAAGGTGATTATCGGGGTCGATAATACACCCCAGCCCCTGCGGCGCCCAGCGGTCGCGGAAGGCGTCAACTATGCCCGTGGACACCGCATGCTCTCTCTCTAGGGACACCTGGCCGCGAATATAGCAGCGGTAGAGGGGCAGACAGTCAGGATGGATGGCCTCGTCGATCCCCTGCTGCCTGAACCTATTGATGGCACGTCTTGCCAGCCCCAGGAGCAGGTCCACGAGGAGGAAGACTCATCAGGTAGCTCTTACAACATCAACCAAATAAACTAACTCAAATTAACTTGAGGACAAATTAAAAGGGGCAGCTCTCCAAAAGGAGGGGGAACAGCCCGAACAAAAAACAAAGTCGAAAGGAAACTTAAAACATTAAATCAAAAGATGATTATCAGGGTTGATAAGACACCCCGGCTTCTGCGCTGCCCAGCGGGCGCGGAAGGCATCAACTGCACCTGTGGACTCCGCACGCTCCCTCTCTAGGGACGCCTGGCCGTGAATATAGCTGCGGAAGAGGGGCAGACAATCAGGATGGACGACCCCGTCGATCGCCCGCTGCCTGGACCTGTTGATGGCATGCCTTGCCAGGCCCAGGAGCAGGTCCACGAGGAGGAAGACTCATCAGGTATCTCTTTTAAGTTACCAACATCATAAACTAACTCAAATTAACTAAGGGACAAATTAAAAGGGGCAGCTCCCCAAAAGGAGGGGGAACAGCCCGAACAAAAAACAAAGTTGAAAGGAAACTTAAAATATTAAATCGTAATGTGATTGTTGGGGTTTATAATACACTCCAGCCCCTGCGGTGCTCAGCGGGCGCGGAAGGCATCAGCTGCACCCACAGACACCGCATGCTCCCTCTCCAGGGACACCTGGTCGCGAATGTAGCTGCGGTAGAGGGGCAGACAGTCGGGTTGGATGACCCCATCGATCGCCCGCTGCCTGGACCTGTTGATGGCACGACTTGCCAGGCCCAGGAGCAGGTCCACGAGGAGGAAGAGTCATCAAGAATCTAGCAAGCCAATCTCATTAGCCTGGCTGAAATCATCACAAGGAGGATACAAAAAAAAGGGCGCTACGGTGGTTGGCACTTCTGCTTCACAGTGCCAGGGACCCAGGTTCAATTCTGGCCTTGGGTAACTGTCTCTGCGAAGTTTGCACATTCTCCTCATGTCTGCATAAGATTCCTCCGGATGCTCCGGTTTCCTCCTACAATGCAAAGAGGTACAGGTTAAGTGGATTGGTCATGCTAAATTGCCCCTTAGTGTCTCAAGACGTGTTGGTTAGTTGGATTAGTGGGGTCACTATATGGGGTTTATGGGGATAGGGCCTGGGTAAGATGCTCTGTCAGAGAGCTGCAGACTTGACGGACTGAATGGCCTCCTTCTGCAATGTAGGGATTCTGTGGATTTGCAGAAGTCTTTGTTGTCAAAAACTTAACTACTGTAATTCGTGGAATGTTGAACTGGTGCAATGATGTACTTATAAGAATCGAGCCAGTGTTTCAAGTCTGGATGACCCTTCGTCAGAGTTTATTCTGCTGAGTTTCTCCAGCATTTTCTGTTTTTGTTTCAGATTCCAGCATCTGTAGTATTTTGCCTTTTTCTGAGTAGAACAGTTGCTTCAGGAGTCTGGTGGCAGGCATACAAACCACCTGGACTATCTCAAAACACTGGAGAAGTACTACCAGTAGTGCCTTCAGAAAGTCCTCCAAATCTGGAAGCAAAAAATGCAGTTTATCAGCAATGTCCCCTCCAATCCAATAAGACTGGCATTTAAGCACAAATCACTCAAAAACAGCAGGATATGTCATTCATATGCCTGACAGCAGTAATGTCAAAAGGCTGGTGTTCACATACTTCAGTGGATGTTGTAAGTTCCATCCTTGGACAAACACACGGGTTTAATATGCATATTATCATATATTTACTTTGGTTATAGAGAGATATGTCTGCATTCCTCAATCCATGCAGGGGACTGAGGCCTACTGGACAGATCATCGACATGTTTGATTAGTGATGGAATTCTACCTAGCACCATGGCATTGTGAGAACCAAACGTCCAAGAGGAAGAAGATCAATGCTTCTGCTCTAAAGCAACCCAACCAAAGAGAGAAATTCCAAATGCAGTTCACAACCAGTCTGGAAAATCTTCACACATCCAACTCCATTTCAGAACAGTAGGATGAAATAAATTCAGCTGTACTAGACTCCTACGTCCTGACCATTGGGTTAAAGCACTGTTGTCACCAAGACTGCTTTGACAAAAACGGTGCTGAAATAGGCAACTTCCTGGAACATGAATCAGCCTTGGGTGACAATCTGTGTCGAGTTTGCATATTCTCCCTGTGTCTGTGTGGGTTTCCTACAGGTGCTCTGGTTTCCTCCCATAGTCCAAAGATGTGCCAGTTAGGTGGATTGGCCATGCTAAATTCCCCTTCATGTCCCAAGATGTGTGGGTTAGGGGGATTAGTGGGGTAAATGCGTGGGGTTATGGGGTAGGGTGAAGTGTGGGCCTGGATAAGAAGAATCGGTGAAGTTTTGATGGGCCAAATGTCCTCCTTCTGCCCTGTAGTGATTCTACGATTCTATGAAAAATGAGAAGCCGCCATTGCCTGGCAGAACGACCTAATGTCGCAAGTCAATAAGGTATCTTTCCAATAGCTCAAGGTTGCCACCCGAAGACAAATCTAGAAATTAAAATACGAAATGCGGGTTGAGATAGTCTAAGAGATATGGGTAGTTAGCACAGCTGCATCACAGCGCAAGGGACCCAGGTTGAATTCTGGCCTTGGGTGACTGTGGAATTTGCATATTCTCAGTGTCTTTTTGATTTGATTTGATTTATTATTGTCACATGTATTAACATACAATGAAAAGTATTGTTTCTTGCGCGCTGTACAGACAAAACATACTGATCATAGAGAAGGAAACGAGAGCGTGCAAAATGTAGTGTTACAGTCATAGTTAGGGTGTAGAGAAAGATCAACTTAATGCAAGGTAAATCCATTCAAAAGTCTGACAGCAGCAGGAAAGAAGCTGTCCTTGAGTCAGTTGGTACGTGACCTCAGACTTTTGTATATTTTTCCTGACGGAAGAAGGTGGAAGAGAAAATGTTCGGGGTGCATGGAGTCCTTAATTATGTTGGCTGCTTTGCCGAGGCAGCGGGAAGTGTAGACAGAGTCAATGGATGGGAGGCTGGTTTGCATGATGGATTGGGCTACATTCACGACCTTTTGTAGTTCCTTGCGGTCTTGGGCAGAGCAGGAGCCATACCAAGCTGTGATACAACCAGAAAGAATGTTTTCTATCGTCCATCTGTAAAAGTTGGTGAGAGTCGTAGCTGACATGCCAAATTTCCTTAGTCTTCTGAGAAGGTAGAGGCGTTGGTGGGCTTTCTTAACTATAGTGTCAGCATAGGTTTCTTTCTTAACTATAGTGTCTGTGTGGGTTTCCTCTGGTAAATAAATGGATTGGGCCTGGGTGGGATTACTGCCATCCCCCCACCCTCTTGATCAGTGCCCCAGCCGATGCAGATCCCCACCCCACTGATGCACAACATGGCTGATCCCCACCTTCCCAATCGCTGCCCAGCCGATGCCAATTTCCCCCCTCCCCCATTGCAGAGTACCAACCTTCCCTCCCAACCCTACAGAGCTTCCCCCTTTCCTCCCCATCATGAGCCTGCCCTTTTCAAGCCCTGCCCTCCTCAAGTTCCACCTTCTTGGTACAGCGCTGTGCCAGTGTACCAGCCTGGGGCACTGCCCGGCTCTGACCCCGACCACCCGGGGGGGGCGGGGGGGGGGGTGCTCATCATACATGATCCTCGCCGGTGACGACCTTGACCGGCGGCCAGGTAAGGATAAGTGAGCCGGATGGTCTCTGGAACTCACTAATCATATTTAAATTAACTCATAAATATTGAAATCAGCATTTTGCTAGCAATTCAGTGCTAGTAACATCACAAGAGGCAAGAAACCGGGCGCGAAGCCAATTTCTTTTTCCACTCGCTCAATCTTACCGGCTCACCATGTCAGCCGATCTGTGAGATGAGCTGGTAAGATCGCCCCCAAAGAGGGATTTAGACAGGTTAAGTGAATGGGCAAAATCTTGAGAGGTGGCGCATTATGTGGGAAAATGTGAAATTGTTGACTTTGGCAGGAAGAATAGAAAAACAGCAAATTGGATGGAGAGAGACTACAGAACTAAATGGTACAGAGGGATCTGGGTATCCTTGTACATGAGTTTGCAGCTGGGATTCTCCTGTCCCGCTGCAGCGAACGGAGATTATGCTGAGTGCCAAATTTTCTGTCCTCGCTGGCAGTGGCGGCGGGCATGAATGGCCGTAGAATTCCGGCCAGAATGTTGGCAGTTATTTCAAGTGGAATCGATTATAAAAGCGTTGTTACAGCTGGACATGGCCTTGATGAGGCTGCATCTGAAATACTTTGTGCAGTTTTTGTCTCCAAATTGCATTAGAAGCAGTTCAGAAGCAGCTCATCTGACTGCTGGGATGAAATGGTTATTTTAAGAGGAAAGGTTGAGGAGGTTTGTCTATGGCTATTGGAGGTTTGTAGAATGTGAGTTCACCTTATTGAAACATATAACATTCTGAGGGGAATTGACAGCATAGATGCTGGTTGGATGTTTCTCCTAGAACTAGGGGACACAGTTTAAAAATTAGGGTTCTCCCATTTAAAACTAAGATGGGGAGAATTTTTCTCTGTCAGAAGGTGATTAGTCTGTGGAATTCTCTTCTCCAGGCAGCAGTGGATGTTGGATGATTGAATATATTCAAGGCTAAGTTAGATTTTTGATTGAACAGTGGGGTCAAGAGTTGTGAGGGGAAGACAGGAAAGTGGAGTTGAGACCACATTCATATCAGCAATGATCTTATTGAATGGCAGAGCAGGCTGAAGGTGTCGCTAAGCCTACTCCTGCTGATAGTTCTTGTGTTTGTGTGTGTGTTGATTCGGGAAGGCACCTAACACATCTAGAGACTTCGCCAGGAATACGCAGAGGTGTATTTGATGTGTCAAAGAGAGTACACAAACCTCCCAACAACCCACCTACCTCTCCATCCAAGCACCATCTGCCCTGCATGTGGTAGAGTTTCCAGATCATGCGTTGGGATTTATCAGCCACTTCAGAACCCATTGAACTGGAGTGGAAGCAAATCATTCTTGATTCTGAGGGACTACCTAAGAAGAAGAAGATATAATTACTAAAAGCGCCGCATTCTTGAGGATTGACAATCTCTGAGAAATTATGCAGCAGTAGTTTTAAAGTAACAAATTAAGCTAAAATAGATGTGCAGATTGAATTATTTCAATTTTCAAAAGACATTTCTCCAATGTGTCTGGTTGCATTGTGATCTATCTATTGACTGTTAGTGAAGCAGTAATGTCAATATCAGGACTGAGTCACAAATTGGAATACATCAGTCAGAATTAATCTTTAGTCACTGTGAAATCACATGACCTTTGGTCCAACTTTTGAATTAGAATGAAATTTATCTTAAAGGAAAGTGAAAAACACCATTAACAGGAGGCCTTTACTAAGGCTGTATTCCTGGTGTGAAATCGATATACTATATTTTCTAGTGACCTGTTCAGTGATCTTGATTGCTGCATTCATGCTGGCATGAGCAGCCAAGGTCTAGTGTACACCAATTTCATGGTTACTGTCTAAAATTGCTCCAGAATGTTTATCAATATTTCTGTTTAATATATTTAAATATATTTATGAAAATTTATGGATTATAATTGATCTCAAATATTTAAAATGAGAAAAGAATTGGCGTTAATGTAATTTTTTTCACTTAAAATGGTTTGAGGTTTTTATTGTCTGATTATTTATCCAATAGCACTTTTATATGATTATTAACACAATTGCCAATAGCATTTATGTATGTAGCATGCCCGTTGCTATTCTCAAGAAAGACAGTGATTGTGGGATGGGAACAGTGCAAATGTAGTGACCTTACTTCGTGTGATTGTCTTATTTAGGAAATCCCAACGATTCAAAAACTACTGCTTTTGGAATATATATATATGAAATATAAGTTCTCTTTTTTTTAATCATTTTGGTAGCAATGATCAGGAGCGCTATCAAGATTTTAGAGCAAAAAAAAGTCAAGTTTGAAAACAAAATGTACTTATGGTACATTGTGATTAATTTGATATCTTGGTACCTTTCACAGGAGCTGCACAGTGTTTAATTATAAAATAGTTCGGACTAAAGTGTGAAGAAGAAGGGTCGTGTCTTCTCAGCATTAAAAACAAGGTTCACTTGGCAGTTTTTAAAATTCATTTTCTGTTACAATATTGCTCAGGTTTTAATACCAAAATACTTTGGTGTCAAATTTTCCACAATGGTTCCACCAAAACGTAACTTTTTCAAAACCTATGTAATTGTGAAAACAATTCTAACATAAATGGATGCACAGCACAAACACAATTTTATTTAAAAAATGTTATGTGATTTTGCTGAGAAACAGAGTTGCTGGAAACCTCCGACTTCGTCCACAGCAGGGTATCTCCAGTACCGCTGCAGTGAATGGAGTTTTGGCTGAGTGTCAAATTCTCCATTCTCGCTGGCAGTGGGGTGGGAATGGATGAGATTGGAGAATCTCGCCAGGATGCCCAGTTAAAAGATCGAAGCCATTGCTGGCCTATACTCTTATAATCTAACATAATTCAATTTATGGACCACACTCCTCTTGGAATGGAGGCGAATGGGGCCTGAAAAACTGGCATTGACAGGCATGCTGGTTTCCCAACTCATTCCCAGTGCCAGACATTTTTTGCTGAATAAATTTTAGTGCAGGCAGGGCAAGTCACCACAAGTTAGGCAGTCAGTCAAATTTATTAACAGCCTTGTTAACTACACTTAAAATTGGTCAGTTTGGTCAGGGCCATTAACTGTCTGGAGGTGGGCACTCGAGAACAGAGCAGGCGGCAACACAGACAGGCCTCTAGGCCTGCCTGCCTGCCTGGTTGTGGGTGCAGCCAAAGGCTGTCCTATAGACTGATTCTCCTCCACCAACTACAGTGATGGCCTTCCTGCTGGAGCTATTTTTTTTTTTTACTGAAATGTTTTAAAAAGTTAGTGAGAGGGTGCCTCCATCTGAAGCGTCCCTTCAGCTACTGACTCTGTACTGCAGTCTGCTGCTCCTCCTAAGCTGAAGGCCTCTGACATCTCATTTTAGAGACCCCACCTGCTGTCCTTAATTGGACAGGGAATATCAATTAAAGGAGTTCCTCCATGAAAATCCCACAGAGTGACTGTTTCCCCCCAAAGCAATCTGTCCCTGGAGGGAAAGTGCAATCCCAGATTCACATAAGTGTTCTAACTAATGTGAAACCCTTTACTTCTATTTACATTACAGGCAATATTGGGAACATAAGGCGGAATCTTATGCTGGGGGTGGGGTCTCCTGGGATTTGTGGCCACAACTGGGACTGTAGCAAGTTTCTGGAGAGTGCTGCGATGGAGTTGGTCTTCAAAGCAAGTTTTGTGTCTTGCTGGGGCCAGACTGCTGGGCCACAAAGAGGGGGCTGGGACGTGGGTGGATCGGCCAGTGAGGAGGGATGGAGGAGGAGACATGGCATCAACTGACCCATAGTTGGACTTCTCGCACCTCTTGACAGCCCCCCAACTGCTGGGAGAATTTCAGAGGGGTGGGGGCTGGCTGGTTGGTGCTGGAAATGCCATTGTCATCCAACCCCCAGATAGTGTAAAATTCTGACCATAGTTTCTTAATAGAAAACTATTGTTGCTTCTGTGCCTCCATGACTTTTCCCCTACCTCAGCTCATCAGCTGCTGAAACCCTTATTCCTACATTTGTTAATTTGATTTGATTTATTATTCTCACATGTGTTGGTATACAATGGAAAGGATTGTTTCTTGTATACTATACAGACAAAGCATACCATTCATAAAGTACATGGGGAGATGGAAAGGAGAGGGTGCAAAATATAGTATTACAGTCATAGCTAGAGTGTAGAGAAAGATCAACTTAATTCAAAAGTCTGATGATAGCAGGGAAGAAGCTGATCTTGACGTTGGTACGTAATGTCAGATTTCCGTATCTTTTTGTCAATGGAAGGAGGAGGAAGAGAGTATGCCCGGAGTGCGCGGGGTCCTTGATTATGCTGGCTGCTTTTCCGAGACAGTGGGAAGTGTAGATGGAGTCAATGGATGGAAAGCTGGTTTGCGTGATGGACTGGGTACATCCACAACCCTTTGTGATCATGGTCAGAGCAGGAGGAATATCAAGCTATGATACATCCGGAAGGATGTTTTCTATTTTATATATTATTTATTAGTGTCACAAGTAGGCTTACATTAACACTGCAATGAAGTTACTGTGAAAATCGGCTGAGAGCCATAGGACTTGCCGAATTTCTTTAGTCTCCTGAGAAAGTAGAGGCATTGATCGGTTTCTTAGCTATAGCATCGGTGTGGAGGGAGCAGGACAGGTTGTTGGTGATCTGGACACCTAGAAACTTCACCATTTCCACTTTATTCCTTTGATGTGGACAGGGGCATGTCCTCCACTATGCTTCCAGTAGTTGATGACTATCTCCTTCACTTTGCTGACATTGAGGGAGAGATTATTGTCATTGCACCATTTCAGTAGTGTACTCCCTCTCATCGTTACCTCCAGACCTGACTATGCCAATGCATTCTGGTTTATCTCCCATATTCTAGCCTCCATAAACTTGAGGTAATCCTAATTTTGCTTCTGTCCAAGCTTGCAGCAAGTCTCCTTCATCCATCATTCGCTCCTTCTGATCTCTGTTATTTCTTCCAAGCCCATAACCCTCTCGGATATCTGCGCTTAAAAATTCTTGCCTGTTAATTATTCCTGATTTTAATTGCTACAACACAGGTAGTCATGCCTTCAGTTGCCTAGGGCCTAAGCTCTGGAATTTCCTTCCTAAATCTCCTGGTCGCTCTACCTTCTTTAAAATATTCATCGAAATGTTGGCCGGAATTCTACCACCCCGCCCACCACGGGAATCAGAGCTGGTGATGGGTGGACAATGGGAAGGTCTGTTGACCTCGGGTATAATTTTCCGGTCTTGGGTGGAGTGAGGCCATAAAATTCTGCCCATAGAAACTAGAAGCAGGAGTAGGCCATTCGGCCCATCAAGCCTGCTCCACCATTCATTTTGATCATGGATAATCATCGAATTCAATGTCCTGATCCCCCTTTCCCCCCCATATCCCTTGATCCCTTTAACCTAAGAGCTATATCTAATTTCTTCTTGAAATCAGACAACGTTTTGGCCTCAACTACTTTCCGTGGTAATGAATTCCACACATCCCACCCTCTGGGTGAAGAAATTTCTTCTCTGGTTGTATCACAGCTTGGTATGGCTCCTGCTCTGCCTAAGACCACAAGAAACTACAAAAGGTCGTGAATGTAGCCCAATCCATCACGCAAACCAGCCTCCCATCCATTGACTCTGTCTACACTTCCCGCTGCCTCGGCAAAGCAGCCAGCATAATTAAGGACATAATTAATTTATGTTATTGTTGTAGAAAGACTTATAATTCCATTGTTGTACATAAAATTTCCATTTCATTACCAGATGTCCCATTTTATTTCCAGCTAAACGATGAGAACATATAAGCACGGACAAAGAAACAACCAAGCCATACTTTACCATGGACTGCTCAAACTATTTAGTCTGAGGAAATGCTCTGCAGATTTATCCTGTCCATCATTTCAAAAAACATTGTGAGACACACCATAAACTGCATTTGGAAGAAAATTATTTTATTTTTAAATGATCCTCCTAATGAAAAGTATAGGAACTAGCTGTAAATCAATTAATAATCTGTAAGTAGACTTAAGAATACTAGCAGATCTGCCATGTTGCACTTGGATGAATCTTGCGTTTCTCTGGTGTAAGAAAGAATGCTTGGTTATGAAAGTGGAAGGGAATACACAGAATTGAAGTAATTTTCGACATTTTTCAGACACTGTTGCAATTGTTTTTTGATTGATTTCTGGAAAATGAATAAACCTTGATTTCTGAGAGAATCTGCTGCCAGCTAAATCTGGTTAAAGGGAAAGGATTGTGATACTGGGCATAGAAACCTGCATACCCGATCTACAGGACATGGCATTTCACATGAAGAAAAATAGCAGGCCCTTAGCACTTAATGAAAGCCTTATTATCTTGTGCTTATTTAGTTCTTTTATTTAATTTAATTTTATTTAGTTCTTTAGTCCAGGCTGCATTTTATGTTCTTGAGTGAGGTCCATTCCCAGCATTCAATTGCCCAGAAATAATAGACATGAGACAAATTGATTGAGGTAAAAGTGGAAGATAGTGGAAAACTGATAAGGCACTATCTGTGGAGGATGAAACTGGAGTAATGTTTCAGGTTGATGACCTTTCATCATCAGGCAGATCCACTGGCCTGGTCTGCTGAAATTTGATTCTTGGAGTTAGGTTTCTTCTGTAGAACTGTTCCAAAGTTCTTACTAATGTGTGGGGTTTTTTTTCAACATATGCTTACTTAATTGAGTTTGCATTCTGCATTAGTTTCTCTTGCAATGAAGAATGTCATTTTTTGATAAAAACATGATCTTCCTCATGAATTTGCTCATTATCTTTGCTAGTTGTAATCGAGCTGCAGCAAGTACACTTGCTGATTTTGTGGGATTCCTGGTGAAAGATATAAATGAAGAAAATGTGTTTATGAGGAAGTGATGAATGCAGTTGTACTTGCACCTGAGGAATTATGTCCATGTCACTCAGTACCGCAGGGTCTATATTTATGGCCACTATCTTACAGTTTTCCCCAATGAATCAAAGGCAGCAAAGGCAGATCTCTGACATGCCAAAGAAGTATGCAAGCTGCTTCAGGCTGATCTGTAATTTACATCAGGTGGAATTTTCCCAAAACATAACTATAAGGGGGAGGGGGGTTGATCTTATGAAAAAAAATCTAAGTGCCGAACGTGTGAGAAAATGGATGAGTTTCAGACCTTTTTTTGGGTAAGTTTGAAAATGCAGTCTTATGACACTGTCACTTTTTTGGACAGAAGTGTGATTCTCACCATTTGCGGGTGGGGGGGAGGGAGGGGGCGGTGGGGGTGGGAACCAAAGCTTGCTGGTGAAGCTTCAGTCTATTTGGTGTATCATTGTGCAGGTGCTTGATCTCCCAGTAAACCGGGAAACCACATGCCCCCCCCCCCCCCCCGCCCCCCCCCCCCCCCCCCTCACTCAACATTTGCAGCAGTGTAACCATTTCCCCCAATGACTACACACGTCGTTGGCATTGGAACATCAGGACCCTCCCAACTGTTTGCCTGTCATGACACTATCTGTGGCCCACCCTATATGCCCCCTGTGCCAGTCTCTCTCTCTCCCCCCCCCCCCCCCCCCCCGGCCATCACCCTCACCAATCAACCCCCTGCTGATCATCCCCCCCTTGCAGGCCCCCTCTGCTGTTCACCCCTGCCTGCATCCCCCGCTGCCAAGCACTGCTCTAACATGACCTGCGAGGTGGCCAAAAACTCAAGGCCACAGTTGTCTCTTCCCATAAATTATCACTGCATTAAGCTTTAATGTTGTCTAATGCTTCTGCCAGATTAGCTTGTTCACAGTCTAGATTCATCAAGAAATTTGCTGTGCTTGTAAGGAGCAGTATCTTAATGATCTCTGTGGAAAGGAAGCATCAGTTCGATAGATCACAGACATCTACTGGTTTGGAAGATTGCCAAAAGTACACAATGTAGGAGATAGCACTCATGTTACCATCAGAGCTCTTCAGATTAACCACATTCCATGAAATGAAATGGCATAATGCAGGTAAGTAGCCAATATTTAGGAAGCAAGATTTTTGGTTTCCATAAAGTGTCTATTTGAAGCTTCAGGTAGACAAAACAGAAGATGACTGGGAGACTTTCATAGAATCATGGAATCATACAGTGCAGAAGGAGGGCATTCGGCCCATCGAGTCTGCACCGACCACAATTCCACCCAGGCCCTATCCCCATAACACAATGCATTTACCTCGGGTAGTCTCCCTAACACTAAGGGGCAATTTAGCATGGCCAATCCACTTAACCCGCACATCTTTGGACAGTGGGAGGAAACCAGATCACCTGGTGGAAACCCACACAGACATGGGGAGAATGTGCAAACTCTACGCAGACAGTCACCCAAGGCTGGAAACAAACCCGGCTGCCTGGTGCTGTGAGGCAGCAATGCTAGCCACTGTGCCGTCCATTCCTTGGTGATTAGGAACAAGAATAGACCCTATTGATCTCTAAGCGTATTATGCCATTGCCACATTTCTTTTAATATCTTTGGTTAACATAAATCTATCAATCTCAGATTTAAGATTTACAATTGATCTAGCATCAACTACTGTTTGCAGAAGAGAATTCCAAACCACTGCCACTCTTTGTGTGTAAATATGTTTCATAATTTCACTCCTAAGAAGACTTCTCATGGTACATATGTCAATGATTTAGACTTGTATGGCAGGGAAATGGCACATGATACAAAAATTGTCCATGTATTTGATTGTGAAGAAGAAAGCTGAAATCTGCAGGAAAATAGCAATGAACTGGTCAAGGTAGCAGAAAATTGCAAATGGTATTCAATCCTGAGAAGTAATGCAAACAAGGCAAGAGATTATACAATAATTAAGATACTGACAAGTGCAGAGGAACCAAGGAATATTGCAGTGCTTTTCCAAAGATCCCTGAAGGTAACAGATGGTTAAAAAGGGATCGGGGATACTTTCCTTTGTTAGCTGAGGCATAGAATATAAGAGCCAGTAGGTTGTTCTAGAATGCCTTGCCACAGAGGACTGTGCACAGTTCACTTTGTGACTACTGGAGTGACATGATTGCACGAGACAAAGGACAGAGGAGATGTATGAGGATGTTGTTAGGAGTAGAGAATTTTAGCAATGAGGAAAGATTGGTTAGGCTGGGGTTGTTTCCTTTGGAACAGAGGAAACAAAGGGGAGATTTAAGTGAAGTGTATAAAATTATGAGAGATCAAGACAAAGTGGAAAGGGAGGACTTATTTTGCTTCTTAAGCCAATAACCAGGGGGCACAGATTGAAAGTAATTGGTAGAAGGATTAGAGGGGAGTTGAGAAAAAATATTCTTTTACCCAAAGGGAAGTGTTCTGGAATTCACTGCCTGGAGGTAGAAGATTTCATCCCATTTAAAAATACTTGGTTATGCACTAGAAGTGCCAGATCCTAAAGGGCTATGGACCAAGAGCTGGTAAGTGGGATTATACTGCGCCTGTTATACTTTAAACTTTCTATGGGCAGCCCCGTCGTGGCGGAAATGGGGCCGTAAAATGCTCCATTTACTTCGGTATGCCAATGTAGATTGCATGCTCAGGGATGATGGGTGAACGGGACTTTAGGTGAGTAAGAACACAGGCAGCAGAGCATTGGATGACCTCAAGCCTACTGAGGATAGAATGTAGGAGTAGAATGCTGGCTAGCAGTTGGAGTCGTAAAATCTAGAGGAAACAAAGGAATGGATGAGGGTTTCAGCAGCCAATGAGCTGAGGCGGGGTGAAGTTGGGTGATCCTGCAGAGGTGGAGTTAAGCAATCTTACTCGTGCGGATATGTGGTTGAAGCTTACCTCTGGGCCAAATATGACACCTTTACCAAAATTAGCATTCTGCTGGATGCTAAACCAAAATTTCTGTTCCATAGAAAAACATAGAAAACATAGAAAGCTACAGCACAAAACAGGCCCTTCGGCCCACAAGCTGTGCCGAACATATCCCTACCTTTTAGGCCTACCTATAACCCTCCATCCTATTAAGTCCCATGTACTCATCCAGGAGTCTCTTAAAAGACCCTATTGAGTTTGCCTCCACCACCAGTGATGGCAGCCGATTCCACTCGCCCACCACCCTCTCTGTGAAAAACTTCCCCCCAACATTTCCCCTGTACCTACCCCCCAGCACCTTAAACCTGTGTCCTCTCGTAGCAGCCATTTCCACTCTGGGAAAAAGCCTCTGAGAGTCCACCCGATCTATGTCTCTCAACATCTTATATACCTCTATTAGGTCTCCTCTCATCGTACGTCTCTCCAAGGAGAAAAGACCGAGCTCCCTCAGCCTATCCTCATAAGGCATGCCACTCAATCCAGGCAACATATACTTATCTGGATAGTTATCAGGAAATGGTAGATTTTTTAAAACCAGGTCTAACACCTGGGTAATTCCAGAACCAATCCTCTCACCGACAATCAACAACCAAACACCCTCCCCGCCTCCAACCACACGACTAGCCCCCAAACACTCAACTACCTCGGTCCTAATCTGTTTGGAAGATTTGAGCCAACGTTGCAGAACGGAAAGTTGTTTTTTAAAAACAATGTTCACATCGATTATTAAATAAACCATTGGAGTACAATGACACTGGAATACATTGCGCAAGCTCTCAGCTCCTTGAGGATGGGATAGCATATACACAGTACTTGTAAAAATCTGCTCATCAAAACCATTATGTACTGCTAGGCCATTTCAGAGGGCAGCTGAGAGTCAACCACACCGCTATGGCTCTGGAGCCACACGCAGGCCAGATCAGGCAAGGACGGCAGATCCCCCTCCCCGAAGGACACCAGCGAACCAGATGGGCCCCCCGACAATCGACAATGGCCCCACGGTCATCAGCAGATTCCCAAGTCCAGATATTTTTTATTGAATTCAAATGCCACCATCCGCCCTCGCTGGATTCGAACCCAGAACACCAGCTGAGCTCCTAGACCAACAATCCAATGACAAGGTCAACAATTCCTTCAAGGTCTCCAAGATAGTTGCTCTATATTCTACAAAACAAAGAATAAGTATGTAGCAGGATGAAGAAAAGGCCTATGTGAGGTAAAAGAGGAAATATAAAAGTCAAAATGTAGCGAGGAAGTTTGCACAATCAGTAATGCCCAGATCCTGTGCTTGCATGAGCATTGCAGACAAATTGATTGATGAGGGTAAGCAGAGGATGTTGTCTACATGGACTTCAGTAAGGCCTTTGGGCAGCATGGTGGCACAAATGGTTAGCACTGCTGCCTCACAGCGCCAGGGACCCAGGTTCAATTCCCAGCTTGGGTTACTGTCTGTGTGGAGTTTGCATGTTCTCCCCATGTCTGTGTGGGTTTCCTCCGGGTGCTCCGGTTTCCTCCCACAGTCCAAAGATGTGCAGGTTAGGTTGATTGGCCATGCTAAATTGACCCTAGTGTCAGGGGGATTAGCAGTGTAAATGTGTGGGGATATGGGATAGGGCCTGGGTGGGATTGTGGTTGGTTCAGACTCCATGGGCCAAATAGCCTCCTTCTGCACTGTAGGAATTCTATGATCTATGATCTTTGACAAGGTGCCTCATGGCAGACCGGTGCAGAAGATGAAGTCGCATGGGATCAGAGGTGAGCTGGCAAGGTGGATACAGAACTGGCTTGGTCATAGAAGACAGAGGGTAACAATGGAAGGTGCGCTTTTGAATGGATGGCTGTGACAAGTGGTGTTCCTCAGGGATCAGTGCTGAGACCTTTGCTATTCGGAATATATATAAATGATTTGGAGGAAAATGTAACTGGTTTGATTAGTAAGTTTGCAGACGACACAAAGGTTGGTGGATTTGCGGATAGCGATGAGGACCAACAGAGGATACAGCAGGATATAGATCGGTTGAAGACTTGGGCGGAGAGATGGCAGATGGAGTTTAATCCGGACAAATGTGAGATAATGCATTTTGGAAGGTCTTAACACAGATAGGAAATATACAGTAAATGGCAGAACCCTTAAGAGTATTGATAGGCAGAGGGATCTGGGTGTACAGGTACATAGGTCACTGAAAGTGGCAATGCAGGTGGAGAAGGTAGTAAGAAGGCATATGGCATGCTTGCCTTCATCGGCCGGGGCATTGAGTTTAAAAATTGGCAAGTCATGTTGCAGCTTTATAGAACCTTAGTTAGGCCGCACTTGGAATATAGTGTTCAATTCTGGTCGCCACATTACCAGAAAGATGTGGAGGCTTTAGAGAGCGTACAGAAAAGATTTACCAGGATGTTGCCTGGTATGGAGGGCATTAGCTATGAGGAGAGGTTGGAGAAACTTGATTTGTTCTCACTGGAACGATGGAAGTTGAGGGGTGACCTGATAAAAATCTACAAGATTATGAGGGGCATGGACAGAGTGGATAGTCAGAAGCTTTTTCCCAGGTTGGAAGAGTCAATTACTAGGGGGCAGAGGTTTAAGTTGCGAGGGACAAGGTTTAAAGGAGATTTACGAGGCAAATTTTTTACACAGAGGGTGGTGGGCGCCTGAAACTTGCTGCCGGGGGAAGTAGAGGAAGCAGATACGATAGTAAGTTTAAGGGGCGTCTGGACAAATACATGAATAGGATGGGAATAGAGGAAGGGTAGGGAGGTTTTAGTTAAGTCGGGCAGCATGGTCGGTGCAGGCATGGAGGGCCAAAGGGCCTGTTCCTGTGTTGTAATTTTCTTTGTTTTTTGAACAGTATTCCCCGAAACAACAGTCTGTCCATTTCCATCCACTGTACCTTAACTGCTATCTTAGATCATTCTATCATCACCTAATGTATTGACATGATCCTTTTCAATAAAAGCTGTTGACGCAGAAGTGTACAATATTACATAAAGGTCCTTTATTGTCTCCCGCCATGTTTCCCTTGATAACTTCTTAAATTCCACAGAGTTCATTTTACAGAGACAGGCTCTTTGGCTCAAACAGCTTGTGTCTGTGTTTATGTGCCACATGATTTCCCCCCACCTTACCAGATTGCGTTGTATCAACATATTGGGCACAACCTTACCATTCCAAGGCTATCTGTCACTGTGGGCCTTCATGGCTCCCACTGCTGGGACTGCTTGGGGAGCTGATGGGGACTGGAGCAGAGGAGCTTATGCCGGTGAATCCCGCGTTAGCGGTGGGGACTGGTGACCTAGCGACCCTAACGGCATTTTCGGATGAGCACAAGGAGTTCCATTGCAGTCGCGTCTGGCATAGGTGCTGGCAACTGGGAATCATAGACTCCGTGGGTCAAAGGGCCTCTCTCATGCAGAACAACGTTCTGAGCCTCTTTGCATGTGGTCAGGGTATGGACCTCCTTGTGGGAGGCAGCTCACAGACAGATTAGTCACAGCTGTGGGGTGCAATAACATTTATTAATGAATTTGTAAATTGACAATTACCTAAATCCACACTACTGCATGCCTTCACCTGTGCCCTCTTGATGATCTTACAACTTCTTAAACTTATGTGGTCTGCCGCTACTTGAAGATACCTCCCAAGAGACAGTTAGCTGTGTTCCGTTCTCTGTGATGCCCTTGGTGGGCATCTCCTAGGGGGCTGGGACCTGGAGGGCTCTGGCAGACTTTTGGGTGTCACGGATGCCACTCTGTTCAGCCCGCTGCCTATGAGATGCACCTGTGTCAGGAAGGGGGGATTTGGAAGGGACTAGGAATGGCTGGGGTTTCCTGAGTGGAAGGCCCCAGCATGGGCTCCAGAGCTTCTTCCTCCCTCTCGGTGCTCGTTGGCCCCTGGGACACTCCATGGGAAAGTAGGGCAGCTGGAATGAGCTCCAGAGGCCTTGATGTCCCCTGGTTCTGCCAGTCCAACTGCTTCTGCACTGTGGTGTGCGAGCCCTCTGCGGTGAATCTGGACGAAGCTCTGGATCCCCTCAGAGATAGTCCTCTAAATCTGGACCAGCCTCTGCAGCCCTTCAACAATAGCCCTCTGAGACTCGGCCATGGCCCACTGTGTCTCCAGCATGCTACTGAGACCCTCAGCCATGATCCTCTGAGGCTTGGCCATGCCTTGGACCCTACCATGGCTATCACTTCCTTCCATCAACCTGGTGTTGTGAGACTTCTTATGGCATCACTTCCTGCCACAGGCTCTCCACTGCGATCACCACCCTTGCAGTTTTGGCCTGGGTGCCACACAATGCTGGCATCAGCTTCTGAGCCTGAAGGCAGTGGGACTCCGCCAGACAGTCTTACAGTTGCTGAATGTTGCTGACAGCCGTTCCTCCAATCCCCAGCTCTGCATCTGCATATCCAGCAGCTTCAGGAGAACTGATCCCAGTGGCCCGCCACCTAGCTGGGAGCCATCTGTTTCCTTGGTTCCGGGAGACCTCTGCCTGCCTGAGCCCTCAGGTGTTCCCGTCTCCACCTGATATGTATCTATTGCTGTGTGGTGCTCATCACTAATTGCCCCAGCAGCCCCACCACTAACATGTTCTACCAGGGTGACTATATCTGTGCTGGTGAATGGCGTGTGTAATGCCTGTGTTGACTGTTTGGTGCTCTCCTGGGAGGTTACCTCGTGGCTTTCCAACAAGGTTCCCTCGGACATTCCCTCCTGGGTGTTGATTAGGGTTTCAAGGGGGGGCAGTGACTCTGTGGGGCCGGCCTCATCGGGGTTGTCTCTGGCAAAAGACAAATGATTCAATATAAGGGAGGGAAAAGTATCTGGGCAGATTGCAACTTACTTGGGATAGGTCATATGCATGAAGATTTTATGGATGCTCACTTTTGTGGAACACACGAACCTGGCTGTCAGTCACGGCCCTATCTTTGGCCTCCCCTGACAGCTCTATGGCATGCTCCTCAAAGGGATTCAGGAGACACAGCTCAGGGATCCCACTGCCAGACTTCTCCCACTGCCTCCTGCTATGGGCCGTCTTCTCCTGCGGGGACAAAGGGAGGATTGAAAGCCTGCTGGATGGAAGAGGGTGGGGGTTTTTGGGGGTGGGGCCAATCAGGTGTCGTATGTTGGGACCATGCCTCGGCAGACAGGGTTTGTGATGGGGGGTGCAGAGGGGCTGGAGGAAGATGCTAAGGGGTCGAGTGCTGGCAGGCCATGGGGTGTCAGGGAGTGGATCAACATGGACATTCCAGGTGCAACGTATGGTACTGATGGCAGGATGGAATGGCCACTGCCCGAACGAGGTTATTCATTTCTTTCTGCACTGGACCCTGGTCCTCCGTGTCAGTACACAGGCACTGACAGCTGCCGCCACTTCCCAGGCAACATTGACCCGACTCAGGGGAAGAAGATGGCCCTCCTCTCCTCCATGGAATCCAGCAGCCATCCCAACTCTCCCTCCGTAGGTATTGAGCTGCTCTTTGAGGTGTCATCTTCCTGGCGTGACTGACTGTGAGTGCATTGTCAGTGTTTAAATGAAGCTCCCTCTTGATAACGGTGCACAGCTGAAGCCAGTTTCAGTGACTCAGGTGCCTGGTGCCTCCATGTGAGCATAATTCGCATGAAGGCTCTTTCATTGCACTAAGTGTCGAAAGATTGCGATGTGGAGTGCGCCAAAGGGACTGGAGTGGAACACTCCTGTTTTCTCGCTGTTATGACACTTAGAGATTTTTTCAGAAAATCCCACCCATTATGTTTATTTTCTACCTCATGCAGTCATCTAGCTTGCTTTAATCTAGCTTTGCATCTAGCTTTGCTTTAGCTACCTTACCCTGGATCTCACAGGATCCAGGGTGAGGTAGCTAAATGGATGACAGAAGCCACAGAAGTGATTGGAGAGAATTGCTTTTCAAACTGGAGGCCTGTG
Organism: Mustelus asterias; assembly: GCF_964213995.1. Lineage (NCBI taxonomy): Eukaryota > Metazoa > Chordata > Chondrichthyes > Carcharhiniformes > Triakidae > Mustelus > Mustelus asterias. Next base: position 34,697,384 of record NC_135818.1, read on the forward strand.
ACCAGCGGTGTGCCTCAGGGATCAGTGCTGGGTCCACTGTTATCTGTCATTTATATTAATGATTTGGATGAGAATATAGGAGGCATGGTTAGTAAGTTTGCAGATGACACCAAGATTGGTGGCATAGTGGACAGTGAAGAAGGACTGAAACGGGATCTTGATCAATTGGGCCAGTGGGCTGATGAATGGCAGATGGAGTTTAATTTAGATAAATGCGAGATGATGCATTTTGGTAGATTGAACCAGGGCAGGACTCAGTTAATGGTAGGGTTGGGGAGAGTTACAGAGCAAAGAGATCTAGGGGTACAGGTTCATAGCTCCTTGAAAGTGGAGTCACAGGTGGACAGAGTGGTGAAGAAGGCATTCGGCATGCTTGGTTTCATTGGTCAGAACATTGAATACAGGAGTATTGTTGAAGTTGTACAAGAAGTAAAGCCACACTTGGAATACTGTGTACAGTTCTGGTCACCCTATTATAGAAAAGATATTAAACTAGAAAGAGTGCAGAAAAGATTTACTCGGATGCTATCGGGACTTGATGGTTTGAGTTATAAGGAGAGGATGGATAGACTGGGACTTTTTTCTCTGGAGCACAGAAGGCTGAGGGGTGATCTTATTGAGGTCTATAAAATAATGAGGGGCATAGATAAGGTAGATAGTCAATATATTTTCCCAAAGGTAGGGGAGTCTAAAATTAGAGGGCACAGGTTTAAGGTGAGAGGGGAGAGATACAATATGGTCCAGAGGGGCAATTTTTTCACACAGAGGGTGGTGAGTGTCTGGAACAAGAGGTAGTAGTAGAGGCAGGCAGGTACAATTTTGTCTTTTAAAAAGCATTCAGACAGTTCCATGGGATGATGGGTACAGAGGGATATGGGCCAAATGCGGGCAATTGGGACTAGCTTCAGGCTTTAAAAAAAAAGGGCAACGTGGACAGGTTGGGCCAAAGGGCCTGTTTGCATGCTGGAAACCTCTATGACTCTATGAGTCTTCTGGGCAGCCACTTGCCTCTGCCACATTTCCCTTTTTTCCTCCTTGCACTGTCTTGATATTGATTTCTCCTTTTGTTCCATTCTCTGCCATTTTAATTTCAAAGTTCTTAATTCCAAATTTAATTTCAAATTTAAACACACCCTGCTCCTGAGCTGCTGGTTCTGTACTAGTTTCGGTATCATAAGAACATAAGAAATAGGAGCAGGAGTAGGCCATCTAACCCCTCGAGCCTGCCCCGCCATTCAATAAGTTCATGGCTGATCTGATAGTGGTTTAGTTCCACTTACCCGCCCGCTCCCCATAACCCTTAATTCCCTTATTGATCAGAAATCTATCTACCTATGACTTAAACATATTTAACGAGGTAGCCTCCACTGCTTCAATGGGCAGAGAATTCCAGAGATTCACTACCCTCTGAGAAGAAGAAGTTCCTCCTCAACTCTGTTCTAAACTGACTCCCCCTTATTTTGAGGCTGTGTCCTCTAGTTCTTGTTTCCTTTCTAAATGGAAAGAATCTCTCTGCCTCTACCCTGTCTAGCCCCTTCATTATCTTAGAAGTCTTTATAAGATCTCCCCTCAGCCTTCTAAACTCGAACGAGTACAGGCCCAATCTACTCAATCTCTCCTCATAAGCTAACCCCCTCATCTCCGGTATCAACTTGGTGAACCTTCTCTGTACTCCCTCCAAGGCCAATATATCCTTTCGCAGACTTTAATATCGTTATAAGAGATGTGAACTCTCAGAAAAAGCCACCTCTGCAGAGAAACACTGTTACCGAGTTCTTATAGTGTGACTTTTACACCCTGTCCCATTGAAACATATCTTCCCAGTGGTCATGTACAATGCTTGGAGATCGTTTAGCATTACATATTCAATGATGTTACATAGCAGAGTTCTGGTTTCGATGGGTCTGTTGTTAATCGCTTCCAATTAGCTGTTAACAACAGACAAGATCTGCTAAATATTAATGTACATCCATTGTCAATTTCTGGACACTTCGCGGCCCTGTAACCATGACTCCTCCCAGCACTCTGAGTTACGAGACATTTCTGATTGTGTTCAAAACGCAGATGCTTATTTTGCTTCTCTTGTTGCACACCTGTTTGTATTTTAAATCAGCCCAACCCTTAGTCTGTTTTAACATCTCCAAGTTAAATCTCACTCTGTAAGGGGTCCTGGGTTTTGGCACCAAGATATGTATTCCTATTAATTCTGTTATCTCTGAACGTCTATGTCTCTGAATTCCCTATCCAGTTCGGGAGCCTGGCTCATTTCCTCAAATCCATGACAACAAATTATTATCTGACTAAGTAGTATATTCATGAACAATGGAGCTGGTTATAATGGCTGTGTATGTTGGAACTTTAAAATTGGCAAAATAAATTTTCATTTACTCTTGCGATCTTTCCATTTATTCAGCCTTCGGGGCTACACATTGCTTTAGCAGCTGTGATATGCATCATTTAATTACTTCTTCATAAAACTTTTCTTAGAATTAATTTCTGAATTAAACTTTAATCTGTATTATGGGCATCATTTATTAATTCAGACCAAAAATAGATTTTGTTTTAGATACCAGTGACCTTTTAAAAAATATTGCTTAGTTATGATGCTCTAAATGGAGTGAATGAAACTTGTGATTTTTGGAGCAGGCAAAGGTGAAATGGGTATCAGTACTTGGTATCAGTACTTGATATCAGACTTTTTAGCTTTTCATGCATCAAAGTGTTTCTTGACAATTGTTAAAAATTTCATTTTACTATGAAGTTGCCTGTTTTCTACTGAGCTCTTCAGAGATGGATTGCTTTCTGGGGTTTTTGACAGGTGTAATTGTTGAGGCGTCATCTGTTCTTGTTTGCACAAAATACATTTTAGCCAACTGTAAGACTTGCCTGCTAATCTTTCTCACATCATTCCATTCTTTGCTTGCCAGTAGACAAATCCCCTGTTATTTGACCAGATGGTGGAAAATCCATTCTCGTGATAAGTCGGTTCTAGTTTGCATTTAGATTACCTGCAAAAATGGAACAATTTACTACACTGCCTCAAACCATCTCTCCCCCACTTTTCATTGGTTTGACTCCTTGTAACTAATTATTTAAGGTCTGGCCTGTAAGTTTAACATACTATGGTACACATTTCATAGGGATGAAATGCATCTTGTAACTCGTTTTCATACCTGTAGTTGGATCATTCATGTACTTTGCAGTAAAGTCTCACATTACTTACACAAAGTTTTTAGCATTTACAGCTTAGCATTTTATTATTTAGCTCCATTTGTTCTTGCATTTTGAGTGAAAAACTTTTCTTTCTTTTCAGAGACGCTTGCTTTCAGGGTGGTATTGGATATTTTGCAAATAATTACTCTGGTTATCACTAACTTCATAGGAAGCAAAATAAATAGTAACTTTCATTCAGATACATCACTGATTTGCTTTCTGATTTGTATTTGTATTTGCTTTCTGACCACTGTGACCTGAACAGAGCCGTGGGCAAGATTTTTGCCCTCAGATGAAGGTGAATTTGGAGGTAGATGGAGGTGCTGTTATGACCATTTTTGCTTGGGGTGGGCAAATCCTGACTCAGATTTTGGATCAATTGAGTTCATTAATGAGCATGTTGTCAACTCATCAAGGATCAGTTTGGCATTTTTGTGGGGTGCACAGATTTCAATCTGGGTCAGGAATTATCCAAATAGAAGAAAGTGGAGAGCCAGTCATATGCTTACTATTCAATTAGATGAGCCCATAAAAGGTTGATGGGCCCATAAAAGGGTGCATGACTGAGAGGGGCACTCATTCAATGTTACCCTGGTGGACATCAGGTGGACAGAGTAACCAGAGCAAGTAATCTGTGCAATTAGGCAGTGCAGGATGTCATGATTCTCCAGGGATCTTGGGTCCATAAGAGGGGGAAGGGTCGAGTATGATGGTTTAAGCTCATCAGGTAATATGTCGCAGCTTGCATATCACTGATGCTCTACTTCTTCCTGCTATGGGCAGCACGGTGGCACAGTGGTTTCACAGTGCCAGGGACCCAGGTTCATTTCTGGCCGCAGTTTGTGTGGAGTTTGCATTTTCTCCCCATGTCTGTGTGGGTTTCCTCTGGGTGCTCCGGTTTCCTCCCACAGCCCAAAGATGTGTGGGTTAGGTTGATTGGCCATGTTAAATCGGCCCTAGCGACAGGGGGATTAGCAGGATAAATATGAGGGGTTACCGGAATAGGGCCTTGGTGGGATTGTGGTCAGTTCAGACTCAATGGGCCGAATGGCCTCCTTCTGCATGTAGGGATTCCATTATTCTCTGATTCATTTTCCCTCCTCCCTATTGTCATCTTTGAATTTTTTATCCTCCTCATTATCATCCTCTCTTTCTGATTTCTCTGATTCCTTGAGCTTTTCTTTCTCTGCTTGAGTTTTCAGCTGTTTTGTTAGCCTGGCTATCAGCTAGCATTTCAAGCAAATAAGGCAACAGTTGGACATGGGATTAAGGCACAGTGATAGGGTCAAGTTGTGCTGAGGATCAACATCCTCAGGAGAAGATGCAGAGCATTGAACCGAGATGAACAAGGGGCAGGAAGGCAACAAAGCATACCCTTTCATTATGTGTACAAAGACGAAAAGCTAACTGGACATACCAGAGAATCAGTGCCACAGGAGTCTGTATCTGGCTAGGCAGATGATCACTGAAATTTGTACCCTTGTTGAGGAAGATAACAGACTTTGCAATACTGTTCACTATGCCCTGCCAGGGGCCATGAATGTCACTGTGGCCTTGAACTTTGCATCTGGCTCATTCCAAGGATCAGCAGTAGACCTTGGTGTAGTCTCTCAAGCTGCAACACACCATTGCATTTGAAGTACGTAGAATTTCAATAAAACGGCACGGTAGCACAGTGGTTAGCACTGCTGCTTCACAGCTCCAGGGTCCTGGGTTCGATTCCCGGCTCGGGTCACTGTCTGTGTGGAGTTTGCACATTCTCCTCGTGTCTGCGTGGGTTTCCTCCGGGTGCTCCGGTTTCCTCCCACAGTCCAAAGATGTGCGGGTTAGGTTGATTGGCCAGGTTAAAAAATTGCCCCTTAGAGTCCTGGGATGTGTAGGTTAGAGGGATTAGCGGGTAAAATATGTGGGGGTAGGGCCTGGGTGGGATTGTGGTCGGTGCAGACTCGATGGGCCGAATGGCCTCCTTCTGCACTGTAGGGTTTCTATATTCTATATTCACGGGCACAAAAAGCATGGGATTTAATCTCTTGACACTGGATTCCTGTATGTGCAGGGCACAATCAATTGCACCCGTGCAGCCATCAAGGTACTGAATGACCAGCCTGTGAGATCCTTCAACAGGAAGGGCTTCCACTTCCTCAAAGTTCAACCCATCTGCACACAAGAGCTTTATGCAAATTTGTGCTCTCTATTCCTGGCAACTGCTGTGTGCCATCACCTTGTGGCTGTCCAGGATGCTGTAGTTCTTCATGCCACCACCCAACTCCATCGATGGATTTGAGGAGACAAGGAATATCCTTTGATATCCACCTCTTTATGTACCCCGAGCCACAGGTACAACAGAAGCCATTGGCTCACAAGGACCAACTTGATTAGGCCATTAAGTTTCTGAAAGCGTAGTTCTGGTGACAGGACTGGGCAGTTGCTGCCCGATGGTTCACGGTCCATAACATGGCCCTTGAAGAGACTGAGATGTTACATTGACATAGTTCATCTGAGGAGGTGAAGGTGGAAGTGTAGGAGGAAAATACAGAAGTTTCCATGCTCATCAGGGAGCTGGGAAGGGCCAGCTCTCAATAGGATGGCCTGAACATCAGGGCAAGATCCATTCATGTTTAACCTGTGTGAATCTCATCCAGCTGGATTGCAAGCTCTGGAACTCACTTTTATTTGCCTTTGAGAATACTTTCAATGAAGATACAGCCTTGAATATATTCACTCTTACCTCCAATGCATGGTGCACATCTGTCCCGTGGTCTAACTTTCCCAATTCAAAGACCACGGTTTCTGTTCACCAGTTCATACCACTTTTGCTATTAGTGAATGGAAGCTCACATGTCTGCTATTATGGGGGCGATTTTACCATTTCGATTCTAAATGCTGAATCTGGGCGCAATTCGGATCCGACTTGGAAACCAGTTCTCAGGCGCCCCCATACGCACTTAGCCTGAAAAAAAAATCGCGAGTCTGAATCGCGCTGTGGACGGGGTAAACGCGCCCGAAACGCTGCTGCTCCGATCGGAGCTTTCAACTGCGCATGCGCAGTGAAAAAAAAATCTGAAAAACACTTCCCTGTCACATCGCTCCCGGCCGCTTCATCTGCTTTTTGCAGATAATGATTTTGCAAAAGGCAGATAAAATGGCCTGGGAGTGATGGCCCCACAGACATCGCCCCACCCCCACAACATAACTGTCCCCCTTATCTACCCCCCCCCCCCCCACACTACCGAGACTGATCGCAACCCCCTGCCCCCTTTTCCCCCCCACCGATTGCGTGCAGAGTGACAGTGGAAGCCCCCCCTCCCCACAAGAGGACCATCTGTTCTCCTCCTCCTCCCACTCCCGCTCTTCCCCCCCCCCCCCCCCCCCCCCAGTGAACCATCTGGCCTCCCTCCTTCTCTCTCTCCCCCATTATGGGAAATAATGAGGAGGCATGGGGAATGGATGACAGGGTGGAGCTTGGGGGGAGTGAGGAGTCAGGATTAGATTAAGAATGAAATGGAGAGCTGGGCTGATGTTCCAGCAAACCAAGGTATGTCTTCTAACCAGCCTGCTTAGGCAACCACAATCCTCCAACTCTGCCTCGGGAATCAGGAACCTGGAACCCTGTCTATTGGCATATCCAGGAGTCAACGATCGTTACCTGAACATGGCAGCTAATATCGTAAAAGGTTGGATGGCCTCTGAACTGCTCTTTTTCACCCAGCTCCCGTAGATGGCTACGCTGGAGTTTCTCTGCTGAAGCATAAGAAGACCCAGACTAAAGGATGCAAAAATATCAGGTTGCAGCGATCTTTGCAGTCAGCGGAGATCACTCCAACGTTGTAGCTGTGTGGGAGATCTGAGCCATTAATTCTGTTTCGTTGCTTGACTTTGAGTGTTTCCAGCATTTTTGTTTATCTTTTGGACTTTCAGCATTTGCAGTTTTTTTACCTTTTATTAATTTTAATATGTTGAATTCATTAAAAATGCAACTGTGTCTTGCATCTTTACGTCCCCGCAATATATGTCCCAGGAAAAAAATGAACATTTTCTGAAACGGAAACAAATCATTGCTCACTGTCCCCTTTCAGATTTTACTTTTTGTTACGTTCCATAGACTCCTTGCACAATTTACTTTCCTGACCATGGCACTAATTCAAGCTTTCACAATTTGTTACTCTTTTATGGGCTTTTGTGTGAAAATAGCCCAACTCCATTCATCAGCTCTCCATGGTCATTTACAGTTTGCTCTCTCATATACTGATGGAGCAGTGTGTTATTTTCTACCCTTTCTCAACTTCGCTTCCTGAAAAACAGTTCTTGGTCTTTGCATAATGCCCAAAGGCAGGTCCGACCCACATCCACACAAGTGCATCAGGGGTAGGTTGAGAAGGCAGTTTCTGAATCCACCCCAGTCAAAACGGGAATCGAGCACCATACTGTTAGCTCTAAACTGACCACACCTGCTACCCAATCAAATGAGCAAACAAGCCCCTCAAGGAGTCCAAGTTGGTGTGGAAGCATACACTTTTACATGCATGATGCATGTTGTAGTCTTGAATCTATGAATAATGTTGGTAGAGGCTGCAATTTCTTTTCATCATATGATTGACCAGGAATCTCTCCAACTCTTAGCACCTGCCACTGGCTATGTTGAAAGGATTCATAAGTTGATACTCAATCAGTTTGGCCACATAATGAATTCACATTCCTTGGCCATGTTCTGGAGTAGGCCTGGAACCTGGAGCTTCTGGCTCAGAGGCAGGTACATTATCCACTGTGCCGCAAGATCTCCCTAAAACTTTAGGTACCTTCTCAATGTGATTAAAAGACTTTTTTAAAATGCATTCTTTCACAGAACGTGGGCATCGCCTGCAAGATCGCGATTTCCAATTTTCAACCCTCTTCTTCAGCAGAGTAATTTCAGATACGCCTTGAGAGCCCTGGAACCTGATTTTAATACATCAGCATATCATTATCTCTGGATAGTATCCGCTCACTAAATATTGAGCAGTCGCCAGTGTGATGTCACATTGGCGCCATTTAGAACAGCTCTGTATAAACATATACCTGGCGGGCTCACTGCCGAGTGAGATTTCGGAGCTGAATGCTCAGGCAGCCATCATCTTTCAGTGTGTTCAATGCTCAAAGGGCAGTGGAGAGGACACAGGGAACACAGATAAGTTCACCTTGGGGTTGAGGGTGGGGGTCAATGCCATGATTTCAATCAGAGGGATTGAATCAATCGGAGCCCACCAATGCCTCTACTTTTTCAGAAGACTAAGGAAATTTGGCATGTCAGTGACGACTCTCACCAACTTTTACAGATGCACCATAGAAAGCATTCTTTCTGATTGTATCACAGCTTGGTATGGCTCCTGCTCTGCCCAAGACCGCAAGGAACTACAAAAGGTCGTGAATGTAACCCAATCCATCACACAAACCAGCCTCCCATCCATTGACTCTGTCTACACTTCCCGCTGCCTCGGCAAAGCAGCCAGCATAATTAAGGACCCTACACACCCGGACATTCTTCCACCTTCCGTCAGGAAAAAGATACAAAAGTCTGAGGTCACATACCAACCGACTCAAGAACAGCTTCTTCCCTGCTGCTGTCAGACTTTTGAATGGACTTACCTTGCATTAAGTTGATATTTCTCTACACCCTAGCTATGACTGTAACACTACATTCTGCATTCTCTCCTTTCCTTCTCTATGAACGGTATGCTTTGTCTGTATAGTGGGCAAGAAAAACAATACTTTTCACTCTATGTTCATGCATGTGACAATAAATCAAATCAAAATCTTGCATGCTTGACTTTTCCTTCCTGTTGGGTTCCCTCTTGCTATAAGGAGGCCTGGTAGTTGGCATGTTGGCAGCGTTTCCCAGGTCCTCCGTGCTGGGCTTGTGTTCAAATTGTTGCTGAGTGGGTGCCCTTCCTTGGAGAGAGCATGAAAGTGGTCAGGAGGAGGTTACAACAATCAGTACTGAGGCCATCTATGAGGTCCCTTGGAACAGATTTGAGAGAGGCCGGGCTGCAAGGACAGAATGGGAGTCCCAATAATAGGGTGCTTCCTTGCTTCATGAGGCATGAAGACCCTCTCACTGGGGGGGGGGGGGGGGGGGGGACGGCACCTGCTGTGTGCCTTGAACATCACACTCAGGCAAGGGCTTTAGCCCAAAGGGGTTTAATCGCATGGAAGTTCTGATTGAAAAGCTGTTTGGTGGTGTGAGGGAGAAGGGTGGGGGGAGGTGTTTCTTCAGAAGGAACTCTTCAAAATGCAGCTAATGAAAATACAACAAAACTTACTCCAACTTATAAATCAAAGAGAGGATTTAATAAAGCAACATCATTACTCCAAACTTGGGGCTTCACCCTGGGCCACTCCAAGCTCTCCACAATTCTACATCGTTCCTTATTTATTGTGAATCAGCTGGTCAGCTGACTATTACATCACTCTGTAATTGGTTCCATGGTTTACTGGGTCAGCTGACATTTACATCTTGTTCCCATTGGTCACATTCCATCCAATACAAAGTTGTCACCAGTTACATTCTAACAGGGGGTGGGGGAAAAACCTATGGATGGTGATGGCAGTGTCTGGGACATTGGGCTGGATTCTCTGGCCTCCTCACAGCATGTTTCTTGGTGGCAGGAGGTGCCCTGCCGTTGGCTGACGGTGGCGGGATCTTCTGGTCTGGCCACGATCAATGGGATTTTGCATTGATTTCACCCCATGCGGCCAGGAAACCCGTGGCAGGGACGCACCATCGGCAGGGCCAGAAAATCCTGCCATTGTGAAGAACCAGATCTCACCCACTGTCTCTCGGGTCTGATTCATTCAATGTGACTCTGTTGGGTTGTTGCTTTACTAGTATATGAGACAGCTGCCCGCTTTTGGCATAACCTGCCAGATATTAGTAAGGAGGACCTTGCGGGGTCAACAGAGATGAGTGTGCCATTGTCATTTCGATGCCTAGGTTGATGTTGGATGGTCCATCAAGTTTAATTCCTTTGTGACTTTGTAGCCGTTTGACACAATTGAGTGGTCCGCTTCCTAATTTCGGAGGGTATTTATTGAAACATAGAAAAACTACAGCACAAACAGGCCCTTCGGCCCACAAGTTGTGCCGAACACATCCCTACCTTTTAGACCTACCTATAACCCTCCATCCTATTAAGCTCCATGTACTCATCCAGAAGTCTCTTAAAAGACCCTATTGAGTTCGCCTCCACCACCACTGATGGCAGCCGATTCCACTCGCCCACCACCCTCTGTGTGAAAAACTTCCCCCTAACATCTCCCCTGTACCTACCCCCCCAGCACCCTAAACCTGTGTCCTCTCGTAGCAGACATTTCCACCCTGGGAAAAAGCCTCTGAGAGTCCACCCGATCTATGCCTCAACATCTTATACACCTCTATTAGGTCTCCTCTCATCCTTCGTCTCTCCAAGGAGAAAAGACCGAGCTCCCTCAGCATATCCTCATAAGGCATGCCACTTGCACCCTTTCAATCTTTTCCACATCCTTCCTTATAGTGAGGCGACCAGAACTGAGCACAGTATGGATCAACCATATTGAAAGAAAGTTACAAATTTATTTTAACTTTTGCTACAATGCTAGACAAAGTAAAAGAAAACACACTAAACTGGAATGAAACACACATTTATATTATGATGGTTACAAATTATAGTTTGCTCGATGCTAAGAAAATAATTTAAAGGACTGAATTTCTATTTATAGAAGGATCAGAGTTGGTACATCATCACTGACAACGACTTGCTGGGCTGAATGGTGTGTTTCTGTGTGTAACACCATGTAATAGTATGCATGCTAATAGTGACAAAATTGGTGACCTTAAATATGTTGATAATGTCCTGATATTAGTACTGGTACACCTACAGTAGACTTCTTGTGCTACTAAAGGTTAACAAACAACAAATGCTTTTATGAGTGTGCATTATAGGCCTTTCTCAGCAATCACTTAGCTCTTGTGCAAGAGGTAAAACGAATGTCTGGCTGCGCCTCTAAACAAATACAATTATTGATGTGCTTCTAAATATGTCCAAATTTTGGCCGGTATCAAATTACTATAGCAGCTACATATAGTTAAAAAGTTAATAGTGCTGAAGAATCGACAAAATGTATTGTTTGTACTTGATCAAATCCAATCCTCCATCACACCTTGACTCTAATGGAATAGAATATGGCAGGGTTAGCCTACTTGTTTTGTGCTGGTATCCAAAACCATTTTCACCATCTATGACAGATGCCATGGATTTCTGCCAACAAATGCCATGTTAAATACTAATACGCTGTCACAAATAAAACTCCAATTCCTTCATGTACAAGAGCTATTTATTAAATGACAGAAGAGAAAAACGGTATTAATTTGATACATGGTTTTTGTCAGTATTTGCTTTTCAAACCCATAACAAATCATTAGGAATGCTTTCTTTGATTATAGTTGACTAATACTATCTGAGCAGAAGAAATTTCTTGTGTAAAGAAATCACTTGCCTGCTTCGTGGATTTGCTTTCACTGATTGTATGAGCAGAAGGTTGTTGGGTACCATGAAAAGAATTGCTCTGCATTTATGTTGTAGTGATATTGAGAATGATATCTCCTTTCACTGCTAATGAAAGTTAATATGTGCTTTTACTTATTCCATAGCACTGTGTGTACAAGGGGAAGACGGAATTTAATTGTGAATCGGAATGTAAAGTTGATCAATTGAATTTCCTTGAAATCTTTAAAATTTGTAAATCTTAAATAGTTTGACTTTACTTGTCATTTTGTGAAGCTGAAACTGTTTTGCAGTTGCTGTTATGTGCATTTTCTCATTGTAGTTTTCTGAGTTCCATAGCTTTGTGCACTGAATCTTGCTGCGACAAAATTCCAAATCTCTGGAATAAAACTTAAAACTTCATTTTTGTCTTTATTATTCAGTCCATTCAATGCCATGCTTGATAACTATAAGCAAAAGCAATCAGTACTTCTCAACCTTTTTACTCTTGGTTATTTTTTAAAAATTCATTAATGGGATGTGGGTATCGCTGGCTGGGCCAGCCTTTATTACCCATCCCTAATTGCCCTTGAACTGAGTGACTTGCTCAGCATTTCAGAGCGCATTTAAAAGTCAACCACGTTGCTATGGGCATGCTCTTCCTCCTCCCCAGCCAGCTCAAAGAATTGTTCCTCGAGATGTCTGTGGTTTCGCAGCGCTGACATGACTCCAGCTGGCTGCACCCACTGATGCCTTTTGTGCTCTAGTTTGTCTTGCAATGACACAAGCAGATAGCATGTAGGCGGGAATGTGGGCATTTAAGACGGATATGAGGTGTGGCAGGCATGGGGCTTGTGTGTGAGCTGGTGTGGAGCATAGCAGCTACTGGATGAACATTGTGATAGTGAGAGGGATAGTGATAGGGGTGGCTGATGCTTAGTTTTGGTAAAGGCCAAGATGGCTGAGTGACAGGAGGGGTTGGGGTGCAAGGGGGTCCAATGGGAGACTGGGGGTGGTTCACTTATCCTAGCTGTGGGAAGAAGATCATTCATCTTCTTCTGACACGACTTCCCCATTTCTTCTGTAGTGCACTTATATTGATCAGGGCTGACACTGCATCCCAGGCGCGCGAGTGGTCACCCTGCTGGACGGCCATCTCCTGGAGTGTGGGTATAGGATTACCCACCTCTGTGCCACTCCATCAAGCAGTCTGATGAGGGTTCCCTCTGAAGTGTGGTGCTGGCTTGTGGCTGCCATCCCCTGCAGCCGTTGTGGAACAAGTTCTGGGGGCTGCTGAGGAGCCATTTATCTGGAGTTTCCCATTGCTTGCAGCAGTTACATTGTTACGCAGCGAGCGAATCAGCGAGAATGTGCAGCTGATGCGGTGAAAAACTCATGGGAATAAAAATTAATACTGATGAGCCATAAGATTTGGATCAAAAGGTTGCCAGCGCCGTTGGTGTGCAACACTGTTTTTTGCGCTGGAACCAACACTGCCATTTTTTGGGAAGATTTCACCAGTATGTCTGGAAGGATTACAGCTGGATGATGGGAACCTTGCAAGTGCTTTTGTTAAGTAAAGTTATTGGAATTTTGTTTACTTAGGTTCCCCTGGAATTTCATATTGGGCTGATTGACAGGGTTTTGTGCAGTCTGGATCTGTAATAGAGAAAGAAGCATGCTTTTGCAAAAAATAGTTGGAGTTTGGCTGTTCTGGTTGAAGTTAAGGGAATTTTTCAGGCACCTGAAAGCTCTATATCTCTCTGAAAACTCCAAGGCTACCTATACTTATTATAGCAAGTATTTGTGATTGCTAACTATATTTAAAGATAATTTTAAGTTTGCAAGAAGAACTTTGCTTACTTGGAGCGGAAATAGTGATCAGTTAGAAATTAGAATTGTTTCTTTTCATGTTTAAAGATTGTTCAACTGTAAGATTTAAACTGCTTCATATTGTTAGAGGTCTATTTAAACTGTGTTATGAATAAGCTTGTTTTGATAAAAAGATCCCTAATTTATTAGTGGAATTACTCCTGGAGCGAAGTATCCTTTCCTCACATTTATGCCAAAATAGAAAAATTGTTGGGGTCTAGTCTGACTTCATAATGTACTTTGTGGTATTTGTCAGTGCCCTCAACAAAATCTTGCAATGTGTTCGGTGCCTGCCTGAATGAACCTTCTTCTCCTTCTCCTTTCTCCTTGCTTGCAAGCCACAAACTCCTTTGAGTCAGCAGGGATGTTTGATCTCTTCACGGGACCATAGAACCATAGAAAATTACAGCTCAGAAACAGGCCTTTTGGCCCTTCTTGTCTGTGCCGAACCATTTTTTGCCCAGTCCCACTGACCTGCACTTGGACCATATCCCTCCACACCCTTCTCATCCATGAACCCGTCCAAGTTTTTCTTAAATGTTAAAAGTGACCCCGCATTTACCACTTTATCCGGCAGCTCATTCCACACTCCCACCACTCTCTGCGTGAAGAAGCCCCCCCTAATATTCCCTTTAAACTTTTCTCCTTTCACCCTTAACCCATGCCCTCTGGTTTTTTTCTCCCCTAGCCTCAGCGGAAAAAGCCTGCTTGCATTCACTCTATCTATACCCATCAAAATCTTATACACCTCTATCAAATCTCCCCTCAATCTTCTACGCTCCAGGGAATAAAGTCCCAACCTATTCAATCTCTCTCTGTAACTCAGCTTCTCAAGTCCCGGCAACATCTTTGTGAACCTTCTCTGCACTCTTTCAACCTTATTTACATCCTTCCTGTAACTAGGTGACCAAAACTGTACACAATACTCCAAATTTGGCCTCACCAATGCCTTATATAACCTTACCATAACACTCCAAACCTTTGACAACATCCTTGAAGCATTTCTACTGTCATCAGGGGAGTCTGCTGCCACTACCGATTTCTGAGAAGAATAGTTGTTTTGTAAGTCTGGTGTCCGGCATACGAACAGTTCCCTCAGTGGAGCTGATCATTAGTGATTAGTGCCTCAATGTTGAGTACGTCGACTTCGGAGACAATGTTTTTAGAGTGACCACAACTCTGTTAACTTTAGGATAGTAATGGACAAGGATGAGTGCTGTCCTACGGGCAGGGTGCTAAATTGGGGGAAGGCTGACTATAGCCGGATTAGGCAGGAATTGGTGGATGTTGATTGGGAGAGGATGTTCACGGGTAAGTCCGCGTCTGGCATGTGGGAGTCTTTTAAGGAACTATTGATAAGGCTGCAGGATAGGCATGTGCCTGTAAAAAGGAAAGATAGGAAAGGTAGGATTCGAGAGCCGTGGATAACCAGGGAAATTGAGGATCTGATTAAAATGAAAAGGGAGGCGTACGTTAAGTCCAGGCAACTGAAAACAGATGGAGCTCTGGAGGAATACAGAGAGAGTAGGAAAGATCTCAAACGGGGAGTTAGAAGGGCAAAAAGAGGTCACGAGATGTTCTTGGCAGGCAGGATTAAGGAGAATCCTAAGGCATTCTATTCATACGTTAGGAACAAAAGAGTTGTCAGGGAGAAAATCGGACCTCTCAGGGACAAAGGAGGGGAATTATGCTTAGAACCCAAGGGAATAGGGGAGATCCTAAATGAATACTTTGCATCGGTATTCACGAAGGAGAGGGGCGTGTTAACCGGGAGTGTCTCGGAGGGAGGTGTTGACCCGTTAGAGAAAATCTCCATTACAAGAGAGGAAGCGTTAGGTTTCTTAGGGAACATTAAAACTGACAAAGCCCCAGGGCCTGATGGCATCTATCCTTGACTGCTCAGGGAGACAAGAGGTGAAATTGCTGGGCCTCTGACGGAAATCTTTGTCGCTTCTTTGGACACGGATGAGGTCCCTGAGGATTGGAGGATAGCGAATGTGGTCCCGTTGTTTAAGAAGGGTAGCAGGGATAACCCAGGAAATTATAGGCCGGTGAGCTTGACGTCCATGGTAGGGAAGTTGTTGGAGAGGATTCTTAGAGACAGGATGTATGTGCATTTAGAACGAAACAATCTCATTAGTGACAGACAGCATGGTTTTGTAAGAGGGAGGTCGTGCCTTACAAATTTGGTGGAGTTTTTTGAGGAAGTGACAAAAACGGTTGATGAAGGAAGGGCCGTGGATGTCGTCTATATGGATTTCAGTAAGGCATTTGACAAAGTCCCACATGGCAGGTTGGTTAAGAAGGTTAAGGCTCATGGGATACAAGGAGAAGTGGCTAGATGGGTGGAGAACTGGCTTGGCCATAGGAGACAGAGGGTAGTGGTCGAAGGGTCTTTTTCCGGGTAGAGGTCTGTGACCAGTGGTGTTCCGCAGGGCCCTGTACTGGGACCTCTGCTATTTGTGATATATATAAATGATTTGGAAGAAGGTGTAACTGGTGTAATCAGCAAGTTTGCGGATGACACGAAGATGGCTGGAATTGCGGATAGCGAAGAGCATTGTCGGGCAATACAGCAGGATATAGATAGGCTGGAAAATTGGGCGGAGAGGTGGCAGATGGAGTTTAATCCGGATAAATGCGAAGTGATGCATTTTGGAAGAAATAATGTAGGGAGGAGTTATACAATAAATGGCAGAGTCATCAGGAGTATAGAAACACAGAGGGACCTAGGTGTGCAAGTCCACAAATCCTTGAAGGTGGCAACACAGGTGGAGAAGGTGGTGAAGAAGGCATATGGTATGCTTGCCTTTATAGGACGGGGTATAGAGTATAAAAGCTGGAGTCTGATGATGCAGCTGTATAGAACGCTGGTTAGGCCACATTTGGAGTACTGCGTCCGGTTCTGGTCGCCGCACTACCAGAAGGACGTGGGGGCATTGGAGAGAGTGCAGAGAAGGTTTACCAGGATGTTGCCTGGTATGGAGGGTCTTAGCTATGAGGAGAGATTGGGTAGACTGGGGTTGTTCTCCTTGGAAAGACGGAGAATGAGGGGAGATCTAATAGAGGTGTACAAGATTATGAAGGGTATAGATAGGGTGAACAGTGGGAAGCTTTTTCCCAGGTCGGAGGTGACGATCACGAGGGGTCACGGGCTCAAGCTGAGAGGGGCGAAGTATAACTCAGATATCATAGAAATAGAAATCATAGAAACCCTACAGTGCAGAAGGAGGCCATTCGGCCCATCGAGTCTGCACCGACCGCAATCCCACCCAGGCCCTACCCCCACATATTTTACCTGCTAATCCCACTAACCTACGCATCTCAGGGACAATTTTTAACCTGGCCAATCAACCTAACCCGCACATCTTTGGACTGTGGGAGGAAACCGGAGCATTATATCAGAGGGACGTTTTTTACACAGAGGGTGGTGGGGGCCTGGAATGCGCTGCCAAGTAGGGTGGTGGAGGCAGGCACGCTGACATTGTTTAAGACTTACCTGGATAGTCACATGAGCAGCCTGGGAATGGAGGGATACAAACGATTGGTCTAGTTGGACCAAGGAGCGGCACAGGCTTGGAGGGCTGAAGGGCCTGTTTCCTGTGCTGCACTGTTCTTTGTTCTTTGTTTGTTCTTTGTATCTTTCTTACCACTGGATTTAGAGGATCTTGTGAATCATAGAATGCTATAGTGCAGAAGGAGGCCATTCGGCCCATCAAGTCTGCACCGACTCTTCGGCAGAGCATCTTACCCAGGCCCACCCCCTGCCCCATCCCCATAATCTCTCACATTTACCCTGCTTATCCCCCTAACCTACACATCTTGAGACATTATGGCGCAATCTTACCGGCCATTCATGCCATGCTCCCACTACAGCAAGGTTGGAGAATTTGGCGCCCAGCCAAATCTCTGTTCACTGCAGCAGGATGTGAAAGCCCCACCAGTACGAATGGCCGTAACCTTCCTGCCTAAGGAACAATTTAGCATGGTCAATCCACCTAATCTGCACATCATTGGACTGTGGGAGGAAACCTGAGCACCCAGGGGATACCCATGCAGACAAGGAGAGAACGTGCAAATTCCACGCAGTCACCCAAGGCCAGAAATGAACCTGGGTCCCTGGTGCTGTGAAGCATCAGTGCACCAGCCCCACCATGCCGTTCCAGTGGTGGTATTTTTCTGGTGCTTTAGGTTGTCTAAATCTCCTGAAGCATATAGGGACATGGGGTCATTGTGATCTGAGTCATGGGTTTGAGATCTTGGTCCTCAAATACACTTTTCCTCAGTCCGTTGAAGAATGAGCTGACATGTTGGAGGTAATGATGATTTTCATTGTATATGCCTGACTTCATCCAGAGGAGGCTTCCAAGAGACAGAAAATGATTCACGTTTTGCAGAATCGCATTGTTGACCTTAGCTGATGGAGTGAGATGTTGCACTATGGGAGCTGGTTGAAAGAGGACATTAGTTTTCTTGGGTGTGTAATGAAAGGCCCATTATCTCATATGCTTCAGAGAAGGAGCTGACAATGACTTAGAACTCTGTTTCTGAGTTACTGTGCACACAAACATCACCTGCACACTGAAGCTCGAGATTATCTCCACACCTCTGGGTAATTCGCTGGGGGGTGAGATGCAGTAAGGAAAATGGAGAAGAGGGTTGATGCAACAACTCAACTTTGTTTGATCTCAGATAACATCTGTGGTGGTTCTGTTGGTGAGGATCACAGCTTGCAAATCACAGTGGAGTAGATGGAGGATGGTGGCAGATTTCTGAGGGCAGCCCAATGTGAGGAATATACCCTATAAGCCTTCACATTTTGATAGAATTTTGAGGTGGGGACAAGACATGAAAACTGGTTTGTACTGTTCCTTGCATTTTTCTTGGATTTGCTGCAGAGCCTATCAATGGGCCTAAACTGCAGTATGATTCTGCATTCTGAAAGGAGATCTTCAGACACTGGATCGAGGCAACTGAGGTGGATCCTTGCATGATCTACCCATGGAAAACAGCAGTTTTCAACAAATACTGGTTCCGTCCCATATAACTGCAACACTACCTTGACCTTTAGGTAGGAAGATTCTTATTTCAAGAAGTATGCATGCATAAAAGATGTAGTCATGATGTGGAGATGCCATCGTTGGACTGGGGTAGGCACAATAAGAAGTCTCAACACCAGGTTAAAGTCCAACAGGTTTATTTGGTAGCACGAGCTTTCGGAGCGCTGCCCCATCATCAGGTGAGTGCAGGATTTGGTTCACAAACAGGTCATTATATAGACACAAACTCTATTACAAGGTCATGGTTGGAATGCGAATCTTAACAGGTAATCAAGTCTTTACAGGTGCAGATAATGTGAGTGGAGAGAGGGCTAAGCACAGGTTAAAGAGGTGTGAATTGTCTCAAGCCAGGACAGTTAGTGAGATTTTGCAAGCCCAGGCAAGTCATGGGGGTTACAGATAGTGTGACATGAACCCAAGATCCCCACACCCCCACTACTTGCCTTTAAACATCCCCACACCCCCACTACTTGCCTTCAAACAACCACGCAACCTCAGACCATTGTACGCAGCAAACTACCCAGCCTTCAGGAGAACAGTGACCACAACACCACACAACCCTGCCACAGCAACCTCTGCAAGACGTGCCGGATCATCGACACGGATGCTATCATCTCACGTGAGAATATCATCCACCAGGTATAAGGTACATACTCTCGCAACTTGGCCAACGTTATCTACCTGATATGCTGCAGGAAAGGATGTCCCGAGGCATGGTACATTGGCGAGACCATGCAGATGCTACGACAACGGATGAATGGACACCGCTCGACAATCACCAGGCAGGAGTGTTCCCTTCCTGTCGGGGGACACTTCAGCAGCCAAGGGCATTCAGCCTCCGATCTTCGGGTAAGCATTCTCCAAGGCGGCCTTCAAGATACACGACAATGCAGAATCGCCGAGCAGAAACTGATAGCCAAGTTCTGCACACATGAGGAAGGCCTCAACCGGGATCTTAGGTTTATGTCATACTATCTGTAACCCCCACGACTTGTCTGGGCTTGCAAAATCTCACTAACTGTCCTGGTTTGAGACAATTCACACCTCTTTAACCGGTGCTTAATCCTCTCTCCACTTGCATTGTCTGCACCTGTAAAGACTTGATTACCTGTTAAGACTTTCATTCCAACCATTATCTTGTAATTGATTTTGTGTCTATAGATGCCCTGTTTGTGAACCAAATCCTGCACTCACCTGATGAAGGGGCAGCGCTCCAAAAGTTCATGTGAACCAAATACACCTGTTGGGACTTCAACCTGGTGTTGTGAGACTTCTTACTAATAGATGTAGGTTTTGGGCATTCTGTGATAGTATGCTTCACCTCTGTAAATTCAGACCAGAACTCTGCATGATTGGTGTAGAGGGGGTATATGTTTTGAGCAGGGACCAACAGAAGTATCTAATTGTAAGATGTCCTGATCTTCACATGCTCAGTTAATGTCAGTGGAAATATTACTGCTGGTTGAACGTTTTATCCAATGTTTAGAAAAACATGTGCCTAAACAAATCCTGAATTATTTTGGCAGGTTCCTGCTTGAGACACATACCCTCTCCATGCCCCTCTTGTGAATTTCAGGCTGGATTGACAACAGAGTAAAGCAGGCTCACACAGAATATGCAATATCTTTATTATGCATGTATGTTTCATTTTAGAGGCAACTAATGATCTAAAGTTATTTGAAAATATGTTTAATAGAGCTTGTGCACTTTAATAGCTTTGATCTTGCAACTTCCCTGCAGAAGATTTGGCAAACTTTGTAAATTATATTAAGACCTGAAATACTCTGAAAAAGACCACATACCAAGAATTAAAATGAATTTAATTCACAGGCTTTTCATGAAACTTGAATTTTAAGAATTATTTTGTTTTTGTTTCTTGATTCATGAGCGTTACTACACATGTTATCCATATATTTATTAAATAAAGCACCAGTATTCAACCTGTTTCAATGATGCTATTATTACTGAATGCAGCTTGGATTTGGAGAATGGAATCATGCTCCAAAATGCTCTTGTGTTCACAATATACAAGTTTAGTATGAAAGTGAAAGCTTGTCGTGCATATGCAATGCACTTGAAGTTGTTTCTAGTTACTTTCATTGGATTTAATACAGCCATAAAATCACGCATAAGGAGATCTTGTGGTGCAATGGGTAGCGTCCCTCCCTCTGAGCCAGAAGCTCTGGTTTCGAGTCCCACCCCAGGACTTGATGGCCAAGGAATGTGTGTTCATAACGTGACCAAACAGATTGAGTGTCAACCTGCAAATCCTTCCAACGCACCAATGGCTGGTGGTAAGAGCCAGCGGTAAGAAACTCCTGGTCAGCTATGTTTTACGCAGAGTGGTGCCCCTCAAGCTGTATAAGCCTCTGGTGGCAGACTAGCAACCTGTTCCAGGAATAACTAGCTATGGGAACAGACAAAATTCAGCCTTAGTGTAGGAAGAGAATCGGAATTAGAAAATCACCCACTATTTTCGGATACATTGATTTATGTGGTGAATAAGGTTGTTACTGATATTGTATTTAAATATATATCGTGATGTGGGTCATACCATAGAACCATAGAACCCCTACAGTGCAGAAAGTGGCCATTCGGCCCATCGAGTCTGCACTGACAACAATCCCACCTGGGCTCTATCCCCATATCCCTACATATTTACCTGCTAATCCCTCTAACCCTCATATTTACCCGCTAATCCCTCTAATCTACACAGCCCGGGACACTAAGGGCAATTTAGCTTGGCCAATCAACCTAACCTGCACATCTTTGGACTGTGGGAGGAAACCGGAGCACCCGGAGGAAACCCACTCAGACACGGGAAGAATGTGCAAACGCCGCACAGACAGTGACCCGAGCCGGGAATCGAACCCAGGTCCCTGGAGCTGTGAAGCAGCAGTGCTAACCACTATGCTACCGTGCTGCCCCTATGCTACTGTGCCATTTTTACAGTTTTTCTATTCATCACTTTACCCATAATTAACGTTCAGATGAAGAAAGATCATGAAATTATAATTTTGAAGTACATGTGAGAAGTATTAAAATTGAATTGTCGTAGTGTACCATTTGGATTCTATGAGCACGTGAACAGCATTCATTTGTGGAAAATAAATTCCCTGAACTGCTGGCAACATGTAGTTGTTAATTATTCAGGTGGATAACAAATACAGAGCCAAAGTTCATGCAAATATTCAGTGATATTCACTAACTGGTTTAACATTGAAATATCTTCTTCAGTGGGAATTCTGCTATGTGGCTGCTGTGGTGTTTAAAGTGGAAGAAATACATATCTAGTAGGAACACCTGATTGTGCTGGTAGTTTTTTTATTTTGCTGTATTAATATTGTAAATAGATGAGTAAAAGAGACTGTAAATGGTTGACTGAAAAGCATTCGATTTATAAACTGAAGAAGCTCTGTAGAAATAGCTTCTACAGAGTTAGGTAGTAATGAATGCAAAAATATGTTACTACGAGTTTAATTCTGTCTATTTAGTATTGGGAAAATAAAAGTATAACCTGGAGTCTGATGTTATGTAATGAATAAATGTGCACACCTGAAATAATTATTACTGATTGTGGATATTTTTGAAAATCAGTACTTTTGAATTGATTTTCATTTGCTGTGCTTCTCCTAACCCCTTTCTGTTTTTGCATCAGCAGCTCAATGAAAAGCTGAGATGTTTTGAGATTTAATTAAACTGTCGGTTTGCAAGCATGATGAGAACTTACTTTAGTTCTGATTTGTGATAATATTTGATTTAAGAACAATACAGCACAGGAACAGGCCCTTCAGCCCTCCAAACCTGCGCTGTTCCCATGATGCCTACCTAAACTAAAACTGTATGCAATTATGGAATCTGTATCCTTCCATTCCCATCCTATTCATGTATTTGTCTAGATGCTCCTTAAATGCCGCTATCATTCCTACTCCCACCACCTCCCCGGGCAGCACGTTCCAGATGATGCGCGTCAATAAGCACATGGAATCAAGGCTTCGGTATTGAAGGCTTTAATAAAGTAACAAGAGAACTACTAACACGAATACACCAGTTCAGACTGAAGGGGTCCTGCCGGAGCAGGGGGTCTTATACCCTGCCACCGGAGACGGGACCCCACTGGAATGTGCCACGATAACTCTCATAACAGGTAAACACCCTAACCCAACAACATAGTACAACCCCCACAGTAATAACACCCTAGCCCAACAGTAACATGGTAACAAACCCCAGTGGTGAACCAACGATGGTTCACCACATTCACCCCTCCTTTAAGAACAAAAGGTGGCGGGGTGGACGAAAAACAGGTCATATAACAGACAATAACAGAAAAGTCACAGGATTCACAAGTCCAGACGGTCTGGAGGACCGCACCGACGCTGCGATCTCCTCAACACCGGTTGCGAAACCGGAGCAGGTGCCGATCTCTTCAACACCGGTTGCGAAAACGGAGTAGGTGCTTGTGGTGGCGCTCTTAAAGTAACGTCTGGCTGTCCCCTCAAGGACTCCCGGGCCGGCCGGCCCTGGTGAGGCGATGGTGCAGGGGATCCTGGAACGTTTGGTGGTAGTGGTGGTGGTGATGATGATGGTGGCGCCGATCTCCGAGTCTCAGGCAAGCTGTACATGGGAGTAAAAGTGTTATGCACTGGTCCCGGTGCTGACCGTGCCACGTCTGGGGAAGTAATGAGGAGTAGTGGATTTGTGACTGGGGGAATAGGAGCGACAAGGGTTGCTACGTCCCCTGCGGGCGCCAGGTCTCTAATGGAGACAGTGTCCTCTCGCCCGTCAGGATATGCCACATAGGCATACTGAGGGTTGGCGTGGAGGAGTTGGACCGGTTCGACCAAGGGGTCGGACTTGCGAGCCCTCACATGGCGCCGCAGAAGGACGGGTCCTGGGTACGTCAACCAGGCTGGCAATGAGGTCCCCGAGGACGACTTCCGAGGGAATGAGAACATCCTCTCGTGGGGAGTAGCATTGGTTGCCGTACACAGGAGGGAGCGGATAGCATGGAGCGCATTTGGAAGGACCTCCTGCCAACGGGAGACTGGAAGGCCCCTGGATTTCAGTGCCAGTAGGACAGCCTTCCAGACTGTAGCATTCTCCCTTTCCACCTGTCCGTTACCCCTAGGGTTGTAGCTCGTGGTTCTACTAGAGGCAATCCCGAATGAGAGCAGGAATTGCCTCAAGTCGTTGCTCATGAACGACGAGCCCCTGTCGCTATGAATGTAGCAGGGGTACCCGAACAGGGTAAAAAGTTCACTGAAAACCTTGATGACGGTGGCAGTTGACGTGTCCGCACAGGGGAAAACAAACGGAAACCGGGAATACTCGTCTATTATATTGAGAAAATAGACATTCCGGTCCGTTGAGGGAAGGGGGCCCTTAAAATCCACACTCAGCCTCTCAAAAGGGCGAGTGGCCTTGACCAATTGTGCCCGGTCTGGTCGATAAAAGTGTGGTTTGCATTCTGCGCAAATCCGACAGCTTCTAGTTACTGACCTGACATCCTCCACCGAGTAGGGCAGGTTGTGGGCTTTGATGAAGTGGTAGAGTCTGGTGACTCCAGGATGACACAGATCATTGTGGAGAGCCTTCAAGCGGTCCTCCTGCATGATGGCGCATGTTCCGCGCGAGAGGGCATCCGAGGGCTCATTGAGCTTCCCTGGACGATACATAATATCGTAATTATAGGTGGAGAGCTCAATTCTCCACCGCAAGATCTTATCGTTCTTGATCTTGCCCCTCTGCGTGTTACTGAACATAAACGCCACGGATCGTTGATCCGTGATCAGGGTGAACCGCTTACCTGCCAGGTAATGGCGCCAGTGTCTGACTGCCTCCACAATGGCCTGAGCCTCCTTTTCCACCGCTGAGTGCCGAATTTCTGGGCCTTGAAGGGTGCGGGAAAAGAACGCGACGGGCCTGCCTGCCTGGTTTAGTGTGGCGGCTAGGGCGAAGTCAGATGCATCACTCTCCACCTGGAAAGGGATGGATTCATCCACCGCGTGCATCGTGGCTTTCGAGATGTCGCTCTTCAAAACCTTGAAGGCCAATTGGGCCTCCGGCGTAAGTGGGAAGGTCGTGGACTTAATGAGCGGACGAGCTTTGTCCGCGTAGTTGGGGACCCACTGTGCATAATATGAAAAGAACCCGAGGCATCTCCTCAGTGCTTTCGTGCTAGCGGGCAAGGGAAGTTCAGTGAGTGGGCGCATACGGTCTGGATCAGGGCCAATGACCCCGTTTTCCACCACGTATCCGAGGATTGCTAACCTACGCGTACGGAATACGCACTTCTCCCTGTTATAGGTCAGATTCAGGCGAGATGCAGTGCGCAGAAAGTGTTGGAGATTCGTGTCGTGGTCCTGCTGGTCATGGCCGCAGATGGTGACGTTATCCAGGTACGGGAAGGTAGCCCGCAACCCGTTCTGGTCCACCATTCGGTCCATAGCACGCTGGAAGACCGAGACCCCATTGGTGACACCAAATGGAACCCTGAGGAATTGGTATAGACGACTATCCGCCTCAAAAGCCGTATATTGTCGGTCCTCTGGGCGGATGGGGAGTTGATGGTAGGCGGACTTAAGGTCTATGGTAGAAAACACTCGGTACTGCGCAATCTGATTGACCATATCAGAAATGCGCGGGAGAGGATACGCATCCAGCTGCGTGTATCTATTAATGGTCTGACTATAGTCGATGACCATCCGAGGTTTGTTCCCGCTTTTGACTACCACGACCTGCGCTCTCCACGGACTAGCACTGGCCTGTATGATCCCTTCCTTGAGGAGCCGCTGAACCTCAGATCTAATAAAGATCCGGTCCTCAGCGCTGTAACGCCTACTTTTAGTAGCGATGGGCTTGCAGCCAGGTACCAGATTTTTAAAAAGGGATGGTGTCGTGATCTTCAGGGTGGATAAATTGCACGCGGGCAATTTGGAGGCTGCGGCTGATTCCCTACTGCCAGTGAAGGGAGTGGCCCACCGTACTGTAGGATCACACTCTTCATGTGGACCATAAAGTTTAGTCCGAGGAGAATTGGCGCGCAAAGGTGAGGTAGCACAAGGAGCCTGTATTGCTCGTAAACTGTGCCCTGCACCTCAAGAGTTACCATACATCGTCCTTGGATCGGTACAGACCGGGACTGTGATGCCATGGAAATTGTCTGTTTGGCAGGGAGAACCCGGAGTCCACACCTTTTAGCAGTTTCAGGGTGTATGAAACTTTCGGTGCTCCCACTGTCAAACAGACAATTCACAGTTCTGCCACTAACCTTTACCTCCATCATAGAATGTTCCAGTCTGTAATGCCTGGTCTGATCCAGAGAGATCGACGCCACCGTTGGCCCCTGGGCGTCACTGCATGCTGCCGATGTGGATGCTGAGGACCCCTGCTGGTCGCTGCTGCATGCTGCCGATGTGGATGCTGAGGACCCCTGCTGGTCGCTCCTAGTCGTCGTGGACCATGATGGCCGCCCCCATGGATCGCACGTGGGCGAGGGCGCCAAGCGCAGCGACTCCTGGTGGTCTTCCTCCTCCTCTGTCTGCCACGATGGCGCCGTCCTGAGATCGCACGTGGTCGGACCTCGTGGGTACTGCGACGCCGAAAGAGATGGTCTCCGTTCTGGAGGGTTACAAGCTGCACTGCCGTTTTTAGGTTTGGACCTGCAGACTTTGCCGTCGTGGCCTTTTTTACCACACTGGCTGCAGATTGCCGTTCTTGCCGGACACTGTTGCCGTGGATGCTTGGCCCCTCCACAAAATTAGCATCGCTGGCCACCTGGAGCTGCCGCCGTCGTCGAATCGGTCTGGGAGCGCGGGTTCGCGGGGCGAGGAGGGAGCAGAGCTTGCTCCAACCACGTTGACTGCACGTGGTCCTCGGGGTACAGCGCCAAGCTCTTCGACGCCGCCTCCAACCTCACGGCCATCCCCATTGCCTGGGTCAAGTTGAGTTTCCCCTTTTCTAGCAATTTAAGCCTGATGTACGAGGACCCTACCCCTGCTACGAACGCGTCTCGGGCGAGGTCGTACATATACTGCTCGGCGGAGACGTCCTTACAGTCGCAACCCCTGGCAAGCTGCAGGAGCTCATTGGCATAATCCTCTATGGTTTCGCCCGACTGCCGACGTCGTGTAGCGAGGAGGTAACGAGCATGTATCTCGTTGGGTGGCATAATGTACCTATTCTTTAGGAGCTCGACGGCACCCTGGTAAGTGGGAGCTGCACGAATGGCTAGGTAAATCGTGTCGCTTACCCTCGCGTGGAGGACCTGGAGTCTATCACTGTCCGTAGTGATAGCTACCGAGGCTGCCAGGTAGTCCTCAAAGCACTTCCACCAATGGTCGAATGTGTTAGCTGCACCGACCGCAAGTGGGTCCAGTGTCAGACGATCCGGTTTTAGGATCTGTTCCACACTCTCTGTTTTTTTTTCTTGTTGCACAGTTGTGAGTTTTCTGTTTACTTTATTAAATTGATGCGCGTCAATAAGCACATGGAATCAAGGCTTCGGTATTGAAGGCTTTAATAAAGTAACAAGGGAACTACTAACACGAATACACCAGTTCAGACTGAAGGGGTCCTGCCGGAGCAGGGGGTCTTATACCCTGCCACCGGAGGCGGGACCCCACTGGAATGTGCCACGATAACTCTCATAACAGGTAAACACCCTAACCCAACAACATAGTACAACCCCCACAGTAATAACACCCTAGCCCAACAGTAACATGGTAACAAACCCCAGTGGTGAACCAACGATGGTTCACCACACCAGACATCCACCACCCTCTGTAAAAAAAAAATTGCCTTACACATCTTCTCTAAATTTTTCTCATGCACCTTAAACCCAGGTTTTCTACCTGAGGAAAGAGCATCTGACTATCCACTCTGTCCATGCACTCATAATCTTGTAAACCTCTGTCAGGTCACCCTTCAACCTCCGTCGTTCCAGTGAGAACAAACCGAGTTTATCCAACCTCTCCTCATAGCTAATACCCTCCAAACCAGGCAACTTCCTGGTAAACCTCTTCTGTACCCTCTCCAAAGCATCCACATCCTTCTGGTTCTGTGGCGACCAGAATTGTACACAATAATCTAAATGAGGCCTAACTAAGTTTCTGTATGGACTTGGCCTGTAACCAGAATACCATCGTTTGTATTTGATCCTGAAAGAAAGTTTGCAACGGCAGTGGCAGCAGCTGACCATGAACCTATTTAATGCATAAAAAGGAAACTCATTGTAATATCTCAACTTTGGAAGATTATTGTAAATTTGTTCATTTTGGTGCATTAAAATTATTTTGAAGCATTTAGTTATTAACGCTGTAAAATTGTTTTTTAAACTTTAAATAGACTGTCCAAATAAAATGCAAATAGTTCAGTTTTCATCTTATAAAATGAACTGTTTGAATAAAGTGTTCAAACCCATCTGGAATACAATTTTGAGCACTGACCATCGGAAATTATATACTGTATTGACATTGCAAAGTACACTGTAAATTCACCAGAGCTTGAAGTGAAATTATGAAAACAGTTTCAATCCAGTTGGCTTTTAGTCATTTTTGTTTGGAAGGTGAAATGGTAATCGAACTGGGATATTAAAAATAATAAAGGGATTCAAATAGATTAGACACAAAGGCCAGAATTCTGCGGCTGTTCATTTGCCCCTGCAAGTGAGGATGGAGAATTTGGTGGTCAGAGAAGCCCACTGGCATGAACAGCCAGTGATTCCTGCCCTATAAACATTTTTTTCTTCTAGAGGAGGAATCTAGAAATATAGGAACATAGAAACTCGAAGGAGGACTAGGCCATTCAGCCCTTTGAACCTGCTCTGCTATTCATTTTGATCAAGGCAGATCATGGAATTCAGTATCCTGAATCTCCCTTCCCCCACATCCTTTGATTCCTTTAGCCCCAAAAGCTGTATCTAATTTCTTCTTGAAGTCACATGACGGTTTGGCCTCAACTACTTTTTGTGGTAGTTGATTCCACACATTCACCACTCTCTGGGTGAAGAAATTTCTCCTCACCTCAGTTCTAAAAAGTTTACCCCTTATCCTCAAACTATGACCCCTAATTCTGGACTCCCCCACCAATGGGAACATTCTTTCTGAATACACCCTGTCCAACCATTTAGGATGGAGGGTTATAGGTAGGCCTAAAAGGTAGGGATATGTTCGGCACAACTTATGGGGCCGAAAGGCCTGTTTTGTGCTGTAGTTTTTCTATGTTTCTTTCTTCTTCTTTCTAACCATGTTAGAATTTTGTAAGCTTCTATGAGATCCCCTGTCACTCTTCTATACTCCAGTGAATATAATCCTAACCGAATTAGTCTCTCCTCATATGAAAGATCTGCCATCCCAGGAATCAGCTTGGTAAACTTTTGCTGTACTCCCTCGATAGCAAGGACATACTTCCTCGGATAAGGACACCAAAACTGCACACAATACTCCAGGTATGGCCTCACCAATGCCCTATACAATTGCAGCAAAAACATCCCTAACCCTATACTCTCATCCTCTCGCTATGAAGGCCAACATACCATTTGCTGCCTTTACTGCCGACTGTACCTGCTTACTTTCAGTGACTGTTGCCCAAGGACACCAAGTTCTTGCTGAGTATCCATCTCTCTCAATTTTTGGTGCTACCAAATAAACCTGGTGCTGTGAGACTTCTTAATGAATTTACACCCATTCGAGTAATAATCTGTCTTCCTATTATTGCTACCAAAGTGGATAACCTCACATTTATCCACATTATACTGCATCTGCCATGCAGATGACCACACACTCAGCCTGTCCAAATCACACAAAAGCATCTCTGCATCCTCCTCACAGCTCACTCTCCAACCCAACTTTGTGTCATCTACAAATTTTGAGATAATACATTCAGTTCCCTCTTCCAAATCATTAATATATAATGTGAACAATTGGCGTCCTAGCACAGATCCCTGCGGAACTCCACTCGTCAATGACTGCCAATCAGAAAAAGCGGTGTTCATTCATCCGTTGTCGCAGCGTCTGCATAGTGTTGTCTACCTGATACGCTGCAAGAAAGGATGTCCCGAGGCATGGTACATTGGGAAACTATGCAGACGCTGCGACAACGGATGAATGAACACCGCTCGACAATCACCAGGCAAGACTGTTCTCTTCCTGTTGGGGAGCACTTCAGCGGTCATGGGCATTCGGCCTCTGATATTCGGGTAAGCGTTCTCCAAGGCGGCCTTCGCGACACACGACGGCGCAGAGTCGCTGAGCAGAAACTGATAGCCAAGTTCCGCACACACGAGGACGGCCTCAACCGGGATATTGGGTTCATGTCCCACTATTTGTAACCCCCACAGAGTTTCACTGGCTGTCTTGTCTGGAGACAATACACATCTTTTTAGCCTGTCTTGATGCTCTCTCCACTCATGCCGTTTTGTTTCTTAAAGACTTGATTAATTGTAAGTATTCGCATTCCAACCATTATTCATGTAAATTGAGTTTGTGTCTTTATACGCTCTGTTTGTGAACAGAATTCCCACTCACCTGAAGAAGGGGCTTGAGGCTCCGAAAGCTTGTGTGGCTTTTGCTACCAAATAAACCTGTTGGACTTTAACCTGGTGTTGTTAAACTTCTTACTGTCATATCTACTAACCAGTGTTCTGTCCATCTCAAGACGTTATCTGCAATCCCATGTGCTTTAACTTTACATAGTAGTCTGTTATGTGAGATCTTGTCGAAAGCCTTCTGAAAGTCGAAATAAACCACATCCACTGGAAGAAAGAACATCAATTTGCCTGGACATCCTGGATCCAGGATGTATTTTTTCTCTCACAGGGTAGTGAAAACCTGGAAACCACTTTCCAAAAAGACTCTGTTTGCTCGGTCAATTGAAATTTTCAAGGAATTGTTCGATTTTTGTTAGGTAAGGATATCAAGGGATATAAAACAAAGGTCGATAAATGGAATTGAGGAATAGTGAATAAAGCTTGATGGACTGAATGACCTACTGTTTTGAATGCTTCATATTCAGAACTTGACCATGTTATTTAGCTTTCTTGGAAGATATTTATGATTTAAAAGACTAGTTGTGGTATGTGCTCTTTTTAGCTGTTATAGATGTCTTACTTGCATGCATCGTTGCTCATAGTTGCTGGTCGTTCCATGGATGGAATGGCATTTATTGCATAATACTTTGCTCATAGATCCTTAATACCACAACTTTTTTACAGGTGAATAATAAATTAGAGTGAATTTGTATGATACACTTTTTATGATTACTGTGACTTTGTGGTGGAAAACATCAACCTGAATGAACATAGCATGAATTAATTACATTTCACTGCAGCGCACTATTAATTTACAATTCTTCTTAACTCTATTTTCATCCTGCTGTCCTTGTCATTTTACTTGTACCAAATAAGTCAGTCATAACAGTGTTACAATCCTGTTAGGGACTATTAACATTTAAAGAACTAATCTGAACACCCAGCAATTAACCAGCAGAACCACGTCACAAGATTTCACATTCTTAAACAAGATTGAACTTGATTGTATATCAGTATGAATTAAAGTAGCACTATTATCTTAACACTATAGCTTGTAAATGCTTGTGTTAAAAAATCAGTTCTACTTTTTGCACCCACCTCTCTACCCGAAAAGTCATGAAGGTTCATTCACTTTTCCTGCGACCAACTGAAAGATATCCCACAGCTCTCTCTTTTTAATTTTCCTTGGCACTTGAGCTATTTCTCAAGGTACAGATTTCATGCGGATCCTTCCATTACTTTTGGTTAAGCAAGTCTCTAATTTTCTTTAAAGACCTCACAACTGTGATTTCTTGTCGAAAGCCTTCTTGTCCTGGCTTTGGACATGCATGGACAGATTATTTTCCCCAGTCTGCTCCCACACCCGATCAAACAATTGTCGCACCAGGTGTGAGGCTGATTTCGCCAGCAAAATGGGGCCGGCAAGATCGCGAGAGGTGAGAAACTGAGTGCGAGCCTGGTTTTTTGCCTCTTGCCCTATCAACCAGCGTGGCTAGCCAGTAAGATCACGCTCATGTAGTGCGATTCACCCGAATCAGCTCTAAGTACCTACGCCAGTGGGAAAACTGGAGTGTTTCTCACCGGCAATAGCAGCAGCTATGAAGTGGGATTTACCACCTTAACCATTTAAATATATGCAGAGCATAAAACCCCCACAGCGTCATTTTTAGAGGTCACCCCGATATCCGCATTCATAGAGAGGTCCCCTGCCCCCTACAATGGAAATGATGACCCCCCCCCACTGATCAGGTGAACACCTCAACCTCGAGGCAAAGAGGGGCACCCTCCCCTGCCCCACTAAAATAATGGGTCACCCCCCACACAAAGCAGGTATGAGGGTGATTTGAGCTCCCCTTGGAAGTGCCAGCCTTGCATTGCCCCCTGGAATCCTGGCATTGACACACTCGCCTGGCACATTGGAGCGTGGGGCAAGGAGGTAAATCCAGTGCCAATGTGCCTCTCTGCCACTGCTAGCCTGCAGAGGGAGGGTCCCCCAAGGATCCTGGGTATTGGGTTGGCTTGGGCTGGAAGCAAGGGGATGAGGGGTCTTGTGGCTGTACTGCCCTTCGAGCCTTGGGAAACCTGAAGTTCACTCTTGGCATGATCGTTTCAGGCATCTCTTTGATCAAAGTCTTCATTCTGGTCTGTGGAATGTTAAAATTTTGAAGTGGGCTGCTCACTTCAATCTCCGTGCCCCCTGGACACATGACAGGCTCCCAAATCCCAGCAGCACTCCATTTAGCAGAAGGAATTCCCCTTTAGTCATAGAGGTTTACAATATGGAAACAGACCCTTCGGCCCAACCTGTCCATGCCGCCCTTTTTTCAAACCTCTAAACTAATCCCAATTGCCTTCATTTGGCCCATATTCCTCTGTACCCATTGTACCCATGTAACTATCTAAATGCTTTTTGAGACAAAACTGTACCCGCCTCTACTACTACCTCTGGCAGCTTGTTCCAGACACTCACCACCTTCAATGTGAAAAAATTGTCCCTCTGGACACTTTTGTATCTCTCCCCTCTCAACTTAAAACTATGCCCTCTAGTTTTAGACTCCCCTACCTTTGGGAAAAGATATTGACTATCTAGCTGATCTGTGCCCCTCGCTATTTTATAGACCTCTATAAGATCACTCCTCAGCCTCCTATGCTCCAGAGAAAAAAGTCCCAGTCTATCCAGCCTCTCCTTATAACTCAAACCATCAAGTCCCGGTAGCATCCCAGTCAATTTTTTCTGCACTCTTTCTAGTTTAATAATATCCTTTCTATAACAGAGTGACCAGAATTGCACACAGTATTCCAAGTGTGGCTTTACCAATGTCTTGTACAATTTCAACAAGACATTCCAACTCCTGTATTCAATGTTCTGACTGATGAAACCAAGCAGGCCGAATGCCTTCTTCACCACTCTGTCCACCTGTGACTCCACTTTCAAGGAGCTATGAACATGTACCCCTAGATCTCTTTGTTCTGTAACTCTCCCCAACGCCCTATTATTAACTGAGTAAGTCCTGCCCTGGTTGAATCTACCAAATGTGTCACCTCACATTTGTCTAAATTAAACTCCATCTGCCATTCATCAGCCCACTGGCCCAATTGATCAAGATCCCGTTGCAATTGGAGATAACTTTCTTCACTGTCCACTATGCCACCAATCTTGGTGTCATCTGCAAACTTACTAATCATGCCTCCTATATTCTCATCCAAATCATTAATATAAATGACAAATAACAGTGGACCCAGCACTGATCCCTGAGGCACACCGCTGGTCACAGGCCTCCAGTTTGAAAAACAACTCTCTACAACCACCCTCTGGCTTCTGTCAAGAAGCCAATTTTGTATCCATTTAGATACCTCACCCTGGATCCTGTGAGATTTAACCTTATGCAACAACCTACCATGCGGTACCTTGTCAAAGGCCTTGCTAAAGTCCATGTGGACAACATCAACTGCGCTGCCCTCATCTACCTCCTTGGTTACCCCTTCAAAAAACTCAAATTTGTGAGACATGATTTTCCACTCAGAAAGCCATGCTGACTGTCCCTAATCAGTCCTTGCATCTCTAAATGCCTGTAGATCCTGTCTCTCAAAATACCTTCCAACAGTTTACCCACCACAGATGTGAGGCTCACTGGCCTGTAGTTCCCAGGCTTTTCCCTGCAGCCCTTTTTAAACAAAGGCACAACGTTTGTCACTCTCCAATCTTCAGGCACCTCACCCGTGAGTATCAATGATTCAAATATCTCTGCTAGAGGACCCGCAATGTCCTCCCTAGCCTCCCACAATGTCCTGGGATTCACTTCATCAGGTCCTGGGATTTATCTACCTTGATGCGCTTTAAGACTTCCAGCACCACCTCCTCTGTAATATGAACACTCCTCAAGACATCACTATTTACTTCCCCAAGTTCCCTAACATCCATGCTTTTCTCAACAGTAAATACTGATGAGAAATATTCATTTCGGATCTCACCCATCTCTTGTGGATCTGCACATAGATGACCTTGTTGATCCTTAAGAGGTCCTATTCCCTCCCTCATTACTCTTTTGCCCTTTATGTATTTGTAGAAGCTCTTTGGATTCTCCTTTGCCTTATCTGCCAAAACAATCTCATGTCCCCTTTATGCCCTCCTGATTTCTCTCTTAACTCTATTCCTACACCCCCTATACTCTTCAAGGGATTCACATGATCTCAGCTGCCTATGCATGTCATGTGCCTCTTTCTTCTTCTTGACCAGGGCCTCAATATCCCGAGTCATCCAGGGTTCCCTACTTCTGCCAGCCTTGCCCTTCACTCTAAGAGGAATGTGTTTACCCTGAACCCTGGTTAACACGCTTTTGAAAGCGTGCCACTTACCAGACGTCCCTTTGCCTTCCCACAGACTCCCCCAATTAACTTTTGAAAGTTCCTGCCTGATACCATCAAAATTGGCCTTGCCCCAATTTAGAATTTTAACTTTTGGGCCAGACCTATCATTCTCCATTGCTATCTTAAAACCAATAGAATTATGGTCACTGGTCCCAAAGTGATCCCTCACTAACACTTCTGTCACCTGCTCTTCCTTATTTCCCAAGAGGATGTCAAGTTTTGCCCCCTCTCTAGTCGGGCCATCCACATACTGAATGAGAAATTCCTCCTGAATACACAACAAATTTCTCTCCATCCAACCCTCTAATACTATGGCTGTCCCAGTCAATGTTGGGAAAGTTAAAATCTCCGACTATTACCACCCTATTTTTCTTGGAGCTATCTGTAATCTCCTTACATATTTGCTCCTCAATTTCCCGCTGACTATTTGGGGGCCTATAGTACAACCCTATCAAAGTGATTTCCCCCTTCTTATTTCTCAATTCTACCCATCTGGACTCAGTGGCCGAACCCTCGAATATATCCCCTCTCAGTATGGCCATGATGCTTTCCCTAATCAAAGGTGCAACTCCCCCTCCTCTCTTACCTCCTGTTCTATCTTTCCTATAGCATCTGTACCCTGGAACATTAAGCTGCCAATCCTGTCCCTCCCTTAGCCATGTTTCAGTAATTGCTATAATATCCCAGTCCCACGTACCCATCCATGCCCTGAGTTCATCTGCCTTGCCCGTCAGGCCTCTTGCATTGAAATAAATGCAGTTTAATCTGGATTTCCCTTGCTCTCTGTCTTGCTTTTGCCTGGTCTATCTGGTACTAGGATTATTGACACTGCCTTTACTACTTAATGTGCTCTCTTTAACTTCTGTGCTGTCCTCAACCTCCTCTTCTGTCTCCCTACTGCTTTGGATCGCACCCCTCTGCCAAACAAGTTTAAACCCTCCCGAGTGGCTCCAGCAAATCTCCCCACCAGGATGTTAGTGCCCCTCCAGTTCAGATCTAACCCATCCCTCTTGAACAGATCAGCCCTTCCACAGAAAAGATCCCAATGATCCAAAAATCTAAATCCCTGCCCCCTACACCAGCTCTCAAGCCAGGCATTCATCTGCCTAATCCTTCTATTCCTACTCTCACTAGCACGTGGCAGTGATAGTAGTCCTGAAATTACTACCTTCGAGGTCCTGCACTTTAGCCTTTTACCTAACTCTCTATATTCACATTTCAGGACCTCATCCCTTTTCCTACCTATGTCGTTGGTACCAATATGTACAACGACCTCTGGCTGCTCACCCTCCCCCTTAAGAATGCCCTGCAATCGCTCAGAGACGTCCTTGATCCTGGCACCAGGGAGGCAACACACCATCTTGGAGTCGCGATTGCGGCCACAGAAATGCCTGTCTGTGTCTCCAACTAGCGAGTCCCCTATTACTACTGCTTACTTGCTCTTTGCCCGACCCTGTCCCACAGCAGAACCAGCTGTGGTGTCACAGGCCTGGCTGCTGCTGGTATCTCCCCCTGACAGGCTATCCCCCTCAACAGTATCCAAAATGATATACCTGTTGGAAAGGGGAATAGGCACAGGAGACCCCTGCACTACATACCTGCCTCCCCTGGCGGTCACCCATCTACCTGTCTGAACCTGTGGTGTGCCAACCTCCCTGTAACTAGTGTCTACCACACTCTCTGCCTCCTGTATGCTCTGCAGTGCATCTACCTGCTGCTCCAACCGAACAATGCGGTCTGTGAGGAGCTGCAACTGGACACACTTCCTGCAGACAAAGTTGTCAGGAAGATTAGATTGCTCCTTAATTGCCCACATCTGGCAGGAGGAGCATGCCAATGCCCTAGCTGCCATATTGCTCTTATACAAGTAAAAGGTTAAAAGAATCTCAACTCACTTCTCCCTTGCTTGTGGTCCTGTCGCCAACTTTGTTTTTGGTTAGAGGAGGAGATCGGGAGGGAAACGCTGAAGTAGTGTTTGGGGTTTAACTGTCCCTTCACAGCAACTCCTCCATAAACCACCTTCTGATCGCAGTGGCTGCACCTATGCAAATGTGGCCTGCAATCGCCAATCACATTCGCTGCTCTGCTGCCCTCACCTGGACTTTCTCTCTTGAGAACTGCAAGTGTGAGAAGATCCATTTCAAGTCCTTTGACAGATATCAGTTCTTTCACCAGGGGAGATTCCCTTCTTCATAGCTGCTCTCTCTTTTAACACAGCATTTAGTTCAAGTCCCTGAGTCTTCATAGAAAGCTCAAAGTTTTGGAAATCCCTTCAAACTAGCACGGTACGGTAGCGCAATGGTTAGCACTGCTGCTTCACAGCTCCAGGGTCCCGGGTTCGATTCCTGGCTCGGGTCACTGTCTGTGTGGAGTTTGCACATTCTCCTCGTGTCTGCGTGGGTTTCCTCCGGGTGCTCCGGTTTCCTCCCACAGTCCAAAGATGTGCGGGTTAGGTTGATTGGCCAGGTTAAAAATTGCCCCTTAGAGTCCTGAGATGTGTAGATTAGAGGGATTAGTGGGTAAATATGTGGGGGTAGGGCCTGGGTGGGATTGTGGTCGGTGCCGACTCGATGGGCCGAATGGCCTCCTTCTGCACTGTAGGGTTTCTATGATTTCTATGACTTTCTGAAAAGC
Source organism: Mustelus asterias (assembly GCF_964213995.1). Lineage (NCBI taxonomy): Eukaryota > Metazoa > Chordata > Chondrichthyes > Carcharhiniformes > Triakidae > Mustelus > Mustelus asterias. The sequence continues at coordinate 34,734,553 of NC_135818.1, forward strand.
CTTGTTTCCATTCAATTTCAGCTTAATGGTTTCTAGACAGTATGTAATCAGCTTTGTTTGTTGATCTTTTGCTTTATGGTTGAATGCATTTTAAGTACTCTCTCTCTCTCTTCTCTCTCCCCCCCCCCCCCCGCGGCAACTATTGCTAACTGCAAGGGGAACTGAAAGCACTAAGTTGCTTTTGATGTTGCCTGCAGCTTTGACCACAAAATTTGCTCAACGCTCCAGAATCATAGAATCATCATAGAATCTCTACAGTGCAGAAGAAACCATTCGGCCCATGAGCCTGCACCGACAACAATACAACCTAGACCCTGTCCCCGTAACCCCACGCATTTACCTTACTATGTCCCCCTGATATTAAGGGGCAATTCAGCATGGCCAATCAACCTCACTTGCACATCTTTGGCCCGTGGGACCTGGAGGAAACCCACACAATCACGGGGAGAATGTGCAAACTCCACACAGACAGTGACCCGAGGCCGGAATTGAACTTGGGTCCCTGGAGATGTTAGGCAGCAGTGCTAACCACCGTGCTACCGTGCCGCCCTAACATAAAAGCAAAATAATGTGGATACTGGGAATCTGAAATATGAACAGAAAATGCTGGAAAAATAGCGGGTCTGGTAGCATCTGTGGAGAAAAACATTTCAAGTCTGTATGACTCTTTGTTAACTCTGTTTTCTCTCTCCACGGATGCTGTCAGACCTGCTGAGCTTTTCCAGCATTTTCTGCTTTTACTCTAGCTAACATCCTTCTTAACTTCATATTGATAAACATGCAGCAAGAGATCATCAATAGCTTAGTGGTTCATTACTTTTTGAATTCTTCAGGCGGTTGCTTGAATTCTACAAGTGTGTGGTGCTTTCCTCTGATTGCTATAACTGTAGCAGTGTTGTCATAACATATTTAACCATACATGTGGAAAAATGAGCATTATCGGTCAATTCAATATTGTACATCAACTGTAAAGTTTAATTTTCTTTCAAAATGTATGTAATCTGTGAAGTTGAGTAAATCATCTTTCCCCATGATTGCAAAATGTTTGGAGTCTATGCATGGTTTGCTCAACCTGAATTAGTTGTTTATAGTTCAGCAGAATGGGGTAGAATCAGCAGACCTTGAAGCAGTGAAGGTGACATTAGTCTTGGTAGTGCAAAAAGATCAATGGGTAATCAGCAGCATGATTTACACCCTACCTGGTTTTCTTTTCCATTGTCTTCCATGTGTGTAAAAGAGAGCTGCTTATTCACGATTGTCCATTTTGCATGACCACCCACCGATCTCCTCCATGATTAATGATATTGTTACTTAATCCACAGAAGCTGGCTAAGTACTGATGTAGGCAAATGCAGGAATATATAAGCAGCATACAATCCTAAATCTTAATGATGCACTGCACAAATAGGTCATCAAGTTGGGGTATTCACATGGACATCATCAAAGACTGCATTATGCCCTGGCAATAAATGCTAAATGGAACCTAATGTCTGTTTTGGGGCAGGCATCATGCTCATGTTGACAACAAAATTAGAGGCAGTGTGCCACATTTTCAATTGAAGGGATTGCTTTTGTCAATGTGATTTTTCTCTGTTAGATTGTCTGTCTATTGTCCCCTGCTGTATTATATGTATTGACTGATCTATTGTGCAATGGTTCCAGCAACAAAAACTATTGTGTTATTTTTTACAGCCACCAAAGAGTGTTGATAGATTACAAGCTTTCTATCTTGATCCATTTTCTGTGTGTAACTGTTGAATAGGAAATGATGGAGCATGAAAAGAACATAAGCTTTGGAGTAGATGTCAATGTAAATTATTTGAAAAAATATAATATGCGCCATGTATCTGTTTTGACTTGTGACAGCCAAGAACAACTTCATACTGAGCAGTTATGTGTTTTTGATTGTGTCACTTGACATAGCCCTGTAGTGTCAGTGTTCTTCTTTATCCCTGAGAAAGAAGTCGAATCTCAGGAGTTTCTTGAATTTTTTGGTATGGGATGAAGAAATACAATGGCTTAAATTTTCTCAAGGACTTAGGTCATTGAATCAGCTCTGAGGCAGAATTATGGCTCTGCTCTGTACTTCGGTGTAAACTGCTGATGTAGCAATCTATGCCATGTCTTGAAGTTGAATTTTTCATTAGTCTGGTTTAACCTAATTAAATCATATCACTTGCTTCTGCAAAACTGATTGTCTTTCCCTAATTTTTAGAAACTCTGCCTGTAGTAGTTTGATGCAGTCACCCAAACATAATCTATCCTAGACACTGAATTATGAAGAGTGTCCTGCCGGGTTGTTTAGAACATAGAACATTACAGCGCAGTACAGGCCCTTCGGCCCTCGATGTAGCGCCGACCAGTGGAACCAATCTAAAGCCCCTCTAATCTACACTATTCCAATATCATCCATATGTTTATCCAATAACCATTTGAATGCACTTAATGTTGACGAGTCCACTACTGCTGCAGGCAGGGCATTCCACGCCCTTACTACTCTGAGTAAAGAACCTACCTCTAACATCTGTCCCAGATCTCTCACCCCTCAATTTAAAGCTATGTCCCCTCGTGCTAGCCAACACCATCCGAGGAAAAAGGCTCTCACTATCCACCCTATCTAATCCTCTGATCATCTTGTATGCCTCTATTAAGTCACCTCTTAACCTTTTTCTCTCTAACGAAAACAACCTCAAGCCCCTCAGCCTTTCCTCATACGATTTTCCCACCATACCAGGCAACATTCTGGTAAATCTCCTCTGCACCCTTTCCAACACTTCCACATCTTTCCTATAATACGGCGACCAGAACTGTACGCAATACTCCAAATGCGGCCGCACCAGAGTTTTGTACAGTTGCAGCATGACCTCCTGGCTCCGAAACTCAATCCCTCTACCAATAAAAGCTAACACACCGTACGCCTTCTTAACAACCCTATCAACCTGGGTGCCAACTTTCAGGGATCTATGCACATGGACACCCAGATCCCTCTGTTCATCCACACTACCAAGTATGTTACCATTAGCCCAGTACTCTGTATTCCTGTTACTCCTTCCAAAGTGAATCAGTCACACTTTTCCGCATTAAACTCCATTTGCCACCTCTCAGCCCAGCTCTGCAGCTTATCTATGTCCCTCTGTAACCTGCCACTTCCCTCCGCACTGTCTACAACTCCACTGACTTTAGTGTCATCCGCAAATTTACTAATCCATCCTTCCACGCCCTCATCCAGGTCATTAATAAAAATGACAAACAGCAGTGGCCCCAAAACAGATCCTTGCGACACACCACTAGTAACTGAACTCCAGGATGAATATTTCCCATCAACCACCACCCTTTGTTTTCTTACAGCTAGCCAATTCCTGATCCAAACCACTAAATCACCCTCAATCCCATGTGTCCGTATTTTCTGCAAAAGCTTACCATGGGGAACCTTATCAAACGCTTTGCTGAAATCCATATACACCACATCAACCGCTTTACCCTCATCCACCTCTTTGGTCACCTTCTCAAAGAACTCAATAAGGTTCGTGAGGCACGACCTACCCTTCACAAAACCGTGCTGACTATCCCTAATCAAATTATTCCTTTCTAGGTGATTATAAATCCTATCTCTTATAATCCTTTCCAATACTTTGCCCACAACAGAAGTAAGGCTCACTGGTCTATAATTACCAGGGTTGTCCCTACTCCCCTTCTTGAACAAGGGGACAACATTTGCTATCCTCCAGTCTTCTGGCACTGTTCCTGTAGACAATGACGACACAAAGATCAAAGCCAAAGGCTCTGCAATCTCCTCTCTAGCCTCCCAGAGAATCCTAGGATAAATCCCATCCGGCCCAGGGGACTTATCTATTTTTACCCTTTCCAGAATTGCTAACGCCTCCTCCTTATGAACATCAATCCCATCCAGTCCAACAGCCTGCATCTCAGTACTCCCCTCAACAACACTGTCCCTCTCCAGTGTGAATACCGATGAAAAATATTCATTTAGTGCCTCTCCTATCTCTTCAGACTCCACGCACAGCTTCCCACTCCTGTCCTTGACTGGCTCTAATCTTACCCGAGTCATTCTTTTACTCCTGACATACCTATAGAAAGCTTTAGGGTTTTCCTTGATCCTACCCGTCAAAAACTTCTCATGTCCCCTCCTGGCTCTTCTTAACTATTTCTTTAGGTCCTTCCTGGCTAACTTGTAACTCTCAAGCGCCCGAACTGAGCCTTCACGTCTCATCTTAACATAAGTCTCCTTCTTCCTCTTCACAAGAGATTCAACCTCCTTAGTAAACCACGGTTCCCTCACACGTCTGCTTCCTCCCTGCCTGACAGGTACATATTTATCAAGGACGCGTAGTAGCTTAAGTTTGGTTCACTTAATTTCACAATAGGGATGTACGTCTTTTACTGCTTGACAGCAATGCCATGAAATTGTGTGTATCACTGACATGTGTAAGATTTGTTGTGCCTGAGCTTCCCCAAAACCAGTCCCCCTCCATTTGCCTTCTTGATTAGAATTGCAAAATTAATTCGGTAAGCTTATGGTGAAAGTTTATATTAGGATGTGTCGGTGGAAGTGCATTGATGTATTTGAAGTATTTTCCACATTTCACATGGTCTGCCTTGAAAGTTAGATATTGTCAGATATTTTAATAAATATCATAAATGAGAAATGTCATGTTGTAAACCAAATAAACATTGATTGTGCAAAAGGTACCAGATTTGATTAGGGTCTGCACCACCTCAGCAAAACTAGGCTTTCAGTTTAAACCACTTAGCTATGTTAGTTTCCATGGTGTGATTATCACTGGTCGTTCCGTTAGCTCTCTCATCAGATTCCTCACTCAACAGTTGAATTCAAGAGGTGAGATGAAAGTGACTGCCCTTGATATCAAGGGCAGTATGGCATCAAGGAGCCCTGGCGAACTGGAGCCAGTGGGAATGAGGGGGGAAACCCTCTGCTGGTTGGAGTCATACCTGGCACAAAGGAAGATGGTTGTAGTGGTTAGAGGTCAATCATCTCAGCTCCAGGACATCACTGCAGGAGTTCCTCAGCGTAGTATCCCAGATCCAACCATCTTCAGTTGCTTCATCATTAGCCTTCTTTCCATCATAGAACATAGAACAGTACAGCACAGAACAGGCCCTTCGGCCCACGATGTTGTGCCGAGCTTTATCTGAAACCAAGATCAAGCTATCCCACTCCCTATCATCCTGGTGTGCTCCATGTGCCTATCCAATAACCGCTTAAATGTTCCTAAAGTGTCTGACTCCACTATCACTGCAGGCAGTCCATTCCACACCCCAACCACTCTCTGCGTAAAGAACCTACCTCTGATATCCTTCCTGTACCTCCCACCACGAACCCTATAGTTATGCCCCCTTGTAATAGCTCCATCCACCCGAGGAAATAGTCTTTGAACGTTCACTCTATCTATCCCCTTCATCATTTTATAAACCTCTATTAAGTCTCCCCTCAGCCTCCTCTGCTCCAGAGAGAACAGCCCTAGCTCCCTCAACCTTTCCTCATAAGACCTACCCTCCAAACCAGGTAGCATCCTGGTAAATCTCTTCTGAACTCTTTCCAGCGCTTCCACATCCTTCTTATAGTGAGGTGACCAGAACTGCACACAATATTCCAAATGTGGTCTCACCAAGGTCCTGTACAGTTGCAGCATAACCCCACGGCTCTTAAACTCCAACCCCTTGTTAATAAAAGCTAACACACTATATGCCTTCTTCACAGCTCTATCCACTTGAGTGGCAACCTTTAGAGATCTGTGGATATGGACCCCAAGATCTCTCTGTTCCTCCACAGTCTTCAGAGATCATAAGGTCAGAAGTGGGGACGTTTGCTGATGACTTTACAATGTTCTGCACCATCGCGAATCTTCAGATACTGAAGCAGACCATGTCCAGATGCAACAAGACCTGGACAATATCCGGGCTTGGGCCTACAATTGGCGAGTAATATTCACATCACACAAATGCCAGACAATGACCATTTCCAACAAGAGAAAATCTAACCATCGCCCCATGATGGGCGGCACGATGGCACTGTGGTTAGCGCTGCTGTCCCACAGTGCCAGGGACCCGGGTTCGATTCCTGGCTTGGGTCACTGTCTATGTGGAGTTTGCATATTCTCCCCGTGTCTGCGTGGATTTCCTCTGGGTGCTCCAAAGCCTCATTACAGGAAGGATGTGGAAAAGATTGAAAGAGTGCAGAGGAGATTTACAAGGATGTTGCCTGGATTGAGTGGCATGCCTTTTGAGGATAGGCCGAGGGAGCTCGGTCTTTTCTCCTTGGAGGGACGTAGGATGAGAGGAGACCTAATAGAGGTATATAAGATGTTGAGAGGCATAGATCGGGTGGACTCTCAGAGGCTTTTTCCCAGGGTGGAAATGGCTGCTACGAGAGGACACAGGTTTAAGGTGTTGGGGGGTAGGTACAGGGGAAATGTTAGGGGGGAAGTTTTTCACACAGAGGGTGGTGGGCGAGTGGAATCGGCTGCCGTCAGTGGTGGTGGAGGCAAACTCAATCGGGACTTTTAAGAGACTCCTGGATGAGTACATGGGACTTAATAGGATGGAGGGTTATAGGTAGGCCTAGAAGATAGGGATATGTTCGGCACAACTTGTGGGCCGAAGGGCCTGTTTGTGCTGTAGTTTTTCTATGTTTCTATGTGCGGGTTTGGTGCACTGGCCATGCTAAATTGCCTCTTAGTGTCCCAGGATGCGTAGGTTAGACTGATTAGTGTGGTAAATATGTGGAGTTACATGGCTTGGGTGGGATTGTGGTCGGTCCAGACTCAATGGACCAAATGGCCTCCTTCCGCACTGTAGGGATTCTACGAATGTACGTTCAATGGCATTACCATTGTGAAACTGAATTGGATCCGCCAAATAAATACTGTGGCTACAAAAGTAGGTCAGAGACTAAGAATTCTGTGGCGCGTAACTCATCTCCTGTCCACCATCTACAAGGCACAAGTCAGTAGTTGATGGAATACTCTCCACTAGATGAGTGCAGCTCCAATGACACAAGAAACTTGACAACATTCAGGAGAAAGCAGTCTGCTAGATTGCTACTCTTTCCACAAACATTCACTCCCTCCACCACTGACCGAATAGTGGCAGCCATATGTACCATCTATAAGATGCATTTCACAACCTAACCAAGGCTCCTTAGGCAGCACTTTCCAAACCCAAGGCCACTACTATCTAGAAGAATAAGGGCAAACAGATACCTGGGAACACCACAACCTGGAACTTCCCCTCCAAGTCACTTACCATCCTGACTTGGAAATATGTCACTGTTCCTTCACAACCATGGGGTCAAAATCCAGGAACTCCTTCTCTAATAGTACTGCGGGTTGTACCCACATCTCAGGGACTGCAGTTGTTCAAGGAGGCAGCTTGCCACCACCTTCTCAAGGGAAACTAGGAATGGGCAAAAAATGCTGGCTAAAATGCCCATATCTCGTAAATTAATAAGAAAAATTGATGCTCTTGCTTGCTGACCTTTTTAACCTTTTTTAATCATTTTTAAATTTCTCAGGTGCACCAGTGAAGAAAATTGTCTCACTTCTAACCACCCCAGTACTGTCTTTTATGAAACTAGAGTTGGAGTTGGTAATTCTGCTCTGCAAAGATTTGAGAACTGGGCTAAATGCAGCATGTCCAGAAGGGAAGTGAAAAAAAGAAATAAGAGTGACAAGAGTCTGGTAGCTGACATAAAAGGGAATCCAAAAGTCCTCTATAGGCATATTAACATTAAAAGGGTAGTAAAAGGAGTGAGTTTGACTAGGAACTAAAAAGTTAAAATGAATTTGATGTTGAGGGAAATTACAAGAGGAAAGGAGCCAGAGAACAGGAGAAATACAAATATTCCTCTATGTTTAACAAAGGTTGTAAGGAGATAAAATGAACAGTCAGTGGACAAGCATGAATTTGTTTGAGCCAAATTGTGTTTAACTTTGCTGGGGTTGTTGATGAGGATGTGGAATTCATGAACTTCAAAAGGGCAATTGATGAAGTACCATATTCAGCAAATTTGAAAGTCAAGAGAAAAAGAGGAGAGTGGCAGCATGGATGTTGGGAACAGCGTGCAGTGGTAATTGTTTTCTGGTGGAGGAAGGTTCCCCAGAGGTTGGATTAAGATCTCTGCTTTTCTTGATCAAAATTAATAACCGTGATGTGGGCGTGCCGGGTACAATTTCAAAATTTTCAGACGACACAAAGCTTGGAAGCATTTCAAACTGTGACAGTAAGAGGATAGTGATAGACTTCAAGAGGACAGGCAAGCTGGTGGAATGGGTGGACATGATGTGGAGATGCCGGCGTTGGACTGGGGTAAACACAGTAAGAAGTTTAACAACACCAGGTTAAAGTCCAACAGGTTTATACCAAATAAACCTGTTGGACTTTAACCTGGTGTTGTTAAACTTCTTACTGAATGGGTGGACACATGACAGATGAAATTTAATCCGGAAAATGTGAAGAACAAAATAAGATCAAGGGTGGACAACATGAGGTTACTATACCTGAAGGAAATGCAGCAACAGAGAGAACTGGGGGAAAATGTGCACAAATCATTGACTGTGGCAGGGTAGGTTGAGAATTAAGTTAAGGCTTATGGGATCCTCACCTTTATAAATAGAAGCATTAAGTACAAAGGCAAGGAAGTTAGGGTGAACCTTTATAAAACACTGGTTCAACATCAACTGAAACATTGGGCGGAATTTTACGAGAATGATTCTAAGTGTCCAGCTGGTGTGAAAATTGGAGAATTCTTGATCCGTTTTTGGGCGAATTTTCATGCCCAACCTTATGGACTTAGGCATTGAAAAAGTGGTCTAGACCGTTCCTAGCTGCTGCAGGCAGGGGGCTGGGCTTAATTCGCCAGCCAGCCTGCAGAGGCAGCTATTGCGCATATGCAGACCTCTGATTCTGCACATGCGCAGTTTCAACAGCAGGGGCCTGACAGAGAGAGAGAGAGTTGTCAGGCCCCTGCTCTTGCAGGCAGTCTCACAAACTCTGCCCCCTACTGTGGCCAATCACAAGCCCCACACCGCATGGACATCTAGCTCTTCCCCCCCCCCCACTGCCCAGACTGATTGCCCTCCTCCCCGCCCCCCGCCTGATCGCAATACAGTGTGGCAGTGGGCCCACCCCCCTCTCACCCCCGTCTGATCTCCATGTAGAGTGGTAGCAGGCCCTGCCCCGGGCACTGCCCAGTGAGCATTACCAAGGTGCCAGGCTGGCAATTACAGGGTGGCACTGCCAGGCTGGCACTGTCCAAGGGGCACCCCCTTGCCCTCCACCCACAGGGGTGGGGGGGGCGGGGCGGGCGGGTGGCAGGGTGCCTCAATGGCCTCCAGTTCCACCAGCAAAGCCAACATGACTGTTCACCGTTCATGGGGAGCAGGTGTTTTCCTCACCGGAGAGAACCTCTCCCAGCAAGGCCACAAAGACAAGTGAGCCTGGATGGTTGAGTGCTGGGCTCACTAAACACATGCAAATAAACATGTAAATATATTATCATAATTTATTCAGCCTCTCACCCATTTCTGGCATGATCTTCATTTCTTGGCTCGAGCTCGATTTTATTGGGTCGCTCCCCCGATGGTGAGTGTTTCGGACCTGTAATGAATGCAGGTGCAGGTAGATTGAGGTGGAAGAAATTTCAAACATGGCTTTCAAAAGGACCATTTGTCTGAATGAAAAAAAGTTGTAGTGCTATAGGGAAAAGGCAAGAAAATGGAGGTTGCTCTTGCAGAGAGTGGGTATGGATAGAGTGGGCCGAATAGCTCTCTTCTTTGCTGTAACTATTTTATAATTCTATGATTCTGTACTGCACCTCAAAAAGCATTTTATTGGCTGCAATGCTCTTTGAAAGGCTTCATAAATTCAAGTCTATGAGCTCAAACTTGTCATTGGTTTTGAATGATGTTGAAAGAGAGGGGAATAAATGATAATTATTTAGCTTTTTTCGCTAATGTTCTCTAAAACACTGTTGAAGTCCCAGCAAATTGACCATTCACCCCATCAGGGCCATGTCTATATGCTGCACCCAAACCACCTCCCACCCTTTTTCAAACCCCAAAAATATATTCTTAGTCACTTTTTCCCTCATGTCCTTATCTAGCTTCTCTTTAAATGCTTTAAATCTAGTCAGATCAATTACTTTATAGTAGTGCGTTCCAAATTCTGGCTAAAGAAATTCCTTCTGAATTCCTTATGGGATTCATCAATATCTTCTATCTATGGACCCTAATTCTTGATTCCCCTACAAGTGGATGCATCTTCCCTAAGTCTACCCTCCCAAACTCTTTCATTATTTTAAAGCCCTCTTATCAGGTCACCCCTGAAGAGCCCATCGTGTACAATCTTCAATGATACGGATAGCCTTTTAGTTCTGGTAACATCACAGTTTAATTTCTGTATAGGCTGAGGTTATTCACAAAGTCCTGCCTTCTCTACCTTACTCCTTGCCTGAGGTGTGGTGATCCTCAGGTTAAATCACCACCAGTGAGCTCTGACCCTCAAAGGAGAGAGCAGCCTATGGACATCGTGACGATGGTGACTTTACCTTTTCTAATTTCTTACATCTTTTTCAGTGCCTCCATAACCTTTTTAATAACATGGAGAGCAGGACCAATCAATGTTATGGAAGTGTGCTATAAAACCAAGGATTTATATGAGCTGAACATAACTTCTCTGCTTTTTAGCGAAGAATTCAAGGTTATTTTTCAAGCAAGATATGCTATCTTTAAAGATTTTCATTTTGTATTTCTCCTGGTGCTTCATGATTTTGTTTTTCGGGATGCTTTCTATTATTTTACCAATTATCAGTGTCTTGACTTCTAATTTCTGGCTTTTTATATTTTTAGTTGGGCTATTACTACTTTTTGTAATTTCTATATTTATCATTATTTTTCTTCCTCTTGACTTTAATTGTTGTAACGGGAAGTTTTTCAGAGACCAAATATCGTTAAAACTTTAGCTAATACAAAGACTCGTGAAGACAGCATCCTGGTGAAAGACGTTCTTTATTGACCAACGTACGCTGGGAGACAGAGACAGTCGGGCAGTCCAACTGCTATTTCTGAGGTTACATTACCATTTGTCAATATTATTATAGATTTCCCAAGTTCCCTTTTCCTGCCTTCTGGTTCATCCCTGTCGGATATGAAGCAATCACTATTAGTATAGGTCAATCATTGTTAATAAATGTCATATACCTGAGCCAACTACATCCTGCCCTCTGACAGCATGGGAATTCATTGGTCCATAGAATGCGGAAGCTCCTACCCTTTGTCGCCTAGCAACTTCTACTTATGTAAATCATAGAGTTCAAAGGTAGTCTTCCTACTATCTCTAGCAACTTCTGTTAAGCAAATCATATGGTTCAAAAAGTACCTTTTAACTGTCTGGTGAGCTACCCTTTATCAGTAAAAATAATTAATCCTATTCATTTCTAGTGCCTGAGAATTTGCACTTTCCATGACTTAATGCTGATAAGAACTGTACTCTGTGACTGCATTGTTCTTAAAGAATGTAGTTCTTCTTACTTAGCCTTCATCCCATTATGCCCGGGGCAGCCTGCGTTTTGGCCAAGGTGGACAGACCATTTTTCATAAAATACATGTTTAAATCCGAAATAAATGTTTAAATCTTTTAACTGTGGTTATATGTGTTTCTATGCAGACAATACCTCTGTAATATATAAGGCAGCCTATGATTTCTATCCAAAATTAGTCCACTCAGTTCTAGTAGTCTTTAATAGTATTTTAAATCCCAGAGTATTTTGAAATTCTCTAACAATTGTCTAATCTTGTAAAGAAAGAAAAAATCTTGTACAGGGAAGTCAGTCCATGGCCGGAATTTTACCGGCACGCCTGCTCGAGGCTCGTAAGATTGTGCTTGAGGCCAACGGAGAATGCCATTCTGTGAGCCTCACCCATCCCGATTTCGGGGTGGATATGCCGGTAAAATCAGGGCCTATATGTCACTTGGAAATGCTGATACAAAGATCAGAAGGTTAAAAGCGGTGATGTTTGTTGTTAATTGCACAGTTTTCAGTTCCATTTATAACTCTTCAGATAGTAAAGCAGTCTGTACTCACATGCAGGAATACCTGGACAATATCCAGGCTAGTGCTGATAAGTGGCAAGTAATATTCACACCACACAAGTGCCAGGCAGTGACCTTCTCAAGCAAGAGCGAATCTCCCCTTGACATTCAACAGCATTATTATCACTGAAACCCCTCCCATCAACATCTTCGGGGTCACTACTGACCATAAACTAACTGAACTGCCACACAAATACTATGCCTACAAGAGCAGATGGGGTGCTGAGAATTATGGGCCAGTACCTCACCACCTGATGGCCCATCATCTACAATGCACAAATCAGGGATGTGATGGAATACTCCCAACTTACCTGGATGAATCCAGCTCCAACAACATTCAAGGTGCTCAATAGCATCCAGGACAAAACCGCTTTCTTGACTGGCATCTCATCTACCACCTAAAACATTCATTCCCTCCATCACCAGTGCACAGTGGCAGAACTGTGTACCATATACAAGATGCACTGCAGAACTTCACACAGGCTCTTTGACAGCAACTTCCAAAGCCGCGAGCTTTATTACCTAGATCAGTGGTTCCCAAACTTTTTTCACTGGGCCGCACTTTCGGAATAAAAATTTGCTCGCGCCACACCAAATTTTTTTTGATAAGAAATACATTCAAAAACAAAAAAAAACAACTCCGAGCAGTGCTTGATTCATAGCATAGAGCACAATTACTTTATATCATGGGACACCCAGAAAGTATAAAACAATACAGCTACATAACAACATGATTTATTCCCAAAATATACTTATCGACGAGCCTCTTACATATGTAACCTTAAGTAAGTAGACAAACTCAATGAGAGGTGTGAGCTTGTTTTTGTCGGGTAATCTCATTTATGTTAGGTCTAATTTGAGACAAACAAACTCTCATCTCCTCATCGACACCTTTCTCTTTTCTGGTCTTTGATATTTGTCAGAGCTCAAAAACCCTGTTCACAACAATATGTCGTGGAGAACTGTAGAAGAATAGCTAATGCTCTTGAAGAGATGCGTGGATACTGTTTCTGGTTGTATATCCAAAAAGAGTCCAGTGGCATACTACCGTGTTTCATTTTCAAGGTGCGAACACTCGAAATGCAGGCCATTTCCTCCTCCTCGTCCAATCTCAGACCATGGTATGCTTGCCTTTATAGGACGGGGTATAGAGTATAAAAGCTGGAGTCTGATGATGCAGCTGTATAGAATGCTGGTTAGGCCACATTTGGAGTACTGCGTCCAGTTCTGGTCGCCGCACTACCAGAAGGACGTGGAGGCGTTAGAAAGAGTGCAGAGAAGGTTTACCAGGATGTTGCCTGGTATGGAGGGTCTTAGCTATGAGGAGAGATTGGGTAAACTGGTGTTGTTCTCCCTGGAAAGACGGAGAATGAGGGGAGATCTAATAGAGGTGTACAAGATTATGAAGGGGATAGATAGGGTGAATGGTGGGAAGCTTTTTCCCAGATCAGAAGTGACGATCACAAGGGGTCACGGGCTCAAGGTGAGAGGGGCGAAGTATAACTCAGATATTAGAGGGATGTTTTTTACACAGAGGGTGGTGGGGGCCTGGAATGCGCTGCCAAGTAGGGTGGTGGAGGCAGACACGCTGACATCGTTTAAGACTTACCTGGATAGTCACATGAGCAGCCTGGGAATGGAGGGATACAAACGATTGGTCTAGTTGGACCAAGGAGCGGCGCAGGCTTGGAGGGCCGAAGGGCCTATTTCCTGTGCTGTACTGTTCTTTGTTCTTTGTTCTTTGTTCTGAACAGCTGGAATTCGCAAAGGGGTCTCTAACCCAGTCGAATTTTTCTGTAGACAACGATGGGAAGTAATGATCAAACTTTTCTACCAGTGTTGCAAGATATTCCTGTATGAGGCCATACAATTCATTGCTTGTTTTAAAACTTTTTACCTGTGGGAACATTTCGAGGTTATGTTGCATCGCTCTTCCGAGCCAGAGCTGAGGCTTTTTTTTGAATGCAGTTAGTTTGTCTGTAGTTGTGAGGGTATTGTCATCGTGGCCTTGCATACTGGCATTGAGCACATTCAACCGAGAAAAGATATCGGCCAAATATGCCAGCTTTGCACACCAGTCATTGTCATCCAGTTGGTGATACAATGGGTTCCCTTCTTGTTCCAAAAATTCTCTTAATTCGTTCTTCAGTTCCAATACCCGATTTAAAACTTTTCCGCGGGACATCTAGTGAACCTCCGAGTGCAGAATTAGGCATTGATGTTTTGATTCCATATCTTTGCAGAGTTGAGCAAATAACCGCGCCTTTCTCGTGGTTTTACTTTGATGAAGTTCACAATGTGCACAGTCTGATCGAGAACCAACTTCAAATCAGCTACAAGGGTTTTGGTGATTAATGCCTCTCTGTGTAAAAAAACAGTGAGTTGATATTACATCTGGATTTTTCTGTTTGATGAGTGCCGCCAAGTCTCTCACATTCCCTATCATACATGGCGCTCCATCTGTACAAATTCCAATACAAGAATCCCATGAAATCTCAACTTTTTCCAAATACTCAGACAAGGTTTGGAAAATATCTTGTCCTCTGGTATTTTTTCAAGTTCCTTGCAAAATAGAAACTGTGTGATTATTTCGTCATTGTGAATGAATCTGATATAGGCAAGCAACTGTGCTTTTCCACTAATGTTGGTCGATTCATCAACTTGAATGGCAAATTTAGAATTCTTCATACTTTCGGAAACACGCTTCTCAATATTAGCTGACATATCAACTATTCTTCTGCGAATTGTATTATCAGACAAAGGAATTTCCATAACTTCTTGTTCAGCATCATTATCAAACAAAGTTTTCACAATCAAGCTGCAGGCAGGCTGAATCAATTTTTCAGCTATTGTATGTGATTTTGTCTGTTGAGCAATCAATTCAGCCACTGCATCTTATCTGAGACTGTCATTCATTTTTCGAAATATGATCATTGGCATTTCTGCTGTTCCAAAAGCCTTTCAAAATATTGAACATCCTTGTTTGCCAGATTTCCATGTTTTGACAACAGATGTCTTTTCATCTTGCTTGGGACCATATTGGAATTGGAAAGCTTCTCACCACAGATCAAACACATAGGCCGAGGTACATTTTCATCTCCAGTCCATGTGAAACCGAGACTCAGATAACTATCCATATATTGTCGACAAACTGTCTTTTTTGGAGGTTTGCTTGGGCCTGCTACTGGTGTAGAATTAAACGACTTTTCTTCAGCACTCTGTTCGAACGGCGATTCTGGATCACAGCGTGGACTCGGATCGTCCTCAGCATCACGTGATGCTCTTGCTCTCACTTTGGAAAAATATCTATCCATGTTTAAATGTTTCTTTGATTGTCCTTGAATCTTCCCGCCACACTTGCCACCCTCTCTTGCTGCACCAGTGTGGCGTGCCGCACCCTTTGGGAACCACTGACCTAGATGAACAAGGGCAGCAGTTGCATGATGCCATCTGCAAGTTCCCTTGCAAACCATACACCATTCGTATTGCTTTTCCTTTACTGTCACCGAGTCAATATCCTAGAACTCCCTCCCTGCCAGCTCTTTCTGGTGAATTTTATGTGTGGAAATTGGAACCCCTGTCCCCACTCCCCCTATTTAGGTGAAATCCAGCATGATGCCATTGGGATGTAAACCAGACATCATCATGCTGGTGTCAGATAATATGGAAATCGGGGTGGATGCCGAAACCAGTAGTCCACCTGAAAGTTAACATCTGTCAAATGGAAAATGCTGGAATCTATTATTAAGAGGATAAAGCGGGGAATTTAGAAAATCTCAATGCAACCAGGCAGTGTCAGTATGGTTTTGTGAAAGGGAAAACAAATTTAATTTATCAGAGTTTTTGAGGAAATAACACGCAATGCACAATGTGGATAAAGGGAAACACGTGGATGTGCTATAATTAGATTTCCAAAAGGCATTTGACAATGTGTTACATCAAAGGTTACTACTCAGAATAAGAGCTCATGGTGTAGGGGGTAACATATTAGCATTGATAGAGGATTAATTAGCTGACAGGAAGCAGGGTCATTTTCTGGTTGGCAAGATGCGACAAGTGGAATGCCACAGGGATCAATGCTGGGGCCTCAACTATTTGTAATTTATATCTTACAACTTATTTCTTAAATTTATAATTAACATTTACAATGGCTTGGATGAAGTGACTGAATAAATGGTTGCTAAATTTTTGATGACACAAAGATAGTAAACTAAGTTGTGAAGAGGGCATAAGGAGTCTTTGAGGAAGTGGCAAATAAAATTGACCAGGGCAGCGCAGTGGATGTTGTATACATGAACTTTAGTAAAGCCTTAGATAAGGTTTCTCATGGCAGGCTGATACAGAAGGTGACGTTATATGGGATCCGAGGTGAGCTGGTAAGATGTATACAAAACTGGCTTGGGCATAGAAAGCAGAGAGTAGCAATGGAAGGGTACTTTTGTAACTGGAGGTCTTTAACAAGCAGTGTTCCACAAGGATCGGTGCTGGGGACTCTGTTGTTTGTAATATATATCAATGAGTTGGAGGAAAATGTAGGTGGTCAGATTAGTAAATTTGCAGATGATAGAAAAATTATGAAAGTAGCTGATAGTGAGGAGGATTATCAGAGGATACAGCAGGATATAAATCAGCTGGAGACCTGGGCCGAAAGATGACAGATAGAATTTAACCCGGACAAATGTGAGGTGATGTGATTTGGAAGGTCGACTGCAGAAGGAAAGTATACAGTAAATGGTAGTGCCCCTAGAAGTATTAGCATATAGAGGGATCTAGGCGTGCAGATCCACAGTTGCCCGAAGGTGGCAACTCAGGTGCACAAGGTGGTCAAGAAGGCATATGGCATGCTGGCCTTCATCAGTTGGGGCACTGAGTATAGGAATTGGAAAATCATGTTGCAGCTGTATAAGAGTTTGGTTAAGCCGCATTTGGAGTATTGTGTACAATTCTGGTTGCCACACTACCGGAAGGATATTGATGCATTGGAAAGGATGCAGAAGAGATTTACCAGGATGTTGCCTGGTTTGGAGGATATGGACTATGAAGAAAGGTTGAACAAAACTTGGATTGTTTTTGTTGTGGCTTCGGAGGATAAGGGGGGAGCCTGATAGAGATTTACAAGATTATGACAGGCTTGAATAGAGTGGTTGGTCAGAGTCTTTTTCCCAAGGTCAAAGGCTCAATTACTTGGGGGCATAGTTTGAAAGTGAGAGAGGGGAAAGTTTAAAAGAGATGGAAGGGGCAAGATTTTCACAGAGGGTGGTGAATGCCTGGAACGTACTGCTGGAGAAAGTGGTGGAAGCAGAAATATTCAAGAGGTATCTGGATAGATACATGAATAGGCAGGAAATAGAGGGATATGGACCACATACAGGCAAGAAAATATTAGATTAGAGAGACATCTGTGTCGGCACAGACTTGGTGGGCCGAAGGGCCTGTTCCTGTGCTGTACTGTTCTTAGAATCTGCAAAAGGGACATATAATGGGCAAACTGTAGATGGAGTATAGTGTGGGAAAATGTGAACTTGTCCCTTTTGACAGGAAGCATAGAAAAGCAGCTTGCCATTTACATGGAGAGAGATTGCAGAACTCTGAGGTACATGAATCACAAAACATTAATATGGAGATACAGCAAGTGTTTAGGAAGGCAAATGGAATTTTGTCATTTATTGCAAGGTGGCTGGAGTAAAAAGTAGGGAAGTTTCACTGCAGCTGTACAGGACAGGATGAGAAAACATCTGGAG
Organism: Mustelus asterias; assembly: GCF_964213995.1. Lineage (NCBI taxonomy): Eukaryota > Metazoa > Chordata > Chondrichthyes > Carcharhiniformes > Triakidae > Mustelus > Mustelus asterias. Next base: position 34,752,423 of record NC_135818.1, read on the forward strand.
TACTGTTTACGGTTCTGGTCTCCCTATTTATGAAAGGATATAAATGTGTTAGAAGCAGTTCAAAGGAGGTTCACTTGGCTGGTACCTTGGATGGGGAATTATGAGGAAAGGTTTGATAGACTAGGCCTTGACAGGGTGGATGCTGAAAGTATGTTTCTCTTTGTGGGAAAGAACTAGAGGACATAGTTTAAAAATAAAGGGACTCCCATTTTAGGCGGAGATGAGAAGAAATGTTTTTCTTAGTGTCATGAGTCTTGGAACTCGCTTCCCCATAAAGCGGTGGAGGCAGCCTTATTGAATATTTTTAAGGCAGAGGTAGATAGATTCTCAACTAACAAGGGAGCTGAGGGTTATTGGGGGTAGGCTGAATATGGAGTTGAAGCCACAATCAGACCAACCATGATCTTATTGAACAGGCTCGTTGGGCCAATTGCTCTACTCCTGCTCCTAATTCATATGTTTATATGTTTCTGAAAAACAAATTAACAAGCTATTAAGCTTGTTAACAGGCCAATAGACTGAGACTTCATATTACCCATGCCATTTTGATGGATACATGGGAAACACGGTCAGAGAAGGTTAATCCAGATATGAGGATGTGTTGCAAAGGCGGATTTTGATTTAATTTAGGCTGCAAATGAGACGGTAGCTGACTTTAGCAGAATAGTCTGTTGGTGAGGCAGGGTGTGTCCCTGCTACTCTGCTGTTTTACTAGCTGTACAGTGAGGGGTTGCTCAGTACCATGGCTTGCCTTTGCATCTGTGCTGTAACCAGATTGTCTGACAATCTGAATGCTCTTTTCAATGGTCAAATATTCCTTAACTTGAAACATGTCTGAGAATGTATCATCTGCCACTCCAACAGCAATTCTGTACCTGATTAACTCAGACTTCAGGACACAGTCTTAAAACATCAGGCTGTAGTCACAGTCTTAAAACATCTATACAGCTCATTAATGAAGGAGTCAACAGGGTCTCTTGGCTATGGGACATGTTTGTTAACTTTACTTTTTACTCTTTCAAAAACCTTGTTACTGCTCCAGATAAGATGTATCACATGATTTTAAAATTTCATTAAACTTTCCTGAGGATTCATTCATTCCTTATCTAGCTATTATATTGGCGGTTATTGGACCTGTTCAACTTTTGTCTTGTTATCTAGACCTAAACCAATCATGTATCTCAGGAATCTCTCCAATTTCCCCAATTTTATGACTGGTCTGGGCTTTGGATGAGTCCAAGCCGGTGTGGTAAGCTACATATTTGATCCATGGCTATTTAAATGCTGTTCAGAAGTCCAAGATGCACTGCCGTTATGCTTTCTCTCAATGAGGTTTCCTGCACTTGACGATTTTGGCAGGCTTGGCACTTGCAATTTGTGTTTTAAAATTTTTCAGCAGCAACTCCCTAGATTGACCTTTGAGTCTTCCTTGCAATATATCAACTTATTTTCAGATTGTGGAACCATTGATTTCTGGCTTTGGCTGTGTTTTTTAACTGTTGATTATTTGTTTAATTATATATTTTTTCCATTGGAGCGAGCTCAGCCACCCCGTAGTCAGGTGCTGACTCGGGCTGCTTGAGGTGCATTTTAAAATAACAATTCTTACTTCTGCTGACTTAAACGATTTGTAAACTTGTTCTAAGCAAAAACTTAAGTTCTTTAGCTCATCCCTGCTCGATCTTCTGACTGCACATTCTGGATATTGAAGCTGGACTTCCATGGAATTCAGCAGAGTCTTCTCTGTAACATGGAGTTTATTTCTGCTTTCTGCTGCCAATCCTGCGATGCAGCTTTTCTCTGGCGATCGTGTTCTGCACCTTCGCTCCTGATGCTTTTCGTCATGCCAAAATGCTGCTCTTTTCAATCTTCCAGGTTTCTTTACCAGCTTCTGTGAGGTTCTGGGTTATTCCAAAAGATGTCACAATGTTGTAAGATATTGGGGGCTATTCTCCCAGGAGATTTCAGTGGTCCGGATTAGCGCGATCTGCGCTGCACGATCTGCGCTCGACATCCTGCCCTGAGCATCTCTCCCAGCACCAGATTTCTGGCGCCATCATCTCTGTGCCGGAAGTAGGCGCAGAACTGAATTACGCATTCAGGGGCTCATTTCAATATTATTTAAATGTAATTAGCGGGCCTGGAACTGAAATCTCTGGCCCGCTAGCCTTTCCCACCACGCTATGACTATTTCACTGCAGCATGGTTTACAGTAGCTCCCCACATCCAGGGAGCTAGCAGTCCGATTCCACTGAAGTGACGGGGGGACAGTCAGGGCCCCCCAGAGGGTCGGGCAGTGGGGGGAGGTACCCCCTGGACATTGGCATCTTGGCAGTGCCAGCCTGGGCCTCCTGGCACTGCCCAAGGGACAAATTGCCAATGCCCAGGCATGCAGCAGTGCCAGGGGGCGAGGCATATAGGGGGCCTAGGGGACGGGGCCTGATGGTGGGCAGGGCCTAGGGGGTGATCAGTGGGGAGAGGAGGGAGGCCAATGATCAGGACGGGCTAAGCCGGGGTGGGGGAACGGTCAGCCTACTGGGGTGTCAACAGTGCAGGAGTGGGTCGGGACTACGGGGGGAGGTAACTGTTGTGGGGGGGCTGGAGATCGGGGCGGGCTGGTAGGGAGGGTCGAGGCTGGGCCCAGGAATGTTTGAGGTCCAGCAACTGGGCCGTGGAGGGGGGAGGCGGAGAGCCAGCACTGCGGGGATCGCGGAGCTGGCCAGCAGTGTGATGGCAGTGTGAGGCCACTGCGCATGCACCAATATCAGCACTGATAGATCGGCGCATGCGCAGTGGCCTGCTCAGCTGATATTAGCCTCTCCAGCTGGAATAGGCCTCGCCTCCTGAAATTTTAATGATATTCACGTTGGTGGTCTCTGCAGTGCACAGTGTGGGAGATTCTTCTCTGAACTCCCACTGAAAATACCAGCATGAATTACTCCAGTTTTCACGCAAATCTGTCACTTAAAATATTTTTGGGAAAATTCCAGCCAGAATTTTTTTGGGAGAATTCCAGCCATAGTGTGTAGTTTGGTAGGTCTCTAAATCTTTTATAGTTTGACAGTAAGTGTTCATTAACTATTCATATCTTTGTGCATTTATACTGTATAAGATACAAGCTAGGAGCTGTTTCCATGCTTGTCTCTACACGTCTTTTTCTAGTACAATGCTTCCCTTTAGACTCAGGTCATGTGTGCCTTTTGCACCACAGTGTGGGCATACTGCATCCAGCTTCACGTGAATCTTTTCTATGTCAAACCCTTATGCTACACCCTCTTCCTGTCATTGGGACCTACTGCCGATCACTCACAGCCTGGGGAGGACTCGCAGGGAGTCATCATCAAACCACAGTGCCATCCTTAGTCTGGACCCCTCCACAGCTCCTTCCTACATTCTTCCAGCCATATGGTGGCCTTAAAGGCATAATTATTGTCTTCTTCTGAACACTTGTTACTCAGAAGCAGAATGGGACACTTGCTCCCTGGCAAGTGTCCTGAAACTACACTTCTGGCACAATAGTAAGCAAAATGTAAAAAACCATCTTTTACATACTGCTGCCTCAATTAGTCAATGGATTTAATCGTCTTCTTGATAAAAACCTTTGCCTCCAAACAAATACTTCTGCTGCAGCTGCCACCAAACCGTGCCAATGTACTTTTAAATGGGTGGCCATGACCGACTTCCAGTTCACAATCTGATCCCCCCTCTCCCCTAGAGGCCTTATTGGGTGCACTGCCCACCCTTCGCTTACCTATTTGGCTGCCTTCCTGCCGGGTGGCCACTAATTGGCAAGCCTGATTACCATATGGAAATCTCAATTTCCATATCATTAGTGAGCCCGGGATGGTATCACCCAGGAGCACTAATGTTTCCCACCCAGCCGGGAGAAGTTCCCACCAATGGGGATTAAAGCTGGTCCTTATCAATGGAAATCAGGCATGATCACCTCGCTGGTGGGGCAGAGAACATTGAGACCCTCCTGGGAGGCCAGGGGGTGCCCTTTGGACTGTGCCAACCTGGCACTGCCCACCGGGCACCCTGGCACTGCCCACTAGGCACCGGACAATTCCAAGAGGTGGGGCCTGAGGGGGCAGGGCCTACTGGTGCTCGGGCCGATCGGTGGTGGTGGGGTGGGGGACCGCTACGCACTCTGCATTAGGGATCGGTGGGAGAGGGAAGGGAGGGGGATCAGGCTGGCCATAGGTAGTGTTGGGCTGGCCATGGGGGACTGGCAATTGGGGCGGGGGGCCGGGAAAGCCATCAGGTGGCTGGTGATATAGGCAGGGAAGGTGCCAGTGCGCATGCGCTGATCTCCTGACTGACAGATCGGCACATGAGCAGTGGCCCGCTCACTATGCTGATGCTAGCCTCTTGGGTGGACTTAGCCCCCCACCTCACCTCCCCCCCCCCCCCCCCCCCCCCCCCGTATATAACTCCCTCATTTTGAATTGATTGGGGAAGGTTAAAATTATTCACAGGTTCAATGAACATTCTTTAATGTTTATGAAACTTGTGTCTTTTATCTCACTATCATCCCAAAGGACCATAGGCATGCCTCTCCATTAGAGAGAAATGTTTTGGCTACTCCTGGCTTAAGGGATGGTACTCTGCAAGCATGGGGTAAGGCCCAGAGGCAGGACCTCCATAGCTGGTACAGGAATTGAACTTGCCCAGTTGGCTTTATTCTGCAGCACACTGATATGGGCTAACCGACTGCTGTTAATGCAACAGCTGCTGGAAATACAAGCGAATATGCACGTTTACTGATCTGAGTGAAGGAATACTTGCAGTGGGAGGAAAAGGGTGTGAAGAATATCATGGTGCCTCATGAATATTTTCAGACCTTGTAGTTGAAATTCAATAAGTGTGGTGAAGGTGGCTCCAAATAGGAAATGTACTCATTATAGTGTATTGTTGCAAAGAGTGACTCTTCTTGTTCTGGTGAGGTCATAAAATTTGTTTTGCAGTGAATTTTCATGCAGTTTGTTAAGTGATATTGGCTCCCAAGAGATGCTGTTTCCACTATGCTTGGATCATTCTAATGGTTAGCCTTCTCCCCTCTGTGCTGAATAACTACTTTCCCTTTCACTTTTTTGATACAGTAAAATAGAGCAGTTTGGGATTTGGGGGAGTTGGCGTCTTTTGCAGTACTTAAGGAAATACTTCTTGCAGATAGTTTCGAAGTCCTCAATAACCAATGTTACATTGATAACCTGCCATTTTAAGCTATTACAGTCAGTTAAATATGGACACAGAGGGTCAAACTTTCATGTTGGTGGCAGGAATCAAGAGATAGGATTAATCCCCAGCATGAGCCCACCTCAGTCTTGACACTGCTGACAGGCGCCAGACCCTAAATTACCTGGAGATGGACCTGCTGATGCAAGTGGAAATGGAGGTGGGCAAACTCTAGAGTCGAAGTGGAGTTCGTAGGTGTGATGAAAATTGAAAGGGAGGAGTTACTGGAAAGGCTGGTTTTCCTTAGAGAAGATAATTCACCTGGTCTGGATGCCTTGAATCTCAGGTGGCTAAGTTAGGATAGGCTTGCCATAATTTTACAATCTTCCTTAGATGTGGGGCAGGTACCAGAGGATTGGAGAGTGACAAATGTTGATATCGATATTCAAAAGGGTTTTACGACAGTCCTGGGGCTGTCCTGAACTAAGGGTCATAGTTTAAGGATAAGTCTTTAAGGGCAGATCTTTCATATGAGGAGAGACTAATTCAGTTTGGATTATTGATTATTGGAAGGCTGATTCCGGGGATGGCAGGACTGATGTATGAGGAGAGATTGATTAGGTTAGGATTGTTTTTGCTGGAGTTCAGACGAATGAGGGGGGAATATCATAGAGACTTATAAAATTCTAACAGGTCTAGACAGGATAGGTGCAGGGAGGATGTTCCCGATGGTGGGGGAGTCCAGAACCAGGGGTCACAGTCTGAGGATTCAGGGTAGACCATTTAGGATGGAGGTGAGGAGACATTTCTTCACCCAAAGAGTGGTGAGCCTGTGAAATTCATTACCACAGGAAGTAGTTGATGCCAAAACATTGAATGCATTCAAGAGGCGGCTGGATATAGCACTTGGGGCAAATGGGATCAAAGGTTATGGGGGAAAAGCAGGATTAGGCTTTTGAGTTGGATGATCAGCCATAATCGTAATGAATGGCGGAGCAGGCTCGAAGGGCCAAATTGCCTCCTCCCGCTCCTATCTTCTATGTTTCTATTATATTCACTGGAGTTCAGAAGAGTGAGAGGGGATCTCATAGAAACTTATAAAATTCTAACAGGGTTAGACAGGGTAGATTCAGAAAGAAGGTTCCCAATGGTCGGGGAATCCAGAACTAGTGTTATAGTTTGAGGTTAAGGATAAATCTTTTAGAACTGAAGTGAGGAGAAATTTCTTCACCCAGAGAGTGGTGAATCTGTGGAATTCACAGAAAGTAGTTGAGACTAAAACGTTGTGTGATTTCAAGAAGAAATTAGATATAGCTCTTGGAGCTAAAAGGAAAAAGGGATATGGTGGGAAAGCAGGATCAGGATATTAAATTTGATGATCAGCCATGATCAAAATGATCGGAGCATGTTTGAAGGGCCAAATGGCCTACTCTTGCTTCTATTTTCTATGTTTCTAGCAGGGAAGTTATGCTGAACCTTTGTGAAGCTCTGGTTAGGCCTCAACTAGAGTATTAAGTACAGTTCTGGTCACCATACTTTAGAAAAAATGTGAAAGTTCTTGAGAGGTGGCAGTGGAGATTTACCAGAATGGTTCTGGGGATGGGGCATTTTAGTTACAAGGTTAGGTTAGAAAGGCTTGGTTTCAAAGAAATTCACAGAATAGTTTACAGCACAGAAAGAGGCCCTTCAGCCATTGTGTCTGTCTCTCTGAATGAGCAATTCACTGAATGTCATTCTCCTGCCGTCTTCCTGTAACTCTGCACCTTCTTCCTTTTCAGACAACAATCTCATTACCTTTGAACACCGTGATTGAACTAGCCTCCACCACATTCTCAGGCAGTTATTAAAGATCCTAACCACTCTGAGTGAAAATGTTTTTCCTCATGTTGCCATTGCTTATTTTGACCTCCTTTCCTTGGAGCAAAGGAGATTGAGGGGAGATTTTTAAAAAGTTTACAAGATTTTGACAGGCCTAGATGAGGTAGACAAGGAAAAACTTCCAATTAGAAGACTGTGCAAGGACTATGGGTCGCAGGTTTAAAGTCTTGGGCAAGAGGTACCTAAAAGAAATTTGAGGAAGAACTTTGTTTGCACAGAGTGGTAGTGATCTGGAACTCGCTACCCATGATGATGATGGAAGTGAAAACGGTCAATGATTTCAAAAGGAAATTGGATCCATCATGACTCTCCAAATTTTCTGGTACCGCCTGAGATGATGCCTGTCAGTGTTGGGATGGAAAATCCCATCCAAAATTTCAAGTCAATGACCTATCATTGATCTGAAATGTTAACTCTGGCTGGAATTTTCTAGCAGTTCCTGCTGGTGGAATCTTCTGGTCTTGCCAACAGCGAACCTCCACTGTGGGAAACCTGTGGCGGGGGTGGTGCGTAAAATGGGAAACCCCATTGACAGTGGTAGCAGAACCAGAAGATTCTGCCATCGGCCAGTGGTGGGCCGGCTCCGTACCCGCAAAACACACAGCGGGAGCCATGGAAAATCCCACCCTCTGTGTCTTTCCACAGATGCTGCCTGACCTGAGTATTCCCAATATTTTTGTTTTTCTTTCAGATTTCTAACATCTTCAGTACTTTGCATTTGTAAACATGGCAAATACTAATAGCACTGGGAAACTACCCCAAATATTACAATCACCTCTTCCCTGGAGAAGGCAAACAAAGCTAGGGAATACACAAAAAATGGGATATTAGGAGAGATAGAGGCATGAAGACCTTGGAGTGCATGTTCACATGTCCCTAAAGGTGTCAGGACAGGTGGATAAGGTGGTAGGACAGGTGGATAATGTGGTAAAGAAAGCATACGGAATGCTTTCCTTTATTGGAAGAGCTACAGAATACAAAAGCAGGGATGTATCAGTTCTGGTTGCCATATTACATGAATGATATAATACATAATTCCTCTGGAAAGAATACAGAGGAAATTTACAAGAATGTTGCTGGGGCTTGAAAATTGCAGCTGTGAGGATAGGACTGGGTCGTTTTCCTTAGAACTGAGGAAGGTGATTTAATTGAGGTGTTCAAGCTGAGACAGTGCAGACAGGGATGTCCTGTTTCCCCCAGCAGAGAGGTCAGTTACCAGAGGAAACAGATTTACGATGATTGGTAGAAGGATTAGAGGGAGCATGAGGAAAAGCCTTTTTCACCCAGAGGATGTACGAAATTTCCTGCCTGGTTTGGTGGTGGAGGCAGAAACTCTCTTCTCATTTAAAAGGCATCTAAGGTGCTGTAATCTGCAAGGCATGGAGCAGGTGCTCGAAAGTAGGATTAGAATGGGAAGCTTTTTTTTCTATTTGTCTGGCACAACCAGAATGGGCTGAAAAGCCTCTTTCTGTGCTGTAATGTTTCTCTGGTTCTAATGTATAATCTGGTAAGGTATGATTTGAGTCATTTTAGGAGGTGAAAATCTTGCCTGAAGCATTTTGTATAAGAACATTTCCAAGGGAGCAAATGAAGGCCTTGATCTATTCACCTTGAAACAAAAATTGCAAAATCAGAAATATATCACAGTAATAAGCCACATGGGACAGTTTTCAACCCGATAATACTTGTGTTAATGAACACACTGATTGACTATAATTTATTTCTATGCTACATATGTTCCTCTCTGGTTTGTTAAATTTATGATGTGGAGATGCCGGCGTTGGACTGGGGTAAGCACAAATTTAGCCCTTCTACTGTCTTTTTGGTTGATTTTCATTTATTGTAAATATATACCCTTGTATACATCCTTGCACATCTATTTTCCTCTTAGTGATTGGAGTGAAAGGGTCAATTGGTACTGAGTCTCCCAAGTGCAGCACCATTGTGAAATGGCCACCTCAGAATTCTGTGATGGAGAAATTGTGGCTTAGTGCTAATGTCACTGAATGAGTAACCTAGAGGCACAGGCTAAGCTAGAAACCGTTGTTTGGCTAGGGATGGATTTGTCAGTGGCTATAAAGGAAACCACTGAAGTGAATTTTTTGAAGCAGCAGCAAAAGATCTCAGCCATATCTACCGATCTGAGTCATACAATTTCACTGTGCAGATAACATTTGCCTCATTGGTCCAGTTAAGTGAATAGATCACTTGGCACAAGAAAGAAAAAATAGCAACATAAACCCGTTTACAGTTGGTCTGGAGATCCCCAAAGTGCAGGGCATTATTTATGCCCAAAAGGCTTTTTACCCCCAATGCTATCTCCTTCATGAACAGAAAGGGGGTTCTGCCTTGAATGAGATCTGTTTGTAAAATGCCTCAAGATTTTTGTTTTTACATTGAAGGTGGTCTATGAGCACAGATTGTGTTAAGGGTGTGTGCGGGCAGTGGGGTGTGGGCCATGCTTATAGGTAGAGAAAAATACAATTTAAAGTCTATCATCCAGGTAACTGCCATGATTCCTTTGTCAATATGCACTGCCACTGTTTTAAGAAATATAGATGGATAGCTGCTGAGGGACCATTTCTTTCCACCAAGCAAGCAAGAACTTGAAGAGTGATATAGTGAAATGCACATTGCTATTATTGTCTTGGTGGGGGAGAGTTTTGGCATTCTGGAGTAATGCTGTTTCTTTTCTCTTTATCTCTTCCCTTTTCCTGAGGAGAGGTAAGATAGTCCTTGCAAGTATGACACAATAAGGCCCAACAAAAAATGAAATCAGTAGTGGATGGGATCAGAAGAAAAATCTTCCAATGATTGGAGTCATACCTGACTCAAAGGAAGTTCATCATTGTTGTAACAGTGCAATCCCAGGACATTGCTGAGCTGTCCTTCAAAGTAGTTCCATAAGTTTTTCGGTGCTTGTGGATAAGGACAAGAGTGGCTCTTGGGCGAAGGTGTTAAATTGTTGGAAGACTAACTACAACAATATTAGGCAGGGTCTGGACAGTGTAGATTGGGGGAGGCTGTTTGAGGGTAAATCGACATCTGACATGTGGGAGTCTTTCATAAGACCATAAGACCATAAGACATAGGAGCGGAAGTAAGGCCATTCGGCCCATCGAGTCCACTCCACCATTCAATCATGGTTGATTTCAACTCCATTTACCCGCTCTCTCCCCATAGCCCTTAATTCCTCGAGAAATCAAGAATTTATCAATTTCTGTCTTGAAGACGCTCAACGTCTCGGCCTCCACAGCCCTCTGTGGCAATGAATTCCACAGACCCACCACTCTCTGGCTGAAGAAATTTCTCCTCATCTCTGTTCTAAAGTGACTTCCTTTTATTCTAAGGCTGTGCCCCCGCGTCCTAGTCTCCCCTGTTAATGGAAACAACTTCCCTACGTCCATCCTATCTAAGCCGTTCATTATCTTGTAAGTTTCTATCAGATCTCCCCTCAACCTCCTAAACTCCAATGAATATAATCCCACGATCCTCAGACGTTCATCGTATGTCAGGCCTACCATTCCTGGGATCATCCGTGTGAATCTCCGCTGGACCCGCTCCAGTGCCAGTATGTCCTTCCTGAGGTGTGGGGCCCAAAATTGCTCACAGTACTCCAAATGGGGCCTAACCAGTGCTTTATAAAGCCTCAGAAGTACATCCCTGCTTTTGTATTCCAAGCCTCTTGAGATAAATGACAACATTACATTTGCTTTCTTAATTACGGACTCAACCTGCAAGTTTACCTTTAGAGAATCCTGGACTAGGACTCCCAAGTCCCTTTGCACTTTAGCATTATGAATTTTGTCACCGTTTAGAAAATAGTCCATGCCTCTATTCTTTTTTCCAAAGTGTACGACCTCGCACTTGCCCACGTTGAATTTCATCAGCCACTTCTTGGACCACTCTCCTAAACTGTCTAAATCTTTCTGCAGCCTCCCCACCTCCTCAATACTACCTGCCCCTCCACCTATCTTTGTATCATCGGCAAACTTGGCCAGAATGCTCCCAGTCCCGTCATCTAGATCGTTAATATATAAAGAGAACAGCTGTGGCCCCAACACTGAACCCTGCGGGACACCACTTGTCACCGGTTGCCATTCTGAGAAAGAACCTTTTATCCCAACTCTCTGCCTTCTGTCTGACAGCCAATCGTCAATCCATGTTAGTACCTTGCCTCGAATACCAGTTGCCTCAAATGTCAGTTGATTGGAATTCAGGACAAGCACGTACCTGTGAGGATGAAGGATAAGTGTGGCAAGTATCGGGAACCCTGGATAACGAGGGATATTATAAGCCTTGTCAAAAAGAAAAAGGAAGCACTTGTAAGGTCTAAAAGGCTTGGGACAGATGAAGCCTTTGAAGAATATAAAGAAAGTAGGAAGGAACTTAAGGAAGGCGTTAGGAGGCCTAAAAGGGGTCATGAAAAGTCCATGGCAAACAGGATTAAGGAAAATCCTAAGGCATTTTATACATATGTAAAGAGCAAGAAGATAGCCAGGGAAAGGGTTGGTCCATTCAAGGATAGTGGAGGAAATCTATGCGTGGAACCAGAGGAAATGGGCGTGATACTAAATGAATACTTTGCCTCAGTATTCACCAAAGAGAAGGACTTGGTGGATGAGGAGCCTAGGGTAGGATGTGCAGATACTCTGGGTCATGTCAATATCAAAAGGGAGGAGGTGTTGAGCGTCTTAAAAAGCATTAAAGTAGATTAAGTCCCCAGGGCCTGATGGGATCTACCGCAGGATACTGAGAAAGACAAAAGTGGAAATTGCTGGGGCCTTGACAGAAATCTTTGTATCCTCATTGGCTACAGGTTAAGTTCTAGAGGACTGGAGAATAGCCAATGTTGTTCCATTGTTTAAGAAGGGCAGCAGGGATAATCCAGGAAATTATAGGCCAGTGAGCCTTACATCAGTGGCGGGGAAATAATTGGAAAAGATTCTTAGGGACAGGATTTACTCACATTTGGAAACAAATGGACTTATTAGTGATAGACAGCATGGTTTTATGAAGGGGAGGGCTTTACTAACTTGAGGAAGTGACAAAGATGACAGATGGGGAAAAGGCAGTGCATGTTGCACACATGGACTTCAGTAAAGCCTTTGACAAGGTACCTCATGGTATGAAAGGTGAAGTCACATGGGATCAGAGGAGAGCTGGCAAGATGGATACAGAACTAACTTGGGCATAGGAGACAGAGAGCGGTGGTCGAGGGGTGCTTTACTGAATGGAAGGCTGTGACTAGAGATGTCCCACAGGGATCAGTTCTGGGACCTTGTTCGTAGTATCTCATGATTTGGAGGAAAATGTAGCTGGTCTGATTAGTAAGTTCGCAGATGACACACAAATTGGTGGAGTTGCGGATAGTGAAGAGGATTGTCAGAGGATACAGCAAGATATAGACCGGTTGAAGACTTGGTTGGAGAAATGGCAGATGGAGTTAAATCTGGACAAATGTAAGATAATGCATTTTGGAAGGTCCAATGCATCTAGGAATTATACAGTAAATGGTTAGGAGTATTGACAGGCAGAGAGATCTGGGCGTACATGTCCATCGATCACTGAAAGTGGCAGTGCAGGTGAATAAGGTAGTCAAGAAGGCATATGGCATGTCTGCCTTCATTGGTCGGTGCACTGAGTATAAAAATTGGCAGGTAAGCGAAGTTCATAGGTTAGAAATGATACTAAAATACTGTCATAAGTAATTTAGGTTAATAAGTTAGAAAATACTCCAAAACATGACTCTTAATCAAAATTAGTTTTAGGATAAGGAATTGGTGGGGGAAGCAGTGAGGCCAGCGATTTGTGGGGGGGGGGGTGTGGATTGGAGGAAGGGGCTGGAGATCGTGGCGGGCTATGACCTAATTCCAGATTACCTCACAAGAGGAAAGGTCCTCTCCACATCTACCCTGTCAATTGCTGAGAGTAGAACAGGTAGCAGATTTAAAGCAGAGATGAGCAGAAATTACTTCTATCAAAGCATCACAAATCTGCGGAATTCACTACCTCAGAGCATGGTGGATGCCAGGACATTGAGTAAATTTAAAGAGGAGATAGATAGGTTTTTAATTAGTAATGGGTTGAAGCATTATGCAGGCTGGGCAGGAAAGCGGAGCTGAGGCCAAGATAAGATCAACCATGATTGTATTGAATCGTGGAGCAGGCTTGAGGGGGTGAATTGCCTACTCCTACTCCTTGCTCTTATGTTCTTAACAGGAAAACACTAGCTAGTCCATCAAACCTGCATCACATTCATAATCCCCGGGGCATCATGACTGGACATTCCCTTTCCCATTAACCATGTAATCTCCTGACTAAGAGGTAAAAATAGAAAAAAAAATCCAGAACCAGAGAGGGGAGATAAAATCTATAAAATTTCTGTTATGTATTAAACTGGGATGTGACCACTGTGCCAGTCAAGTACTGGTCCAGCTTCTTTTTGGAGGTGTGCAGCCAACAATGTGTTTGAAAAGTTCACCACCTTCTGGGAAAAGAAGAACTGCCTAACATCTAGCCTATTCCTTCTCTTTCATGGCTTCCCTCCACAATTTGTCAAACTGCAATAATTTGTCAATAAATTGGTGATTGAATCAATTCATTAATTTAAATATCTTAAGAGGTTGCCTCAAATAGACCCAGATCTGTGTTTTTTTAAAAGGTTACCAGCAGCTGCAAGCTTTAGCCATTAGTTGGTTGTAATAATCTCGGCGAGGCCAGTCTTCTGCCACTATCGCCCTTTATTTACAACTTGCATAAAATACCGCTTGGCAGTTACAGTTTACAGGTCAAGCCCGGAGTCCCTTGACTGCCAGAATGAATGGAGCCAGCTGGTATTAATTCCCCCCACTGCTCCTTCCCTATCAGGTGAGCCTCCATGCGCCTAATAGGGAGCTCATACTCTTCTAGGCCCACGGGGAGATCAATTGATGATCCCCTGTGGCCATCATAACATTCGTCGCCCCTTAAGTCTGTTTCTTCCCCATCACCCCCACCTTAGGAGGGTCTTTTTCACTGCTTGGCGATCAGCCTGGGGTCAATTGGAGGCATGACTGGATTAGTGGGTGTGAAGCGAATTGGAGATCTTCACTTCTGAAGCCACTGATGCCAGTTCTTCTTGAGGTCTTGCTTCCGTTGGGGTGCGGTCTCGTCTGCTTCTATCTCAGAATCTGTGTCCTCATTACCTGGGGGGACAAGCGTAGGGTCGGCCTCTAGTCATGGCTCAACACTGGCAATAGTCATCCCCATGGTGGTAATGAGGGCTCCCCCCAATTGGGAGGACACTGCCGTCTAGTGTCCTCTGTAGTTCTTGAGGTTCCTTTCTGTGTATTCTCCAATGATAGAGTTATTGCAGTGGTCTTCTTTAGATCTAAATAGGGTTCTGCCAATTTTTTTGGACTGTCACATTATTAATTCCACAGACCAGTCTATCTTGCAAAATGTTATTCAACACTGGCCTGAATTCATAGTGCTCTGCCAGTTTTTGCAGCCTGGTCAGAAATTCGGTGACAGATTCCCCAGCGGTTCATCCTGCCGTGTTAAAGTGGTATCACTGGAGCATTAAGGAAGGTTTCGGGTCATAATAGCCTTTAACCAAGTCCACCAATTCATTAAAGGTTTTGGAGTCAGGGGCATCCAGGTAGGTCAGGCTTTTGACTACACTGAAGGTTGGGACCCCGCCTGCTGTCAACACGACCACTTTCTGTTTCTTGTCCCCCTCAATGTTGTTACCCTGAAACAAATAACAAATGCACTCTGCCTATTGGGCCCAGTTTGCTATGCTTGCATCATATGCTTCACATTTATCAAAGAGAGGCATTTTTCTTACCAGAGGATTTGTTGTCCGGAGGGAAGAAAAAAACTTGTTTTTCTCATTGTCACCAATTTAATAATCTCACCAAGGCCAGTCCTCTGTCACCATCACCTTTATTTAAAATATGCGTTAAGTGTCGCTCAGCGGCTGCAGTGTACAAGTTAAGCTCTGGAGTCTTTGGACTGTCAACCTGGTTTTAAGCGCCTCCCTTTCCTATTTGGCGAGCTTCCACTTGTAGAATCATAAAATCATAGGATCCCTACAGTGCACAAAGAGGCCATTTGGCCCATCAAGCATGCACCGACAACAATCCCACCCAGGCCCTATTCCTGTAACCCCATATATTTGCCCTGCTCATCTCCCTGACACTAAGGGTCCATTTAGCATGGCCAATCAACCTAATCCGCACGTCTTTGGAGTGTAGGAGGAAACCGGAGCACCCAGAGTAAATCCACGCAGACACTGGGAGAATGTTCAAACTCCACACAGGCAGTTACTTGAGGCTGGAATCGAACCGGGCCCTTGGCGCTGTGAGGCAATAGTGCTAACCACTGTGCCACCATGCCACTAATTGGGGAGCTTGTACTCTCCGAGGCCCATGGAGAGATCTGTTGATGATCCTGCATGGCCATCATAACATTGGTAGTATAGAGCTCATTTCTAATGTGATTTTCCAGTTCTGATGGTATTTTGTTTTTCTGAAAATGGATTCTTCTCAAACAAATTGATTATTGATGTTCATATTTACGTTTTTTCTTCTTGATTTAATTTACTTTAAATGCTCATTTTCAAGTATTCCTTCAGTGGACCCTGCCACCAACTCATCTTTTCCAATGCAGGTCCCGCTTGAAACACTTGCTTTGTCTGTGTCTCACCCCAGCCTCCCTCAAACCCCAACCCTAAGCCTTTAAAGCTTACTAATGAGGCAGCTGCCCTCCTCTGCTTCCCTTTCTGGGATCTTTTTCTCTGCTTGATATACTACTCTACTAGTTCATGCTTCACTGTTCTCTCTAAACCAATTCTTTACCAGCAGTTTTATGCCAAAATTGCTATAATTTCTGGGTTGATCTTATGCAATCCCGCTCACGCACCTCCTCCTAGTTATATACACGCGCACGCACACACACACACATTGGGCAGCCTGTAATCTGATTGGAGGGAGGGAGGTGGGATTAACCCTCTCATCCACCTCCTCTCAGTTACACACAGACACTAGGCAGCCTGTAACCCGGTCAGAGGGAGGGAGGGGGGATTAATCCTCTCACCCACCTCCTCCCAGTTGCACATACACCGGGCAACCCATATCCCGATTGACTGGAGTGGCGGGGATTAACCCTCTCACACACCAACACACACACACACAACACACTAGCTTGTAACCCGATCGGAGGGAGGAGGGATTAATCTTTTCACCCACGTCCTTCCAGTTATACACACACACTGAGCAGCCCATAACCTGATTGGAGGGAGCGGGAGGATTAACCTTCTTACCCACATCCTCCCAGTTACACACATACACCGGGCAGCCCATATCCCGATTGAGTAGCGAGGCGGGGACTAACCCTCACACCCACCTCGGAGGGGGGTGGGGATTAATCCTCTCACCCACCTCCTCCCAGTTATACACACACACACGCACACACACACACACACTGGGTAGCCTGTAACCCGATCGGAGGGAGGGGAGATTAATTCTCTCACCCGCCTCCTCATAGTTACACACACACTGGGCAGCCAGTAACCCGAAATGAGGTAAAAAATCAGTGCTGCATATTCCTATTGGGAAAATAAATGGACATCAGACCCGTGATCTTTTCTGGTTTACTTTTCATTTTGGCACAGAATTCAAAAGCTCATTATAATGCATCAGAGGATTGTATCCTAGGTAATCAAAGGATGCTTTATTTATAGATACATGATTGACTGATTTGTTGCGGCATATTTATCAGAATTATACTTTTGTATGGAAACCCTAGTGCTAGTGCTGGATCATTGCTTGGAGCAGGATTGAAAATTTGTGATTCAAGAAGTTGCTAAACCTCTCACAATCTGGAAAAAGGCAATGAAGATTGTGCTTATTTGATAATGGCTAAAACACAAAAGGTCTGAAGAATTATGATAGTAAATGATGCCTCCAATCTTGAGTAAGACTTATCCCCACCCTTTCTGTCCCCTGCCAAGTCTTCCTTCCTTCAACCTTGTCCAGCTTCCATTCTTCCTGTACTTTTCTGCTCTCCCTCAGCTTTAAACCTCTGTTCACCTTCCCTCTCAGGCTCCAAAATCATGGTTACCTTTGACCCTGGTCCAGTTGTTTATCACTTCACCTTCGTCTTGACTCCCCATGTGCAAGGTAAATTCATGGGACTGCATGTTCTTTTTATTTTCACAGAGGAGTTGTGTTCATTCAGCTCTCTTCATTCATTCAGATGGATACGTCTTTTAAGACAATGGCAAGGCATCAAAAGGTGAGGAATGCTCTCGTGAGGAGTTGGTTGCAGCCAGCAAATAATGTTCTGAACAGTGAGAAAACCATTAATTTCTCAGTACATTCTCACAACTTGGCCAGAAGTATCAAACATTTGGGAGAGTCTTCACTGACAGATGAGGGAACATGCTTGATTGCCCCAACATCTCAAATTTATTATGTAATTACTGCTGTGAAATTTTCTATAACTAGTAACAGCTCTGAGATATAGATATTGGGACCGGAAGATCTTCTTTGGGAATTGAAAGCATCAGCATCCATTATGCATCAAAAGCAACTCCGATGGGTCTATTCAAAGCTTCCTGTAGCACATAATAACCAATTACTGTGTGGTCCATTCTCTGCTTCCAGAAAGCTGCATGAATTCAATCCTCCCATGATAAGGTCCCCCATGGTCGGCTTATGATGAAAGTAAGGAGGTGTGGGATAGAGGGAAAGTTGGCCGATTGGATAGGTAACTGGCTGTCTGATCGAAGACAGAGGGTGGTGGTGGATGGAAAATTTTCGGACTGGAGGCAGGTTGCTAGCGGAGTGCCGCAGGGATCGGTGCTTGGTCCTCTGCTCTTTGTGATTTTTATTAATGACTTAGAGGAGGGGGCTGAAGGGTGGATCAGTAAATTTGCTGATGACACCAAGATTGGTGGAGTAGTGGATGAGGTAGAGGGGTGTTGTAGGCTGCAAAGAGACATAGACAGGATGCAAAGCTGGGCTGAAAAATGGCAAATGGAGTTTAACCCTGATAAATGTGAGGTGATTCATTTTGGTAGGACTAATTTAAATGTGGATTACAGGGTCAAAGGTAGGGTTCTGATGACTGTGGAGGAACAGAGAGATCTTGGGGTCCATATCCACAGATCTCTAAAGGTTGCCACTCAAGTGGATAGAGCTGTGAAGAAGGCATATAGTGTGTTAGCTTTTATTAACAGGGGGTTGGAGTTTAAGAGCCGTGGGGTTATGCTGCAACTGTACAGGACCTTGGTGAGACCGCATTTGGAATATTGCGTGCAGTTCTGGTCACCTCACTATAAGAAGGATGTGGAAGCGCTGGAAAGAGTGCAGAGGAGATTTACCAGGATGCTGCCTGGTTTGGAGTGTCGGTCTTATGAGGAAAGGTTGAGGGAGCTGGGGCTGTTCTCTCTGGAGCGGAGGAGATTGAGGGGAGACTTAATAGAGGTTTATAAAATGATGAAGGGGATAGATCGAGTGAACGTTCAAAGACTATTTCCTCGGGTGGATGGAGCTATTACGAGGGGGCATAACTATAGGGTTCATGGTGGGAGATATAGGAAGGATATCAGAGGTAGGTTCTTCACGCAGAGAGTGGTTGGGGTGTGGAATGGACTGCCTGCAGTGATAGTGGAGTCAGACACTTTAGGAACATTTAAGCGGTTATTGGATAGGCACATGGAGCACACCAGGATGGTAGGGAGTGGGATAGCTTGATCTTGGTTTCAGATGAAGGTCGGCACAACATCGTGGGCCGAAGGGCCTGTTCTGTGCTGTACTGTTCTATGTTCTATGTGCTCACATCACCTCACAATGCACCCTTTCTGGCTATGCAAAGCTGTAACAGTTCAATTGAAAGCTGTTTCTGTGATATTTCCTGATTGCTGCATGAAAGTAGAGATCCATGAAGCAGTTGGTGTTCGAGGTACATAAACCTTATATGACTAAAAGCAGGGTTAAGTTTGCTGGTCATAGATCTCATTACTGTATTCTTCCATTACTGTATGTACTCTTCTCATTTTGTAGCTAATTGTCTGTTGTTGATCCGTTAGTGGTCTTTCTGCACAAAGATGCACCACACCCATCTTCACCTATCATGATTTTTCCCTAGCTGAGACTCATTCCATCATCTGTTGATAGTACTGATGTCCTGGCATATAACATACATGTTCTGTTTATCATAATCTATTCATAATAACATTGTACTGCATGCTACTCTTCCTTTATGATTTTAATGTCAATAACTCAAAGTGCAATTAATTCAAAGCCATCCAGCTTTCACTTCTTAATTAGAATACAGCTCTTTGTCATAAAGGAACATTAGCTTTCACTGGTCTTGTATATTCTATGCAACCCTAAGTAGATGTCATCCCTGAATTGAAGGACAGACAGCAGTTATATCCTCATTGTGTTGAAATCATGAGAAAGGGGATGATGTTGGCGATGATTGAACAGGGATCAAAGGTTTTGCAAAGGGAATTTTCCCTTTGGAATTCTGAAATGGCAAAGGAGCAGAAGATATGTTGGGTGATGGCATTCGCTCTGGAAATGACAAAGGATGATCCGTTGAATCTCAAGGCTCGTGGGCGCAGAAAGTGAGAAAATGAGAAAATTAATATTATCACTTGTGTTTTCAAGACTTACTTTCCTGCAAAGTATTATAATAGTTCTTGGGAAATGTCTTTCCTAGATAGCTCTTCACAAACAATGAATCTGACCTAGGTTCAGGAAAACACATTGGCCAAAATTTTCTGACAAAAATAATGTGTTCAGTGTGTATGCCATTATTAAATGTGTAAATAATCCATCAATTTATGATCAGGAAGCAATTCCTTGTGAATTAACACAAATTGCTGGATGATTTGTGCCACTCCTCTGTTGGACTTGAGAAAACAACAGCTTGCTGTCAGCTTCCCCATGAGTTTCAAGAAATTGCAGCATTTGTATATTAATTACCAAGCAACAATTTATGGCTGATGCTTGACAGTATAAGGATTCTTTTAACAATGAGATTTATAATATCTTTGCAACATTATTCAACCTCTCTGACCCAAAAAGAGAATAGTTGGAATTGTGGAGTTTGATTCTTGCAAGCCATAAATTGTTCTTGGAGATTCAAAAGACTTAGCATTTTAAATGTATAACATTTTCTACTTTTTCCTTCCTGCTCTTTCTTACTTTCTTTCTTTATATCCAATTTTATTTCTCTTTCTTTATCTTTCTGTTTTTGATTTGATTTTAATTCATCCTATTCTCCTTCTCCATCATTCTTGTATCTTTCTCAATCCTTAACTCTTTTCAGTTAATGAGGCTGAGTATTGCCCATCAGGCATTAAGATTCCTGATGTCACATTGGAAAATAAGGCCATAGGACTTAGGAGCTGGAGTAGGTTAGAAACATAAAAACATAGAAAAACTACAACACAATACAGGCCCTTCAGCCCACAAAGTTGTGCTGCACATGTCCCTACCTTCGCGATTACTAGGCTTACCTATAACCCTCTATCTTACTAAGTTCCATGTACTTATCTAAAAGTCTCTTAAAAGACCAAATCGAATCTGCCTCCACCACCGTTGCTGGCAGCCCATTCCACGCACCCATCACCCTCTGAGTGAAAAGCTTACCCCTGACATCTCCTCTGTTCCTACTCCCCAGCACCTTAAACCTGTGTCCTCTTGTGGCAACCATTTCAGCCCTGGGAAAAAGCCTCTGACTATCCACTCGATCTATACCTCTCAACATCTTATACACCTCTATCAGGTCACCCCTTATCCTTCGTCTCTCCAAGGAGAAAAGGCCGAGCTCACTCAACCTATCCTCATAAGGCATGTTCCCCAACCCAGGCAACATCCTTGTAAATCTCCTCTGCACCCTTTCTATGGCTTCCACATCCTTCCTGTAATGAGGCGACCAGAACTGAGCACAGTACTCCAACTGTTGTCTGACCAGTCTTATATAGCTGCAAGGTTATTCAGTCCTTCGAGCTTGCTCTGCCATTTGACAAGATAATCACTGATCTGGTTGTGGTCTCAGCTCCACTTTCCTGTCCCCTCCCATAACCCTTGATTCTCTTGTTAATCAAAAAATTACCTAACTCAGCCTTGAATAAATTCAATGACCAAGCCTTCACTCTTTTTTGGGGAAAACTCTACATCTCCCCTATAAGAAAAATTATCTGGTATCCACCCTACCGAGGTCCATTCGGATCTTACGTTTCAATAAAATCACCTCTCATTCTTCTAAACTCCAATGGTTATAGGCCCAACCTGTTCAGCCTTTCCTTATAAGTTAAGTCCTTTGTCCTCGAAATGAGTAGAGTGAATCCCATTGCCTTGTGTCACACCATTATGATTTCACACTTCCAACAATTTGCAGATCAAACATTTTTTGAGCTAAAGGGTATAAGATAAGGTCTAACAAATGGAACATACTCCAGATACTCAGCTGTACCAAATTCTGGGCTTGCTGCAATTTTGTGAACGGTTGATTACCCTTTAAGTTACTGATGGCACCCATGCACAGCAGTTGTCCTAGTGGTTAGTAAGTTTGCAGATGACACCAAGATTAGTGGCATGGTGGACAGTGAGGAAGGTTATCTCCAGTTGCAGCGGGATCTTGATCAATTGGGCCAGTGGGCTGATGAATGGCAGATGGAGTTTAATTGAGACAAATGCGAGGTGATGCATTTTGGTAGATTGAACCAGGGCAGGACTTACTCAGTTAATGGTAGGGTGTTGGGGAGAGTTACAGAACAAAGAGATCTAGGGGTACATGTTCATAGCTCCTTGAAAGTGGAGTCACAGGTGGACAGAGTGGTGAAGAAGGCATTCGGAATGCTTGGTTTCATCGGTCAGAACATTGAATACAAGAGTTGGGACGTCTTGTTAAAGTTGTACAAGACATTGGTAAGGCCACACTTGGGATACTGTGTGCAATTCTGGTCACCCTATTATAGAAAGGATATTATTAAACTAGAAAGAGTGCAGAAAAGATTTACTAGGATGCTACCGGGACTTGATGGATTGAGTTATAAGGAGAGGCTGGATAGACTGGGACTGTTTTCTCTGGAGCTTAGGAGGCTGAGGGGTGACCTTATAGAGATCTATAAAATAATGAGGGGCATAGACAAGGTAGATAGTCAATATCTTTTCCCAAAGGTAGGGGAGTCTAAAACTAGGGGGCATAGGTTTAAGGTGAGAGGTGAGAGATACAAAAGTGTCCAGAGGGGCAATTTTTTCACACAGAGGGTGGTGAGTGTCTGGAACAAACTGCCAGAGGTAGTAGTAGAGGCGGGTACAATTTTACCCTTTAAAAAGCATTTAGATTGTTACATGGGTACGATGGGTATAGAGGGATATGGGCCAAATGCGGGCAATTGAGATTAGTTTAGGGATTTTTAATAAAAAGGGCGGCATGAACAAGTTGGGCCGAAGGGCCTGTTTCCATGCAGTAAACCTCTATGACTCTATGAGTCTGAAGAATCTGTTTATCCCTTTCATATATTAATTCCAACAACTATATTGTTACAAAAAAATCACAGTTCTTTCACTGCATTATGTGTTGCTGTTGATTTCATACTCCGTAGCAAATCATAGAATCCCTACAGTGCAGTGCAGAAGGAGGCCATTCGGCCCATCAAGTCTGCACTGACTCTCCGACAAGACTATCTTATCTAGCCCCCACTCCTGCCCTATATCTGTAACCCCATACATTTACCCCGCTAATCCCCTTAATCTACACACCTTGGGTGCTAAGGGGCAATTTAACATGGCCAATCCACCTAACCTGTACATCGTTAGACTCACCAGTGCTGACCGGTTATTGCACTTACAGCTGCTTATAGACTTTTTGGGGGATTTTATGCAACAACTTATGATCATTAGCAATCCATTTCATCATGGTTCTCTCTGTAGGGGATTTGAAATCTGTGTTAGCTTCCTCAGTCAATCAGATTGAAGGAACTTTACCAATCAATGCAGCATTTAAACCAGGAAGTGTTATTTAGGATATTTAATTTAATGTAAAATTTAATTTGATGAAGAGAGAGAGAGAGATAAAAGGCACAGTAAGAAAAAGGAGAAAAAGTAACTAACAATTTCCAAAACAAATTAAAGTAAAGGAACAAAAATATGCCGGAGAGGCTATTTGGTAGTAATCAAAAAGTAGCATGCAATTAAAAATTCAATTACACTTGAAGGGATTGGCCAGTACTTCTTCTGGCATAGCTCATGGGTAAGGTACTGTAACTTCATGCCCTTCATGTATTTTAATGCCAATCCTGTTGGTGGGATACCGCTGTAGCAGAGCTTGTGGAAGAGCAAGATGACTCAGATAGAAACTTCCAGACCTCAGTTTTTAATTGCACACATGCAGGAGCTGAAAGTTATTGTTTGATTTGCTTCATAATAACAGCGACCAGTGATGGTCTTACAATTATTTTCACTATAAATTTTGGGCCATTATGTTTTGCTTGAAAACATGCACAAATTTATCCCAGGCACTGATTCAAGTTATAATATCGATTATTTTCCAATAAATAGATAGGGAAGGAGAATTAAAATTGCTTGAAGGAAATAATTTTTAAAAATTCAATAGTGATGAAACATATTTTTATCTCCCAAAGCTCTAAAGATTTTGTATTGGCAAATGACCGATATTTCCGAGTTTCAAAGCGCTTAGTGAGTGATTAGTACACTTAACCAGTACATCTGGTTGTTAACTTCTTATTCTGCAATAATAGAGGGTCGAGACCTTCCAATCTGACATCTTCTCTGTGACAAGGACTGTCCACTTCCATTTTGGTGCCTTTCCCTTACCTCAACCTGTCTCTCGAAACCATTCTTCTTTTCATTATCACCTACAGCCATGATTTCTCCACTGCTTTCCTGACTGGTTTTCCATCTACTACCTTCTACTTCATCTAAGACTTTGCAATCTGCATCTTATTCTAAATTATAACAAACTCACCCTTTATGCACACGCAGTCCTTGCTAACTTACTGTAGAAACCATAGAAACCCTACAGTGCAGAAGGAGGCCATTCGGCCCATTGAAACTGCACTGACAACAATCCCACCTATCCCCATAACCCCACATATTTTACCCCGCTAATCCCTCTAATTTACGCATCCTGGGACACTAAGGGGTAATTTAGCATGTGCACCTAACCCGCACATCTTGGGACTGTGGGCGGAAACCGGAACACCCGGAGGAAAACCACACAGACACGGGGAGAATGGGCAAACCCCATGCAGACAGTGACCCAAGCTGGGAATCGAACCCAGGTCTCTGGAGCTGTGAAGCAGCAGTGCTAACCACTGTGCCGCCCAATTGACGGCACAGTGGCTCCACATTGGCTCCAGATCTCCAAAAATCTGACATTTAAAAGAATCTCTATCTTCATAACCTCTTTCAGTACTGAATGAATGGATGACCTGTACTGGCTTATAATATTGTTATTTGTTTTTGGCTTATAGTCAAACATCCTCAAAATGTATCTCAGTTCAATTAGTTTTGTTGGCAGTAGCTTCACATTGACTCGAAACATGGATTGAATGATAAGTGAGCCATTTGCTTCCTTTTCTTTTCCACCTTTACTAATGGGGTCATTTTTTGTAGTGCTTAGCAGATGGAGACAAGCACTTGCCTCTACATGGGGAAACCCTGGCTTCAAATTTCTATTTCAGAGCTGTAATTTGGGCCAGCCCCTTAAATAATGTGTTGCCTCTTTGAGGTGGGGAGGGGAGAGATACTTGGAATATCCTAGTGGCAGTGGGTTTAGTTCAATCCTACAGACCCAGCTATTTACCTAAAATAGGTTTCCCCCAATGTGATGAAGGCAAAAGAGATACACTGGAGACATAAATGAAATTTAATTATCTTAATTCACCTGGAAAAATATTACAGGTAAATTAAAGTTGTACTGTAAAGCCAATGTACCTATTGTACCTTTTGCCAATAAAATCTTAGGCAGTAAATATGAACTGTCACATGCATAATTTTTGGATTATGTTTTGTGCAATGTTTGCAGTGCTACAGTCTGTTTAGTACTTCAAAAACTGTACCACTATAAAACATTTAAAGTAAGATATATTTACAAATATTTGCTCTTTTTCTCATCGGACTTGTGCACTAAAATTATGCCATTTTGTTTTGTTCACAGATTTACAAAATACTGGCTGCTGAGCATTAGGAGTGCTCTGCACTAGGAGGATTCTTCATAGGATAAGATTGTAGTTTGGGGTCACCTCAGCTGCAAGAGAACTCAATGCATGCCCAAGATACCCTCCCAAAACACATTTTAAAGACTTGCATTCTAAATGGCAGCATTCTGAAATACTTGCTAATTTCACATTAATTTGGTAAACAGATTGACTAGAATTTCTGCCAACAGTATTTAAGCCGAGTACCACAATTTATAAGGCATGTGTCAACCTGTATCTTGGTTCTTCTTGACTTTACACTAGCATGAATATTCTTAATACCTTCATTAAACATAAGTATATTTTCCAACAAAAACATCTCTTCCAGCTGATGCAGGCCTTAGTTGATTTTACAGACTTTCTAGCTTGTATGTGTACACTAGAGAAGCCTAGTCTTGCTTAGGAGTACATCATTACTTTGTTCTCTGGGCAGTGTCTTTCATGATGGTTTTTCCTTGCCAAAGGATTTGTTGTGCGTAGTCACAGTCCTCTGAAATGGTTATAACCACAAGAAAGGATGTACTGGAACAATACGAAGACTGCATCTGTCCATGAATCAAGGACTATTTCATTAATATCTTTGGACACCAAATGCATTTGAAATGTAGGAAACATGAAATGCAGATGCCAGAGAGAAAAGGAATGTGTTCAGTTCAAATGCACCTGAAGAATATGGTTACAAGATCTTCTTATTAACTAATTCATGTGCAGGCTGTTAAACTAATGAAGATCAATCAATGGTTTTAAGCTATCTTAATGAGTGGGTGCTTAATTTAAAACAGATAACAAATTAAGTACCTTTTATCCATATCAAACTGCAGAGATTCTGGGGATGTAATTTTGCTTTTATATGAACAACTTTTTTTGTTTGTGATCTGTGTGAGTGCATGCTGGTGCTTCAGAGATTTTGTGATGTGCTTTTCCTTTACCACTTGATTAAGATTGTTCATCAATTTTTATGATATTGTGAACTGTAATATCCGGAAGCTGTATTATTTTAGTAAAATCAATTGTAACACATTAATTTGAAGTGATATTTTAACTGATTTGTCTGCAAATAACTGGAGCTATTTCTGTTAATTCTCAGGAGAATGTGGAATTGGCATTTGCTGGTAAAACTGAAGTTCGATTTCTTTGGTGTGCTGGATCTCCATGATTTATACACTAAGTTAAATGTAAAGATGCAACGAGAGCTCCTCAAGTAGTGGAGAGAATTGTGAAATAAAGAATGGAACAATACTATATGTTGTTCTCGGAAGCTGGCCATTGCAGCATCATCCTTTTAATATTAATGGGCCAAAACTTCTAAGGAAGGGCAATCACAGTCAAGTTGCCACTCTGCTCCTGTATACTTAGCTTAGTGCAAGCTGCACATCTCTCCTGACATGATGCTGGTGAGAAAAGTGCGAGTTCCGAGGTCTTCAGTGCAAGGCTGCAGTATTTTGGCCGGGGGGGGGGGGGGGGGGGGGGGGGGGGGGGGGAGGGGAGAGAGAGAGAGAGAGAGAGAGAGGTGTGCGTAAAGCCACGTCCTTTTTATGGCACTAGCTACTGAAAGCAGGTAAGCTTAAAGTCCCAGCCACTTTGAGAAGCCTAGGGAGAAGGTAAGTGAGGAGGTAACATGGGTCAGAGTGTTCGGGGGGTGGGGTGAGTTGGGTATCAGGGCCAGGGGGAAGGTGGTCAGTTGGGTGTTTGAATGAGTTGGGTGGAGTCAGGTGATTAGTTGGGAGGGTAGATGGGGTTGTGGGATTAATCGGGGGTCCAGTTGGTGGGTGGGAGTGTATTTGGAGAGTCTAGTAGGGGGCAGGGGCATGGGAGAGGTGTCAGTACTATAGTTCCTATGCGTTAAAGTTGTTTTAATTCTTCGAACTCTCTCTGGGTAACTATTCTACTAAGAAAGTAAGAACCATCCAAAGTCTCCAATTTAAATTGGAGTATTAGATGGTTTCCAGTGCAGGGTAATTGCCTATTGCGGAAAGTGTAACTCATGCCCCTTTACCTCATTTCTCACCATTCAAGGCCCCAAATCCTCCTTCCAGATTAAGCAATATTTCACTTGTCCTTCCTTTTATTTGATTATTGTATTAATTGCTCACAATGCAGTCTCCTCTACATTGGGGAGTCTAAGCTCAGACTGGGTGACCGCTTTGCAGAACGCCTTTTTCAGTCCACATGACCCCCAACCTTCCTGCTGTGTACGATTTTAACTTAGCATCTTGTTGTCATACCCACATGTCCGCCCTTGGCCTGCTGCAATGCTCCAGTGAAACCCAGTGCAAGCTGGAGGAGCAGCATCTGATCTTCTAGTTGGGCATGTTGTAGGCCTCGGGCTTCAATGTTGAGTTTGGCAACTTTAGATTTTTTACCTTTTGTCCTCCATCTTAAACCCTACTTTTAAAAAAAAAATCCCATGGCTGTGTTGCCTCAAATGCAAAACACTGCCTCTGTCTCTCACACCAGGCCATCTGTCTTTTGTTCTTAAAGTTGCTACTTTTGTTGTAATTTCTACAGTTCTAACACATTCTCCCTCCTTTCAGTTCTAATAGAAAGTCTAAGGCAGCAGTGGACAACCTGTGACCCGAGGGACACATGGTTCCCACCTGGGTTCTGAGTGCAGCCCTCAACACATTTTGTTGGCCATGGTGCATGCGCAGGATTGCCACATTCTGTTGATTTCTGTCCACGTAGTGTTTTTCTGACCGGTGTGACTGAAGTGATATGTATGTAAAGAAAGGGCAAATGAAGTGAGGTGTGTGTTGATTGCACACAGCATCATTGACTGTGAGAGCCATGAGCTCCCTCTGCCTCCAAAGTGTAGAGATTTATTTTGTTTTTACAATTTTAAGTTAATGACAGTTCTATTAATATATGAATGATTAAGCATTTTCTATAACTTGTTATAAAATATTCAGCATGTATTAAATGTATTTAATCTTATTCATAGGGCCATGGTTAGTCAACAAACCCGATCTTGTGGCCTGCTGAGTTGAAAAAGGGCCGCTCATGTGGCTCATTCACTAATCGAGGTTGCCTATTACTGGTCTGAGGACTCAAAACATTAACTCTGTTTCTCTTCAAATAGATGCTGGCTTCTTTAGCCTTTTAGCTGAGATCAAGTGTAGTATCTGTTCTCCTTGTTTGTTTCTCTTGTGGGGACCATGAATTGGATTCAAGTGGAATTTGAATTTGGTTTTTGGAACAAGCAAGGAATGGATTTGAGTCTGCCTGGTCCACTCTGAGCATTGGCTTTGTAACTTAAAGAATGGTGCAAAATATTTTTAAAAAATAGATGCTGGAAGACCTGCTGAGTTTTTCCAGCATCCTCTGTAACTGACACTATAATGTTTTCACCCCTAGAATCGAAAGTTCTTGATGAAACATTTGTTGGATATGCCACCAAATTAAAATACAAAGGAAGCAATTCACCCATTTGCACACTAAGTACTCCTGCCAGCGGGAAAAAGGGAGTGTTTCCTGCTGCCATTAGCACCGCCTGTCCCACCTGCAGCAGTTAAATTTATGCATCCCGGGAATCACACCGGCCAGCCCGGCTTCACAGAGATGGGGCACTCCAATCTCCATGTTGACAGACATGGTGACTCCCACTAACAAGGGGAGCACCCCCAACCCCTCAGCACAGAGGGGCATCCTCCCTCGCACCACTAAAAGGGTCATCGCTACCCCTGCCCCCCACACCATGCAGGTATGAGGGTGATCTGATCCCCTCCCCCAGCCAGAGGTGTCTAATCCCCCAACATGAGAGACAATCCCAGGTGGGGTCCCTCAGGACCCCTCTCAGGACCTCCAGCCTTGCACTGTCCCCTGGCAGCCCGGCAGTGACAACCTGACCTTAGTTGATGCCTTGTTCTCTGAGGGAGGCAAGGAGGTAAGTGGTCTGTCCATGTGCCCCTCTGCTGCTGCCGGGCTTCAGAGGGAGGATCCCCCAAAGGACCTGTGGGTTGGGTGGGCTTGGGCTGGGGGGAAGTATTTTACTTTGGGACTCTCCACTGGGATGGGCATTCTAGTGGTTGCACTTGTCATTGTTGCCCTGGGAAAAGTGTTATTTAGTTTCAGGATAATGATTTTCTAGGGTAAGATATTGATTATTGCCTCTGTCCTCTGAAATCTTTGAACTGCCCTGGTCACTTTGACATCCATGCCCCTTGGACACCTGGAAGCCTTCAAATTACTTGTTTCCACAATAGGGATTTACCCAGGTATTAAAATCACTCTTTAAAGTGCTTTTATAGAGATGACCTATCAAGATTTCCTGGGAGAACCCCTTGCTTTCTCTCCCAGACTACAGGTACTATGAAACCCCTTTGAAGTGCTTTCATGGTCACTTTCACTGAGGAGTAACTTTTTTAACATTGGAAGGTTAGCATCTGGTGTCTGTAACCTTTGAAGGAGTTTGATTGACAGGTATAGATTACTTACCCACCAGCAAAGAGCCTCATTTGGTTTTCTTTCCCTACACACTTGAATGCATCTCAGGTGCTTTGTAAACGTTGTGGTTGGGGAAGAGGACATTGAATCTCATACAATATCCAACCTAACCACAATGTTTATAAACATTCAGCCTTTGATTGCCAGGTCCACATACAAGGCACTAGATCCGTATTTGTCAGGACCTCAGCAAAGTCCACTCGGTGGGCTTCCTGATGGGGCAGGTACATAGCGGGAGGCCACTGAATCAGGCTTCCAGCCCACAAATTACATGATTATTCGGCATTTTGAATATTGGGTGGTAACCTAATCATGGCTGGCAGACTGTGAGTATTGCAACGAGTTTGCCGCTCAGCAGAATCCTGTTTTAGGCCTGTTGCCCGATTTATTGGGCCTTCAGTCTTTCCGCCAGGAGCTAGTGGGCCCTGTGAATCCTGACCATAATGTAAATTGGTAGTTTATTTTAGTTAGAAGCTCAGAATTTGGACCTAAGTGAATTTTGTTTCTTGACTTTCATAGTAGATTGTAACTAATTTTTCTACATAGTTACAAATTTGGCCACTGTAGCTTGAATTTTACAGTCAACACATTTAAGGAATTTTGACTATTTAATCCAGAAACTTCAGTCAGAATTGACTTAGAAAAGATTAAGAAAGCGATTTTCTGTGGCCGCAAGCCCCAGCTGGGAAACCTGATAGCCTATTGAATGGGGTGAGAGGGCCAAATCAGGATTCCCGCTGGACATCGATCCCATTGATTCCATCTGGAGTGGACGAGAACCCTATTGAAGCTAATTAACATGTATTAAAATATAGTTAGCAGACTGGAAGCCCAATTCTACGATTTCCCTATGTTCTCCTAACCCCTAGGGCGGCACGGTAGCACAGTGGTTAGCACTGCTGCTTCACAGCTCCAGGGACCTGGGTTCGATTCCCGGCTTGGGTCACTGTCTGTGTGGAGTTTGAACCTTCTTCCCATATATGGATTTTAATAAGGCGTGTGGAGTTTGAACCTTCTTCCCATATATGGATTTTAGTAAGGCGTTTGATAAGGTTCACCATGGTAGGCTTCTACAGAAAATGCAGATGTATGGGATTGGGGGTGATCTAGGAAATTGGATCAGGAATTGGCTAGCGGATAGGAAACAGAGGGTGGTGGTTGATAGTAAATATTCATCATGGAGTGCGGTTACAAGTGGTGTACCTCAGGGATCTGTTTTGGGGCCACTGCTGTTTGTAATATTTATTAATGATCTGGATGAGGGTATAGTTGGGTGGATTAGCAAATTTGCTGATGACACCAAAGTCGGTGGTGTGGTAGACAGTGAGGAAGGGTGTCGTAGTTTGCAGGAAGACTTAGACAGGTTGCAAAGTTGGGCCGAGAGGTGGCGGATGGAGTTTAATGCGGAGAAGTGTGAGGTAATTCACTTTGGTAGGAATAACAGATGTGTTGAGTATAGGGCTAACGGGAGGACTTTGAATAGTGTGGAGGAGCAGAGGGATCTAGGTGTATGTGTGCATAGATCCCTGAAAGTTGGGAATCAAGTAGATAAGGTTGTTAAGAAGGCATATGGTGTCTTGGCGTTTATTGGTAGGGGGATTGAATTTAGGAGTCGTAGCGTTATGTTGCAACTGTACACAACTCTGGTGCGGCCGCACTTGGAGTACTGTGTGCAGTTCTGGTCCCCACATTACAGGAAGGATGTGGAGGCTTTGGAGAGGGTGCAGAGGAGGTTTACCAGGATGTTGCCTGGTATGGAGGGGAAATCCTATGAGGAGAGGCTGAGGGATTTGGGATTGTTTTCGCTGGAAAGGCGGCGGCTAAGAGGGGATCTTATTGAAACATATAAGATGATTAGAGGTTTAGATAGGGTGGATAGTGATAGCCTTTTTCCTCTGATGGAGAAATCCAGCACGAGGGGGCATGGCTTTAAATTGAGGGGGGGTAGTTATAGAACCGATGTCAGGGGTAGGTTCTTTACCCAGAGGGTGGTGAGGGATTGGAATGCCCTGCCAGCATCAGTTGTAAATGCGCCTAGTTTGGGGGCGTTTAAGAGATCCGTAGATAGGTTCATGGACGAAAAGAAATTGGTTTAGGTTGGAGGGTCACAGTTTTTTTTTTAACTGGTCGGTGCAACATCGTGGGCCGAAGGGCCTGTTCTGCGCTGTAATGTTCTATGTTCTATGTTCTATATCTGCGTGGGTTTCTTCCGGGTGCTCCGGTTTCCTCCCTCAGTCCAAAGATGTGCGGGTTAGGTTAATTGGCCATGTTAAATTGCCCCTTAGTGTCCCAGGATGCGTAGGTTAGAGGGATTAGCGGGTAAATATGTGGGGATAGGGTCTGGGTGGGATTGTGGTCGGTGCAGACTCGATGGGCCAAATGGCCTCTTTCTGTACTGTAGGGTTTCTATGATTCTATAATTCTATGATTCTAACCCCGTTAACAGACGTCCCGCGGGCACTGTGGGGAGGGTGGGGAAGCAAGGAGATTAGTCCAGCCTCCAACTGTCAATGGAGCCTCTGCCGTTTCCAGGTTGCAGAGCGGATTCCCTCAAGAAATCTGAGGGTTGAGAGGGCCGGGGCTGGGGGAAAGGCTTGACCTTGGGTGTCTCCTCTGGGATGGGGCTCTTATGGCTGGACTTCTCCTGATTGCCCTGGAAAATTTGGTAATCACTCTCAGGATGATAATTTCAGACACCATTCT
The DNA here is from genome assembly GCF_964213995.1 of Mustelus asterias. NCBI lineage: Eukaryota > Metazoa > Chordata > Chondrichthyes > Carcharhiniformes > Triakidae > Mustelus > Mustelus asterias. The sequence continues at coordinate 34,784,854 of NC_135818.1, forward strand.
GGGAATGATCTTCATTATTGTCTGTGTTCTTCAAAACCTTTGAAGTGGCCTGGTCACATTAAAATCCATGCCTCTAAATACCTGGAATCCCTCCAAATCACAGCAGCTCCACGTTCTACAGTAGGGATTGAGCATCATTTTGGACTCAACATTATACCAAAGAAGAATCCATAGAATTCCTAGAGTACAGAAAGAGGTGATTCAGCCAATCGATTCTGTATCAACCCTCCAAAAGAGCATCCCACCCAGGCCGTCCCCTCCACCCTGTCCCCATAACCCCACACATTTACCACGGCTAATCAACTACACACCTTTGGACACTGAAGGGCAACTTAGCATTGCCAATCCACCTAACCGGCACAACTTTGGAATGTGGGAGGAAACCGGAACACCCGAAGGAAAATCACGTAGACATGGGGAGAATGTGCAAACTCCACACATTCACCTGAGGCTGGAATCAAACCTGGGTCCCTGGTGCTGTGAGGCAACATTACTAACCACTATGCCACGTGCTGCGCTTGGTTAATTTCATAAGCCCATCTAGTACCTGATCTCTTAAAGTGCTCTGATTGAAAGGACCTGTCAGTTTCACTCGGAAGATCCCCCTGCTTTATCTCATAAGCCTCAGCTACTCTGAAACCTCTTAGAAGTATTTTGATTGACAGGAGGCTCTCAGTTTCACTGGGGTGATCCCTTTTAACTTTGAAAGAGCAGCAGCTGCTCTGAAACCTCCTTGAATTGCATGCATTGAATGAAGGCTGTCAGTTTTACTTGCTCCATTAGGGTTTATTTACAAATCACCTGCTCCATTGTGCTTTAGGTTACTTGACTGTCAGACAGCTTTTTTAACATAAGGAACAGATGGTGTATCAGCAGTTAAAAGCTTTTTGACTGACAGCTGGAGGGAGGATCAAAGCCTGCATTGTTGATAAAATCATTTCATGCCTCAATAAGAGGAGGAGAATGAGAGGCAGAAATCTTAAAGTCATGCTTATGCTTTAAAAGTTCCAAGGTCTATGGAGCTGACAGTCAAAGGCTGAAAAATGGTTTCTCATTCAGACGGCAGACATCTGGTGGGCTGATTGGCCGCTTCCTCAGCTGATATTCTAATCATGTTGCCAATGGCATATGGGATGAGAATCTTATCCATTTGAACATTGGCTCATGAGGTTAATCATTGGCTCTTAGAAGTCTCACAAGTCTGATTTTTGATGTGGCTACCTTGGATTTGAAATTGACTTGAGTAATAACAATATCACATTGAACAAACATAGAATCATAGAATCCCTAAAGTGCGGGAGCAGCCCATTCGGCCCACCGAGTCTACACCAATTCTTCAACGGAGCATCCCACCCAGACCCTAACCATTATAAACAACAACAGAAAATGCTGGAAAGTTTCAGCAGGTCTGAAACTTCGGTGGAGAGAGAATAGAGCCAATGTTTAGAGCTCTGACGAAAGGTCATCCAGCTCAAAACTCTGTTCTCTCTCCACAGATGCTGTCAGACCTGCTGAGATTTTTCAGCATTTTCTGTTTTTGTTTCAGATTCCAGCATCTGCAGTATTTTGCCTTTATCTCATTCTGTTATCATACGTGAAGAATAGAACCATTGAGATGCAGTTGTCAAGGGGAAAACTGTAGATTTGCTTCAGTTATATCATATTTTACATGGACATTGTGTTTAATATCTATTCAGTCTTATAATTAACTAGACTTTTGGGGAGTAATTCACTTACAAGATTGATTTTTTGGGGGGTTCATCCTGAAGTGCAGCCTTTCAGAGGTTAATCCATAGTTCCAAATCAAAAATATTGGTCTGATAAAAGATGCAACGTGAAATGCTTCCTGCAGTAACGTGACAATGGGTTATTGTTCCTTCAGTTCTTGTGACAGAAAGAAAAGCAGGAAGTGGTCTTGACTGTCAGCTGAACAGCTGATCACCGATTCTATTGGGGCATGCACTTGTGCCATTCAGCGCAGAGTAATTCCCGTGGGGGGAGAGATCACTCATTTAAATGAACTGAATAGGATCTGCAAAGCGCTGCCAGTGCCAACTGGAATCTCTGATTTTCCCACTGGCAACAGCACTTAGCGTGCGATTAGCAGAATCAGGGCCTAAATATTCAGGGATCACACATTGTTGGCATATCCCAACTGAAATCTGTAACCAGAATTTGTGTTTATTTATTCTTGGATGTTGGCAATGCTGGCACAGCTAACATTTATAGACAATGCCTGATGGGCCCTCATGGTTCATCCATTTAAATCAACCATCTTAGTATGAACTTGGAGTCACATGGGGTCCAGACTGGGTAAAGATGACAGATTTAATTTTGTAAAGAAAATTTGTGTTTGTACGACGACCACGGTCATATTTACTGAAACTCGCTTAAGTTCCAGAATTTCAGTACGTGAATTCAAATTCTGAAACTGCATGGTGGGATTTGAACTTGTTTCCCATGGGGAATTAAAACGGGTTTCTGGATTGCTAGTCCACTGACATGATCATACTCATGCACATTAGTTTTTGACAAAGAGCAATGTGAACAGACTCCAATAGAAAATGTATGATGTTTCATGTCTTTCTTCATGTGAGCTCAATGCGAGTAGCTATCTGGGAAGCCTGTACATCTGTACAATCATCGGAGCAGTGGGTTGAGGGAAGGTCAGCAATCCACAGCAGTTTGTCACAGGTATACAGGTATGAAACCAAGAGATATCTAGAATGGCAATCCGGTACAGTGCCTGAATTTTGGGGGCCTCCTTACATCTGGAACAGAAGTAGGGCAGCCCTGAAAATACTATCACTGGGCAGTGTGTCAATTTCAAGATGCAAATCCCAGCACAAGCAAAAATCATAATGGCAGGAGGAAGGTGGGACAGGAATCTTGTTGTTATCCCAATTTAGGGCAATTAACCTTGTTTAAAAGCTGGTCAAGAGCTAGTCAAGGGGTGAAATTTAAATTTTTATTGGGGTGGGCATGTATCCCATGTCTTCAGAAACTACCCAGCTGAAGAGAGTTGGGTAAAGATTGGGGAACCAGCTACAGCTGCACCAGAATATTACCAGGCCCCATAGAAAGTCAGCAGGAAAATGGGGAGCAGGGCATTTGGTAAAGAGTTGCCTATTACACTGCCTGGGTGGCAGGGAGAGTGAGCACTAGGCTGGGCTTTGAACAAGATTGACGCCCCCATTAAATCTTGGTGCAGAAGAGCTGCCAAGGCCAACTGGGTAGCCACTTATCCAGAAAGAAAGTTCGAGCTAGTATTGAGGACATGAATGTCAGATTTTGGACCAGTGGTAATTAGGAACAACATCCTCCACAGTAAGGGTAGAATTGCAGGCATTAGAAGGACAAGGGAAAGGAAAGATGGGTCAAGAAGACAATGCAGGCCAAACCCTGAACATGGGATCTACCGGCAAAGATGGAGCTGCCTGGAAATGAAGGAAAACTCGTGCCATAGAAGACTGTGACTCTCCTGGCATGTGGTCACAGAGATCCGTGCCTTCATCATCAAAAACCTGCAGCTCCGGTTGCCATGCCCTGTCAGTAGCCCTGAAAGTCACTGTGGCTTTGAACGTCATTGCTACTGGCTCCTTCCAAGGATTCTCAGTGCCATTTTGCATGGGGTTGCTTACCCCTGCAGCTCGCAGGTGATTCATGCCATCTTTGCCAGAGCAATACAGTATTTTCATTTAATGATAAACACAAGGACAATTGGAATTGCATTTCATCTTTATCACTAGATTTTCCCCATGCAGGGCATCATCATTTGTACCCACATGACCATCAGACACCTAGTGGCTGGCCAATGAGATCCATCATCAGGAACGGCTTCCACTTCTTCAATGCCCAACTGATCTGCTACCACAACAAAAATTTCCACTGTGTGTGCTCACTTTCCTGGCAGCTACCATAACAGTTTATGTGGTAAAAATTCAGCCTAGGATCCACTTACCTGGGAGTCAGAGAGACAGCAGACCTTTCAGCTACTTGGAACCAGCCTGTGCTGAGTTTGAAAAGAGAATGACAAAACAAATAATGACACCACAGGAAAAGCATATGTTCATTAGTTGGTAAGCTGCTGCTGTGAGGGACTGTCTTTAAATTGCTATAAATGAGAAAAGCATATTATTTTGAAAGAAGAAGCTAGACTTGGATTTAAGTAAGAAACACCAAGAGTAAGGGAAATTCAGTGTCAGTATAATACAGTAATATAAGTAATCCAAAATATAATAAAGTTAACTTAAATAAAAAATAAAGTTAAGACATGGCAGAGCAGGTCGAGTTGAGTCCCTGTTTGGTAATATGTGGGAAGTCATAGAGGACCAGTGCCTGAGACGATCATAGTAAGAAGTCTCACAACACCAGATTAAATTCCAACAGGTTTATTTGGTATCACGAGCTTTCGGAGTGCTGCTCCTTCATCAGGTGAGTGGTCATGTGTGCAGGAAATGCAGGCAGCTGCAAAAACTTGAGCTTCTGGTTTTTGAGCTCAAGCAGCGGCATGTGGCACATCTGTGAGGCTGAGAGCTACGTGGATAGCACGTTCAGAGAGGTGGTCAAACCATAGAAAGGGAATGGGTGACTGCCAGGCAGTCCAAGAGAACCAGGCAGGTAATGCAGGAGTCCCCTGGGGTCCAACTCACAAATGGTTTTTCTGTTTTGAAAGCTGGTACCTCAGAAGGGTCCAGTCAGAGCCAAATTTGTGACACTATGAGCAGCTCAACTGTACAGGAGGGGAGGAAGACCAATATTGATAGGGGATTCATTAGCTAGGCAAACAGACAAGCATTTCTGTGACAATGGACCTGACTTCAGGATGGTATGTTGCCTCCCTGGTGACAGGGTCAAGGCTGTCACAGAGCAACTGCAGGACATTCTTTTGGAAGGGTGAACAGATCAGCTAGTTTAACTTCAATGGTGGAAAAGCTTTTAGAAACAATTATTTGAGATAGTATTAGTAGTCACATGAAAAATCTCTTTCCCTTCCCATCATTGGAATGTTCCATGTGCAGGGAGCTATATATGGCATGCACATTGCCCGGTGGGCACCATACAATCAAGTGGTGCCCTTCATTAATAGGAAGGGGTTCCATTTCCTTAATGTTCATATAGTGTGTGACCACCGGATTAAAATCATGCAGGTGTGTGCATGGTGCCTGGGGAGTTTGCATGATAGTTCAGTCTTATGCAGTTCGGACATCCCCAGGCTCTTTGAGGACTGATGTCATGAAGGGGGATTCAGAAGGGCTGGGGATGGCTTGGGTCATCTGGGTGTACAGCCCCGACATGGGCTTCAGCGCTTCCTCCTCTCTTGGGGTGCCCAATGGCCCCTGGGGCACTCCATTGGATGGAGGGCAGCTGGAGTCTGTGCCACCTGGTTCTGCCAATCCTGGAGGCTTAACTGCATTGACCCTATGGTGTGCAAGCCGACAGTGATGGCCATCTGAGTCTGGACCAAGCTCTGGTCCCCTCAGCGATAGTCCTTTGAGATTGGACCAAGCTCGCGAGGCCAGCAGCATGACCCACTGTGAGTGAGGCAAAGTCTCAAAGCCCACAGCCATGACCCTTTGTGTCCCAAGCATGCTCCCCTGGGCCCTGAGCCATGGCCCTCAGCAACTCAACCATGCCTTGTACCCTGCTACCCACGGCAACTATTTCCTACCCCAGGCTTTCCACTGAGATAACCATTCTTGAGTATTGGCCTGAGTGCCACGTAATGCCAGCACCACCTCCTGCACCTGAAGGCTGTGAGAGTCCTCCAAACAGCCTTGCAGTTGCTAGAATATTACTGACAACCCCTCCTGTAATCCCCGGTTCTGCCTCTGCATCTCCAGCAGCTTCAGGATAACTGATCCCGGCGGCTCGGCAAGTGGCTCGGAGCCAACTGTCTCCTTGGCTCTGGGAGGCCTCCACCTGCCTGAGCCCTCGGATCTTCCCACCTCCATCTGATGTGCATTAACGGCTGTATGGTGCTCACCCGAAATGCCCTAGTAGAAGCCTCGCCGCTAACATGTCCCACCGTGCTGGTGGCGGTGCGTGTGATGTTTGTGTTGACTGTTGAGTGCTTTCCTCCGAGGTTTCATCAGAGCCTTTCTCGTTGAGGGGGGGGGGGGGGGGGGGGGGTGGTTCTCAGTGTGGGTAGCAAGGAGGGCACTGAGTCCTGAGGGCCCATCCCGATCGAGGTCATCTCCTGTGTAGCAAGACACATGGTTCAGTGCAAAGGGAGGGACAAGTATCTGGGCAGTTTATAACTTACTGGGCCAGCTTTTCCTGCAGAGACAGAAGTGGGATTGAAAAATAAATATTTGATAGACATATGTGTCTAAGTCTTAAACAGAAACAGTGGAGTAAGTCATCCACTGTGATGAGTGCATGTAAATGCACTGTATAATAAAGTAAACTGTATTTGGATACCTTTGAACTTGTATAATGTTTGAAATGATACTTGAAACTTGTACATCTCATGTGCTAAATGTAATTTTACAAGATGTAAATTTTAAATTTAAACTATTGAAAGTCTGATGGCTGGAAGGGCGCAGGGTTTTGGGGATGGGGGCAATCAGGTGGTATATTTTGGCACTGTGCCTCAGCAGGCAGGATTTGTGATGGGGGGTGCCAGAGGGATTGGAGGAATGTGCTAGGCAGATGGGTGCTGGGAGGCCGTGCGGTGTTAGGGATTGGATCAACATGGACAGTCCAGGGGCGACGGATGCCAGGAGGGGATGGACACTCACCTTTGCAGCCCAAACAAGGTCATTCATTTTTTTCTCCACTGGCCCCCGGTCCTCCTTGCCAATGCACAGGCACTGACAGCCACTGCCACCGCTTCCCAAGTCGTATTGCCCACCCAACCCCCGGGTCATTGACCGTCTCTGGGGAAGAAGATGGCCCTCCACTCCTCCACAGCATCCAGCTGCCATCCCAACTCCCCCTCCATAAACCATGGAGCTGCTCTACAAGGTGCCATCTTCCTGGCGTGCTTGACTGTGAGTGCATCCTCAATGTTTAATTGCAGCTCCTCCCTTGTTAACGGCCACTTTGAGCGAGGCATGTGCCTGGAGCCTCCGTGATGGCATGATTTGCATGGAGGCTCTTTTATTGCACTAAGTGTCGAAAGATTGCGATGTGGACTGCGCTGAAAACACCAACTCCTGTTTTCCCACTGTTATAACACTTAGAATTTGTTTATGAAAATTCTGCCCATTAATCTTTAAAGGGTAGATGTTGAGAAAATGTTTCCTCTTGCTTGGGAAACTAGAATACAGAGTTGCAGTCTCAGAATAAGGGGGTGACCATTTATGATTATGAGAAATGTTTTCATAGAACATAGAACATTACAGCACAGTACAGGCCCTTCAGCCCTCGATGTTGCGCCGATCTGTGAAACCAATCTAAAGCCCATCTAACCTACACTATTCCAATATCATCCACATGTTTATCCAATGACCATTTAAATGCCCTTAATGTTGGCGAGTCCACTACTGTTGCAGGCAGGGCATTCCACGCCCTTACTACTCTCCGAGTGAAGAACTTACCTCTGACATCTGTCCTATATCTATCACCCCTCAATTTAAAGCTAGTAGTGTGGCGACCAGAATTGAAAATTATATTCCAAGTGCGGCCTAACTAAAGTTCTATAAAGCTGCAACATGACTTGCCAATTTTTAAACTTAATGCCCCGGCCGATGAAGGAAAGCATGCCGTATGCCTTCTTGACTACCTTCTCCACCTGCATTGCCACTTTCAGTGACTTATGTAACTGTACACCCAAATCCCTTTGCCTATCAATACTCTTAAGGGTTCTGCCATTTACTGTATATTTCCTATCTTTATTAGACCTTCCAAAATGCATTACCTCATATTTGTCCGGATTAAGCTCCATCTGCCATCTCTCCGCCAAAGCCTCCAACCTATCTATATCCTGCTGTATCCTCTGATGGTTCTCATCGCTATCCGAAAATCCACCAATCTTTGTGTCGTCTGCAAACTTACTAATCAAACCAGCTACATTTTCCTCCAAATCATTTATATATATATATTACGAAGATCCCAGCACTGATCCCTGAGGAACGCCACTTGTCATAGCCCTCCATTCAGAAACACACCCTTCCACTGCTACCCTCTGTCTTCTATGACCGAGCCAGTTCTGTATCCATATTGCCAACTCACCTCTGATCCCATGCGACTTCACCTTCTGCACCAGTGGGGTGGGGCAAGGTCTGTGGGGGCCCGGGCCCGGCGCAATGTGGTAGGAGGGCAGCATTCTATCATTTTTTTTGTGAGCATGTGCAGTTGGAGATGCCGATCAGAGCAGCAGTGTTTTGGGTGCGATAAGCCCCACCCACAGGTTTGTGCAGCGCGATTCAGAATCGCTGAGTTTTTTCAGGCAGAGGGGGCACCTCAGAACAGGTCTAAAAGTTGGATCTGAAATACTCCTAGATTCAAGTCCGCCCAGCACTTAGAATCAAAATGGTAAATTCAGGCCCAAAGTGTTTTGATTTGTTTCCCTTTTGATAAGCAGTGGCATATTTCCCAACCCCTCAGTTTTGGTGCGATCCAATTTTCAATCATGCAGCTAACTCAAGATAGGATGATCTCAAATGGTTAGTTTATTTGCACATACTTAAAATGCAAAAAGAGCCTTTGTAACATCTTCCTGACCTTCAGATAGTAAAGAGAGGGATAGAAAAAAGAGTAATTTACAATCCAGGGACCACAGAGGAAATAAGTCTTGTTTCATGTGGGTTCCAGAGTCTGGAATCAATGCCCAATGAGGCATTTCTTCACGGAGGTTGGTTGGCTAAAAACTGATGCTGTATTATTTGCTTGGCAGTATCGGGGAAACTAGCACATTGTTATCCCTAAGAAACCATTAACGACCCCCTCCACAGGTCAAATTCAAAGACAGATCTATAAAGGTGATCTCAAATTTATAACCCATGCTGGCCAACAGTTATCTGCTTGTCTTTAAATCAAAGGACCTCGCAATCTTCCCAGGTACATATCCATTGTCAAAGACAGTGTGGAAAGGTGGAAGCCATGCGACATGACATTTTGGCATGTGGAGCCAGTAATATTGCCTTGCTGAATTGAAAAAGCTAAGACTGCTGCTTACGATCTTACTGTAAGCCTCGCAAAAAAGGTCCCAACTACACTGTTTCTGCTGGAAATTCTGTACAATTGCCTACAAGACTATCTCATCGATTGAAGTCAACAGCACCGGCAAAGTTAATAACACAGCATCAGTTTTCATTGACAGGATTGTGAATATTTTGAATTCTCTATGCCAAAGAGCTGTGGATGTTCAGTTGTTGGGTATATTCAAGACTGTAGATTTTTGGATACTAACGGAATTATGGAATATGGGATTAGTATGGGAAGTTGGAGTTGAGGTCAGCCAGGATCTTGTTGAATAGCGAAGAAGGCATAAAGGTATGGATGATTTATATTATAACTAACAGGAACACCAATTTGTATTTATATGGCATTTTAATCTAACAAAACATTTCAAGGTGGCCTTACAGGAACTTAATAACATAAAATCTGAAATTGAGCCACATTAGGGTGGATAGTCAAAAGCTTAATTAAATAGGTAAGTTTTAATCAGTTTCTTGAAGGATGAAAGAGTGGCAGGGAAATGGAAAGATTAAGGGAGGGAGAACAGAGATCTCAGATGATTGTGTAGCTGGAGGAGATTACAGAGTTGGAGAAAGGCAAGGCCATTGAGACATTGGAAAACAAGGATGAGAATCTTAATATTGAAATATTAGTTCAACCATTTTATATGTATATATTCATGCCATTTTATAAACCATATTATTGCTTAAACTGAAAAAATAAAGAATTCTGCAGTGCAAATAATTTAACCCCACATATTTAGCCCACCAATCCCCCTAAACTACACATCTTGGGACATAAAGGGGCAATTTAGCATGGCCAAGCAACCTAGCCTGCACACCTTTGGACTGTGGGCGGAAACCGGAGTACCCAGAGAAACCCATGCAAACTCGGGGACAATGTGCAAACTCCACACAGTCACCCAAGGCCAGAATTGAACTCGAGTCCCTGGTATTCTGAGGCAGCAGTGCTAACCAGTGTGCCACTGTGTCGACCCACGATGTGTAAGATTGTGTAAGATAATCAGAGCAACAGATGAAATGCCATGAAATGCCTGGGAATCCTAGAGGATATACTTGTACATGTAGTTTACATTAATGATCTGGACAGGAATGTGCAGGGTATGAGCAGTGAGTTTGCAGATGACAGAAAAATTGGTGATGTAAATAGTGAGGAGGAAAGCTCTAGATTACAGGGCGATATAGTTGGGCAGTTCAGATGGGTAGAACAGTAGCAAGTGGAATTTAACCCTGCAAAGTGTGTGGTGATACATTTTGGGAGGACTAACAAGGCAAAGGAACACACAATGAATGATAGGACACTAGGGAGTACAGAGGACCAGACGGACCTTGGGATGCATATCCATTAATCCTTGAAGGCAATAGGGCAGGTAGAGATGGATAAGAAGGCAAATGGGATACTTGCTTTTATTAGCCGAGGCTTAGAATATAAGAGCAGGGATGTTATGATTGAACTGTATAAAACGCTCATTAAGTCACAGCGAGAGTACTGTGTGCCACACTATAGGAAGGAGTGAGTGCAGTAGAAAAGGTGCAGAGGAGATTCACCAGCATGTTGCCTGGGCTGGAGTACTTCAGCTATGAAGAGAGGCTGGGGTCCTCTGCTGCTATCAGCTGACTTTCTGGCAATTTAAGCCCCACCCATTCCCTCTACTGGCGACAAGGGGTTTTCAGCATTTTTTCATGCACTAAATGCATAGCATCCGAGATTTGGACTCGCTGAAAAAACGGATCTAAAACTCCTGTTTTCTCGCTTGTTCTGGACTTAGAAAGTTTTTCATAAGATGGCCCTATATGACTAAGATAACTCAAAAACACTCAAAATCTTTATGTTTCTGCAGCAACAAGTAGGCTATTTTGTAAATTGGAGAATGGGTCTCCTGAAAGTTGCACAATTAGACAGAGTGGTTGTTACCAAAGATAACTTGCTTTGAACAGAATTGCTCAAACATCTGTATTATAGTGGACTTGTCATTTTACTTGACTGCTTATTTCATACTTCTGACCTTTAGTTTGATCAAAAGGCTTTCAGTTAATTGGCTTTGAACATGCTTCAAAAGTGACAGTCTCATTCAAAATGTTATGTAAAAAATATGCATTTTAAATTGGCTTGTCCTTAATGCACTACATCTGTTACGCCAAATGTAAAATTACTGTTGCTAATAATGCGAACTTTAAGAAAGCTGGAGATCTTCATTTGGAAATACACCTCAAGAGTGCTTGCTGGAATAATTGATGTAGATATTATGCTCTCTTGCTACATGTCAACTTCTATATGTCAATTTCTACTTTGGTTTAAATATGTGTACCTGATGTTGCAATTGATCTTGCTGTGATAATACATGTTTTGCAATGTGTACACAGTGCTACAATCATACTACCTTTAATCTACCAGTCACTGTTCCCTTAGTACTTGAGCCAAGAAGGATGGTTGCTGGGTGTCAAGGACTACCTGAAGACCACCTGACTCATGACTGGTGCATAAGCCATCCAGACATGACCAGCATGCATATAATGAGAACCATGTATCCACACAAAATATCATAAAGCAGACCATTCATTCGGGTGCTCAGTCAATGCTTTGCTGCCACACCACTCTGAAGGAGCTCTGCAGTACTAACCAGAATGTGTGTCACCATTCGTCATAGTTGTATCCTGCACAGCTTCACCATCATAAGCTTTTGCAATTAGGATTACAGTGACCTGCAACTAGGGAGGAGCAGGAGGAGGGTAGGAGGTAGTCAACATATCCCCTTTTCAGCCAGGCTGTGTGATCACCTGATTATCCTGCAGAACCAGGGAATACAGCCCCAATTCCTAATTCTCCAACAATCCATATCCCTTGCCTTATCTCACTGACTACCCAGTGTCCTCTGTGGAAATAAAATTCACTACAAAACAGCCATGCTAAACGAACTTTATGAAACATGCAATTTAATATTCCATCCAGGAGTCAGCTAAACACCCTTGTGCATTCCCATCATGTCTGCATAGTGGGTGCCTAGTGATATTATGCAGTGATATCCCATGGGCTACAGCATAGCTGGCAAATGTTTGCTGACATTTAGTGGAGGAGACTTCAAATTTCTTGCAAGACAAACTTGAATAGCTCTGACCCCAGAAGGCTGGGCATTGGACTGCACCACCTTGGCATAAATGCCAGCTATCAGGCTAATAATGGGCAACAGCAAAGCTGCTGGCAAAGTGGCAGTGCAGGAGGACAAATGCTGTCAGCCTGAGAAAGTATAGCATCTTTGTGCCTCATTGTAACAGGCCTTAGGCAGCTCTTCAGCAATTCTAATAATCTGTTGGAGACAGATACTGGAATGCTGAGAGACAAAACAAGCCATATTGAGTACTAAGATTCACAATTACGATGGCAGCTAGCTGGTAACAAACTGAGATTGCATAGTCAGTCTGAACTTCCACTGCACCATTCAGACTTTGGGTAACTTCTACGTCTGCAGCAGAAGTTGAGTAATTGGCTCTACAAAGATTCTCATAAAGTTGGTCAATGGAAAGAATGGACTCCAATCTACTCAAAGAATTCATAGAATCCCTACAGTGCAGAAGGAGGCCATTTGGCCCATCAGGTCTGCACCAACCACAAACCTGCCCAATCCCTATCCCGTAACCCCAAGTATTTTACCCTGCTTGTCCCCCTGACACTAAGGCGTGATTTACCATGGCCAATCTACCTAACTCATACATCTTTGGACTGTGGGAGGAAACCAGAGCACCCGGAGGAAACCCACCCAGACACAGGGGGAATTGAACCCGGGTCCCTGACACTGTGAGGCAGCATGCCTGCCACTGTGCCACCTCAAGCCCTGTGGTGTTGGACACCTCCATGCTCCTTGACAGTGACAAATGTTTTCTGGAAGGTATACCTGTACACCACACCTTTAAGAAAGTCCATCAGCCTTTTTCTGTAGGCATCTTATCTGCATCCCCTGCAGGTGAACTTATGTATGACCTTGCTTTCTAGGGACTCACCACAGTGTCTATCTGATGAATCTTGTGGCACCTGCCAAGATCAAAAAGCAACAAAGAACAGTACAGGACAGAAACAGACCCTTCGGCTCTCCAAGCCTGTGCCAATCATGATGCCTGCTGAAACTAAAACTGTATGTACTTACGGAGTCCGTACCCTTCCATTCCCATCCTATTCATGTATTCGTACCTACTCCCACCACCTCCCCGGGCAGCGCGTTCCAGACATTCACCACCCTTTGTGTAAAAAACCTTGCCTCTCACATCTCCTCTAAACTTTTCCCCATGCACCTTAAACCTTAAAGTGGGACCTCATCTACTTACCAGCCTTCGACCCATCCATGCCGGAGCTTGCTCTGGATATCCAACGACCGGCGAAGCCAAAACGCAGCCCGACCCGGAATGCCCGACCGTGCAGACCCATTTACCGATGCAGGAACTGCAAGCAAGGCAACAAATCCTCCATCCACGCACCGACCAGGGCAAAGAACCTCATTGGACACAACCAGACCCTTAACACTGCAAACTACTCTCACCGTCTCCCAGGCTTGAAAAGAAGCAGTCACTCCAGGAAGCGTGAAAAATGTGCAGGCCTGCAGGTGTGAGTGAAACAACGTGGTCCCAAGGCTCCCCTCCCCAGCTTACTGCTTGCAAATGTCCAATCTCTGGAAAACAAACTAGACAAACTTGGAGCCAGACTCACTTTCCAAAGAGAACTGAGAGACTGCTGTGTACTCTGTTTCATGGAGACGTGGCTCACTCCTGCTTCACTGGACAGTGCCCTACAACCAGATGGCTTCTCAATCCATCGAATGGAGCATATGGCGGCCTCAGGCAAGGCTAGGGCAAAGTGGGGTCTGCTTCCTAATCAACACCTCGTGGTGCCTAGACGTAGTAACACTGGCAACTTTCTGCACCCCAGACCTAGAATATCTGACACTAAAATGCCACACCTACTACCTTCCGCGGGAGTTCGCCTCCGTTATCCTGATAGCAGTTTATATCCCACCCCAGGCGGACGTGAAGATTGCGCTGGAGAAATATACAAAATAGCCTTGAGATGCAACATCCTGAGGCCTTGTTCATCGTGGCCAGGAACTTCAATCAAGCCAAGCTCAAGAGCGTACTACCAAGTTACCACCAACACATCTCCTGTTCCACCAGAGGCCCAAACATCCTCGACAATTGCTACACAGATATCAAACGCGCCTACCACTCTAGCGCCCACCCACACTTTGGCAAATCAGACCACAGGGCTGTGCTTCTGCTCCCAAATTACAAGCAAAAACTGAAGCAGGAGAATCTATCAAAGAAAGTCGTGCAATGTTGGTCTGAGGAATCGGATGATCTCCTACAGGGCTGCTTGGAGTCAGTGGACTGGTCAGTATTTAAAAACTCTGCGACCAACCAGAATGAGTACGCCACTACTGACTTCATTAGTAAGTGTGGAGATGATTGTGTGCCAAAGAAGCAAATCCGTGTGTTCCCCAACCGGAAACCATGGATAAACAGGGATATCCACTGCTTGCTGAAGTCCAAGTCTGAGGCGTTCAAGTCAGACGACACTGACGTATACAGGGAAGCCAGATACGATCTAAGGAGATCCATCAAAGATGCCAAAAGACAGTACCGGAGTTAGAGTCCCAGGCTAGCCACACCGACCCCCGCCAACTATGGCAAGGTTTGCAAGACATAGCAGGCTACAAGATGAAGGCGTGTAAAATCACCGGCTCAAACTCACCCCTCCCTGATGAACTCAATGCATTCTACGCCCGTTTTGAGCAAGAGGTCAGTGAGAGCATGCCCTCCACCCTGGAAGCCCTGGATGAACCTGTATCTGGGGTCACCATTGCAGATTTCAGAGCAGCTTTCTCGAAGGTCAATCCACGGAAGGCGACTGGCCCAGATGGGGTACTCGGACGTGCACTCAGATCCTGCGCGGATCAGCTGGTTGGGGTACACACAGACATCTTCAACCTCTCTTTACAACTATCTGAGGTCCCTATCTGCTTGAAGAAGACGACCATCATCCTGGTACCTAAGAAAAACCAAGCAGCGTGTCTTAATGACTATTGGCCAGTGGCTCTGACATCCATCGTTATGAAATGCTTCGAAAGGCTAGTCATGGCACGAATCAATTCCAGCCTCCCGGACTACCTGGATCCACTACAGTTTGCCTACCACCGCAACAGGTCCACAGCAGACACCATCTCCCTGGCTCTGCACTCAACCCTGGAACACCTAGATAACAAGGACATCTATGTCAGACTCCTATTTATTGACTACAGCTCAGCCTTTCACACCATTATTCCCACAAAACTAATCTGCAAACTCCATGGCCTGGGCCTCGGCACCTCACTCTGCAACTGGATCCTGAACTTCCTAACTCAATCCTTAAGGATAGGCAACAACACCTCCTCCACGATCATCCTCAACACCAGTGCCCCACAAGGCTGTGTTCTCAGCCCCCTACTATACTTCTTATACACCTATGACTGTGTGGCCAAATTCCCCTCCAATTCAATTTTCAAGTTTGCTGATGACACCACCATAGTGGGTTGGATCTCAAACAATAACGAGACAGAATACAGGAATGAGGTAGAGAATCTAGTGAACTAGTGCGGCAACAATAATCTCTCCCTCAATGTCAACAAAATGAAGGAGATTGTCATCGACTTCAGGAAGCGTAAAGGAGAACATGCCCCTGTCTCCATCAACCGGGACAAAGTAGAAAGGGTCGAGAGCTTCAAGTTTTTAGGTGTCCAGGTCACCAACAACCTGTCCTGGTCCCCCCATGCCGACACTATAGTTAAGAAAGCCCACCTTTCTCAGAAGACTAAGGGAAATTTGGCATGTCAGTTACGACTCTCACCAACTTTTACAGACGCACCATAGAAAGTATTCTTTCTGGTTGTATCATAGCTTCGTATGGCTCCTGCTCTGCCCAAGACCGCAAGGAACTACAAAAGGTCATGAATGTAGCCCAATCCATCACGCAAACCAGCCTCCCATCCATTGACTCTGTCTACACTTCCCGCTGCCTCGACAAAGCAGCCAGCATAATTAAGGACACCCACACACCCTGGACGTTCTCTCCTCTACCTTCTTCCGTTGGGAAAAAGATACAAAAGTCTGAGGTTACCTACCAAACGACTCGAGAACAGCTTCTTCCCTGCTGCTGTCAGACTTTTGAATGGACTTACTTTGCATTAAGTTCATCTTTCTCTACACCCTAGCTATGACTGTAATACTACATTTTGCACTCTTCCGTTTCCTTCTCTGTGAACGGTATGCTTTGTATAGAGCGCAAGAAACAATACTTTTCACTGTATGTTAATACATGTGACAACAATAAATCAAATGAAATCAAAAATCTACGTCCCTTAGTACTTTACTTTTCTACCCTAGGAAAGAGCACCTGACTCTCCACTATGTCACTCACTATCTTGTGAACCTCGATCAGGTTGCCCCTCAACCTCCATCACTCCAGTGAAAACAAACTGAGTTTATCCAGCCTCTCCTCATAGCTAATACCCTCCAGACCAGGCAACACCCTGGTAAACCTCTTCTGTACCCTCTCCAAAGCATCCACATCCTTCTGGTAGTGTGGTGACAAGAATTGTACGCAATATTCCAAATGAGGCGTAGCTAAGATTTTGTACAGCTGCAGCATGACCTGCCAATTTTTATATTCAACGTCCCGACCGACGAAGGCAAGCATGCTGCATGCCTTCTTGACTACATTATCTTTAATTTAGATAAATGTGAGGTGATGCATTTTGGTAGATTGAACCAGGGCAGGACTTAATCAGTTAATAGTAGGGCATTGGGGAGAGTTACAGAACAAAGAGATCTAGGGGTACATGTTCATAGCTCCTCGAAAGTGGAGTCACAGGTGGACAGAGTGGTGAAAAAGGCATTCAGCATCTTGGTTTCATTGCTCAGACCATTGAATACAGGAGTTGGGACGTCTTGTTGAAGCTGTACAAGACATTGGTATGGCCACACTTGGAATACTGTGTCCAGTTCTGGTCACCTTATTACAGAAAGGATATTATTAAACTAGAAAAGGTGCAGAAAAGATTTACTAGGATGCTACCGGGACTTGATGGTTTGAGTTATAAGGAGAGGCTGGATAGACTTGGACTTTTTTCTCTGGAGCATAGAAGGCTGAGGCGTAATCTTATAGAGGTCTACAAAATAATGAGGGGCATAAATCAGCTAGATAGTCAATATATTTTCCCAAAGGTAGGGGAGTCTAAAACTAGAGGGCATAGGTTTAAGATGAGAGGGGAGAGATACAAAAGTGTCCAGAGGGGCAATTTTTTCACACAGAGGGTGGTGAGTGTCTGGAACAAGCTGCCAGAGGTAGTAGTAGAGGCGGGTATAATTTTATTTTTTAAAAAGCATTGAGACAGTTACATGGGTAAGATGGTATAGAGGGATATGGGCCAAATGCGGGCAATTAGGACTAGCTTAGGGGTTTTAAAAAAAAGGATGGCATGGACAAGTTGGGCCAAAGGGCCTGTTTCCATGCTGTTGACCTCTATGACTCACCTGCGTTGCCACTTTCCGTGATCGGTGGACATGTACACCCAGATCTCTCTGCATGTCAATATTCCTTAGGGTTCTACCATTTACTGTATAATTCCTACTTGCATTGGACCTCCCAAAATACATTACCTCACATTTGTCCGGAGGACTTTCTCCTCCAATGGCCACGAAGATGCCACATCACTTGGAGCATGCTGTTTGCCTTGTGTAATTTTCACTCTTACAGGTCAGACATGCCCCCACCTACTTGTAGCACCTGTTGCAACCAAAATGCACTTCTCCTTTAAAGATGCAGGCTGATTTTAAATATTGCAAGATAGCTTTTAATGATTCCAAGCTTGCATGAACTTGTGCAGTCTTTCAGCAGTATGTACAGCCCTGGGTGCAAGCTACAATCATTAAAATTAGCAGGCAGCACAACGTTAATGTACATTCTGCATCACAACAAATGCAGATGGGTAAATCGCTTTGACAAAGGGTCATCTGGACTCGAAAAGTCAGCTCTTTTCTCACCTTATGGATGCTGCCAGACGTGCTGAGATTTTCCAGCATTTTCTCTTTAGGTAAATCGCTCCATGGATCATCACTTTAATGGGGTAGAAATGCTTGTGCACTCCAACAATCCCTTGGAGTGGTTGGGGAGAGTGGCAGAGAGTTTGTGAGGGAGCTGCCAGGCAAAGTCCAGACCAAAGAATATCAATGGCATAATGGTGAAGGAAGACTGTGTGTCTCATTGACTGTGAAGATGGAGGAATGGTGCAAAGGGAAGCTTTACTTGGTCAATGTGGTTTGACATGTCATGAAAATCTGATCACCAAACCATTAAGATTGCATTAATGATGGCATGGTGCTCCAAGGTCCCCAAGTTAAACAAAGTAATGTGCAGCCTTCTACCAGCTCCTTCCTTTGCCAAGTCTTATAGCAACGGAGAATCTTTTTACATTAATTTATGGATGTATGCGTCACTGACTATGCTAGCATTTAATGTCCGTCCCTAGTTGCCCTTCACAAGGCAGTGGTGTACTGCCTTCTCGAACCACTGCAGTCCCTGAGGTAAAGGTAACACAGTGCTGTTCGGGAGGGAATTCCAGGATTGACCAAGTGACAGAGAAGGAATGGCGATACATTTCCAAGTCAGGATGGTGGATTTCCTTCTAGATAGTAGTGGTCATGGGTTGGAAGCTGCTGCCTAAGGAACCTTGGTGAGTTTCTGCAATGCATCTTATAGATGGCACTCACAGCTGCCACTGTTCGTCATTGGTGGAGGGAATGAATATTTGGGAAAGGGTATCAATCAAGTGGGCTGCTTTGTTCTGGATGGTGTCAAGCTTCTTAAGTGTTGTTGGAGTTGTACCCATCCAGATAAGTGGACAGTATTCCAGTGCACTCCTGACTTGTGTCTTGCAGACGGTGGACAGACTTTGGGAAGTCAGGAGGTGAGTTACTCACTGCAGGATACCTAACGTTTGACCTGCTCTAGTAGCCACAGTATTTAAAAAGCTAGTCGAGTTCAGTTTCTGCTTAATGGTAACCCTCAGGATGTTGTTAGTGCGGAATTCAGCAATGGTTAGATGCGCTCTTGTTGGAGATGGTCATTGCCTGGCACTTAGACCATAAGACATAGGAGCGGAAGTAAGGCCATTCGGCCCATCGAGTCCACTCCACCATTCAATCATGGTTGATTTCAACTCCATTTACCCGCTCTCTCCCCATAGCCCTTAATTCCTCGAGAAATCAAGAATTTATCAATTTCTGTCTTGAAGACGCTCAACGTCTCGGCCTCCACAGCCCTCTGTGGCAATGAATTCCACAGACCTACCACTCTCTGGCTGAAGAAATTTCTCCTCATCTCTGTTCTAAAGTGACTCCCTTTTATTCTAAGGCTGTGCCCCCGCGTCCTAGTCTCCCCTGCTAATGGAAACAACTTCCCTACGTCCATCCTATCTAAGCCGTTCATTATCTTGTAAGTTTCTATTAGATCTCCCCTCAACCTCCTAAACTCCAATGAATATAATCCCACGATCCTCAGACGTTCATCGTATGTCAGGCCTACCATTCCTGGGATCATCCGTGTGAATCTCAGCTGGACCCGCTCCAGTGCCAGTATGTCCTTCCTGAGGTGTGGGGCCCAAAATTGCTCACAGTACTCCAAATGGGGCCTAACCAGTGCTTTATAAAGCCTCAGAAGTACATCCCTGCTTTTGTATTCCAAGCCTCTTGAGATAAATGACAACATTACATTTGCTTTCTTAATTACGGACTCAACCTGCAAGTTTACCTTTAGAGAATCCTGGACTAGGACTCCCAAGTCCCTTTGCACTTTAGCATTATGAATTTTGTCACCGTTTAGAAAACTTAGTGTGGTGCAAATGTTACTTGCCACTTGTCAGCCCAAGCCTGGATATTGTCCAGGTCTTGCTGCATTTGGACGTGGGCTGCTTCAGTATCTGAGGAGTCATGAATGTTACTGAACATTGTGCAGTCATCAGCGAACATTCCCATTTCTGACCTTATGTTGGAAGGAAGACATTGATGAGCAGCTGAAGATGGTTTGGCCTAAGACGCTTCCCTGAGGAACATCTGCAGTGATGTTCTAGAGCTGAGATGATTGACCTTCAGTCACCATGACCATCTTCCTTTGTGCCAGATATGACTCCAACCATTTGGTGGGGGAGGGGGGGGGGGGTGGCGTTTGACAACCGAAACAGGGTTGTGAACCTGGGAATCCCTAGTCAAGAATATAAACAATGGCGACATGCATGAAGATTGTTGGGTATCTAGATTTGCACAGAGGTGTATTTGGCCAGCAGCATCTGTGACTGAGCAGTCCTCTTCAGGATACCCTCTGCTCACTCCAGTTGGAGAGGGGCCCAGAAAATATGCCCAGAAAATAGGCTGCCCCACTTTCTCTTGGCTGGGCAATTACACCCTGCGGGATCGCTATCTTTGTGGTCAAAGAAAGAAACATTTCAAATTTTCGACCTGGAATGGATAATCTCAAGAGTTACGATCCAGAAGGAAAATCTACAATCATATCACATGAGCAATCGAGACTCCAAATTGACATCATTGCCCTCAGTGAGACTCACTTTTCTAGCGACAGGCAGCTGAAGGAACAAATAGGGGGATACACCTTCTACTGACAAGGAAAGGCTGATAGTTACACTTGTGTCCACAGAGTTTGTTTTCCATCCGGAATAGATTTTGGATGGACTGTTGGAGCTCTCCGATTTTATAAATGAAAGACTCATGACACCTCACTTAGAGCTCAGCTGCAATCAGCATGCTACCTTCATCAGCACTTATGTCCTGACTGTTTAGTCAGCTAAAGACTCTAAGGAAAAGTTATATTCTGACCTCAATGAAATCCTCGCTGCAATCCCAAAAGAAGATCCTTCTGGGGAACTTTCATGGCCGTGACTCTGATATCTGGAGCTGAACCATTCAAAGAAATGGGGTGAGAAAAACCAATGCAAATAACATCGTCCCCATCAAAGAATGCTCAGCATGGCCTCATTATAACGAACAACCTATTTCTTAATAAGGGCAAACACAAAACTGCATGGAGACATCCGAGATCAAAGCATATCTCCTGGATTATGTCCTTGTTTGGCTGAAATATTTAATTGATGTCTGTATCACTCGATCCATGTAGGGGACTGATGCCTGCTGAACAGATTGACTTGTTTGGTCAGTGATGAATAACCATGTAGCCCCAAGTCATGCAAGACCCAAAAGTTGAAGAGGAAGAAGATGAATGTTTCAGTCTTAAAGCAGCCCCACAGAAGAGAGAAATCCCAAGGGCAACTCGTGACCAACCTGAAAAATCTTCACACATTTAACTCAATTCCTAAACTGTGGGATCAAATAAAGTTGGCCTGCTGGACTCCCAGGTCATTGAGTTCAAGCATTGCGGCCACCAGAGCTGGTTTGATGAGGATAATGGTGGAAAAGTGACCTCCTAGGACAAAAATGAGCAGCTTTCATTAGCTGGCATAACAACCTGAGGTTGCAAGTCAAGAAGGCAGCTTTCTAACAGCTGAAAGCTAACACCCAAACTCAAATCGGATAGAAAGAGATGGAGAAAAAGTCACTGATGAAGCAGCTAAGATATTGGACTGAGGAACTCCTGCAGCGATGTCCTGGGACTGAAGTACTGAGGTACTTCCCTCTTGTCCACAGGGAAAATCCTGAATTGCTTACTTCCTATGGCTGATAAAATCCTGTAAGAAGTCTCACAACGCCAGCTTACAGTCCAACAAGTTTATTTTGTAGCACAAGCCACTAGCTTTCAGAGCGCTGCTCCTTCATCAGGTGACTCACCTGATGAAGGAGCAGCACTCCGAAAGCTAGTGGCTTGTGCTACAAAATAAACCTGTTGGACTTTAACCTGGTGTTGTGAGACTTCTTACTGTGTTTACCCCAGTCCAACGCCGGCATCTCCACATCATGATAAAATCCTCCCAGAGACACAGGGTGTGATTTTACTGGCTCGCAGCACCAATAAGATTGCGTGTGAGGCCAAAATTCCTCCGACAATCCAAAGATGTGCAGGTTAGGTGGATTGGCAATGCTAAATTGCCCTTTAGTGTCAGGGGGTTAGCAAAGTAAATATGTAGGCTTACAGGGATAGGGCTTGTGTGGGATTGTTGTCGGTGTATGCTTGATGGGCTGCACCCCCCAGTTCCGATCTACCTCCCCCAATGGCCAGCCCCGACCCACCCACCCCCTGCACCAATCTACCCCCGCCCCGAAGGCCAGCCCTAATGGCCCCCCCCGATGACCAGGCCTGATTGCCCTTTTCCCTCCCTCTCCCACCGTTCTTATTGCAAAGTGGCAGCTGGTTCCCCCCGCCAACACCACTGATCACTTCAATAGGCCCTGCCCCCAGGATATCCCACCCTCTTGGCACTGGCTGGTGCACGGTGAGCAGTGCCAGGATGCCAGGCTGCACTGCCCAAGGGGCACCCCACCCCCTCCTTGCCTCCGACCTCCTGTAGGGAGCCTCAGTTAGTGGGAAGCTGTTGTAAACCCTGCTGATGGGAACTCTCCCGGCCGAGGGGAGAGCGGCGCTAGCGGGCCCGGTTACTCCTGTTCCAGGCCCACTAATCATATGGAAATTCAGATTTCCACATGATAATCAGCTCCACACGAATTTTCGGCGTGGAGCTGATTGTGTTGAAAAAAATGGGCCTCAGAGACTCTGAATTGGCCAGACATCGGTCACCAATCCCGCTAAAGGCCCTCCGCTGTTGTCTCCTGGCCCATTGCGCTACTTGAGCAGCGCAGTGGGCTGGGAGAATCCCGGCACAGATTTTCAACAATAACTCAAGGAAGGCCCCAAAATATTGCTATCTTTACTCCAAAGGGTGGGGGTCGAAGCATGATAGAGCCAAGCAAACCAACCCCAGAAGCAGAGCATAGGCAGCCATGAGGGAGGCCATGTGGCTGGTTAGAAGGCCCACCTTGGTTCTTTTGGACTTAGCCCAGTTGTATTAAAGGCTATTAGGCTCTCTAGCCCTCAGCCTAGTCACATCCCTCAATTCCCGCTCACCCCCAATGCCACTTCCATACCACTCATGCCCCAAATGGCCCCCTACAATGTTAATGCCTCCACAATAACCCCATGGCCCCATATGACCCCTACGCCAACTCATGGCCCCTTTCACCCAGTATACACCGATGGGCCATATTAGTAACAATGGCATCTGTGGAAATGCAAAGAAGAAAAAACATTCACAAATCTTCTATTACAAAAACCTGCTGTTCCTATAATGCAATAAAAGTGACATTCAGACAGACTTTTAAAGTATTAATAACAAAGGCATCAAATGCGTCACATTTCTTAAACTTGTGCATATGAACATTGAGAAATTAACAAAAGAGATCACAGAAAGAACAACATAATATAACTACTTAAAATACAAAATAAATTACAACGGTGCAATCAGAACTGAGATTACAGTGATCAATTAAGCAAAGACAACAGTTTTCTGCAGTTGTCAAAACAGCCACTACTGAGATAATCATTTTACGAGTCTGGGCTCTCAGCCAAGAATGTATTATGAGACTATCCAGTTCTCCTGAAAGAGTTCTTACACCTGTCTTCATTATGTATGCTGAGGAGTTTCACTCATGATGTGGAGATGCCGGCGTTGGACTGGGGTAAACACAGGAAGAAGTCTCACAACACCAGGTTAAAGTCCAACAGGTTTAGTTGGTAGCACAAACCACTAGCTTTTGGAGTGCTGCCCCTTCATCAGGTAAGTGGTGGGGATGTGGAATGCACTGCCCGGTAGGAGTCCTCTTTACATTTAAAAGGTACTTGGATATGAAGTTGAAGTGCTGTAACCAAAAGGGCATGGACCAAGACCCAGGGAGTGGGATTAGGCTGGATGGCTACCTGTTAACTCAGTAAGAAGTTTAACAACACCAGGTTAAAGTCCAACAGGTTTATTTGGTAGCAAAAGCCACACAAGCTTTCGGACCTGCAAGCCCCTTCCTCAGGTGAGTGGGAATTCTGTTCACAAACAGAGCATATAAAGACACAAACTCAATTTACATGAATAATGGTTGGAATGCGAATACTTACAACTAATCAAGTCTTTAAGAAACAAAACAACATGAGTGGAGAGAGCATCAAGACAGGTTAAAAATATGTGTATTGTCTCCAGACAAGACAGCCAGTGAAACTCTGTGGGGGTTACAAATAGTGTGACATGAACCCAATATCCCGGTTGAGGCCGTCCTCGTGTGTGCGGAACTTGGCTATCAGTTTCTGCTCAGCGACTCTGCGCCATCGTGTGTCGCGAAGGCCGCCTTGGAGAACGCTTACCCGAATATCAGAGGCCAAATGCCCGTGACCGCTGAAGTGCTCCCCAACAGGAAGAGAACAGTCTCACCTGAAGAAGGGGCTTGCAGCTCCGAAAGCTTGTGTGGCTTTTGCTACCAAATAAACCTGTTGGACTTTAACCTGGTGTTGTTAAACTTCTTACTGTGTTTACCCCAGTCCAACGCTGGCATCTCCACATCATGACTACCTGTTAACTCACATGGACGCTATGGGCTGAATAATTTCCTTCTATGTTGCAACTTCCTTTGAAACTATGAATAGAAATATCAGATTTAGAGAAGGATGGTGGTGCTTTAATTGCAAATCGTTCAATTATTCTACTACAATTTGAGGAAAAAGTTGGAAAAAGAGGAAATCAAAATAGTGACATGTAAAGAAAATTTAATTACAAAAGGATATATCAATGTGGGCAGCAAGTCCAACTATGATCAGCTCTTCCTCATTAATTTAATAAATAAAATGCATTATTAATTAATAATAAACAGATGGTAAGTGAAAATTACTTGTGTGCATACAGTTCCAAGGAATTTGCAGATAAATGCAGAAGCTTCATAAGGGTAGCCAGGAGTACCTAAACATGTCAGAAACAAATTAAATGCTTTGTAGATGTTAGTGAGTGATTGAAACCTAGTCATCATATGTTTTATATTCCATTGTATCTCTCAGTACGTTTAAAGTATGATTGATTGGTGACCATGGAAATAACAGAA
Source organism: Mustelus asterias (assembly GCF_964213995.1). NCBI lineage: Eukaryota > Metazoa > Chordata > Chondrichthyes > Carcharhiniformes > Triakidae > Mustelus > Mustelus asterias. Next base: position 34,810,110 of record NC_135818.1, read on the forward strand.
TATCTGAGTATGATTGCCTGATAGCTGAATGTGATTCATAATTCAGATAATTTCCCATTTCTGCAGCTATGATCAATACCTGCACATAATAAATTGTCCCCTTAAAACATTCATTGATGGAAATTAATCAAATTCTTTTTATCTTTTTAATGTAGAGCTAGGAAAATGTAACCACTGCTGGACTTCTGAAGTTTACCGGACTATTGTAAAAAAGCTTCAATGTTTGTGAAACAGAATATCAATGTAGAAATGTATTAGTGAGGAAATTGAATCAAGTAGGAATAGTGACGCTTGTAACACTGAGGGAATAGTAGCATGATGGCTAATTCAATTCTAATGTGTTATGGAGTGTAGGTCACCCAACTGTCATCGTTATGTGTAAACATGGCATGGTTTCTAAAATAACTGGTTTTACTTTGATTGTTGACCACATGATCATAAAAATGACTTGTAATGAAAACTAGTGGGCATAAGGCATATAAAATCAAATATCACCACAGTTTGGGTTCTGTGGGGGCTATTTGGCTTTATACTTTGTTAAAGCCTTGGTTCAAACATTAACAAAAGAGCTGAATACAAAAGGTTAGTTGGGAATGACAGCTCTTGATACCAATGAAGCATTTGAAAGAGTGTGGCATTAAGGCGCCCCTGAAAAATGTAAGTTAAAAGGAATTGGAGGGAACAAGTAACACTAGCCCTGTACATTGTGGGAGACAGTCTCAATCCTTATGAGATACAGGCCTGACAGATCTGTTCAGTCACCTTACAGGGATGCAACCAATGGGCTGGCAACTTTGCACATAGCACATGGAGGAAACCCTGGACTGAGCATCCTTCCGTTTCCTGGTGCAGGAGTTCAATTTTTTGGCTAGGGCTACAGAAACACAACTCATTAGAACAAGGAGCCATAGAAAGGGTGCAATTTGTGAGATTTTATTTACAGAGGTAAATGTTATGTACAAGTCCTTAATGCTGTGCTCACGCTGTGCAATTAGAGCTTCTTAACCTTTCCAACCCTGCTGCTACAATTTGGCATATCCCCAACATCCACAGCAGAGATGGAGGCAGTCTGCTGTCCACCACACCCTTGGTGGGTGTCTACTGGAAGGCCAAGACCTGGAGGTCCCTGGCCTGCCTTCGTGGTCCTGCTGCATGTCAGCGCCATTCTCCTTGACCTGTGGAACTGAATCAGACATGGTCACAGGGAAAAGGTATTTGAATGGGCAGGAGACTCCCAAAGTCACCTGATGGTCCTGGGGCCTGCACCAGATGATCCTCCTGCCTGTGGGTGCCCTTGGGTTAGAGGGGCAGCTAGAGTGAGCACAAGAAGCCCTGTTGTCTTCTCGTGTTGGTACTCATTGATCCCAGTAAATTGCCTGCACCATGGTCCATGTCCTGCAGCAGTGCAGGGGCAAACGTTTTGCACCAAGGTCTCTATGGCAGCCACCGCCACCACCCTAGCTGTGTTGACTTAGTTGCGTTGGAGTGTTGTCACAATTACCTCAGACAAGGCAGACAAACTCCTCCATGCTGCCTTTTAATTTGAGGAGTGTACCAGACAACCCTTCCTGATTTTTTCAAGTTTGCCTTTGGAGCTCCAGTAACTGAGGCATGACCAAGTCTAGAGACACATCATCTGATGGGGACTCAGCTGACTCCTGGCCTCCAGCAATTTTCCGAGTGCCAGCAGCCTGGGACATCCCTGCTTCTGCTCGCTCTGACAGAGTGATATACTCATCAGATTGTGATCCTAAGACTACTCTAGAACTAGGTCCCACTGAAGTAAAAGTGTATGCCCAGGTGCAGGATGTGGGTGAGCTCTGTGTCTGCACTAGAGTCGAGGATCTGGCTGGTGGACTTCCTGGGTTGCTTTCCAGAAAGTTTTGCATGACAACGTCCTTTAGAAGCAGAAGTATTGTTACCTGATGGATGATGCCGTGCTAGATCCTCACTTGCTTTATCATTGCTCACCTTCAGCACAGGAGAAGTCGATGTCTTCCCCAACCAGATATGCCCTCAAAATCCGTAAGGACCTTCAGTCTGGCATCCATTTGCCCATCTGGGATTTCTCCTTGTGTGCCAGCTTCTCCTGCATGAAAGCAAATTGAGAGAGTGTAAGCAGGATTCGTGCCAGGGCAGATGATAAGGATGCCTCCCTTGTGTGGATGGTGAGTGGGACCAGTGAGGTGGTGAGGACACAACCCAAAGTAGAACTCAAGTGTTCAACCCTTGAGCTGGCAGTGAGTGAGCTCACTGTGATGGTGTCGTGAGGGTGAGTGACAAGTGAGGAGAAGAGTGACTTACCTTCACAATATGGAGATCATTCATCACCTTGTGGCACTGGATGGCTGTCTTCTTCTGAAGAGTTTTAGCACTCACAAACAATGCCACCACCTCCCATGCTGGGTTGATGACCTTGCTGGCTAGTTTTCTTCCTCGGTACAGCACATTCACACTGGATTCCAACCTTTGACTTTAAGCAAGACTGAGAATTTATACAGGGGAACCTTTGAGACTTGAGGGTACAACCTTTGTTCCTGTTGCTCATGAAAGACAGCTGGTTCATTAATGATAGTGAAGGACATGGGCCTGATCCTAAAAGGGCGAAACTGGTTGAGATAAATCCACCTGGATTGGGTATACATTTTCCAGTTAGAAATTAGCTGCTTAAGTGAAGTCCTGCTCAAATACCTGGAGGTCTTCTGGGAAGGTCTCGGAATTTTCAAAGGAGCCAAGGTGACCTTGCATATCGACCAGGAAGCAGTCCCACGCTTTTGTAAGGCCTGTCCGGTACCGCTTGCTTTTTGGGAAAAAGCGGAAGCAGAAATTCAATGACTGGAATGGGGAGGGTATCATAAAACCAGTCCAGTTCATGGAATGGGCAGCACTGGTCATGCCAATTTTAAGCCAGATGGTTCGGTCTGCCTTTGCGGAGATTTTAAACAAACAATAAACCATTTTTTACAGCTGGACCAATACCCAATTCCACGGATCTAGGGTTCATTTGCAAATTTGGCAGGGGGACTCAAATTTAGTCATGTTTATTTGCAAATGCAGCTGGATGAGGATTTGCAGAACTATTCCACAATCAGTGCTCTTAAGGGCCTTTATCAAGGTTCCCTTTGCAGTATCGTCATCCTACTCAATTTTCCAGTGAACAATGGAGAACATATTGCAAGGTTTACCCCAGGTGGTGGCCATTTACCTGGTTGACATTCTCATTCCAGGTAAAACAAAGAAGGAACACCTACAGAATCTGGAGGAAGTTCTTTGACATTTTTCAAGGGCTGGTGTGCACTTAAGGAGGAAAAAATCCATCTTCCTGATGCCTCAACTGACCTACCTGGGTTACAAAGTGGAGAAGTTGGGTCTACATCCTTTGGAGGACCAGGTAGGGTGATTAAAGACGCCCCGGCTCCCATCTCCACCCAGGAGGTACGGCCGTTTCTAGGGATGGTGACGTACTGTGGAAAATTTGTACCAAACCATGCCTCCATCTTGGTCTCGCTACATCAACTACCAAAAAAGGGTAACGGTCCGCCCATCAAGCCCTGGCTTTTAAGAAAATAACAACAGCTGCCATTGTTGAATGTCTTAGCACATTAGAAATCATAGAAACCCTGCAGTACAGAAAGAGGCCATTCGGCCCATCGAGTCTGCTCCGACCACAATCCCACCCAGGACCTACCCCCATATCCCTCCATATTTTACCCACTAATCCCTCTAACTTACACATCTCAGGACACTAAGGGGCAATTTTAGCATGGCCAATCAACCTAACCCGCACATCTTTGGACTGTGGGAGGAAACCGGAGCACCCGGAGGAAACCCGCGCATACACGAGGAGTGTGCAAACTCCACACAGACAGGGACCCAAGCCGGGAATCGAACCCAAGTCCCTGGAGCTGCGAAGCAGCAGTGTTAACCACTGTGCTACCGTGCCGCCCCTGAAAAGAGTTAGTGAATGTCAGTAGTAGCAAGTGCCTCCAGGACCTTGGCTGTAGCAGAAGGAAAGTACACCCACATTGAAAAAGAAGGGTTGGTGGTAATATTTGGAGTAAAATAATTCCATTAATAACCTTATGGGCGGCAATTTGTGATTATCACCAATCACAAGCCACTACTGGGACTACGAAGAGAGGAGAAAGCAGTGCCACTGGTAGCATCGGCTTGTATCCAGCAGTGGGCTTTATTATTGGCGGCTTACAATTATCAGTTGGAACACTGGCCAGGAGGTCACCTGGCAAACACCAATGCCTTAAGTAGGCTACCTTTAGCAGACATCCCACTGGTACCCCAAGTGGAAGAGACGGGTAATGACCATACATTTTCTGGATAACCTCACGGTGGCTGCACGTAATATATGTTTTTTAAAGGAAAAGGACGCTGTCATCACAAAAGTTAAACACTTACTAACGGGGGAAATGGAAAGGCCAGTACAGCTCCAACCCCATCCTTATTGGAGTAGAAATGAGCAGCTCACGTAGAGCTGCTATGGGAGGCACAAGTGGTTGTTCTGAGTCAGGGCCACATGCCATACCGGTGGAACTACATTACGGCCATCCAGGAATGTCCAAAATGAAGATGCTGGCCAGGAACTATGTTTCGTTGCCCCAAATGGATGTGGACATAGGAGCATTCGTGGGTCAGTGCCAAGAATGCCAGCAGCAACAGAAGTTGCCACCAGCCGCTCTCCTACACCCATGGCTGGGTAGATCATGGACTCGGTTCACCTACGCGGTCTACTTACTCATGCAAGTGAACTATACAGGCCCATTCATGGTCTCGATGTTCGTGGTCATAGTGGATGTCCACTCTAAGTGGACATAGTGTGTATTCACACTTCATTTTTGACGCACGGGATCCTAGGAATGCCAGTCTTTGACAAGGGACCGGCTTTTGCCAGCCAGGTTCACCCAGTTCATGAAGTTGAATGGGATTCAACATGCCAGCTTGGCACCATACCATCCATCATCAAACAGTCTTGTGGAGAGAGTGGTCCAGACTTTAAAAAATTTGTTTAAAAAATAGCAAACACCATCAGTGGACCTTTCTTAGTGGTTATTCGATTATAGAACAGCCCCCCATGCTACTATGGGATTAGCGCCTGCAGAATTGCTCATGGGTAGATGATTCTGCACCAGATTAAGTTTGCTATTCCCAAACCTGAGGGGAAAGGTGGAAAAGCAACAAGAAGCCCAGTGGAAAGGCCATGACAATAGCAGCCAGGAGAGACAATTGGATGCTGGTGAAAACATTTGGGTAAAGAATTGTCCAAATGGTCCCACATGGTTACCTGGAACAGTGGATTCTCGGACGGGGCCCAAATCCTACAGAATACGTGTGAGTGAGGCCATCCAGAAAAAACCATTTGAACCCAGTACGGGTCTTGAAATTACAGTTCATTCCAGAGCCAACCATACCCAGCGGGCCAAGAACCGAGGAGAGTCCACCCAGACCAGCCAACCCTGCCTCTCCATCACCTGTAGTTGGACCTTGGAGTCTGAAATGGACACTATGGCTGAACCCCCTCTGCCACCTGATGAAGGAAGCAAACCAGAACTCCAGCACTCGCATTGATTTGATTTATTATTGTCACATGTATTAACATACAGTGAAAAGTATTGTTTCTTGCGTGCTATACAGACAAAGCATACCATTTATAGAGAAGGAAACGAAAGAGTGCAGAATGTAGTGTTACAGTCATGGCTAGGGTGTAGAGAAAGATCAACTTAATGCAAGGTAAGTCCATTCAAAAGTCTGACAGCAGCAGGGAAGAAGCTGTTCTTGAGTCGGTTGGTACGTGACCTCAGACTTTTGTATCTTTTTCCCAAAGGAAGAAGGTGGAAGAGAGAATGTCCAGGGTGCGTGGGGGTCCTTAATTATGCTGGCTGCTTTGCTGAGGCAGTGGAAAGTGTAGACAGAGTTAATGGATGGGAGGCTGGTTTGCGTGATGGATTGGGCTACATTCACAGTCTTTTGTAGTTCGTTGCGGTCTTGGGCAGAGCAGGAGCCATACCAAACTGTGATACAACCAGAAAGAATGCTTTCTATGGTGCATCTATAAAGGTTGGTGTGATTCGTAGCTGACATGCCAAATTTCCTTAGTCTTTTGAGAAAGTAGAGGCGTTGGTGGGCTTTCTTAATTATGGTGTCGGCATGGGGGGTTATTGGTGATCTGGACACCTAAAAACCTGAAGCTCTCGACCCTTTCTACTTCGTCCCTGTTGAGTAGACAGGGGTATGTTCTCCTTTATGCTTCTTGAAGTCGATGACAATCTCCTTCGTTTTGTTGACCTTGAGGGAGAGATTATTGTTACCGCACCAGTTCACCAGATTCTCTACCTCATTCCTGTACTTTGTCTCGTCATTGTTTGAGATCCGACCCACTATAGTAGTGTCGTCAGCAAACTTGAAAATCGAATTGGAAGGGAATTTGGCTCACAGTCATGGGTGTATAAGGAATATAGTAGGGGGCTGAGAATACAGCCTTGTGGGGCACTGGTGTTGAGGATGATTGTGGAGGAGGTATTGTTGCCTATCCTTACTGATTGTGGTCTGTGAGTTAGGAAGTTCAGGATCCTGTTGCAGAGGGAGGTGCCGAGGCCCAGGCCACAGAGTTTGGAGATAAGTTTCGTGGGAATAATAAACATTGTAAGAGACTGTTAGATATACCCCACCCATGTTGGACTCCAAGTTGCAGGATCCAGACACGGCGCTGAAATGGCACGAGGTGCATGAACCATCGAGGTTCCTCGGATTTAGGGGTGATGACTTCAATGAGGCACACATGGGCTTGGCCTCTTGGAGTATGAGCTCCCTGATTGAGGCCATAATTGCTGCCCAATCAGGGAGCCTCACTCTAATATAAAAAAGGGAGTGTCAAGTCTACTGGCACTCCAGATTCTGACTCTGTCCCTGAAGCACTCTTTAGAATGAAGTTAACTTTGTAAATAAAGGGAATCTCGTGAAGGGACACCAGCCTCTGAGGAGTTATTTCACAGGTGGTGGAAGAATGCTCCTCTCGGACCTACAAAAGTACTGTCTAACTCCTGCTGGACCTCGTTTGTGTCTTTGGCTCACCTTGCACAAGAACCATCTGCTTTCACACTTCCCAATTTGCTGACTGCCAAGTAATGCTCATGAAGTGGCCGAATGTTTTTTAACTGTATTTAAGTAAGGTCTGATCCTATAAACTAGTTGAGCAAACTTCATATTCATTGAACATGTCTTATGATTCCACCACAAGTTTTACATTTGTTCTTGACGCAAGTTCAAAACTATCCATAGTATACTGCACTATCTGCACTGCACTGTAATATCTATCATGGCTTTAAGATATATTGATTATATACAGAAGTGTAATGTGGATGGATATATATATATATATATATATGGAAGTTGGAACATGGAAATAGGCGATTTATCACCAAACCCTCCACACAAAAGAAAATTATCGATTCTGTACCAATATCCCTTTACCTCTCTTCCTTAAAGTCACTGTTGTTGTCCCAGATGACCATAGGGTGCACCCCCCTTAAGATCTGCCGATCCTCAGGTTAAATCACCACCAGTCAGCTCTCCCCCTCAAAGAGGAGAGCAGCTTCTGGTTATCTGAAACTATGGTAACTTTACCATTACTTCCCTTCCTTCATCCAGCTATCCAATTCAACCTTGATGGTACCTCAACTGCTGACCTTGGAAACAAATTCTCTAGCTTCACAACTCAAAAGCTTCATTTGTTTTCATTCAAATCTCATATGTTTCAATTGTGTCTCATTGTTCCTTAATCTAGACTCCTAAATTGCTGGAAAAAAAATCTGCTTTTATCAAACCAGTCTCATTCTTGCATAATTTTCAACTTTCCCATTACTTTGTCTTCAATTCTGTAATGTTAAAACATTCTCAATTTTTCAAACCTTTATCATATTTGTATTTCCTTATATCAGGCAGAATCATCAAATTTTAAAGTTTAAGTTTAAAGTTTTTTTTATTAATCACAAGTAGGCTTACATTAACTCTGCAATGAAGCTACTGTGAAATTCCCCTAGTCGCCACACTCCGGTGCCTGTTCGGGTAACGCACCTAACCTGCACGTCTTTCAGACTGTGGGAGGAAACTGAAGCACCCGGAGGAAACTCACACAGACACGGGGAGAATGTGCAGACTCAGCAGGGACAGTGACCCAAGCCGGAAATTGAACCTGGGTCCCTGGCGCTGTGAGGCAGCAGTGATAACCACTGTGCCATCGTGCCGCCCCGTGAATGAGTTGTATTGTCACTAAAACCTAAATTATTTATTATAAGTCCAATGCAGTACTCTAACTGAGATCTTAGTCAGGTTTTATATAGGTTGTGATGAACCATGTGTTTTGGGGGAAAAAATCTGTATTTTCTGTTTGTAAAGGTCCCTTCAACTCCAGAGCAGAACTAGGTTTTTGGAAATGATTTTACAATCCAAATTACTAATTTGAGATCACTTCTGAGAAGTGTACGTGACCCAGGTTGCTATGGAAATAGGAGTTAGCTAAAGCAAAAAGATACAGACACATAACTCAGTATTGTGTGCAAAGGCACTTAGACGGAAGCTCTTTGTAGCAGAAGCAGCAATCTGGAAATCAGAGCGGACTACATTGTTCAATAGTGTTTATTCAAGGGCCAAGACAAATGAGTCTCTGAGAATCTGTTGTCAAGATTGAGGTGACCGGAGGGAAAGAAGATTCACCAAAATGTGCCTTGCTGATGATAATAGTATCTGGAAATCCAGAAGAAGAGTAATTTGCGAAAACCCTTGGAAGTCTTGATCCACCATAATGAGCAGTTGTGAAACTCTGCCAGAGAGCTAGGTGTAACTTCGAGGCTGCCCTTGAAGTTACATGTGTGTCAGGAGCATTTGTGGTATTGGTTCAAAGTGAAATTTACCTTTCTGTGTGAAGTATCATTTGTCAGTCAATTTATGTTGGAATTCTGTTCATTTTGGTTTGATCATTATGGTAAAAGTTTTTAAAAGTGGCATATTGTTTATTGGCTTCAGTCATTGGATTGTTTGGGAAATTCATCTTTCTTTTAAGTTACCAGCATCTACAGGGATTGTAACATGGATCATCATCATTTCTTGGCTTTTATGTTCGATATCTCCTGAGATAAAACCCAGAATTCCATCACATTTTTATGAGGTATAGCCTTGTAATGTAAATAGATACATTCAAAGAATGAAAATGTAATGTAGTTGGATAAACATGTCAAAATTACAAGATGGAAATAGTCCATTCAACTGCATCCCCAATCCTTCTGCTTGTCCACAGCATCAAGCTGACTTCCATTCGGAATAGTATGATTAATATCTACTTTGTTTTTTGGTAAAACGTAGGTCCAGCAACTCCTTGTAAATTGTGAGGTCGGACAGCATATGTAGAGAGAGAAACAGACAGGCTCTCCATTGTTGCTAGCGAAAGTGCCCAAAAAAGTAAGCTGTGTACTTGAACACAGCACTCCCCATTTTCACAGGGGTGAGAACATGGGCGGGGGTGTGCTTCACAGAGGCAGCTGACCATTTAAATCATCAGTTTCCTCCCCTCTGGTCAGATTTTGTAGCCATGATGTGGAGATGCCGGCATTGGACTGGGGTAAGCACAGTAAGAAGCCTCACAACACCAGGTTAAAGTCCAACAGGTTTATTTGGTAGCACAAGCTTTCAGAGCATTGCTCCTTCTTCAGGTGAGTCTTCAACTTCTTCAACTCTTCGCTACCTGTCAGTTTTTGTGGCCCAGGTGTGTGGAACCCAAAGTGTACAAAGTAGACCTGGTATGAGCAGACCTGAACTTGGTGTACTTCTCCGTTCACCTTCAGTGCACTCTTTGCCCTTTTGATCTTCAACGACAATATGAATTTATTTTAGACTGATAGCACCAATATTGGAGGGATATTGCTCTTTACTGCATCTGTGTATCACAGTGCTCATTTACGTATTCTGTGTGAACCCACATGAGTTGCCAATAACTTTTGGGAGTTAGTTGTAGTATGCAATCAGATTTTCTGCATTCGTTGTGCAATGCAAAAACAACCAGCATTTTTTTATTGGAAGAAGTTACAGTGGAATTTTAAAAATAGGTATATAATGCTCCTACAGACAACCAGTAGATTGTCTCAAAACATACATGCTGCTTTAGGCACAATTTGAGTTTTGTTTCCTTTTCTATTATGTTTTTCTTATGTCAGGGAGCAAATTGTACATTTACTTTTTATTGTCCACTCTAAAAAGATGACAAACCAATAATCTTTCTCGCACAAGATGCTTATTGCATGTTGCTCTAAGAAATGTGTAGTGATGCATTTTGGTGGGAAGATCATGGAGAGATCATACAAAATAATGGGTAAAATTTTTAAAGGGGTGCAGGAGCAGAGAGACCTGGGTGTATATGTGCATAGATCATTGAAGGGAGCAGGACAAGTGGAGAGAGCAGTTAATAAAGCATCCAACAAGGGCAGCAGAGAGGCAATGCTGATTGGTTGTTGCAGGGAAAATTTGCATAGGCATAACCACTGCTTCCAGAAAGTGGACCTTCAGAAGATACCCTCTGTGTTCGAGTGAAGGCATGCATCCAGCAAGGACGTGATGTGGAGAACAGAAGAACTAGGAGCAGGAGTGGGTGATGTGGAGATGCCAGCTACCAAATAAACCTGTTGGACTTTAACCTGGTGTTGTGAGACTTCTTACTCCAGCAAGGACAGCAGAGTGGCAAAGTTGATAGGCTGTTGTGGGAAAAATTTGCATAGACACAGTCACTGCTTCCAGAAAATGGACCTTTGGAAGACACCCTCCTTGTTTGAGTGAAGGCACACGTCCAGCAAGGGCAGCAGAGTGGCGAAGCTGATTGGCTGTTGTGGGGAAAATTTGCATAGGTGCAGTCACTGCTTCCAGAAAGTGGACCTTCAGAAGGACCTTCATTGCTCGAGGGATGGAGTTTAAAAACAGTGAGGTTATGTTACAGCTCTATAAGGTGCTGGTGAGGCCACACCTGGAGTATGGTAGACACCTGGAGTGTTTGCGTGGGTTTCCTCCGGGTGCTCCGGTTTCATCCCACACTCCAAAGAAGTGCTGGTTAGGTGAATTGGCCATGCTAAATTCTCCCTCAGCATACCTGAACAGGTGCCGGATTGTGGCGACTAGGGGATTTTCACAGTAACTTCATTGTAGTGTGAATGTAAGCCTACTTGTGACTAATAAATTAATTTTGCTTTATCTTTAAATTTTTGAACAGTAAAGGAATTACTGAGCGGGCAAGTAAGTGGAGCTGAGTCCACAAAAAGATCAGCTATGATCTTATTGAATGGTGGAGCAGGCTCGAGGGGCCAGATGGCCCACTCCTGCTCCTAGTTCTTCTGTTCTTATGTTAATGATGTGTACAGGTATGCTAATGAGGTTCCCCCTTATGTATTGGTAGGGAGGGGACACTCTGAATGGTAAATTCCATCAGCATTAAAGCAATTTAGGAACTCCCACTGGATTTTCCATCCCGATCGGGGATTTCAGACCAATGTTGGGGGGATTTGTATTTTTGGAGTTGCCAGCTTCTAGATGTGATGTTAAAAAAAGGCCTCTGTGTAATGCCCATTAAAGATAGAAATGAGGATTTTGCTGGATAGGACGGAATACTGTTGGCGGGATCACATGCAGATCCCAAAGCTATGCGAGCATGCAGCAATCTTCCCGGTGTCTGGGTTTCTAGGCTGCTGACCTAATCAGAGCATTGGCAGCTCTGCATCCTTGGCAGCACCAGTGAAAGGTGGTTGCTGCTTCACCAATAAGCAGATTGAGAGGGCACCAACATTTAGAGGCACCCCTGCAGAGGAGGTTAGATTTTCTTTTCTGTCGGGGCCAGACAGGCAGGCCTTAGTGATCGATTGGTGGGGTAAACTCCACCGACGGTGGTATTGGGTCTGTGGTTGTATCCTTTTTGGCAGGGACCCCCTCTATGGGCTATGGAGCCTCCAGCTGTATTGGTCCCTATCGATGGTAGTCGATAGCTGCTGCAAGGCCTCCTCGATGCAGCTGGCGATCGGTCTCCTCACATGGTGGAGGGTCGCTCATTGGCGCCCAGAAAGTTGACCTTTAATTTGGTCTTTAATAAATTAAATTGGCAGCCAAACCACTGAGCAAATTAAAAGAGCTGTTGACTCTTTTGGGAAGTCCTCCAAATGGAACTTAGCAAATTACTGGCAACCCGACACCTAGCACCTCACCCAGGGGTGGTAAAACCCCATCCGAGCTAACAGTCTTTTTAAAAAAAGCAGGAAATTATCACAGTGTCTTGGTCAATGTTCATCCCTCAATCAATAGAGCATGCTATAGGCTATTCCATGTAATTTGGGGTGCACAAAATTGACTGCTGTGTTTGTCTACATAAAAATATCAGCCACACCTTAAACATAATTTGTTTGTTATGAAGCACTTTGGAATGTCCTAAGATATCTTCCAGACCTGCCGATGGCACATCCTGCTGTGGGTTTCTCACAGGTTTCAGTGCGAAATTCCATTGACAGCAAGACCAGAAGATTCCACTTCTGGCAGTCCACATCTGCCTGTCCAATGGCGGGCCACAACCCACCATCGAGAAACACCCTGTGGGGGAGAGGGGTGGGAGGGTCAGATAATCTTGCCCTTAATATGAAAGCACATTACTTCCTCCTTAGTTTGTTTTAAAGAGAAATTATTATCTTTTTTATTTATTCATTCATGGGATATGAGCATTGCTGGCTTGCCCAGTGTTTCCTGCCCATGCCGAATTGCCCTTGAGAAGGTGGTGGTGAGCTTCTTCAACTGTTGCAGTCCATATGGTCTAGAAGGGGAGTTGCAGGATTTTTACCAATGAGGTGATGATGGAATGGCGATAAAATTTCAAGTCAGGTTGATGTGTTATTTGAAGGGGAACTTGCAGCTGGTGATGTTCTCATGTATCTGATTCTCTTTGAAAACTTGAATTATATCAAAGCTTTATAGGTCAATTGAAGTATTTTTGTTAGTGCACTGTCATTGTTAAGCTTCTGCAAAATAAGTCAAATTAAATCCATTCACAATTCATAGTCTACATTTTTAATAATTTTTTTTAACCAATGACTCCACAAAACATGCTTGGATCGTTACAGTTTGATCCTGGCAGAAAGGTTTTCCTGCTAAACACGGTGCCTTCACTGCAGTGAAAGCTGACAAAGAAATATAGCACTTTTTAGAAATTTGCTCTCAGACTGAAAAGAAGAAGTTGAAGATCATTAGGGCTTAGTTTAGTACATAAGCTTTTGTCTAAATGAGTTGGATAGAGTTTGACTCGTATAATTTTTCAGCTCCTGTGATGGGCTTATATGATATTAATAATATCTATCCCACATTGAATGTGCCATGTGTTTAAGAACAAAGAACAAACAAAAAAAAAGTACAGCACAGGAGCAGGCCCTTTGGCCCTCCAAGCCTTTGCCGATCATGATGCCCTAACTGAAGAAAAACCTTCTGCCCTTACTCGGTCCATACCCCTCTATTCCCCCCCATTCATGTACCCATCCAGACATCACTTAAATGTTGCTATTGTGCCTGCTTCCACCACATCCACCACATTTCAAGCACCCACCACTCTCTGCATGAAAAACTTCTCCTGCACATCTCCCTTAAACTTTCCCCCTCTCACCTTGAATCTGTGCCCCCTTGTAATTGGCATTTCCACCCTTGGAAAAAGCCTCTGACTTTCCCTCTGTATGCCTCTTGTAATTTTGTAGACCTCTATCAGGTCTCCCCTTGGCCGTCTTGGAGAACGCTTACCCGAAGATCAGAGGCGGTCACGGGCATTCGGCCTCTGATCTTCGGGTAAGCGTTCTCCAAGGCGGCCTTCACGACACATGACAGCGCAGAGTCGCTGAGCAGAGACTGATAGCCAAGTTCCGCACACATGAGGACGGCCTCAACCGGGATCTTGGGTTCATGTCACACTATCTGTAACCCCCATGACTTGCCTAGGCTTGCAAAATCTCACTAACTGTCCTGTCTGGAGACAATACACATCTCTTTAACCTGTGCTTAACGCTCTCTCCACTCACATTGTCTGTACCTTTGAGACTTGATTACCTGTAAAGACTCACATTCCAATCATTATTTTGTAAATTGAGTTTGTGTCTTTATGTGCCCTGTTTGTGAACAGAACTCCCACTCACCTGACGAAGGAGCAGCAAGCGCTCCGAAAGCTAGTGGCTTTTGCTACCAAATAAGCCTGTTGGACTTTAACCTGGTGTTGTGAGACTTCTTACTGTGTTTACCTCTATCTTATGCAGCAGCCTTTGGTGCAGCACCTTGTCAAATGCCCTCTGGAAGTCCAGATGCACCACATCCACTGGTTTCCCATGTTCCACTATGCATGTAATGTTCTCAAAGAATTCCACCAAATTAATCAAACATGACCTGCCCCTTCATAAACCCATGTTGCATCTTCCCAATGGAACAATTTATAGCCAGATGTCTCACTATTTCTTCCTTGATGATAGATTCAAACATTTTCCCTACTATAGAAGTTAAACTAACCGGCCTATAGTTACCTGCCTTTTGTCTACCTCCTTTTTTAAATAGTGGCATCACATTTGCTGCTTCCCAATCTGTGGGAACCACCCCAGAATCCAGCGAATTTTGGTAAATTACGGCTAGTGCATTTGCTGTTTCCCCACCATCACTCTTAGTACCCTGGGTTGCAATCCATCAGGACCAGGAGACTTGTCTACCTTTAGCCCCATTAGCTTGCCCAACACTACCTCTTTAGTGATAATGATAGTTTCTAGGTCCTCACCTGCTATAGCCTTCTTGTCATCAATTTTTGACATGTTATTTGTGTCTTCCACTGTGAAGACTGATACAAAATACCTGTTCAATGCCTCGGCCATATCCTCATTTCCAGTTATTACATCCCTCTTCTCATTCTCTAAAGGACCAATGTTTACTTTAGCCACTCTTTTTCGATTTATGTGTTTGTAGAAACTTTTGCTATCTTTTTATATTCTGAGCTAGTTTACTCTCATAATCCATCTTACTTTTCTTTATAGCTTTTTTCGTGGCTTTCTGTTGATCTTTAAAGATTTCCCAATCCTCTAGCTTCCCATTAATCTTTGCCACTTTGTGTGCATTTTCTTTCAATTTGATACCCTCCTTTATTTCCTTAGATATCCATGGCTGATTATCTCTTTTTCTACAGTCCTTCCTTATCACTGGTATATACTTATGCTGAGCACTGTGTAAAATCGTTTTGAAAGTCCTCCACTGTTCCTCAATTGTTCCACCATAAAGTTTTTACTCTCAATCTACCTTAGCCAACTCCTCCCTCATCCCATTGTCGTCTCCTTTGTTTAAGCACACGACATTGGATTTTACCTTCTCACGTTCCATCTGTATTTTGAATTCAACCATACTGTGATCACTTCTTCCGAGAGGATCCCTAACCGTAAGATCTTTAATTATTCCTGTCTCATTACCCAGAACCAGATCCAGGATAGCTTGCTTCCTCATAGGTTCCATTACATACTGTTCAAGGAACTATCGCAGATACATTCTATGAACTCCTTCTCAAAGCTGCCTTGGCCGACCTGGTTTGACCAATCGACATTAGATTAAAATCCCCCATGATAATTGCTCTCCCATTTTTACATGCATCAGTTATTTCTTTGTTCATTTCTCGCCCCACCATGATGTTATTATTTGGTGGCCTAGAGACGATCAGTGACTTTTTCTCCTTACTATTTTGAATTTCCACCCAAATGGATTCAACCTTTTTTCTGTAGAACCTATATCATCTTTCACTACCGCCCTGATGTCATCCTTAAATATCAGAGCTACACCACCTCCTTTAACTTCCTGTCTGTTCTTCCGAAAAGTTTGATACCCCTGGATATTTAACTCTAAGTCGTGACCATCTTGCAACCACGTCTCTGTAATGGCCACCAAATCATACTCGTTCGTGATGATTTGTGCCATCAATTTATCTTGTTTTGAATGCTATGAGCATTCAGATAAAGTGTCCTTAAGTTAGTTTTTGTATCTTCTTTTTGAATCCAAACACCTCCATTAATAACATCTCCTGAGTTCTCCTTCCTTTTAATTTTTTTTCCTGATTTTCGATGTAGTTAAAACCTTCTCCCCACATGCTAACCTGCTGCTTTGCTTTACTATTAACCATTATACTTCCTGTAGTTTTACTCTCCCCTTCCCCCCAACTTGCTAGTTTAAAATCCTTGTGACCACCCTATTTATTCTTTTCGCTAGAACACTGGTCCCAGATCGGTTCAGGTGAAGACCGTCCCAATGGTACAGATCTCTCCTGTTCCAATACTGATGCCAATGCCCCATGAAATGGAACTCCTTTTTCCCGCACCATTCCTTTAGCCATGTCTAGTGAAGGAAACCATATATTATGGTTCTCTGAATAGGGGCAGGGTGATGAATGATACCTCAGTATTGCATTGATACAGCGGCCTGCCACAGAGGAAAATCTGGCACTACCCACACAGAGAAAACAGGTTAGAGAAGATTGAATAATAAAGGCAGAAAACCAATCGTAGACACAACACATTCTAAATCACAGGAAATTCTGTGAAATCATAGATATTGCACTTTGGAAGGACAAACCAAAGAAGAACGTACAGGGTAAATGGTAGGACTCTGAAGAGTGCAGTTGAACAGCGGGATCTGGGAATACAGGTACAGAATTCCCTAAAAGTGACGTCACAGGTGGATAGGGTCGTAAAGAGTGCCTTTGGTACATTGGCCTTTATAAATCAGAGTATCGAGTATAAAAGTTGGAGTGTTATGGTAAGGTTATATAAGGCATTGGTGAGGCCGAATTTGGAGTATTGTGTACAGTTTTGGTCACCTAGTTACAGGAAGGATGTAAATAAGATTGAAAGAGTGCAGAGAAGGTTCACAAGGATGTTGCCGGGACTTGAGAAGCTGAGTTACAGAGAGAGATTGAATAGGTTGGGACTTTATTCCCTGGAGTGTAGAAGATTGAGGGGAGATTTGATAGAGGTGTATAAGATTTTGATGGGTATAGATAGAGTGAATGCAAGCAGGCTTTTTCCGCTGAGGCTAGGGGAGAAAAAAACCAGAGGGCATGGGTTAAGGGTGAAAGGAGAAAAGTTTAAAGGGAATATTAGGGGGGGCTTCTTCACGCAGAGAGTGGTGGGAGTGTGGAATGAGCTGCCGGATAAAGTGGTAAATGCGGGGTCACTTTTAACATTTAAGAAAAACTTGGACGGGTTCATGGATGAGAAGGGTGTGGAGGGATATGGTCCAAGTGCAGGTCAGTGGGACTAGGCATAAAATGGTTCGGCACAGACAAGAAGGGCCAAAAGGCCTGTTTCTGAGCTGTAATTTTCTATGGTTCTATGGTTCTAAATCATGTGGGGGGCTGCAGTAGTTCTGTTACCAAGTTAGTAATCCAATGCCTTGGACTAATAATCAAGAGAACACAAACTCTAATGGCGCCATGACAGTTTGAGAAAATGGGCTGGATGTTTGTGAGCTGGGCTGACTCTGGAGACCTTTAAAAATGATGGCAGGGCCATGATGAGTGAGCCCTGTCCCCATTTCCAACACACCTCATGTTTTCCAGCTGGGAGAAACACAAAGGTGTGAAACCTGAACTCAGCAAGGCCATTTGAAATTAGTGTTGAGTTCAAACGGACCACATTTCCACTGTTTTAAGGATCTCAACTTGCACTGTGGGACTCAAGAATTGATGAAATAGAGATAAACAGTCTTGAAAGGTGGATGAGATCTGTTTAAGTGTCATGATCAGCCCAGCTCTTTGAACTTGAAAAGAAAGTGTGATAACCCCCATGAGTTCCATGTGAAATCTCTAATTGATCTCCTTGTGGGGCTCATTGAATGTGAGTTCCTTTGGTCATGATGTGGAGATGCCGGCGTTGGACTGGGGTAAACAGAGTAAGAAGTTTAACAACACCAGGTTAAAGTCCAACAGGTTTATTTGGTAGCAAAAGCCACACAAGCTTTCGGAGCTCCAAGCCCCTTCTTCAGGTGAGTGAGAATTCTGTTCACAAACAGGGCATATAAAGACACAGACTCAATTTACATGAATAATGGTTGGAATGCGAATACTTACAGCTAATCAAGTCTTTAAGAACAAACAACGTGAGTGGAGAGAGCATCAAGACAGGCTAAAAAGATGTGTATTGTCTCCAGACAAGACAGCAAGTGAAACTCTGCAGGTCCAGGCAGGCTGTGGGGGTTACAAATAGTGTGACATGAACCCAATATCTCGGTTGAGGCCGTCCTCGTGCGTGCGGAACTTGGCTATCAGTTTCTGCTCAGCGACTCTGCGCCGTCATGTGTCGTGAAGGCCGCCTTGGAGAACGCTTACCCGAATATCAGAGGCCAAATGCCCGTGACCGCTGAAGTGCTCCCCAACAGGAAGAGAACAGTCTTGCCTGGTGATTGTCAAGCGATGTTCATTCATCCGTTGTCACAGCGTCTGCATGGTTTCCCCAATGTACCATGCCTCGGGACATCCTTTCCTGCAGCGTATCAGGGAGATAACGTTGGCCGAGTTGCAAGAGTATGTACCGTGTACCTGTGATACCCACATTCCAAAAGTGAAACGGAAACAAAGATCCAGATTTTTGCTGCCGGGTTGGGTGTACAAAAACAGGAGAATTCCAGGCTCTGCGAACCTAACCTTTAAAAATGGCTGCCCGCAAGTCGTTCTGGTCAGGCAGACTGAATTGAAAGTTGGCCCTTGGTGGTTTGACAGTTCATTGACAATTCGTTGACGCTTGCCATACTTTTACAGATTGACAGTTCCTTGACAGCTCGACAGTTCTTTGACAGGTTGGCAGTCAGTATGAGAAGAGATTAGCATCCAACATAAAGTTGAATTCAAAAGTCTTCTATAGACATATAAATAGTAAAAAGGGAGTCAAAGAACAAATGGGACTGACTAGGGACCAAACAGAGGATTTACACATGGAGGCAGAAATCAAGGCTGAGGTACAAAATGAGTATTTTGCATCCGTCTTTAGTAAGGAAGAAGAGCCTCCCATCCGTTGACTCTGTCTACACTTTCCGCTGCCTCGGCAAAGCAGCCAGCATAATTAAGGACCCCATGCACCCCGGACATTCTCTCTTCAACCTTCTTCCGTCGAGAAAAGGATACAAAAGTCTGACGTCACACCAACCGACTCAAGAACAGCTTCTTCCCTGCTGCTATCAGACTTTTGAATGGACTTCCCGTGCATTAAGTTGATCTTTCTCTACACCCTAACTATGACTGTAACACTGCATTCTGCACTCTCATATTTCCTTCTCTATGAACAGGATGTTTTGTCTGTATCGCGCGCAAGAAACAATACTTTTCACTGTATGTTAATACATGTGACAATAATAAATCAAATCAAATCAAATCGAACATTGGTCTACTCTCTCCACACAGGTGCTGTCAGACCTGCTAAGATTTTCTAGCATTTTCTGTTTTTGCTTCAGATTCCAGCATCCGCAGGATTTTGCTTTTATCTTAGGATCTGATGTGTCCTGTCTTAGATTGTGGTGGAATCAGATTCCTATAGGAAGACCAGATGTTGATGGCAAACCAAAAAAATTCTAATTCATGACAAGTACTATTCCAGACTGCCTGGAGAGAACAGTGGAATGGAGAGCAACTATATCTATATGGAGGGAAAGGGAGAATAAAGTTATTAGCAGGTGAGTAAATGTTGCCTGCAGATGCAATCAAAATTGTCTTTGAACAATAGCTACTGCATTGGAAATCATGAATTCAGTGATGTTTTGAATTTGTTTGAACGATATATTACCTTCCCCACCAATTCTCACTCCCAGGAGAGGGGAAGAAATTAATAACTGACATTGAAAAGGAACTAAAAAGCAATTAGGCATAGTATTCAAGGGAACACAGCTTAAAGATAAAGATATCAAAAGAACATAACAATCATTTATTTTCAAGTTAAAGAATAATCGAACTGCTGACCAGATTAGTAGTGTTGAAACAAACAAAAATGGCAGAATATTAAAAACTATTTGATGAGGGTATCATGTAATCTGAACATGGGAACGGCTGTGTTTCCATGAGCTCTGGCACTACTCAACTTTTAATCCCTTCATTTATCCTGATGCACAGCCCATATGTGCCTAATCTTGGAATGAAAACTCTGTACTATGTCCCTGTATGATTTCTGGTTAAATTTTGGGGCAATGTGTCAAGTAAAATCATGAAAATCCTCGATTGAAATAAGCTGTCAGAAGCAGCCGGGGTGGAGCCGATCTCTCAGGATGACGATTTGGTCAGTGAGCAGTCTCTCAATCCAGCGATATCAATGGCATTGCAGATGATGACTGACAATATGATTAAGGTTATCGACGACAATCTTGGCTTTTTAGTACAGAATTTCAGTGCTCATATTGTTGACCTGCAGAGTACAGATAAGAAGCTTGATGAAGCGGAAGAAAGAATCCTTAATATCAAGAATGCAGATTCCTCAATTGAGATCTGCTTTGAGTCCTTGGAAAATCAGCTACATGGTATGTCGGATATCATGTATCGACCAGGAGAGCCGGGGCCAGAGGAGGAGTTCTGTATGATTGTCTTTCCACAAGAAGCTGAGGGCAAGCTCCTCACTAACATTTTTGGGAACTGGCTATCACGTTTTCTTAATCTCAACATGAAAGCTGGGTATATTAATCTTGAAGGGGCATGTCATATCCTGTTTTATGAGGCTTGATTCCCAGCTGGTAATCTTGCGTTTTCATAGCTTCGGTCGCAGAGGTGACAAAGCTGGAAAATGTCGGAAAGTTAACAATGCACTTTGCCTTGCTTTATCCCCCGAAGATGACATCTGATGGATCCTTAAGGCTGTTTGACAATCCTACTAAGGCTTTGGCCTCTCTAAACTCTGGATGGCAATAATTTGGAGTATACCTGTATCAATACCCTATATTCTCCTTGGCTGAATAAACAATGGCAGTAGCTATTTTGAAAATCTTGGGATGTAAGTTACATGGCTCTTCCTCTGGTATCTTGTAAGCGAGTGCATGCACCGTTTTGCCATGTACTCATGGCTTTATCTTGTTATCCTGTTTTCCCCCAATCTCTGAAACATTCTTTCATTGTTTATATTTTTTGAGACACCGTTTGTAATGAATAATTAATAATATGAACCAACTGCATTGGTACTCTCTTGTCACTGTGTATATGTGGAAAAATGATTATGCTGTACTGTACCATTCCTTGAGGATTGTTGTGTTGTTTGTAAAAATGGAGAAAATCTTCAATAAAAATATATTAGAAGAAACTATTTGATGAATACCTCTTCCTAAAGTGATACTAGGGCTAACCAGATGAATTGAAGTGGATGTTTTGATTCCTCTATGGTTCACTACTTTTGGCTTCAGAGTCAATGAATAAAAACTAATACAAAGTTTGGGGGATAAGTTAGATTGGCAAATGATCTTCTGGTGAAAATGTTGTTTTTAAGGGGTCACTGTAGAAGTATAAATGGAAACTGTTGGAAATATTCAGCAACTTTGGTAACATTTGTGGAGAGAGAAAAACAGACTCACATTTCAGGCCATGACCTTCCATCTATAGTGGGAAAATTTGGAAATGTATTTATTTACTTTTAAGTTGGTGAAACGGGGAGAGCAGAAAATGAAGAAAAGGGAAGGAGAGAGTGGAAAACTGCAGACATTAAATTACATGGAAGGGGCATTGGGTAGCATGGAGAGGTGAGGACTGGACGGCGTAACAGCTCTCAATATAATTGAGACACAGTCCCAGATAATGAAGGCAGGCTTTCTAACCAACATGCCTTGACACTTACTGCCTCATGCCATAGCAGAGCTGCTTCTGGGGTCCTGAGCCCAACATGATAATGCAACCTTACAACTGTTAAATAAATATGACAATGCCTTATATATTAGAAAAGCCCTTATCATTCTTTATATGTATAGAAAAGGTAAAGAAAAGAGCTTTGTATCATTTTGGGATGGAGTGGGGAGTCTAATTGTGGAAGATGAAGAGACAGCAGTTTTTACAATGAGGATGGAAGTAAAATCATAGCCATGTTAGCAGCATTTCATCTTTTGGTTGGGCAGGTTGCAGCCCTCAGGACACAACATACTGCCCCACCCCCTCATACCATGCAATCTGTTTTTAGTTCTTAAAGATGCTACTTTTTGTTGCAGTTTCTACTGCTGCAACACATTCTCCTATTCCGGAGTCTAATGGGGGATGGCAGAATGGCCTTTGGTGCCCCCATATCGAAGTGTCTCTCTTGTGGGGAGCAGGGGGTAAACAGGACACCCTTATGCCTGAATGGTTGGAAGGGGCTGACCCGAACATGTAATGGTCAGGGAGAGATTGCCCCTCTGTGTTGGGTCCTGGCACTGTATTCAAGTTTAGGGTGCCTTTTAAAAGGATATCTGTGAAACTGGGTTGGCGGCGTGCTTCACATTGGGGATTTTTTTGCAACCAAAGAGTGGTTGAATCCCACCAGGTTAGTGCTGCCAGTGTCAGCAGTTTTCCCCCTGGCGGCAGCACTTAGATTGTTTTTGGGAGAATCGTGGCCATAAGATTTTGTTGTTAACCAGAAGGATTTCTTGACTTTAAGAAAGCATTTTGTTGGCTTCTGAAATCTTCATTAAAGGCAAATTTGCATTTATAAGGATTTATAGTGGAAAAAGTTGATATTGCACGCAAACTTAACCATTTAGGCATATAAGTAAAACTCCCATTGCATTTGTTATCGACAGGGATGGGAGAGAACCATAATCCTCGTACCATTTCCCTTACTGTTTATACTCAGAGTGTTTTGGAAAGGGGGGTGTGTATGTTTCTGAACCCCTAAGTGTGTGGCTAATTTTTAAAATAACTAGTGCAAGCTTTTATTCACACGTTCACTCAGAAGGTCTAACACTACGTCACACACACA
The DNA here is from genome assembly GCF_964213995.1 of Mustelus asterias. Taxonomy (NCBI): domain Eukaryota; kingdom Metazoa; phylum Chordata; class Chondrichthyes; order Carcharhiniformes; family Triakidae; genus Mustelus; species Mustelus asterias. Next base: position 34,833,092 of record NC_135818.1, read on the forward strand.
TGAGAAAAAATACAGTCGGAGAGGATAGCACACTTTTACATGCTGTAAATAAAATAATAGGTGATAGTTCACATGTTTGGTTCATCTTATGAAAAAGCAATCCAATCTATGTGGGCCCATTGAAGAAGGCAAATTCACTTCTGAAGGATTAGTCTAGGTAGATTCAAATTGCCAGAGTCATATGTAAGCATTGCTGAAGGATTTCCTCAGAGATGGACTTTTTCAGCAGATCTCAAAGTTAGGTTATTTGTAGTTTTCTTAACAGGTCAACTTTCTGTACAGGTAGATAATTAATAGGAACCAGCTGAGAGACTTTTAAGATGTAGCTTAAAAAGGCATGGATCTACTGCCTATTCTGCTGCTGATGTCCTGCAGCTGGTTTTCTGCGCAGACGGACCAGTTTTCTCTCTTGATCTTGGGGTAAAAGGATTTGTAATCAGAAGTCAGTTTTGGACACATAATCAACTGCTATTGTCCTCGCAGAATGGTTTGGAATTCCAAAGCCATTGCTACACACTGAGAGATAGATGATGGCTATTCACTCGTTTCTGTAACTCTATTTTGTTAAATATTGAGCTGGGAGACAGTTGGTCATGAAGTCTATAGATTGTGGTTTAAGGTAAACCACAAACAATAGCAGGTGTAAATCTCATATCACAGAATTGTTACGGCGCAAAAGGACCATCGTTTCCGTACTAGCTCTCCAAACGAGTATCATGACTTAGTGCCATTCCCCTGCCTTTTCCCCAGATCCCTGCATATAGATTACTTGATTAGAAACAATCTATTGTTCTCTTGAATGCCTCGATTGGACCTTCCTCCACCACACTTCCAAGCACTTTCCTGAACCACTCGTTGTGTGAAATAGCTTTTTTTCTCACACGACATTTCCTTCTTTTGCAAATCAATTAAAATCTCTTAAATAGGTGGATTTTGTCTTGGGATGTCCATTCAAGGAGAGCCGGGGAGGGGGACTCACCCATGGTTATTTAATCAGGAACTTTCTGGAGATTTGAGTACTTGAACAGAGATTCACCAAACCTTTGGCAGCCATCTTCCATGGAATCCCTACAGTGCAGAAGAAGGCTATTTGGCCCATCGAGTCTGCACCTACCACAATCCCACCAAGGGCCCTATTCCCATTACCCCACATATTTACCCTGCTAATCCCCCTGATACTAGGGTCAATTTAGCATGGTCAATTAACCTAATTCGCACATCTTTGGACTGTGGGAGGAAACCAGAGCACCCGGAGGAAACACGCAGACACAGGGACAACGTGCAAACTCTGAGGCCGGAGTTGAATCCGGGTCCCTGGTGCTCTGAGGCAGCAGTGCCGCCCTTGCAATCTTAGCACTTTTGTTCATGTCCATTTTTAAAAGAAAGTTAGATCCAGAAGATTCCAAACTAATTACAGTCCTTGTTTTAAAGTTTTGGATAGAACATGCCTTTACTGGGCATGACATGTTGTACATAGTAAGTACACCATAATCTCTGTTTTATTATATCTTCTGGCGTTGTTTTCTTTTTTGCTCCCCTCTCCTGCTTCTCTCTACCTAACTCTATGCTTCTTACTGAATTACTTCTCGTTCTGGCTGGAATTCTCCAACCTCTCCCACAACTGGATTCTCTGGCCCCATTGCAGCAAACGGAGGTTTGGCTGAGAGCCAAATTCTCTGTTCTTGCTGGCAGCAGTAACGGCTTTGCAAGACTGGAGAGTTCTGGCTTCAGTGTTTTCCTTTCCTTTTTGCTAACAGTGCCATTTAGGTGGTGGAGGCAGTTTACGGGGAAGAGGGGGTGGGGAGAAAGGAGAGGGTGCCAAGAATCATAGAATCCTACAGTGCAGAAAGTGATCATTCGACCCATTGAGTCAGCAAGACCTCAATCCCACCCAGTCCCTATTCCCGTAACCCCACATATTTACCCTGCTATTCCCCCGACACTAGGGTCAATTTGTCATGGCCAGTCAACCTAACCTGCACATCTTTGGACTGTGGGAGGAAATCGGAGCACCCGGACGAAACCCACGCAGCCACAAGGAGAATGTGCAAACTCCACACAGACGGTGACCCGAGGCCGGAATTGAACCTGGATCCCTGGCGCTGTGTGGCAGCAGTGCTAACCACTGTGCCGCCTAAATGTAGCCTTTAGAAGTTCTTTTCCCATCCTCAATCCCATTATCTTTAATTCCCTACCCTTTTGTTCACATTGAATCCTTTAACTTTTCAGCTTCCCAATACATCTCCCCTTCCTCCTATCAATCAGTCCCATCATTACCCTTAATTTTTCACTTTGCACTACATACTCAACAAATACTGTATCAATCTTTCCCCACTGGATTCCTGTCATTCACTTCCTGCTTAATTCTCCACACATTTCACCACCTAATTCCCAGTACCCCTCAGAAGCCCACTCACACTCAATGGCTGGGACTTTCCCCCCTGGTACGGCTGATGTGGGCGCAAAATCTCGTGAGAGGCCAAAAACGAAATTCTTTCCAATGGGATCACATGAAGCAATCATCCCCATTCCCTGCCATTGACATAACCCAAGAAGGTCGGGAACTGCATTTAAATATATTTTCATATCATTAGAGGACTTCCCCACTGTATTGTCCCCCCACGTTCAGAGCTTCCCCTCGCTGATTCCACGTCACATTGACGAGATTTACAAGTCTGGAGTAACGTGAACCAGGCAAAGAAAACCTGCTAGAAGCGCACAGATAATAGGAAAAGGATCATGCTGGGCAGAACCATGACATTACTGTGCTGGGGGTGAGGGGGGGGGGGGGGTTTCCTCTGGGGTGGGTCCATAGGTGGTGGGGGGGCGGGGAGGGGGTCAGCGGTGGATTCTTTCTGTCCTTTGGAGGGTTCGTGTGTGCATGGGGGAAACCTCTATGTCCGTGAGGGGATCTTAAGTCTTATTTTTATATTTGTTATCTTTCAGAGCCCACCCCATCAGCGTGACAGTGTGGGACCTGCCTCCAGTACTTTTTTTGAAATTGCTGGAAAATATGGCAGGAAAAGCCCGCAGTACAGCTGGTGGGCTGCTCACCACTTTTATTGCCTGAGCCAACACTTTGAGGAAAAATCCAGAAAATTCAGCCCAACATGTTTTCCTCGCTTTCAGTCCTTATATATTTTCCTATCTAACCCATCCAAGAGTATTTGTTTTTAACAAAAACATGGCTAATTTTCAACTTTACTGACTGGATGATTATCAGGTGCATTGGAGAACCTGGTCTGAATAGAATATGTCCAGGGTCATGATAATCAGTTTGCTATCATTTATTCTCAACGTTCTTAACTGTTTAGAAAAGAAACACACAAAATAAATTTTGACTGCGTAAAGAGTTTTAAATAATATTTGAAAAACTATTTGATAAAAACTGCGAGGATCTAAAATGAAATATTTTGTCAGTACAGTTTACTGAATAGCACTGATCCTTCCTGGGCAATTTGATACCGTTTGCGTACTTGAAGTACATGATCTAAATTCAAACTCTAAACAAATGTATAAAATTGGATTTAAATGTTTTTACAAAATAATTTTCAGTGAAGAGTGTGAGCAATTTGTGGGGAAAGGTCAACCAATATTCAAAATATGCAATTACAGCTTCACAAATCATTGTAAACTTGACAGTCCATAGTGGGATTAGTGGGGAGTTCTAAGATTGTGACTCAATAACAATGAAGAAGAAGCCATACGTACAAAGTATATCATGAGTTTGGATAGGAACTTGGAGATGGTGGTAGTCCTACAACATTACTACTGTTGTTCTTGGTGAAAGAGATTATGGGGATATATTGACAAAGTAACTTGGTAAGTTGCTGCAGTGCATCTTTTGGTTGAACATGCTGCAGCACATTGCACCTATGTTGGAGATGTTGGATGTTGAGTCCAATGGCAGGGACCCAACAAAATTCATGTGATGGAATCATATAAAAGTAGAAATTTTGGAAATACAGAGCAAACCTACCAATAACAATGAAGAGCAAAAAAAATGTTCTTTGCTCAAAGTTTGAATTTTATATATTTAATTACAGATTTTGGTACTCTCGGGGTTGATTGCTGAATGCTGTACATTTGACTGAGGAAAGACTTGGCCTCTGAGTGATGAATTGAAACCCAATCATTTAGTTTGACCAATAGCAGAGAAAAGTAATTTTAATAGAAAAAGATAGACACACCAGTTTCAGCAAAAAATTGTGACTTTATGGAAGTAATGAAAAATTGTCTATGTTGGAAAATTAAAATGAGCAATCCAATTAAATCATTCACTTTGAATTCCTGTCCATCAGATTAGCCTGAGTGCCCCATTTTTCCTGTGCTCTATGGCAGTGACCTATTGTTAAAAGAGGTATGTTTTAGAATGACATAAGAATTATCATCTTCGATTTGAAAATGGTTTTTCAAAAACCTAAACTAAACTTTCAGAATGACCCAAAATTATTTAATCTTTGTTGGCATCTCATGACATGATCAACTTCATTTGTGTTTCATACAATTATACCCTTGTATAGTTTCTAGATGCCTTTTTAAAAAACAAGCTTCAAACTGATTTATTTTAGATTAAAACATACAAATCTGTTTACGCCTGTTGATATATCTACACCACACACGCTGCAGAAGTTCATGAAGGTAGCTCACCACCATTTTCTCAAGGACAATTAGGGATGGAAAATAAATGCTGGCCTTACCAGCAATGGTCACATCTCATGAATGAAAAAAAATACAATTTTACTTCTACTTAGAAATAATTCATGTGTTCATCCTGCAAGTTATAAGGTAAATCTTATATCTGCACAGTAAATTATTTAAGTACAATTACAACTGTAAGTTAATATTTAACTTCTAATTTTTAATTTTGTTTTATAATAATTAGTCATTTAATTTTTTTCTTAAGCAATGCCATCTTTGAACTTGAATTTTCTGCCAGTATAAGAGGAACTGGCATGGTAGAAATGGGTTTTAGAATGGGTCTCCGAGTACCTTTTTTGTCAGAGAGAAATGGCACTGTGAATACTGCATTGAAATGAAATCCCTCTCGTTTTCAAGATATACTATAAAATTTATAGCAGTTCATAGACCATAGAACAGTACAGCACAGTACAGGCCCTTCGGCCCACGATGTTGTGCCGAACCTTTTCCGAAACCAAGATCAAGCTATCCCACTCCCTATCATTCTAGTGTGCTCCATGTGCCTATCCAATAACCGCTTGAAAGTTCCTAAAGTGTCTGACTCCACTATCACTGCAGGCAGTCCATTCCACACCCCAACCACTCTCTGAGTAAAGAACCTACCTCGTACATTCCTCCTATATCTTCCACCATGAACCTTATAGTTATGCCCCCTTGTAACAGCTACATCCACCCGAGGAAATAGTCTCTGAACGTCCACTCTATCTATCTCCCTCATCATCTTATAAACCTCTATTAAGTCGCCTCTCAACCTCCTCCGCTCAAAAGAGAAAAGCCCTAGCTCCCTCAACCTTTCCTCATAAGACCTACCCTCCAAACCAGGCAGCATCCTGGTAAATCTCCTTTGCGCTCCTTCCAGCACTTCCACATCCTTCTTATAGTGAGGTGACCAGAACTGCACACAATATTCCAAATGTGGTCTCACCAAGGTCCTGTACAGTTGCAGCATAACCCCACGCCTCATAAACTCCAACTCCCTGTTAATAAAAGCTAACACACTATAGGACTTCTTCACAGCTCTATCCACTTGAGTGGCAACCTTCAGAGATCTGTGGATATGGACCCCAAGATCTCTCTGTTCCTCCACAGTCATCAGAACCCTACCTTTGACCCTGTAATCCACATTTAAATTAGTCCTACCAAAATGAATCACCTCACATTTATCAGGGTTACACTCCATCTGCCATTTTTCAGCCCAGCTTTGCATCCTATCTATGTCTCTTTGCGGTCAACAACAGCCCTCCACCTCATCCACTACTCCACCAGTCTTGGTGTCATCAGCAAATTTATTGATCCACCCTTCAGCCCTCTCCTCTAAGTCATTAATAAAAATCACAAAGAGCAGAGGACCAAGCACTGATCCCTGTGGTACTCCGCTAGCAACCTGCCTCCAGTCCGAAAATTTTCCATCCACCACCACCCTCTGTCTTCGATCAGATAGCCAGTTACCTATCCAATCGGCCAACTTTCCCTCTATCCCACACCTCCTTACTTTCATCATAAGCCGACCATGGGGGACCTTATCAAATGCCTTACTAAAATCCATGTATATAACATCAACTGTCCTACCTTCATCAACACACTTAGTTACCTCCTCAAAAAATTCAATCAAATTTGTGAGGCACGACTTGCCCTTCACGAATCCGTGCTGACTATCCCGGATTAATCCGCATCTTTCTAAATGGTCGTAAATCCCATCCCTAAGGACCTTTTCCATCAACTTACCAACCACCGAAGTAAGACTAACCGGCCTATAATTACCAGGGTCATTCCTATTTCCTTTCTTAAACAGAGGAACAACATTCACCACTCTCCAGTCCTCTGGCACCATCCCCGTGGACAGTGAGGACCCAAAGATCAAAGCCAAAGGCTCTGCAATCTCATCCCTTGCCTCCCAAAGAATCCTAGGATATATTTCATCAGGCCCAGGGGACTTATCGACCTTCAGTTTATTCAAAACTGCTAGTGCATCCTCCCTCCGAACATCTACTTCCTCCAGCCTATTAGCCTGTAACACCTCTTTCTCAAAAACATGGCCCCTCTCCTTGGTGAACACTGAAGAAAAGTATTCATTCATCACCTCTCCTATCTCTACTGACTCCATGCACAAGTTCCCACTACTGTCCTTGACCTCACCCTGGTCATTCTTTTATTCCTCACATAAGAGTAAAAAGCCTTGGGGTTTTCCTTGATCCGACCCGCCAAGGACTTATCATGTCCCCTCCTAGCTCTCCTAAGCCCCTTTTTCAGCTCATTCCTTGCTAACTTGTAACCCTCAATCGAGCCATCTGAACCTTGTTTCCTTATCCCTACATAAGCTTCCCTCTTCCTTTTTACAAGACATCCCACCTCTTTTGTGAACCATGGTTCCCTCACTCGGCCATTTCCTCCCTGCCTGACAGGGATATACCTATCAAGGACACACAGTATTTGTTCCTTGAAAAAGTTCCACTTTTCATTAGTGCCTTTCCCTGACAGTTTCTGTTCCCAACTTATGCCCCCTAATTCTTGCCTAATCGCATCATAATTACCTCTCCCCCAATTATAAACCTTGCCCTGCCATACGGCCCTATCCCTCTCCATTGCAATAACAAAAGACACCGAATTGTGGTCACTATCTCCAAAGTGCTCTCCCACAACCAAATCTAACACTTGGCCCGGTTCATTTCCCAGTTCCAAATCCAATGTGACCCCACCTCTTGTCGGCCTGTCCACATATTGTGTCAGGAAACCCTCCTGCACACACTGCACGAAAACTGCCCCATCCGAACTATTTGACCTACAAAGGTTCCAATCAATATTTGGAAAGTTAAAGTTCCCCATGACAACTACCCTGTGACCCCCACACCTATCCATAATCTGCTTTGCAATTTCTTCCTCCACATCTCTATTACTATTTGGGGGCCTATAGTAAACTCCTAACAACGTGACCGCTCCTTTCCTATTTCTAACTTCAGCCCATATTACCTCAGTATGCATATTACCTCAGATCCCCCCGAAGTGCCTTTCCGCAGCCGTTAAACTATCCTTGATTAACAATGCTACTCCTCCACCTCTTTTACCAGCTTCCCTACACATACTGAAACATCTATACCCCGGAACGTCCAACAACCATTCCTGTCCTTGCTCTCCCCATGTCTCCGTAATGGCCACAACATCGTAGTCCCAAGTACCAATCCACGCCCCAAGTTCATCTACCTTGTTCCGGATGCTCCTTGCATTGAAGGAGACACATTTCAACCCACCTTCATGTCTACTGGTACCCACCCTTGACCCTGATACCTTCCCCAATACCTCACTACCCTCAACACTGACTTCCGGACTACAACTCCTTTTCCCACCCCCATGACAAATTAGTTGAAACCCCCCTGAAGAGCCGTAGCAAATTTCCCTCCCAGGATATTGGTGCCCCTCTGGTTCAGGTGCACCCCGTCCTGTTTGTACAGGTCTCACCTTCCCCAGAATGTGTTCCAATTATCCACGTATCTGAAACCCTCCCTCCTGCACCATCCCTGCAACCACATGTTTAACTGCACTCTCTCCCTGTTCCTCAACCCGCTATCACGTGGCACCAGCAACATACCAGAGATGACCACATGTTTTGTCTTGGCTCTCAGCTTCCAGCCCAGCTCCCTAAATTCCTGTTTTAAATCCCCGTCCCTTCTCTTACCTATGTCGTTGGTACCAATGTGTACCACGACTTGTGACTGTTCCCCCTCCCCCTTCAGAATCAGGAAAACACGGTCCGAGACGTCACGTACTCTGGCATCTGGTAGGCAACATACCATCCATGAGTCTCTTTTGCTGCCACAGAACCTCCTATCTATCCCTCTAACTAACGAGTCCCCAATAACTATTGCCCTTCCGCTCTCCCCCTTACCCTCCCGAGCTACAGGGATGGACTCAGTGCTGGAGATCTGCTCACTGCGGCTCACCACTGGTATGTCGTCCCCCTCAACTGCACCCAAAGCGGAATACTTTGCTAAGGGGAACGACCACAGGGGATCCCTGCACTTACTGCGTCCTCCCAGCCCCTCTCACTGCCACCCATCTATTTTCCTTTCCTGGAGTAACTATATCCATGAAGCTTTTGACTATGGCCACCTCTGCCTCCCTAATGATCCTAAGTTCATCCAACTCCAGCTCCAGTTCCCTAACACGGTTTTGGAGAAGCTGCAGATGGGTGCACTTCCCACAGGTGTAATCAGCAGGGACACTGACGGCGTCCCTCACCTCAAACATACTGCAAGAGGAACATTGCATTGCCTTCACACCCATCCCCTCTAGATACCTTGCCAATACCACTGGCAGATAGAGTTGCTCCAATGGAACAATGAGCTATTTTCCCCCCCTTTTCCTCAGAATCCACACAGACTGAACTTAAGATTTGCAATTGAAGAGACAACAAAACGAATTAAACTTACCCCGCCTCACCCTTTTTGACAGATTTGACAGATGACAGATTTTCTGTCATTTGATCTATCATGGCCTGTAGTATTAATTCCATTCGCAGTTCTTGTCTTCCTACTTATTCTGGCACTGATCTCGCTCAATAGAGTGGAATTTGAGAGTTCTCTGATTTTCCTCTGTCTCATTTATATCCTGATCTCTGTCTCTATAAATTTGATATAATTTTATTGTACAAGCCTTAAATCTATGCCTCTAATTCATTTTTTCTTGCAATTAGTGCTGTTAATATTGCTGGAAATTTTATGCATTTGAAAATCGATCTGGTTCACTGTAAGCCATTGATCACACTCACTCTAACTGATCATCGTGTGACATTTACCTTGATCATGTTCTTCTAAGTTTAATTTCTTCCCATTGACTTTCTTTTGCTGGTTCAATCCTATATCTTGCTCTCTGCAACTCTGATCTCTGTTGCTATCTTTGATACTGATCTTGTTAACTTCCAGTGGTCTGACTCACACGAGCTCGTACCTCACTCCCTTAGGTTTGCCTTTATTCACTTGAGCCAAAATTTCCCTTCCCTCTATCCAAAACAATTTGAGATAATGGCCGGAATTCTTTGACCTCGCCTGCAGGTATGATTCTCCGATCCCATTGCAGTGAATGTAGATTTGTCCGAGTTCAAAATTCTCCATTCTCGCTGACAACGGTCGAAAGGTGTGCAAGACCGGAGAATCCCAGACAATGCCTACTCGCTGAAGCTTTGCTATTTTTGAAATAGTGTTGCTGAAATTATTTATAATGTATTGCTTGTGTGATTCTTTGGAGTACAATTCTGTGGTGCAACACCCGAGTAGATAGCAGTTTAAATTACTGTTTTATGGTTTTATGTGCACAGGAGATACTTCAGCAGCAATAAACCATTTTCTGTTTGTAATATGAAAGGCTTAGAATCATAAAATCTATGGCACAGAGACAGGCCCTTCAGCCCAAATTGGTCCATGCCTACCAAAATGCCCATCTAAGCTAACCCCATTTGCTTGCATTTGGCCCATATCCCTCTAAACCTTTCCTACCTAAGTATCTGTCCAAATGTCTTTTAAATGTTGTCAATGTCCCTGCCTCAATCACTTCCTCCGGCAGCTCATTCCACATACGTGCCACCCATTAATTCTTTCCCCTCTTAACTTAAACCTAGGCCCTCTAGCTCTCGATTCCCCAACCCTGTGAAAAAGACTGAGTACATTCACCCTATCCATGCCTCTCATGATCGTAGAAATCATAGAAACCCTACAGTACAGAAAGAGGCCATTCGGCCCATCGAGTCTGCACCGACCACAATCCCACCCAGGCCCTACCCCCATATCCCTACATATTTTACCCACTAATCCCTCTAATCTACGCATCCCAGGACACTAAGGGGCAATTTTAGCATGGCCAATCAACCTAACCCGCACATCTTTGGACTGTGGGAGGAAACCGGAGCACCCGGAGGAAACCCACGCAGACACGAGGAGAATGTGCAAACTCCACACAGACAGTGACCCAAGCCGGGAATCGAACCCAAGTCCCTGGAGCTGTGAAGCAGCAGTGCTAACCACTGTGCTACCGTGCCACCCTTTATACACCTTACCTTATACACCTCGAGAAGATCACCCCTCAACTTTCTACGCACCAAAGAAAAAACGTCTTGGGCTATCTAATCTCTCCCTATAACTCAGTCCCTTGAGTCCTGGCAACATCCTTTTAAATCTTTTCTGCACTCTCTCCAGTTTAATAACATCTTTCCGATAGCAAGGCAACCAAAACTGAACACACTACTCCAGGTGTGGCATCGCCAACTGTACAACTGCAACATAACTTCCCAACTTCTATACTCAGTGCCCTGATGAAGGCCAGCATGCCAAAGGCCTTCTTCACTGCCCTATCTACCTGTGACTCCACCTTTAGAGAATTGTGCACCTGAACTCCAAGGTCCCTCTGTTCCACGATACTTAATAAAATCTTTCTGATTTGAGTAAGACAACACCATATTTGCTGCAATAATATGCAGGAATGTCATTGGTGAATCTTAAAGAGTATTTAAATAATTGGAATTGTCAATAAGATGTGGAAACTTCCTTTGTTGATTTTTTTGCTCTGGAATTGTTTTAGACCAACCTAAATGCAATAGCTGTACCTTTCACTTGTCCTGATATCTATTTGTTGATATCCCTCAACCATTATTATATGATCAATCTTCCTGAACTCACCTGTAGATAAAGAAGGTAGATGTAAAATAAATTGACAACCAAATATGTTTTATGATCGTGCTTTTCTGTTTCCCATTAGACGAAAGTGTGACACAAGGAACAGCAGCAAATTGTTTTGATCATGTGTCATCTCGCAATACAAAACTGTGAAATTGATATGTTAAAGATTATAAACATTTATTTGAATAACTATAATTTTATTTTTCATATTCTTCATATACTTGTTAACAATACTCTCAATTTTCTAGGCCAGTATTAAGGAGCATTCTGTAATTGTTCAATGCTTCTTAATAAGGACAACAGCCGTACATATTAAAAGAGGAAATTCTGTTAGATTCCAAACAGAAGTTGTAATGAAGCCAATGAGAGCCTTTGTGTTTTCAGGATTTTGTTTTGATTGGAAAAATGCAGAAATTAAAGTACATTGGGGGCATTTGACATCAACCAACTGCACCGTTCACACCGAAAAATGGGGCAGTAACAAATGAACATTGTTACAAAACATCTATTGCCCAATGGCTACCAGAGACCTACGGAACTTGATTTTTGAGCAGACCTTGGAATGGGTCTCTCAATTGAAACAATTTGTTTTAACTGGAGTTCTACAACAACAATCCTGACACAATTTTTAGATGGTATCAAACATAGTGAGGGCTCACTGTAAATTCTTCTTAAAACAGGGCCACAACTGTAATGTGTACATAATGTATGGTTTGGGGTGCATACTGCCCCTTTAAGAGTGTGGATCAGGTGACCCATTGGGGATTAGCTCCTCCCAGTGTGGCAACCTGGTTGTGCAGTAATGGTAGCCGGTATCCGCTTTTCCCCAGAAGTATAATTCCTGGCCAGAACGAACTCTCCTTTCTGAAAAGTCCTCAGCTTCGCACTTCCTACTCTTCTGGCCATCTGTCCCTCTTTATTCCACTCAACCACCTCTCGGGTCTCCTCTGGCTGCAGCAGGTTGAACGTGGTTCTCAATTTCCTGTTGAACATCAACGAAGCTGGCTAGTATTTGGTTGTCGCATGTGGCATGTTGTGGTATATACTCAGAAATATACCTATCTGCCACCTTAGTGACCCCTCCCTTGCGACGACTTCAGAGACTGTTTCAAGGTCTGAACAAACCGTTCTGACAGACCATTTGTCGCTGGATACGGAGGCAACCTCATATGCCTGACTCTGTGGTGCATCCTGTACTCCGTGAAATCCTGTGCCACAAACTGGAGCCCATTGTTACTGACCACTTGTTCTGGATTGTGCAAATATATATCATAGAGTTTGACTAGTGTTGACTCTGCCGACGTGGACTTGGAAGCCACGACCTCCGGCAACTTGGAGTGGGCATCCATTACCACTAAGAGTGTCTGCCCTTCCACGGGACTAGCAAAGCCAATGTGAATTCGTTGCCACAACGAACAGGGCCATTCCCACGGATGAAGAGGCGACAAGGGCGGCACCTTCCGTACTAAGGCACAGGATTTGCACAATCCTGCCTTTTCTTCAATTTGTGCATCAACATTCGGCCACCAAAAATAGCTTCTTGCTATTTATTTCATTTGCACCACCTTTGGGTGCCCTTAGTGCACCTGTTCGATCACCTTTCCTCTTAATGATGGGGGAATGACAAATATCACACCCCATAGTAAACATCTATCCAATACAGACAACTCCTGTCTTCAGATATATACAACCAAAACTCCTGGTGATTTCTATTGCTCGACCTCCCTTTCAGGCCTAGGTCCACTACCGAACTCATAATCAGATCGTTCCGAGTGATGTTCTGCACCTGGCTCATGGTTACTGGAACTTTAGCTTTCTTGAGTGTAGTACATTATCTTCAGATTCCAACCAGGAGCATCTTTATCCCCAACGGCAGCCTTGATAGAGTATCTGCATCGCTATGTTTCTCGGACTAGTGGTACTGGATTTCGTACAAGTAGGTTGACAACACCAATGCCCACCTTTGCAATTGAACTGCTACCATGGACGCTATTCTCATGTACTGCCCTAAGATGGATGTCAAAGGCCTATGGTCTGTCAGGAGTACAAAATACCTGCCATATTGGAAGTGATGCCAAAGACAATGCCCAAGCCCTCTTTGTCCACCTGAGCATATTTTTCCTCAGCCTTTGTCAACGATCTTGAAGTGAATGCACTGGGCCTTTTCTCCCTGTTTGGCAGAATAAGTGCTAGTTCATTTCACAATAAGTGCTAGTTCATTTCACAATAAGTGCTAGTTCATTTCAACCCAAAGTTACTGCTGCAGCTTGCACGCAACGCCTCGCCCTATGGCCCAACCCCATAGGGCGAGGCGTTGCATGCAAGCTGCAGCAGTAACTTTGGGTTGAAATGAACTAGCACTTATGATCTCTTTAAAGTCTGCTTTAATGCCATGTGGGCCTCCTCACATCCTTTGGTCCACTTCCACGGCTACCCTTTCTCCATCAACTGATGCATGGGTTTCAACACCTTCGCCAGATCTGGAACAAACTTGCCCTAGTAATTAATAAGTCCCAAAAATGACCTCAACTGGGACACATTTTCTGGGCTTGGGGCCTTCATGATGTCCTCCATCTTCTTAGACGACTTGTGTAACTCATCATCATCAATTACATGATCCAGATACTCAACTGAGTCCTTAAAATATTTGCATTTCTCTCTTGTAGGCCATGCTCCTGCAACCTCTTTAAGGTTGCCCTCCAGATTCTTTAAATGCTCCTCTTCTTCTGAACCTCTGACCAAAATATTGTCCAGGCAACACTGGACTCCTGTCAACCACAAGATTTGGTCCGTGGCCCTCTGGAAAAGAGCTGGAGCTGATTTAATGCAGGCCCCAGTGTATGATTATCATTAGCAATGGCTGTGAATCTTTCATTATCCCCTTCTGCAAATAGGCCTGCAATAGTTCCATTTTGGAGAATTTCTTTCCCCTGCCAAGCCACCGAGAAGGTCCTCGATGAGGGGAAGCGGGTATTGGTCCACACAAAGGGCTGAGTTTACTGTCAATTTAAAATCCTCACAAAGTCTTACTGATCTGTCTGATTTCAAAACTACAACAATTGGGGTGTCCAATTCACTGGTGGTCATTGGTTGCAATGCACCCAGATCCACCAGTCATTCCAATTCAGCCTCCACCTTAGGCCTAATGGCATACAGTCCTGGACTTTAAACTTCTTGGACAAGCATTCCGCTTAATCCATAATTTAACCTTGACACCCTTCCTCTCTCCAAAGGTCCCTTGAAAGACATCTTTAAATTTTTCCAAAATGTCTTGTAACCTTGTGTTTGAATCCGCCAGTCTATTAACCACATCCCAGTTTAATTTCAACTTCTGTAACCAGGAGCGTCCGAATAACACAGGGTACTTCTACCACATACAGTAGTAATTCTGCACATTGGTCCCTCAACTGTACCTTCACCAGTATATAACCCTTGAGGGGTACCACTTCCTCTGTATATGTTCATAATATGATTTCAGCAGGCTTTAATGGCAGGGCTTTTAACTTCTCCCTGTATATTGATTTGGTTAGCAAGGACGCCGCCACCCCCGTATCAACTTCCATTTTCACGGTTTTCCCTTCCAGTTCAGGGAGAACCCAGAAACGATCGGCTTCATCCCATACTGACAGAATGGTCAACCTGAACCCTTGTTTCTCTGGATTGTCTGCCTCCCCTGCAGGTCTGGCTGACTCCCGATCCTCTCCATAGCTGGCAACATGGACCTTTTGTTCTGCCCTTCTAAAAGCTCCCTTTTGTTTTTCTCTCTAGGCTTAGTTGCACCCGGCAATTCCAGGCAACGTGACTAACTCGCTTGCACTTGCAACATTAGGCCTCTCATGTCCAGCAATTTGATTCCCTGTAGCCTGTCTTGCCACATTGGTAGCATTCTGCTGGCAGTGCCGAACTCAGCGGGGCTTCTGCTACCTTGTGCACCCAGGCGCTAACACCCAACTGTGCTGCTTCTCTAATGGCTAACTCCATGGAAATTGTGATCTCCAAAGCAGACTGAAGTGGAAATTATTTTCAGCCAATAACTTCTGCTGGATGACTTCATGCCAGAGGCCACAAACCAGCTGGTCCTGTAAGGTATCCTGAAGTGTGTTTCCAAACTCGCACTGCTCTGCCAGTCTGTTCAGAGCTGCCACAAATTGAGCAATAAACTCTGCTTTGAGTTGGTCTTGCTTATAAAATCTGAAATGCTCTGCAATCATCAATGGCTTGGGAGCGAAGTGATCTTTTAATACATCGCACAATTCTTGATAAGTCTTTTTCAGGTTGTACCAAACTACCTAAAAAAGCGAAGGTCTTGCTCCCCGTGGTACTTAAGAAAACTGGTATAACCAGGCCATCATCCACGTTATTGGCCATCAAATAAGCACTGAAGCATTCTGTGTAAAGTATTCAGATCTCTGCCTCTTCATCGAAAGGGCCTATGACACTGAATCTGGCCGCCATTTTGTTTTACCGCCAGCAGGAATTTTTCCCATCAAACAAATCTAGGCCCGAAGCCTCCTGCCACCATCACCAAATGCTGCCCGCAGCTCAAATTCCCTTGACTCCCACTTCCCACAACAGCTGCTCCCTTGATGACGGTGGTTGGCATTTCTTTCCCACCACCGACTGCAGCCCGAGGCCCCTTTGTGACCACTTCCCACGACATTTTCAGCCAGCCCCCAGGCAAGTACTACCTTCCCCCTGAGCGGACTGTTCAATTGAAGCAGAACGATTCAGGACACTCCTACCCCTTCTTTGTGAGGTTGCCACATTTTGGTTCCTTTCCAGCACCATCCTACAAAATCTGGTGATCCTTGATTCCTTCCCCCTTCACCAGAATGGAATGCCAGAAGATTGCATAGGCTGTGAAGTAGCCTCGTTACCAGTTTTTATGTATGCGCCTATTGACTTATGGTGCCTAAAGAACCATGAGGTAGGCTTGGTAACTTGAACACTGGGAACTCTGTATTGTAGGTGTGCACTGTCCCACAGTCAGATCTAAGACTGCACAACCGGGTCCCACACTGAGAGGAGCTAAGGGGTCACCTGACCCACACTCTTAAAGGGGCAGTACGTACCTCAACCCCAACATATTATATTCATATATTACAAAAACCTCAGTGTCCTTCATTTTTATGCGGAGGTGGAGCAGAACACCCTCTTCCTGCTACTCCGTATTCTCTGCCTCACCCCAGTTTTAACTTGTGGTTCTGAGATTTTCTGAGCAGCCAACTGATAAGCTATAATAAAACTTTTCCATTGTGTATGTTAATTTGTTTAGGGTTACTTTGAGGCATTTTGCAAAGAGTCTTATTTTACAAGTAACAAGTTCAGACAATTCCATTCAGGAATATCAAGAATTGTTCTTTATGAAATAAACCACATTTTATTCCTTTACTCTTAATATTAATGTGTATGGTTAGTTATAATTAATGTCAAGCACACGCTCCTTAGCGTAGAACCATACAGCGGCCCATCGGGTCCGCACCAGCACCTGAACTCCTGCCTAATCCCATCTGCCAGCACTTGGCTCATAGCCCTGAATGTTATGACGTGCCAAGTGCTCATCCAGATAACTTTTAAAGGATGTGACGCAACCCGCCTCTACCACGCTCCCAGACAGCACATTCCATACCATCATCACCCTCACAGTTTTTCCGCACATCCCCCTAAACCTCCTGCCTCACTGAAGTTCTATACAAATCCAACATGACTTCCCTTCTTTTGTAATCTATGCCTCGATTGATAAAGGCAAGTGTCCCATTTTTTCACCTTACTAACATGCCCTTCTGCTTTCAGAGATCTATGGACAAACACGCCAAGGTCCCTTTGTTCCACAGAACCTCCTAATGTCCTACCATTCACTGAGTACTTTCTTGTCAAATTACTCATTCCAAAGTGTATCACCTCACACTTTTCAGGGTTAAATTCCATCTGCCACTTATCTGCCCTTTTGACCACGGCCTATATCTTCTTGTAGCCCAACACACACAGCCTCACTGTTAACCACCCGTCCAATTTTTGTGTCATCCTTGTGTTTAGTTTGTGGAGATTTGTCACCTGGTGTGGCCAATAGGCAAGTCCATGAGATTAATCAAAGTTTGTCTACTTCCAACACAGTTACATGGAAGAAAGATTGGATAGCCCCTGAAAATGGACTTGAAGTTTTGCATTAGAAGAAATGGGCACAGGTTAATCTCACATTGAACTCTCCAAGTCCATTTTCAGGGGCTATGATTCCTGTTCATTTACCTGATGTTAACAATCAGCCAGCATTCAGCATGCTATTGAACAGCTGCATGCCTGAGCAGAGTGATACTGCTGGAATTAAAGAGCTGCTTCTGATTGGCTGGCAGCTCTTGGAGGCAGAACACTCAGCTCCAAAGGCCCAAGGACCCTAACAGCTTGCAGTTTTGATTGGGACTCCAGCATTAGCTGTGGCAGGATTACCATCAACTTTTTGGCTACTGGTCAGGATCATCACCATGGGCATTGAATTCAGCTCTACAAAAGCAGTGGGAGCAGGAAGCTGTGTGGTCCATGCGAGTAGTTTAGTTTCAAAGACCTAGATGTAGTACCATAAGAAGGTCAATTAGTTTAACGCGGTTAAGGTCAGTGACTATATTTGGGAGTGCCGTATTCTTATAAAAGGACAATTAACTTCACTAACAGGTCAATTCACCAGTATTCCTCCTTTACCCACCTACCTGCAATCTCTATCAACCGTGACTCATACTTCACATTTCCCTCACACATTTAGTCCTGCTGCATGCTTCACAGCCACATATCACTGCTTGAACACACTGCCAGCTATTCAAACATGACAGACACATGACCCAAACACATTGCGCCATATTCATTGACACTTGCCTTTTTCTTGCACAACAAGGTAGCCTGCAATCACATATGACACCATCTACCCAGCGGGGGATAGGTACAGTGGAGGTGCGGAGGATCTTTGAAGAGCCCATGACTGAAACTATTGATGATGATGGTATGTTTATGCCTAATTCTCCTTCTCAGACCCCACTTCCCAATCACCCCACAATATTCTCTGATACACAAGCCACAGGTGATCTAAACATGCACCTCTTTGTTTTCTATCATACTACCAATCAGTCCTGTGACCCTATCCTTGTACCTTGTTTCAGATACTGCAGAACCATAATGAAGCTAGAGAGTGGTGGAGGAGCAAGAAGTACATGAGGCAGGAAAGAAAGATGATCATTTGATTTCACTTTTGAAGCTATGAGAACAGATTCTGGTACTGTGCATATTTTGAAAATAGCTTAGAAGTGGGATCTGCATATGGTGAAACATTGGACATGGGTGACCTACAGCTGAAAAGAGGAAAGGATATCACAAATGCCAGCTCCCTGGAGGACAACTGTTCTGTTGCAGAGGACTCCGATGAGGACTTCAGTGGTGCATCCTACAGGAGAAGGCTAACATTATTTACAATAAATCATCAAAACAAATGTTTGGTGTATTGGCAGCCCTGCCAGAAACCCTGAAGTCACTGGCATGGAGCATGGAGGTATCAGGAACCAACCTTGTACACTGCTTTGGGTTGAGTTTGGTGTCCATCCAAGTGATGGCCAACTATATCATCACATTTGTGGACCCAATCATGGCCAATCATGGCAGCATTTGATGGCCAATGCCTCAACATCCATTGCAGCCCAAGCAAATGCCATCTAACATCTGGTTGCTGCAGTGGATACTTAGACTGATGTCATACAAGTTCAGCTTGTTACCTTGCAAGGTCAGACTGCCACTATCATTGCTAAGGATATCAGTGTTCAAGATGTCTGTGTGCTCCAACACATTGCTAGGATTGCTGAGATAATTGCACCCTCCTCCACAGGGATGCCTGCTCTTACTGTGAAGCTATGTGATTTCTCCATCTGACTCTGCGCTGTCGTGTGTCGCGAAGGCCGCCTTGGAGAAGGGGCTCAGAGCCTCGAAAGCTTGTGTGGCTTTTGCTACCAAATAAACCTGTTGGACTTTAACCTGGTGTTGTTAAACTTCTTACTATACATTACAAACAGCAAAGGTCCCAGCACTGATCCCTGAGGAACACCACTTGTCACAGCCCTCCATTCAGAAACGCACCCTTCCACTGCTACCCTCTGTCTTCTTTGACCGAGTCTCACAACACCAGGTTAAAGTCCAACAGGTTTATTTGGCAGCACTAGCTTTCGGAGCCTCAAGCTCCTTCATCAGGTGAGTCCTGACTACCTCACCTGATGAAGAAGCTTGAGGCTCCGAAAGCCAGTGCTGCCAAATAAACCTGTTGGATTTTAACCTGGTGTTGTGAGACTTCTTACTGTGCTTACCCCAGTCCAATGCCAGCATCTCCACATCATGGCTTCTTTGACCGAGATGTGGAGATGCCGATTTTTTGTGTCTCTGTGCACTGTTTGAGAACACATTTCCACTCCATCTGATGAAGGAGCAGCGCTCCGAAAGCTTATGGTATTTGCTACCAAATAAACCTGTTGGACTTTTGGCCAGTTTTGTATCCACCTTGCCAGCTCACCTCTGATCCCATGCGACTTCACCTTCTGCACCAGTCTGCCATGAGGGACCTTGTCAAAGGCCTTACTGAAGTCCATGTAGACAACATCTACTGCCCTACCCTCATCAATCATCTTCGTCACTTGCTCGAAAAACTCGATCAAGTTCGTGAGACACGACCTCCCCTTCACAAAACCATGTTGTCTCTCACTAATACGTCCACTTATTTCCAAGTGGGAATAAACCTGTCTCGAAGAATCCTCTCCAATAATTTCCCTACCACTGATGTAAGGCTCACCGGCCTGTAATTACCTGGATTATTCTTGCTCCCTTTCTTAAACAAAGGAACACCATTGGCTATTCTCCAATCCTCTGGGAACTCCCCTGTAGCCAGTGAGGATACAAAAATTTCTCTCAAACCTCAGCAAATTCCTCCCTTGCCTCTCTCAGTATTCTGGGGTATATCCCATCAGGCCCTGGGGACTTGTCTACCTTAATATTTCTCAAGAACCCCAATACCGCCTCCTTTTTGATCTCAACATGACTCAAACTATCTACACACCCTTTCCCAGACTCATCATCCACCAAGTCCTTCTCTTTGGTGAATACTGACGCAAAGTACTCATTTAATACCTCGCCCATTTCCTCTGGCTCCATGCATAGATTCCCTCCTTGAGTGGGCCAACTCTTTCCCTAGCTACCCTCTTGCTCTTTATATATGTATAAAAAGCCTTGGGATTTTCCTTAATCCTGCTGGCCAATGCTTTTTCATGACCCCTTTTAGCCCTTCTTACTCCTTGCTTAAATTTTTTCTACTTTCCTTGTATTCCACACTTGCTTCATGCGTTCCCAGCCTCCTAGCTTTGACAAATGCTTCCTTTTTCTCTTTGACTAGGCTCACAATATCTCTTGTTATCCAAGATTCCCAAAACTTGCCATATTTATCCTTCATCCTGACAGGAATGTGCCGGTCCTGAATCCCTATCAACTTACACTTGAAAGCCTCCCACATGCCAGATGTTGATTTGCCCTCAAACATCTGCCCCCAATCTACATTCTTCAGTTCCTGCCTAATATTGTTGTAATTAGCCTTCCCCCATTTTGGAACCTTAACTTAAGGACTACACTTATCTTTATCCATCAGTACCCTAAAGCTTACTGAATTGTGGTCACTGTTCCCGAACTGCTCCCGTACCGAAACATCGACCACCTGGCCAGGTTCATTCCCCAATACCAGGTCCAGTATGGCCCCTTCCCGAGTTGGACTATCTACATACTGTTTCAGGAAGCCCTCCTGGATGTTCCTTACAAACTCTGCCCCATCCACGCCCCAGCACTAAGTGAGTCCCAGTCAATATAGGGGGAAATTAAAATCTCCCACCACAACAACCCTGTTACTTTTACACTTTGCCAAAATCTGCCTACATATCTGTTCCTCAATCTCCCACTGGCAGTTAGGTGGCCTATAGTAAATCCTTTACTCCTTGGAATGTAAATGACGGGTGACCTTATTGAAGTGTATAAAATCATGAGAGGCATAGATAGGATGAGCACACAAGTCTTTTTCCCAGGGAAGAGGAATTGAAAACTAGACGGCATATGTTTAAAGTGAGAGGGGAAAGATTTAAAAGGGACCTGAAGGGCAACCTCTTCACACAGAGGGTGGTGTTGATCCACCAGAAGGAACTCTTCAGTTGTAGGCAATAACACAAAACAAGACTTACTCCAACTTTTAAAATCAAAGAAAAAGGTTTAATACAGAAACTTCATTATTCCAACACTTGCGGCCTCATCCTGGGGCATTTCAAGTTCCCACCATCCCCAGCAGCTTCTTATTTATACTGAGTCAGTTGGTCAGCTGACCACCACATAATTTTGTCATTGGTTACATAGTTTACTGGGTCAGCTGACCCTTACAGCATGTTACCATTGGTTGCACCCCAACAGATCCAATGTTACCATTTGTTACATTCTAACAGGTGGTGCTAATATGGAATGAGCTGCTAGAGAAAGTGGTTGAAGCAGGTACAATAGCAACATTTAAAAAGCATTTGGATAAGTACATGGATCGGAAAGGATTAGAAGGATATGAGCCAAACGTGGGCAATTGGGACTAGCTGGGAGGGCAACATGGTTGGCATGGACTGGTTAGGCCGAAGGGTCTGTTTCCGTGCTGTATTGCTCTATGACTCTCTTGACCTAACAAGTATGGAGTTAGTTTTATTGTTTAAAAACTCACTCAGGTACATGCATAAGACTCATTTAAAAGATAAAAACACATCTCAAACCTTCCATGCACAGACACACACAAACACAAACACATGAAAACAGAACAGGTTAAAGGGTAGAAGAAGTGGAATTGATGAGAGTTAAAGTACGTAAGAAAAAAAAGAAATATATGTTCTGTGTTCTTCTGGTGGTCTTCAAATTCCAGGTGTTGCAGCCAATATAAGCTGGTTGTTTTTCTAGAAACGGTCCTTTTAAAATTGTTCAAAAATAGATGCTATGGTACTTGAAGTTCCTTTCAATTAAAATTTTCTATCTATGCGATATGTTCCAAAATGTCACCAAGATAGGGCTTACCCTGAGAATGATGTGGAGATGCCGGTGTTGGACTGGGGTAAACACAGTAAGAAGTCTCACAACACCAGGTTAAAGTCCAACAGGTTTATTTGGTAGCAAAAGCCACTAGCTTTCAGAGCGCTGCTCCTTTGTCAGGTAAGTGGGAGTTCTGTTCACAAACAGGGCATATAAAGACACAAATTCAATTTACAAAATAATGGTTGGAATGCGAGTCTTTACATGTAATCAAGTCTTAAAGGTACAGACAATGTGAGTGGAGAGAGGGTTAAGCACAGGTTAAAGAGATGTGTATTGTCTCCAGCCAGGACAGTTAGTGAGATTTTGCAAGCCCAGTCAAGTCGTGGGGGTTACAGATAGTGTGACATGAACCCAGGTTGAGGCCGTCCTCATGTGTCTGGAACTTGGCTATCAGTCTCTGCTCAGTGACTCTGCGTTGTCGTGTGTTGTGAAGGCCACCTTGGAGAACGCGTACCCGAAGATCAGAGGCCGAATGCTCCTATTTTTACTCCATGGGTTTCCATATTTGATTGAGGTCGGTCACTCCCTAAATGGAGGAGTGCATGTGCCAAAGCCTTGAGCAATAGTAGCAGATTTCAGCTGAATGATTCTTGATAGGTGGCTGCCCATTCAAAGTAAAACCTCCTTTCTTGTTATTCCTAAGATCCTGCACTTTAGCAAGGCCTTTGACAAGGTACCGCATGGTAAGTTGTTGCATAAGGTTAAATCTCACGGGATCCAGGATGAGGTGGCTAAATGGATACAAACTTGGCTTGATGACGGAAGCCAGAGGGTGGTTGTTGAGGGTTGTTTTTCAAACTGGAGGCCTGTGACCAGTGGTGTGCCTCAGGGATCAGTGCTGGGTCCACTGTTATTTGTCATTTATATTAATGATTTGGATGAGAATATAGGAGGTTAGTAAGTTTGCAGATGACACCAAGATTGGTGGCATAGTGGACAGTGAAGAAAGTTATCTCGGATTGCAACGGGATCTTGATCAATTGGGCCAGTGGGCTGACAAATGGCAGATGGAGTTTAGATAAATGCAAGGTGATGCGTTTTGGTAGATTGAACCAGGGCAGGATTTACTCAGTTAATGGTCGGGCATTGGGGAGAGTTACAGAACAAATAGATCTCGGGGTACATGTTCATAGCTCCTTGAAAGTGGAATCACAGTTGGACAGAGTGGTGAAGAAGACATTCAGCATGCTTGGTTTCATTGGTCAGAACATTGAATACAGAAGTTGGGATATCTTGTTGAAGTTGTACAAGACGTTGGTCAGGCCACACTTGGAATACTGTGTATAGTTCTGGTCACCCTATGATAGACAGGATATTATTAAATTAGAAAGAATGCAGAAAAGATTTACTAGGATGCTACCGGGACTTGATGGTTTGAGTTATAAGGAGAGGCTGGATCGACTGGGACTTTTTTCTCTGCAGCGTAGAAGGCTGAGGGGTGAACTTATAGAGGTCTATAAAATAATGAGGGGCATAGATCAGCTAGATAGTCAATATCTTTTCCCAAAGGTAGGGGAGTCTAAAACTAGAGGCCATAGGTTTAAGGTGAGATGGGAGAGATACAAAAGTGTCCAGAGGAGCAATTTTTTTCACACAGAGGGTGGTGAGTGGAACAAGCTGCCAGAGGTAGTAGTAGAGGCGGGTACAATTTTGCTTTTAAAAAGCATTTAGATAGTTACATGGGTAAGCTGAGTTTGAAGGGATATGGGCCAAGTGCGGGCAATTGGGACTGGCTTCGGGGTTTAAAAAAAAGGGCAGCATGGACAAATTGGGCCGAAGGGCCTGTTTCCATGCTGTAAACCTCTATGACCTACATTCAGCTGAGCATAGCTATGTGTATTCTCCCTTCTTCAAGGGGACTTCCCACAGCTGCTTCTGCCTCCGCCACTTTCTCCTGCTCACTTGTGACGCCTTCACCTAGCGTCATCGTATAATTTGCAGGGACCCACCTAAATGACTGTATCTGAGCTGGTGGAGGGTGCATGCAGAGGCAGAAATCTGTCCTTTCCCTTCATGTCTGAAACTGTGGGAGACACAAGAAGAGATAATAAGAAGTAGCCTTGGAATGCAGAAGCCTCTCACGTGACCAAGCTTCCCAATTCAGCCGACCTATGGCATGAAGGACAGGGTGCAGTGTGCTGCATCTTCCCTTTCATTTACACTTTGCAGTATCTATTCATCCTCATCATCAGGGATGCACACCATGCCTTCACTGACTTTCTTGAGTTTAGGTGCCCTGGCGATCTCCTGTACTGTCTTCTCCAAGGCGGTTACGAATTGTAAGTTTGCCACTTCTCTTCAAGTATGCACCCTTATATGCTCTTTTCTCCTGAAAGGTCAGAGAATTGTTCTCCAAATGAATTAAGCTGGTGCTGCCACCAAAATATCTATGAGTGTTCCCTCCCATCTATCTTGGGGAGCAGGTTTGGGACCTGGAAACAGTCTCGATTTCTGTTTTGTGCCCATCATAGAAATCCAACTTAATTTTCTTTAAGGGAAGGGAGTGGGCTCACAAATCTGGAGGGACAATTAGAGGCTTTTGTGAGGAGCAGCATCCTGCAATGAATGGTAAGTAGCTTCCACATAGAGGGACCTCCTTACCAATATTTTTCAATGAATGTAACAAGCATCTGGAGCAGCAGTCTGGCCACCACTGTGGAGGGGTGATGTCCCTGTACAGGATAGTTTATGTTTGCATCCACACTTAGGGAGGCAGAAAGAGTTTATATGCCTGTCTGGAGCACTAGCCCACTGCCCCCCCACCCCCTCACTCCAGACTGCTAGCAGGTACCCAGTCTGGCCCCCTGCAAGTACAGGATACTAGAGGCCGATTGGAAAACCCTAGTCGCCCTCTTTTAAGTGGTCTAAATAAGACTCTTAAGTCTAATTGATGACTTACTGGCTCGAATGTGTCTTGGCCAAAATGGATGACGATAGTATAGTGGTCAGAAGACTGGCACGCCAGCTAGCACAGGTATTTTATCAGATCTGAAAATCCTGCTCTCTGTCTCCCAATGATGACTTGTGGGTTTTTTTCAGAGACTCGGTGTTGCTAAACTCAGCTAATACAAAGACTCGCAAAGTCAGTATCCTGGTTAAAGATTGATCTTTATTTGATCAATGATTGCTGGGAGAGATAGCATTGGGAAGTCCAACACCTCTCTGAAGAGAAGACGCTGAACATTCCAATACCACTCCGAAGTTACAATACATCAGACGGAACAATTATACATTTTCAAGTTCGCTTTTCCCACCTTCCTGTTTGTTATGAACCAGTCATCATTATACAAATCAATCATTGTTAACAGTTGTCATATACCTTTGCCCATTACATTCTACCCTCTGACATCATGGGATTTCATTGGTCCATAGAATCCGGATGTTTCTTCCCCCTGTTGCTTAGCAACCCCTGATGCTTAGCTATAGAGTTCAAAGGTACTGTTCTCACCAGCTCTCAGTTACATCAATGGTTGAGTCAGACAGTTGATATTCCCATGTCTGAGAAGCACTGTCTTATCAGTACAAATGAACAACTCTATTCATACTATGGCTTTGGGAACTCATACTGTCCGTAACATATGCTGATAAAAGTATACACATTCTGTGGTTTCATTGTTCCAAAGAATGTGATTTGTCTCACCCAGTCTTCATTCCATCATGCTCTGGAGCCGCCTGCCTTTGGCTAAAGTGTGCGGATTACTTTAAAAATACATTTTAAAATCCAAAATGTTTAAATCAGAAATACATGTTCAAATCTCTTACTGTAATTATACTGTATTTATGCAAACAGTACCCCTGTTAGTTTGCAAGTCTGATCTGGAGTCATTTCACTTAGTGCTCGTGGTTTAATCAATGTATTAAATCCCTGATTATTTGAAATTTCTCTAACACGACTGTTTCCCCCTGGAGCAGTGTCAGGACTTCTGTTACCCACCTTGTAAGGAAAATCCAGCCCCTTGTGTCACTCTACTCAATGAGCAAACTTAAATGATTCTTGTGAACTGGCCTCGTGGCATTCAATGAAGGTGGTAGGCTCCTTAATCCTTGTGGGTTTTTTAACTTAAATTACTCATTTTGCAGCTACTGATGTCACTTTCCTGATGTAACATCAGCTTTTGACATGTTGTCATATACTTGTAACTTGTCAAAGATAGTCTTTAAACAAGTTAAACTCTAGCCATCTACCATCACCACCAAGATTCAATTTGTATTGAGAACGATGCCTGGACTTGTAAATGGAATTTAAATTAATTCCAGAGTGTTGTGCCAACTAGAAAAAAGGCATTTCATACCTGTATATTAGTTTGTTTATTTTATGCTTATAATTATCATTGCAGTAATTATTACCTGCTTTAATGGAAACATTTTGAAAAATGTGATTTGAAAAACAAAAGCACAGTATTAAGTACAGGCGCATTATATGGTTATATTCTGGGAAGCCAAAGTCATGAATGTGGCAGTCCTCTCAAAGGCAGATCTACTAAAGCTGTTGGCACTCATCAAACAGAGGCAGCTTCAGTAGATTGGGTAGATCCACAGGATGGAAGATGGTGCCCAAGGACCTTCTGAATGGTGAGATAGCTGGGGCTAGACAGCCAGTGGTGCCCAGCCCAAGGTTGTACTTCAAGGAAGTTTGCAAGCGTTAAGTGAAAGCCCTAAACAACAGCTTTTGCACCTGGGAGTCACTGGTTGGTGAAAGAGCGAAATGGTGGCACTTCCTGTAGGCTGGCATGTATTACTATGATGACCAGTGACTACAACTTGGCAACAGGTGCCAACCCTGAAAACAAAAACACACAATGTCACTTGGCAGCTTCATGCATGGTGCTTGTGGCAGATCGCAAGGCAGCCATCAGTGAAGATTCACTAAATGAGGATACCCCACTTGAATGGATTGTTTGATGCAAGTCTATCATCTTTTGTAGATGGAAGAATGCCAACAAACTATTGAGATTAATCACCACCATATTAAACTGCACTATTTTAAATCTTTTCAAGAGAATTGTAATAAAAGACACAAGTCCTCCAGTGATGAATTGCAGAAAGTAAACCAATTAGTGGTACATGACAGTATTGCAAGTGGATTATTTTCTGCACTGCATTGGTATTCCACCATGTATTTTGTTTACAATGCACACTTGTATTTTGTAAGAAAAGTTTCTCTTTCACGTCAACATACAAGTAATGATGCCATTGTTAGTTATCAGTGTTACTAAAATCTCCTTGGGATACAGGTAACCCAGTCAAGGGCAGCTTAGTAAAAAAAATTTGAAAAAGAGAATGGAGAGCAGCAGAGAGGAAGCTGAGCTAAGTCAGCATAGCAGAGAATTGAGAGTGATAAAAGGCAACTCTTGGTAAATGCAGGAGAGGAACAAACAAGAGAGAAAGAACACTTAGAAAAAGTGAGTTCATAGTGTATGAATGGGGAGACAGGACAATCTAATAACTGGAGGTACTGCTAAATTAGAAAACATTTATTTATATTACTGATAATAAATGGTAATTAAAGATTGATTTCTTCCTTCTTAACTTAAATTTCTATTTAACATTTTAAGTGGAATTCCTTTATACACTGCTGTGTGATGCTACTTTGTCATAGTAACATCATTTCTCATTGGTCACATGGTTAGCAAGGAAGAACAAAAATTGGTCATCATGAACCAGATGAGATTTTTCAGTTATTTTTGTTTCCAAAGACCGACCACCACTCAAATTCGTTCAGACTAATTACCACAGAAATAGTCACACGTATGTCAGATACATGTGAATATACAGAAATATCAGAGACATGAATGTATAAATAGAAACTAGCTGAATCCCATTTCAACTGTCTGTATTTAATGTCGGAGGTCCAGAGTCTTGTCAATAAAATACAGAACCATCAGTGTTGACATCTACGAATTTTTAGACAGTCTCATTCAATTAGGAAAGTCACATGACTGTTATTGGCTGATGACATTGCTCAAGAGAAAGATAATGTTACATGCATATTTGACTGCACAACGTGACTTTCTTGTATATTGCAGTCAACTTCCATTGTTCGTGCGGGCTCTATTCCTGCAAAACCTCGTGAAGAGTGAAATCACCAACGGTGAACATGTGCATGCGCAGTCCTCGCTTTCTATGTGGGAAAAACATGGGAAAGGTGAGAGTTTAACAGTCCAACCTGAGGGTCCAAACTGGAAGAGCGAAGTTTTGGGACCACGAACTGCAATTTGGTGTACATACACATTCAGTGGGTTAAATAAATTTGCGCTTGATGGGGTTGCGAATGACTGGAGTTGACTGTACTGTAGTTTTACGTGGTATGTAATACCAAACACCCCAACTTATCCAGAGCAATGCCACTAGAGATTTTCTGAGTGTGTGCTTTCTATAACAAGTTTCTATTTGTGTCAAATCCTGTCACATGCGTTTTGCCATGCTAATGATTGATTTTTAGGATTGTTCAAGTGTAATTTTTAGATTTACTTCTGATTAGCATATTAATAAATACTACTACATTTCCCAGATCTGTTCACTAGAAACCCTCACCCCACTGAGTAACTCTAAATAGGTACTTTTGATATTTTATGTATGTTTCTGTTTGCTGTTTTGTTCTTGTATATTTTGCAATATAAATACTTAGCATTGCTGACAAGAGACTGAACTGAAATAATATTGTAAATTCTCATGAACTCAACCTGAAATAAAATTTTCAATGAGATTGATGTGTTGCAAGAAAAATCTGAAATCTTGCATGCTCGGAAGTGTAGCCCAGGATTTTTTTGTTGCCTTCCTTGCAGTTTTTACCTTTAGAGTATCTTCACCTAAGTGGGCTGCAACCAAGTCTGCAGTGTCCCACCTGTCCTTAATGGTGTTGAGGGGGATCTGTACACATCAGATGTCAATATGTTTGTGTGCTGGATGTCAACCCAGGAATCAGAGCCATTGCACCAGTTCCTGCTTCTGGGCTGTCTGGAGTGGAGTCCAAGCTGCACTCTTCTGACTTAGAGATGGAATTACATCCCCTGCAGCATTGGTCACTCCATATACAATGTGTAATGCTCTGTGATTATCTTTTGGTTTTGTGCACTTAATCCCAATAAACATATCCCTGTGCATATATAATGGTCTAGGTATTAATCTCTAAGGAATACATAAATAATGTTTGACCTGTTAATAATAACAAGAGAACCGTAGAATCCCTACTGTGCAGAAAGAGGCCATCCAGTCCATCAAATCTGCACAAATTCTCCAAAAGAGCATCCTACCCAGGCCCTGCCCTCCGCCCTATCCCCGCAACCCCTGTGCAGTTATCATGGCTAATCCACCTAACCTGCACAGCTTTAGACACTCAAGGTGAAATTTAGCATGGCCAATCCACATAACCTGCATATATTAATTAATTTTTCTTCAACCTGTATATAAATGACAAATAGTTCAAACTCCCTCTGTCAGTAAGTAATGAATTCTCCCACACTAACCTTTAATGTCAGTTGTGGAGAACCTACTAGAATTTGTAATTAAGGTTGGAGTCACTGAGCACTTAGACCATTATGAGTTGACCAGAGTGAGCCAGCATGGTTTTTCTGAGGGTAGTCATGTCTAACTAATATAGTTGCATTTTTTCAGGAGATCACAATAAGGGAGTGTGTGTAGATGTAATCTACATAAACTTCAAAAAGGCATTCAATAATGTTCCACATACTGTTCCAGCTATTAGAGTCACAGAATTGGGATCTTTTTCGTTTTGGTTCGAAATTGGTTGGGAAGTAGAAAACAGGTAAACGGTACATGCTCTGACGAGCAGGATGTGATGACTACTGTTTCCGAGGGATTTATTCTGAGGCTTTAACTTTTTACCACATTTATTAATGATTTGGATGAAGCAATAGAGATTTGTCTAGCCAAATTTGCAGATTACACTGGGTTGAGAGGAATAGTAAGTAGTGCAGATGAGAACAGGGCATTGTAAAAGGATTAAGTGAATGAAGTAGACAGTGGCAAATGGAAATTTAATATGTACAAGTGTAAAGTCATCTAGTTTGAGACCAAGAAAGACATTGGGAGTATTTTCTAAATGGTGAGTGGTTAGAAATTTAAGAGGAGCAAATAAATTTGGGTGTACAAGTACACAAATCAAAATGCCTTTACCTGGAGGGGCTGGAATGCAAAGGGAAAGAAGTTATGCTTCAGTTGCATAGAGGCTTAGTCAGACACCATTCTGAATGCTGTATTCAGTTTTGGATACTGCACCTCAAGAAGGAGCTTGGAGGGCGTGCAGCACCGAATCTTCAGAATGACACTGGGTTTTAGACGATTAATATTGAATACCGATTGCATAAACATGCCTTCCAATTCCTTGAATATAAAAGATTCAAGGCTGGTCTGATCAAGCTGTTTAAAATGTTAAAAGGCTTTAATGGAAAGGAACTATTTCCTCAGGAGTGAAATCAGAAATCGACTTTTCACACAGCAGGAGAGTCTCTAAAATAGCTGTGTCTGGAGCTTCCAAGACTGAGAGATAGATTTTTGCTTGGTAAGGGCATGAAGGGTTAGAGAGCAAAGGCAGATAAATAAAATTGAGGTATAGATGAGTCATGTTTTAATTGAATGGTGAAGAAGTCTTGAATGGCTGAATGGCCATTCCCAATCTTCCTGTGTTTTGAAATAAATAATTTCTTCTAACCGAAAGAAATGAATACTTGAAGAATTCTGTAAACTCCAACCTTAAAATAATGTATTAATTGTGATCGATTTGAACCTGTTAATAATCAAATTATGAGTTTGATGTAATTCATGATAAACTTCAAACACACTCTATAGGACTCTATGGCGTGCCATTGTTTCCACTGACTACTTCAGCATATAAATAAATAACTTTAATACATGAGCACTTCTTAAGGCAGGTTGATCAGTTTACAAAACAATGAATGGGTCACATTAATGTCATGCAAAACGGATTAAATACAATGTACATCATTGAACAAATATATTTCATTCCAATTCGGCTGTTTCTGACAACCATTTTGAAATTTCTAATTAAATAAATATGCAGGAAGCATATCTAAATAATTATTACATTCTTGTAATTATTAAATATCTGTAATTCATGAATGAATTCATGTGAAAAATGTGAAATAAAATTATAATCAAGATTATTGATTTACGTTACCAGCTTATATTTGTAGTATTATGTCATTTGATCAAGGCATCAAGGCAAATTGCAGTGCACAATTTAATTGAAATTAAATTTGATAGATTTCATGATTCAAATAATATGTTCTACATTTTGAAGCATAAGAATTCTAATGTTATGCAGCATTATTACAGTTATACAACCAGTACCCTACCCAGAAACCTCATTGCCATTCTTGGTCCATACTAAACACTTCCTCAGAATTCAATTTATCAATAGTCCTAAAAATATAGAATATCTGAATAAGATTACATCTCAATCTTCTCAAAGTAAATAAATTCAGTTTTAGTCATCTCTCTTTGTAGCTATCATAAATCTGAAACCAGATATCAGATGGGTAGCGCTATGCTGTACCTTTGCCACTGTCTCAATATTTCTGTTGCAAAATGATAATCAGAAATACAACTTCCCTCTAGATGGTGATGATTCAATGTCCGATTTAAGCTTAATATCACAACCTGTGTTCTGTTCAATAGGCTATAAAATGTAGATCCTATTTGCAGTAGTTGTTATTGTCGTGGTAATTCAATTTGGTGTATGTGTGAATTTCACCCCAGAGAGTATATTCCTTGAGGATCAGCATATTCCAGAACTTGCTCTGATATATTGTCTATAACATTTTTCAATTATGGAAATATGAGGCTTCAGAGAAGTATGAATTGTTGTGCTGGGATGGGTACCATATTCAAGATGCCCTATTATATTTTTTTAACCTGGCTTGCTTGAGATATGATGTGGATATAATCAGCTCTTGTATAGATAGCTGAAGCTGTGGTCAGTTCTTCTAGTTCATCTTGCGTGACTAATTCACTGCAGTGAGATGAAACTCAATTGCACTGAGAACCCCACTGTTATGAATTTCTAATACTTAACAAGGATTCTAAATATTGATTCCAGATAATGCTCTGAAATATCAATGTACGCAAATATTATTCATATTCAACAAGTTTAGTATCAGTAAATATAAATCTTGAATCAGATTTATGGTTTAGCTTTATATATAGGGCTGAGTTTTGCATAGGTGTTGGGACTTTGACATAGAGACCATTTCTGGCTACCAATCCAATGGGGGAAATTCTCCCAAAAAATTTCTAAGTGTGGTCTCTGCCAGAAACCGTAGCATGATTCTGATCACAATCTATCCACAGTTAGACAATTTTTGGGAGGTTGGGGTGATTTGTGCCGTGAAAGACTGGCAAGATCAGCTCCTCAGAGATCAAAAGGGGCAGCCTGATCTCAAAATAATGCCACAGACCCCAGCCAATTGATGGTACCAACTCCCCCCCCAAGTGAGTGACACCCATTATGGGGTCACCAAAGGCGTCCTCCATCCAGATGCCGTCCACTGCCCAGCCATGTCCCTGACCTCCTGGGGGTCTCCAAAGGCCTCTGAGCATCCCGGTGTCGTCATCACATCTGGTCTCCATTGGTGAGGACCAGTCGTAATTCCTGCCGGTGTTATGTTCGTTTTTCACGAGACTCTTCCATCCTTGATACAAAGGCAAACACCAACTGTTGTCAGAATCAAAGTTCTTTATTTGTCCTACATATGTAGGCTGGCTAACCTTTGCTACTTAACTTCCACTCAGTGCTGGAAGTCAGTTAGCAAAAAGCGCCCGGAGTAACAAGGCTGACCCCTTTTATACAGTTTTACTATTGCATCAGGTTGATGTGATTTCAAACTTAAGCACACATCACCCGATTCAATCAAAAACGAGTAGTTACTGGAATTGCTGCATAAGAAAGAACATTCTATTCAAATACGCATTCACTAGTAATAACCCCCATAATGTCTTTAAGATACGCTATCTGTTAGCACAAAAGAGAACATTGTCACGTACTTAGCTAAACTCGCACCCCAGCCGTGCCCAGCAAGCTGGAGCCTGTGGTTATCTTGTTTTGTCAGTTTGCTCCCATGAGCTGTTTTTCTGCCGTTCTTGCAAGCCCAATAGTTCACCTTGCCCTCTACAGTGGACATTAACTCTTTAATATCTCATTCCCTCCTTTTATCATTCCATGATAACTAATTCGTAAATCGTTTTACAGGGGACCGTTGGAAGAACGGGACAAATAATTACATAGGCATTTGAGAAGAAATAAAATGACCAACACGACCAAGATAATGATTCCCAGGTGTACTATCATTCCTCCCCAGTCTCCAAATATGTTACCAAACAGCCACCAACCAGGGGGGTTGTAATGATTGAATTTATGCCCTTCTGTTCTGATCTTATCTGCTGTCTCTCTAATGTGATTAGCGAGGCTTGTTATATTTTCGGAGGAATCAGGGATATAGGTACAACACTCCGTTCCCAGTAGAGTGCATGTACCTCCTGATTTAGCCAGTAAATAGTCCAAAGCCATTCGGTTTTGAAGAGCTACTGTTCGGATGGCAATCACTTCTGCCGATACCTCAGATATCGCCGTGCCCATACTTTCCAGACCGTCTGCTGTGTTATTGGCTATTTTCTCGAAAGCTGAAGCCATGTTGATCAGTTCTTGGGCAGCTTTGGCTGTACCGTAGAGAGGAAAGGCTATCATCCAAAACTGTTGGGTTTCTGTGATAGCCCGTTTTGATCTCAAAAGGTGTATCTTGGGGTGGAGGCGTAGGGAGTCATAATGTCGGATATAGGGGACCACATACGCTAGATAGCAAGATCCTGCCCAGTCCCAAGGGAGCCTGGATAGGCATTGTGTCCACAGACAAAGTAGGTACCATTTTACGCAGTCATGTCGCTCAATAGTTCGGCATCCATCCTTAGTTGGGCAGTACCGTTAGAACACTCAATTTTCAGCATGTCCCTTTGGTGGCCCTCAGTGATATTGAAAGTCTGGGTACAGCTACTACCGCCTACCGGCTTAGTCCCATTTCTAATGAGACATACGGATCCATTCTGCTGATTCATGACAACAAAATGGGGTGGGGAGTCCGACCTATTATATTTGGGTTTGAAGCTATGAATAAAGGACGTCAAGTTACACCCAGCAGTTTTCAGAGTAGAACGTCACCCATAATATCTACTTGGTAGCTACCTCCGATAGTCTGGGACCCGCTTCGTCTCCCACATTCAGTCCCATTTTGATGCAATATTCATCCTATAGTTTCCTGTGTGGATAAGGGGACACACGACAGCGCAGAGTCGCTGAGCAGAAACTGATAGCCAAGTTCCGCACACATGAGGACGGCCTAAACCGGGATGTTGGATTTATGTCACATTATCAGTAACTCCCACAGCTTGCCACCTGGACTTGCAGGCTGTCCTGCCTGGAGACAATACACATCTCTTTAACCTGTGCTTAATGCTCCCTCCACCCACATTGTCTGTATCTTTAAGACCTGGCTGGTTGTAGGGATTCGCATTCTAATCAGTATTCTGCAACTTGATTTTGTGTCTGTTTGCACTGTTTGAGAGCACATTTCCACTCCATCTGACGAAGGAGCAGCACTCCGAAAGCTTATGGTATTTGCTACCAAATAAACCTGTTGGACTTTAGCCTGGTGTTGTTAAAACTCTTACTGTGTTCACCCCAGTCCAACGCCGGCATCTCCACATCACGGCTGGAGTAACCCAGAGGCTTGTTGATGCAGAATGCGAACATCCATGCGTCTTCCAACGGTCTTGTTCGGAAGCAGGGGCGTCCCCTGTAAGCGCTGAATAGTGGCTATATCTGGCATGCCCGGCGTGTTCAAAGGAGGCGAGCGGTTTATCACCTGCTTATTCATGGACGGCACGACCGTAGCACCAGAAGCGGCAGCAGCCTTGGCGGCATGATCAGCCAGGGCATTACCCATATTGATTGGTTGACTCAAGTCGGACGCGGTGGACTTGAGGAAGAGTTCTTAGAATGCTGTCGGGATAGTTTCCTCGAACAGTATGTTACAGAACCTACGAGGGAGCGAGCTATCTTGGATCTGGCCCTGTGTAATGAGACAGGTAAAATTAATGATCCTCTTGTGAGGGATCCTCTTGGAATGAGTGATCACAATATGGTTGAATTTCTAATACAAATGGAGGGAGAGAAAGTAGGGTCCCAAACCAGTGTCCTCTGCTTGAACAGAGTGGAGTACAATAGGATGAGGGCAGAATTGGCAAATGTAGACTGGGAACGCAGACTAGTTGGTAGGACAGCTGAGCAACAGTGGCGGATTTTTAAGGAGATTTTTCTCATTACTCAGCAAAAATATATTTCTGTGATAAAAAAGGAATGTAAGAAATGGGATAACCAGCTGTGGATAACTAAGCAAATAAAGGAGAGTATTAAATTAAAAACCGATGCGTACAGAGTGGCCAAATCTAGTGGGGAATTAGAAGATTGGGAAAGCTTTAAAAAACAACAAAGAACTACTAAGAAAGCGATAAAGAAAGGAAAGATAGATTATGAAACTAAACTCGCACAAAATATAAAAACTGATAGTAAAAGTTTTTACAAATATATAAAAAGGAAAAGAGTGCTAAAGTAAATGTTGGACCCTTAGAAGACGAGAAGGGGGATTTAATAATGGGAAACGAGGAAATGGCCGAGGCCTTAAACAAGTATTTTGTGTCGGTCTTCACGGTAGAGGACACAAATAGCTTACCGAAAATTGATGGTCGTGGGACTGTAGGGGGTGAGGTCCTTAAAACGATTACTATTACTAAAGAGGTAGTGCTTGGTAGGCTAATGGGAATAAAGGTAGACAAGTCCCCGGGCCCGGATGGAATGCATCCTAGGGTACTGAAAGAAATGGCAGAAGTAATAGCGGATGCGTTGGTTGTAATTTATCAAAATTCGCTGGACTCTGGGGAAGTGCCGGCTGATTGGAAAACAGCTTATGTGACGCCACTGTTTAAAAAAGGAGGTAGACAAAAGGCGGGTAACTACAGGCCGGTTAGCTTAACATCCGTAGTTGGGAAATTGCTGGAATCCATCATTAAAGAAGAAATAGCAGGACACCTGGAAAAAAATGGTTTGATCAAGCAGACGCAGCATGGATTCATGAAGGGAAAGTCGTGTTTGACGAATTTACTGGATTTTTATGAAGATGTAATGAGTGAGGTTGACAGAGGGGAACCGGTGGATGTGGTGTTTCTGGATTTCCAGAAGGCGTTCGATAAGGTGCCTCACAAAAGGTTGCTGCAGAAGATTAAGGTACACGGAGTTGGGGGTAAAGTGTAGGCGTGGATTGAGGATTGGCTATCTAACAGGAAGCAGAGAGTTGGAATAAATGGGTGCTTTTCTGGTTGGCAGTTGGTGACTAGTGGCGTGCCGCAGGGATCGGTGCTGGGGCCTCAACTGTTTACCATATATATAGACGATCTGGAGGAGGGGACCGAGTGTAGGGTAACAAAGTTTGCGGATGATACAAAAATGAGTGGGAAAGCGAATTGCGTGGAGGATGCGGAAAGTCTGCAGAGAGATTTGGATAGGCTAAGTGAGTGGGCGAGGATCTGGCAGATGGAGTATGACGTTGACAAGTGTGAGGTTATCCACTTTGGAAGAAATAATAGTAAAATGGACCGTTATTTAAATGGTGAAAAATTGCAACATGCTACTGTGCAGAGGGACCTGGGTATCCTTGTGTATGAATCGCAAAAACTCAGTTTGCAGGTGCAGCAGGTGGTCAAGAAGGCAAATGGAATGTTGGCCTTTATCGCGAAGGGGATGGAGTATAAATGGGGCACGGTAGCACAGTGGTTAGCACTGCTGCTTCACAGCTCCAGAGACCTGGGTTCAATTCCCGGCTTGGGTCACTGTCTGTGTGGAGTTTGCACATTCTCCTCGTGTCTGCGTGGATTTCCTCCGAGTGCTCCGGTTTCCTCCCACAGTCCAAAGATGGGCAGGTTAGGTTGATTGGCTATGCTAAAATTGCCCCTTAGTGTCCTGGGATGCGTAGATTAGAGGGATTAGCGGGTAAAATATGTAGGGATATGGGGGTAGGGCCTGGGTGGGATTGTGTTCGGTGCAGACTCGATGGGTCGAATGGCCTCTTTCTGTACTGTAGGGTTTCTATGATTTCTATGATAAAAGCAGGGAGGTCTTGCTGCAATTGTACAAGGTACTGGTGAGGCCGCAGCTGGAGTACTGTGTGCAGTTTTGGTCCCCTTATTTGCAGAAGGATGTATTGGCCTTGGAGGGAGTACAGAGAAGGTTCACCAGGTTGATACCGGAGATGAGGGGGTTAGCTTATGAGGAGAGATCGAGTAGATTGGGCCTGTACTCGTTGGAGTTTAGAAGGCTGAGAGGAGATCTTATAGAGACATATAAGATAATGAAGGAGCTGGACAGGGTAGAGGCAGAGAGATTCTTTCCACTTAGAAAGGAAACAAGAACTAGAGGACACAGCCTCAAAATAAGGGGGAGTCGGTTTAGGGCACAGTTGAGGAGGAACTTCTTCTCTCAGAGGGTAGTGAATCTCTGGAATTCTCTGCCCATTGAAGCAGTGGTGGCTACCTCGTTAAATATGTTTAAGTCACAGGTAGATAGATTTCTGATCAATAAGGGAATTAAGGGTTATGGGGAGCAGGCGGGTAAGTGGAACTAAACCCCTATCAGATCAGCCATGATCTATTTGAATGGCGGGGCAGGCTCGAGGAGCTAGATGGCCTACTCCTGCTCCTATTTCTTATGTTCTTATGTTCTTAGTGACTAATGACGAGTCCAATGTGTGGGCTGCATACTTAATAACAGCCAATTTTGCGGGGAGAAGGATAGCCTGTAGTAGGTTCTGAATAAAAAGGGAGTTTTGGATTGGGAAAACCTCGCTGGGCCCATAACTGAACAAAATCATGGATAACGCCAAAGGCGTAGCGAAAATCAGTATAGATGTTAACAGAACGGCCAGCCGCCAGGATGCAAGCCCGAGTCAGGGCAAACAGTTTTGCTTTTTGGGCTGAAATCGGGGGGTCAAAGGATACTGATTCTAAAACCGTTGTAGTGTTTACCACGGCGTAGCCTGAGAGGGGCTTCCCTCCTGGGGAAATAGATGAGCTTCCGTCGACATAAAAGGTGTGGTCCGGTGGGGACAAAGGGACATCACTCAAGTCGGGGCGAGGGGAAGTCAGAAAATGGTTCCTGAGGAGGCAATCATGCGGTGGATCGGGGAGCTCTTCAGTGGGGCAGTCAGAAAGATAGCTGGATTGACGGTGGAGCAAAAGGAAAACATCAGGAGTGGGTTGTTGAGGAGGGCTACCTCACATCGACTTAATCATGCCTGCATGAGATGTTGAGTTTGATGGGAGGTGAGGAGAGCAACAACTGCATGTGAGGTGAAGATGGTGAGTGGCTGGTGGGTTACCAGTGAATAGATGGCAAGGAGGGCCTGTGAGCATGGTGGGAGACCCATCGCAACTGGGTTGAGGCGGGTGGAGTGATAAGCAACGGGTCGTCGGCAGTCACCATTAGTCTGTGTGAGGACTCCCGTGGCACAGCCTTCAATAGCGCTCACATATAACTGAAAAGGCCGATCGTAGAGCGGGCACCCTAGGGCAGGAGCAGATGCCAGGGATTCCTTAAGGTCTCTGAAGGCTTGTAACGCAGGAGGGGGGAGCGAGAAAGTTTTCGCTGCCTTAGAGGAGGCAAAAGGGGTTAGCAGCTTGGTAAAGAAAGTAACATTAGGGAGCCATTGCCGACAATAATTCACCAGTCCTAAAAAAGCTCTCATCTGTTTGGGGGATGTGGGAAGTGGTGTCGTCAGAATAGGGTGAATTCGCTCGAGTGTCAGGGAACACTCCAAAGCACTAAGGAGTGTGCCAAGGAATTGGACCTGTTGCTGAGTGCGTTTCACCTTGGTAGCTGGGACCACATAACCCGAGGAATGGAGAGCGTTAAGAAGCCGATTAGTATCCGCAACATTGGCGGATTCAGAGGGATTGGCCAGGAGAAGATCATCGACATATTGGATGACTGTGGACCCATCCATTAACTTGAGACTCTGTAATTGCCAGCGCAATATTTGCGAGAAGAGGGTCGGAGAATGGACAAAACCTTGGGGTAGTCTGGTCCAGGTGTATTGTTGCCCTTGAAACGTAAACGCAAACATTCTTGTGCTAAGGGAATAGCAAAGAAAGCATGTTGAAGGTCCACTAGAGTAAAAACACAGGAGTCTGGGGGGATGTGACTGAGGATGGTGGCGGGATTGGGGACGATAGGATGTAAGGGTTTCACAATCTTGTTAATTTGACGGAGGTCCTGTACTAAATGCCATTCACTTCGACCAGGCTTTGGAACTGGGAGAATGGGGGGTATTACACGGGGATTGGCACAGCACCAAGATGCCTTGTTGCACAAAGGAGAGGATAAGGGAGCTGACACCTTCCTTGGCCTCGGGTTTCAAGTCATACTGGGGAATGGAAGGAAGCTGGGCGGACGGATCTACCTGAATTACCACAGGAGAAACACTGGTTTTGGAGGCAGACCATAGAGCAGAAGGGGGCTCAAGTGAAGGGTTTGAGGGCGGGCAGTGATGTTGTAACGGCCCATGGACTGTGAAAGGATCCTTGAAAACCTTTAAGAGACCATCTGTTAATTGCTGAGACTGTCCTTTGATGGAAAGGTCCACCCGAGTAAGGAGGCGGTGGGCGAGAAAACCGAGAGACTTGGCTCGGAAGCCTGGGTTAACAGTTAGGGTGAAATGTGGTGACACCAATCCTGACTGGTGCCACAGATGGGGCCAAACTTAGACTAGGAAGGCAGTGTCTTCTTTACCTTCAATAAAACCCATAACCGTAATAGGGTATGCAGGAGTCAATATAAGGAGCATAGATGGCGGCGAGTTCTGTGGAGGTGCCGGTGGGATCATAACAGAGGGTGATGTGAGGGGTAGGGAACTGCAAGGGAGGTGAAAAATCCTGGGGTGATGGGTTTACATTCGAGGACCTTTGTTACGTCAACGGGTTGTTGCAGGGTCTGCTTAAGAGCTTCACTAATCTGAGTGACCTGCTGCTGTGGTTGATTTATTGCTCCGGAAAAAGCAGTCCAATCCTGATGTTCCAGGTGGTTCTTCCACCTAGCACATTCACTGGGTGTTAAGGTCATACAACAGAGACTAAAAAGGTCCTGTGGGGTGGCCTGGTACATCTGGACGGTGTCGACAATATAGTCAATGAAGTCTTCGGGACTAGTTTTGCGATTTGGTGCATGTGACATGATTAGACACATCTCCTGGGGTTTCCAAGGAATGTACACCTGGATGGTTCGTTGGGCTCCTGGAGCGTCGAGACCTGCCGCAGGATTGGGGACTGTTTGGTTGGGGAACTGTCTATTGGGAGGGTGAGAAGGCCCTGGAGTGCGTCTCCGTCCGGGGGCCATTCGTGGGGGGTTTGCTTCAGTTGAGCCCTCCCAAATGGGGTCGTCTGCATCAGTGTCTGTATTTGAGTCGGCAAAGTCATCATCATCATGTGTGTCGTGTCTAGCCCTCTGCATCATTTGGAAGGGACCGGGCTTGTTTGGGTTTTTTTCCTTTCTACGTCTCCCGGTATGAGATCTTATGCAAAAGGCAGGAGACTCATGGGAAGCCGCTGCTGGCAGTGGTGCCAGTGGCGACCGGGGATTAACTACCAGTGGACTATAAGCCAGAGGAACGGCGGACGGGGCAGATGGTGCCGGTGCCAATGGCGCAGGTGGACCAAAGGGAGCAGTTGGGTAGAGGCTCCAATCATTGTCTTCGTCATCGGTGTCATTTGTTTCGAACAACATTGGCGAGCCAGATAAGTCAGGAGGTACCTCACGTTTCTTATGCTTTCTTTGTTCAGCCTGTCTTTCTAATCCTTTTTTCTTATCTCTATCTTCCTTGTCTAACCTCTCTTGTTCTGCTCTATCTCTTTTCTGCTTCTCGTACTTTTCACATTCCCATTTCAAAATTTCCCAGGATTTGGGTTTACCCTCATTATCACATTCACTTATCCCCCTTCGACGTGCATTGTCCTCCCAACTGGCCAGTTTTGACTTCTCAGTTAGTTCATTAGCTTTCTTTCTCCAAAGGGATATTAATACCTTCCATTTACTTCCCACATTTCATTTCCAAATAGCCTCTTTGGCTTTAATACACCTCTCCAGATCCCAGGTTCCCCCTAACGGCCAATTTTCGTTTCCCAATTTTTTATTCAGGCAACCCGACAGTCACCTTAATTTTTGCTCCTCAGCCGGGTGCTGAAGACAGAGGGTGTATAAGGGGCTCCCGTCCCCTGACTTATCAAGAGTCGGACCCATATTTTAGTTCGTTACATATAAGATTACTTCAGAGGAATTGAACCTCAATTGTGTTACCGACCTAGGGACTCGAACCCTAAGGTTAACGGAGGGGCTCGAACCTCCATTATCTTACTGAATAAACCTGGGGACTCGAACCGCCCAGTGTCTTACCAAATAAACCTGGTGACTCGAACACTCAGGCCACCCGGGGGACTTGAATCACCCGGCATCTTACCGAATAAATCTGGGGACTCGAACCCTCAGGCCAACCAGGGGACTCCAACCACCTGGTGTCTTACCAAATAAATGTGGAGACTCGAACCACCAGGCCAACCGGGGGACTCGAACCACCTGGTGAAGGACTAGTCAGTGTTCAAGGATGTAAGTCGTCTCCGGGTTCCGTCAATACAGGGCCTCGGGGGATGAGGGGTCGACTGAGTATTAGTTCAGTGAGAGAGACCAAGGTTAATCTTACCTTGTGGGCCCGTCCGTCTCACGTTACCGACATCCAGAAGATCGCTTTTTAAGTCCACCTTGGAGGACGTCTGTATATGTTGGAACCCTGCTCGCAGCACCAATTGTTATGTTCGTTTTTCACAAGACCCTTCCGTCCTTGATACAAAGGCAAACACCAATCGTTGTCAGAATTAAAGTTCTTTATTTGTCCTACATATAGAACCATAGAACCATAGAAAATTACAGCTCAGAAACAGGCCTTTTGGCCCTTCTTGTCTGTGCCGAACCATTTTATGCCTAGTCCCACTGACCTGCACTTGGACCATATCCCTCCACACCCCTCTCATCCATGAACCCGTCCAAGTTTTTCTTAAATGTTAAAAGTGACCCCGCATTTACCACTTTATCCGGCAGCTCATTCCACACTCCCACCACTCTCTGCGTGAAGAAGCCCCCCCTAATATTCCCTTTAAACTTTTCTCCTTTCACCCTTAACCCATGCCCTCTGGTTTTTTTCTCCCCTAGCCTCAGCGGAAAAA
Source organism: Mustelus asterias (assembly GCF_964213995.1). Lineage (NCBI taxonomy): Eukaryota > Metazoa > Chordata > Chondrichthyes > Carcharhiniformes > Triakidae > Mustelus > Mustelus asterias. The sequence goes on from NC_135818.1 coordinate 34,875,916, forward strand.
GCCTGCTTGCATTCACTCTATCTATACCCATCAAAATCTTATACACCTCTATCAAATCTCCCCTCAATCTTCTACACTCCAGGGAATAAAGTCCCAACCTATTCAATCTCTCTCTGTAACTCAGCTTCTCACGTCCCAGCAACATCCTTGTGAACCTTCTCTGCACTCTTTCAATCTTATTTGCATCCTTCCTGTAACTAGGTGACCAAAACTGTACACAATACTCCAAATTCGGCCTCACCAATGCCTTATATAACCTTACCATAACACTCCAACTTTTATACTCGATACTCTGATTTATAAAGGCCATTGTACCAAAGGCACTCTTTACGACCCTATCCACCTGTGACGTCACTTTTAGGGAATTCTGTACCTGTATTCCCAGATCCCTCTGTTCAACTGCACTCTTCAGAGTCCTACCATTTACCGAGTACGTTCTTCTTTGGTTTGTCCTTCCAAAGTGCAATATCTCACACTTGTCTGCGTTAAATTACATTTGCCATTTTTCAGCCCATTTTTCTAGTTGGTCCAAATACCTCTGCAAGCTTTGAAAACCTTCCTCGCTGTCCACTACACCTCCAATCTTTGTATCATCAGCAAACTTGCTGATCCAATTGACCACATTATCATCCAGATCATTGATATAGATGACAAACAACAATGGACCCAACACCGATCCCTGCGGCACACCACTAGTCACAGGCCTCCACTCAGAGAAGCAATCCTCCACAACCACTCTCTGGCTTCTTCCATTGAGCCAGTGCCTTATCCAATTTACTACCTCCCCATGTATACCGAGCGACTGAACCTTCCGAACTAACCTCCTATGAGGGACCTTGTCAAAGGCCTTGCTGAAATCCAGGTAGACAACATCCACCACCTTCCCTTCATCCACTTTCCTGGTAACCTCCTCGAAAAACTCTAATAGATTGGTCAAACATGACCTACCACGCACAAAGCCATGTTGACTCTCCCTAATAAGGCCCTGTCTATCCAAATATTTGTAGGTCCTATCCCTTATCACACCTTCCAATAACTTTCCCACCACCGACGTCAAACTTACTGGCCGATAATTTCCCGGATTTCTTTTGGATATGTGGGCTGGCTAACCTTTGATATGTAGCTGATATGTAGGTTGGCTAACGTTTGCTACTTAACTTCCACTCAGCGCTGGAAGTCAGTTAGCAAAAAGCGCCCAGAGTAACAAGGCTGACCTCTTTTATACAGTTTTACTATTGCATCAGGTAGATGTGATTTCAAACGAGATTTAAGCACACATCACCCGATTCAATCAAAAACGAGTAGTTACAGGAATTGCTGCATAAGAAAGAACATTCTATTCAAATACGCATTTATTAGTAACAGCCCCCATTCATCAGAACATAAGCATAATGTCTTTAAGATACACTATCTGTTAGCGCACAAGAGAACATTGTCACGTACTTAGCTAAACTCGCACCCCAGCCGTGCCCAGCAAGCTGGAGCCTGTGGTTATCTTGTTTTGTCAGTTTGCTCCCATGAGCTGTTTTTCTGCCGTTCTTGCAAGTCCAATAGTTCACCTTGCCCTCTACAGTGGACATTAACTCTTTAATATCTTTAACTCTGTTAAAGTTTATCTTTAACTACAGTGAACATTAACTCTTTAATACCGTGGGCGGCACGGTAGCACAGTGGTTAGCACTCTGCTTCACAGCTCCAGGGACCTGGGTACGATTCCCGGCTTGGGTCACTGTCTGTGTGGAGTTTGCACATTCTCCTCATGTCTGTGTGGGTTTCCTCCGGGTGCTCCGGTTTCCTCCCACAGTCCAAAGGTGTGTGGATTAGGTTGATTGGCCATGCTAAAATTGTCCCTTAGTGTCCTGAGATGTGTAGGTTAGAGGGATTAGTGGTAAATATGTAGGGATATGGGGGTAGGGCCTGGGTGGGGTTGTGGTCGGTGCAGACTCGATGGGCTGAATGGCCTCTTTCTGCACTGTAGGGTTTCTATCTATCTATGTCACCGGTTCCAGATTGTGCTGGCGGGTGAGTGTATTCCAGGAGGCAGCTGAATCTGGCTTTAAATAAAGATTTAAATATGCTAAAAGATAAAATGCTGGAAAATCTCAGCAGGGAGAGAAAGGAGCTGATATTTTAAGTCCAGATGATCCTTTGTCAAAGCTCTTTTCTCTCCTTACAGATGCTGCCAGACCTGCTGAGATTTTCCAGCAGTTTCTCTTTTGGTTTCAGATCCCAGCATCTGCATTAATTTGATTTTAAATATGCTAATCTGGTTCATGTCCTGTTACCGGCTGGCGGCGGAAAGAATCTCAGAATGAGTTCTCCCTGGCGTTAATCACATTATGGCCCCTCCCATGAGAATCTCTGGCCACAACAGGATTTGCACCTGTGCGAATGGGGCCGGAAAACCGCCCACTATGTGTTTCAGACGCACACCTGCAGGCTTAACTTTACAGGAGATGGCCAATTAGTAGGCTGTCCCTGAGTTTGCCATCCAATTAGGGGCAGCAGGCGAGCTACAGAAGTGGGCAGTCAATCAGGAGCCCACACACTGAGGTCCAAGTGCAGCTGCAGTGTGAGTAAATTAGCTGTTGGAATGCAACTACAATGACTGGGGTACAAGAGAGGGCACTGAAAGAGACCAAGGTGAGAAGGATGAAGCTGGAATGATTTTCTTAATCCCCGGCACTCTGTGATAACTAGGTTCCAAGAGAGATTGCTGCAGCGGCAAGGCTCTGCTTACCTTTAACTGCAAGCTCCTGTTATCTTCTGATTATTTACTGATCTCATGTAAAGTTGGAACCAAATTGGTCCTCCCACTGTGCACAAGCCTCCTCTCAATTGGTGAGCTGTGCATACTACTGGGATCCCGGTTGCCTCCATGAAAATTGTAATGGTGAACGAAATGCAAGCTAATTGCCTTATCATCTCCCTTAATTGGCTTCCCGCTGCTGCCAGCAGATAGCTGCCAGTACTTTAATCCCACCTCTGGTAGAGGCCAGGACAGGTCAGAACCAGCCAATATGTTTTTTTTATGCCTAACCACCTAATCTTTCCATTCATCTACCAGCTCTGAATCTGACTTCAAAGTACAGGAAAAATTCTGGCCATGCAAACCAGTTATATGTTTCTACTAATTGAAATACAAATGTATAAATGAGCATTCTCCACTATTGTAGAATGCAAATTAATGTAGAATCACACCGTTGATCAGTGTGGCGAGCTGGGAAGATTGCATGTTATGCTAAAAATCAGATTCGCACCTGGCGCCAAACGGTTTGGTATGTTCCCAACCCCTTTTTCATGGTGAGAACCACAAGCCAATTAGGCTGAATTTGAATATCATAAAATAAAATGAATAAAGTGAAATGTCATTCATGACCTCAGCATGCTACTGTCTCCCCTCCCAGAATCTCCCCACCTCACCATTGTGACATCACGCTGGTGTGAATCACTACTGCTCTATAAAAGTGTGGTTCAGGCAGAGCAATAGTGAGGGAGAGCAAGGAGGTAAGTACCACTGAGCACCAACCCCCGGGGTGCAGAGGGGGTCTCAGGTGCTGCAATGGTGCAGGGTGGGGGACTTGCATGGGTGAAGGGTTTTGGGGGGCGGCTTGCGCTGTTGTGGGGGCCCTGAGGTCAGGGGTTGGTGCTGGCTTGGGACTTGTGTTGTGTGCATTCCTCCTGGTTGCTGAGCAACCCCCGAGGAGTTTCTTATGAGGCCGACTCTCACCCTTTCATCACCACATTTTCAAAGTTAGGTTTTGTTTTGTAGGCTCACAGACTTGAATGTAGAAGATTGTTTTAGTTGTAAACCAAAGTAACACCATTAGGGGAGGGTCCAAACTGAGATACAGAATTTGAAGAAATGAAAAAATAAGCTGTTGATTGAGTATAACATATCTTCTAGACTTGGGCAGAAACATTGGCGTAGATTTGCTAGAGTTTGATGCAGATTAGTATCCAATTATAATGTGGAGATGCCTGTGTTGGACTGGGGTAGGCAAAGTAAGAAGTCTCATAACACCATGTTAAAGTCCAGCAAGTTTATTTGGTAGCATGAGCTTTCGGAGCGCTGCCCCTTCATCAGGTGAGTGGAGAGTTGGATTCACAACACGGCATATATAGACACAGACTCAATTACAAGATAATGGTTGGAATGTGACTTTTAACAGGTAATCAAGTCTTTACAGGTGCAGACAATGCGAGTGGAGAGAGGGTTAAGCACAGGTTAAAGGTGTGCGAATTGTCTCAAGCCAGGACAGTTAGTAAGATTTTGCAAGTCCAGGCAAGTTGTGGGGGTTCCAGGTAGTATGACATGAACCCAAGATCCCAGTTGAGGCCGCTCTCATGTGTGCGGAATTTGGCTATCAGTTTCTGCATGGCAATTGTGCGTTGTGTGTCTTGAAGGCTGCCTTGGAGAACGCTTACCCAAAGATCAGAGACTGAATGACCTTGACTGCTGAAGTGTTCCCCGACAGAAAGGGGACACTCCTGCCTGGTGATTGTCGAGTGGTGTCCATTCATCGTAGTTGTTGTAGTGTCTGCATGGTCTCGCCAATGTACCATGCCCCGGGACATCCTTTCCTGTAATTATAATGTGGAAAGGATGTCCCAAGGCATGGTACATCGGCGAGAGTTGTTGGAATTGAACTCATTCAGACAAGTGCAAAGTATTACATTACACCCCTGACCTGTGCCTTGTAGTACCATTACTAATAGGAACAGGAGTATGCCATTCGGCTTCTCGAGCCTATTCCACCATTCAGTTGGATCATGACTGATCTGACTTTCCTCATGTCTATTTTCCAGCCCTTTCTCAGTAGCCCCTGATTCCCTTACTGATCAAAAACCTATCAATCTCAACTTTAAATATACACAAGTACTCTGCCCCCAGAGCTCTCTGTGGCAAAGAGGTCCAAAAACTCGTAACCCTCAGAAAAAATTCCTCCTCATCTCAGTCTTAAATTGGTGGCCCTTTATTCTGGGACTATGCCCTCTGGTCCTAGACTATCCCATGAGGGGAAACATCCTCTCGGCATTTACCCTGTCAAGCCCCAGAAAAAAATCCTAAATGTTTCAATGGGATCACCTTGCATTTTTCTAAATTCCAACGAGTAGAGTCTCAACCTGTTTAACCTTTCCTCATAAGACAATCCCTCCATACAGGGAATCATCCTAGTGAACTTTATCTAAACTGCCTCCAATGAAATAATACATTTCCTTAAATAAGGGGACCAAAACTGCTCACAGTACTCCAGATGTGGTCTCACCAGTACCTTGTACAGTTGCAGCAAGACTTCACTATTCTTATACTCCAACCCCCTAGGAATAAGGGGCAACATTCCATTAGCCTTCTTGATTATCTGCTGCACCTGTGTGCTAGCTTTCTTTGTTTTGTACACAAATACACCCAAATCCCTTTGTGTTACAGCTTTCTGCAGTTTTTCTCCATTTAAATAATACTCTTTTTGTTCTCCCTTTCAAAATGAACAACTTCACATTTTCCCACATTGTACTCCACCTGCCAACGTTTTGCCCACTTAGTTAACCTATCAATAGCTTTTTGCAAACTGATTTGATCTCTCTCACAACTTGTCTTTCCACCTATTTTTGTGTCATCTGCAAATTTGGCTACAGTACATTCACTTTCTTCCTCCATGTCATTAATATATATTGTAAACAGTTGCAGTCCTAGCATTGATCCACGTGGAACCCCACTGGTTACAGCTTGCCAACCTGAAAAAGAACCCCTTATCCCACTTGCTGTATCCTGCCCTTTCGCCAATTTTCTAACGATGCCAATATACTACCACCAACACCATGGGCTCTTATTTTATGACTTTGATCTTTTGTGAGGTACCTTGTTGAATGCTTTCTGGAAGTCCAACACATCTACTGGTTCCCTTCTATCCACCCTGGTTGAGACTTCATCAAAAAAGTCTGATAAATTAGTTCAACATGATGTCCTTTTCATGAAGCCATGCTGACTCTGGTGATTAGATTATGATTTTCCAAATATGCTATTACTTCCTTAAGAATTGATTCCAACATTTTTCTAACAATAGTTATTAGGCTAACTGACCTATAGCTACCCGCTTTTTGCCTTCCTTTTTGAATAGGAGTGTCACATTGACAGTTTTCCAATCCTCTGGTACTTCTCCAGAATAAGAAGTTTAACAACACCAGGTTAAAGTCCAACAGGTTTATTTGGTAGCAAAAGCAAAAGTCCAACCCCTGTTGGACTTTAACCTGGTGTTGTTAAACTTCTTACTGTGTTTACCCCAGTCCAACGCCGGCATCTTCACATCATGACTTCTCCAGAATCCAAGGATTTTTGGAAAATTACAACCAATGCATCCCCTATCTCTGTAGCAATTCTTTTAGGATCCTAGGATGCAAGTCATCAGGTCAAGGGAATTATCTAACTTTAGCCCCATCAGTTTGTCTAATACTACTTCTTTAGTGATGATAATGGTACTTAATTCCTCCCCCTGTATTCTTTAGTATTAATGAAAAGTTCAAAGTACCTTCCACTGTAAAGACTAATGCAAAATATCTGTTTAACTCCTCTGTTTCCCATAACTATCTCCCCAAATTCATTTTCTAAGGGGCCTATATTCACTTTGACCTTTCTCTTTCTTTCTTATATATTTAAAGAAGCTCTTATTATCAGTTTTTATATTTCTCCCTTCTTTACGCTTTATTATCTTTTTGATCCTCCTTTGCTGGGTTCTGAATTTATTCCAGTCTTCGGGGCTATGTATGCTTTTTCTGTAGATGATGGACAGGCTTTGAGGTGTCAGGAGGTGAGTTTCTCACCGCAGGATTCCTAGTCTTTGAATTACAGAATCACACAGTGCAGAAGAGGCCCTTTGGCCCATCAAGTCTGCACTGACATGTGACAGACACCTAACCTATCTACCTAATCTTGTTTACCAGCACTTGGCCTATAGCCTTGAATGATATGACGTGCCAGTTGCTTATCCAGGTACTTTTTAAAGCATGTGAGACAACTCGCCTCCACCAGCCTCCCAGGTGGCGCATTCCAGACCATCATCACCGTCTGAGTAAAAAGGTTTTTCCTCACATTCGCCCAAACCTCCTGCCACTCATCTTTAACTTGTGTCCCCTTGTGACTGACCATTCAACTAAGGGGAACCTTGTCCATGCCCCTTATAATCTTGTAACCTCGATTAGGTCGCCCCTCAGTCTTCTCTGCTCCAATGAAAACAATCCAAGACTATCCAACCTCTCTTCGTAACTTAAATGTTCCATCCCAGGCAACATCTTAGTGAATCTCCTCTGCACCCCCTCAGTGAAATCACATCCTTCCTATAATGTGGCGACCAGAGCTGCACACAGTACTCTAGCTGTGGCCTCACCAAAGTTCTATACAACTCCAACATGACTTCCCTGCTTTAGTAATCTATGCCTCGATTGATAAAGGCAACTGCTGGATATACATTTTTCGTCATCCCACGAACATGCCCTTATGTCTTTAGAGGCCTATTGACACTTTGGAAGGAGTAATTTGACAAGGTTCCCTTTCTAGTGTCATCCCATTTATTGAATACTTCCTTGTTAAATTACTCCTTCCAAAGTGTACCACCTTACACTTTTCAGGGTTAAATTCCATTTGCCACTTATCTGCCTTTTTGACCATCCCGCCTATATCCTCCTGTAGTCCAAGACACTCAACCTCACTGTTAACCAACTGGCCAATCTTTGTATTATCCGCAAACTTACTAATCCTCCCTGCACATAGTCATCTATGTTGTTTATATAAATGACAAATAATAGGAGACCTTGCATAGATTCCTGTGGTACATCACTGGACACTGGCCTCCAGTCACTATGTGGAGATGCCGGCGTTGGACTGGGGTAAACACAGTAAGGAGTTTAACAACACCAGGTTAAATTCCAACAGGTTTATTTGGTAGCAAACGCCACTAGCTTTCGGAGCGCTGCTCCTTCGTCAGGTGAGTGGGAGTTCTGTTCACAAACAGGGTATATAAAGACACGAACTCAATTTACAGAGTTTGTGAACGGAACTCCCACTCACCTGACGAAGGAGCAGCGCTCCGAAAGCTAGTGGCGTCTGCTACCAAATAAACCTGTTGGACTTTAACCTGGTGTTGTTAGACTCCTTACTCCAGTCACTAAAGCAGCCATCTGTCATAACTCTCTGTTTCCCACAATTAAGCCAATTTTGAATCCACCTTATCAAATTACTCTGAATCCCATGTGAATTTGCCTTCTTTGTAAGTCTCCCAAATGGCACCTTGTCAAAGGCTTTGTTGAAATCCATACACCACTACCCTCATCTACAACCTGGTCATCTCACAAAATTCAATCAAATTTGTTAGGCATGATTTCCCTCTGACAAAGCCATGCTGACTATCCCTGATCAATCATGCCTGTCCAAGAGAATCTATCTAGATTCTCTCCTCCAGAGTTCTCTCCAACAGTTTCCCGACCACAGACGTGAGATTCACTGACCTGTAGTTGCCTGGTTTAACTCTGCAACCATTTTTAAATAATGGAATCACATTATCTATTCTCCAGTCAGAGAACAAAAAAAATTACAGCACAGGAACAGCCCTTCGGCACTCCAAGCCTGCACCGACCATGCTGCCTGTCTGAACTAAAACCTCCTGCCCTTTTGGGAACCATATCCCTCTATTAACCGGGTAGAAACATTCGTTTTCTTGGGCGGCACGGTAGCACAGTGGTTAGGACTGCTGCTTCACAGCTCCAGGGACCTGGGTTCGATTCCCAGCTTGGGTCACTGTCTGTGTGGAGTTTGCACATTCTCCTCATGTCTGTGTGGGTTTCCTCCGGGTGCTCCAGTTTCCTCCCACAGTCCAAAGATGTGCGGGTTAGGTTGATTGGCCATGCTAAAATTGCCCCTTAGTGTCCTGAGATGCATAGGTTAGAGGGACTAGTGGGTAAATATGTAGGGATATGGGGGTAGGGCCTGGGTGGGATTGTGGTCGGTGCAGACTCGATGGGCCAAATGGCCTCTTTCTGCACTGTAGGGTTTCTATGATTCTATGATTCTATTCCCATCCTATTCATGTATTTGTTCAGATGTCCCTTAAGTCACTTTCGTATCTGCTTCCACTACCTCCCCCGGCAGCGAGTTCCAGGCACCCACCATCCTCTGTGTAAAAAAAACTTGCCTCGTTCATCTCCTTTAAATCTTGCCCCTCACACCTTAAACATATGCCCCCTAATAATTGACTCTGCCACCCTGGGAAAAAGCTTCTGACTATCCACTCTGTCCATGCCCCTCACAATCTTGTAGACTTCTATCAAGTGGTCCCTCAACCTCCGTCGTTCCAGTGAGAACAAACCAAGTTTCTCCAACCACTCCTCATAGCTAATGCCCTCCACACCAGGCAACATCCTGGTTAATCTTTCCTGTACCCTCTCCAAAGCTTCCACATCCTTCTGGTGGTGTGGCGACCAGAATTGAACACTATATTCCAAGCACGGCCTAACTAAGGTTCTATAAATCTGCAACATGACTTGTCAATTTTTAAACTCAATGCCCCTCCATCTGGCACCTCCCCCATGGCCAGAGAGCGAATAAAAATTTGGGTCAGAGCCCCTGCAATCTCTTCCCGCGCCTCCCACAGCATCCTGGAACACTGTTCATCTGGAGATTAGTCGAATTTTAAGCCTCCCAACAATTCTAATACCTTATCATTCCTTGTTTTGGTAGCCACAGTATTTGTATGGCTAATCCAGTTCAGTTTCTGGTCAATGGTAACCCCAGGATATTGATAGTGGGAGAATCAGCGATAGTAATGCCATTGAATGTCAAGAGGTGAAATTCTCTCTTGTTGGAAATGGTCATTGTCTGGCACTTGTGTGACACAAATGTTACTTTCTGCTTGTCAGTCCATGCCTGGATATTGCTGCTTTTGGTCATGGACTACTTCAGTGTCTGAGGAGTCATAAATTATACTGAACATTGTGCAGTCATCAGTGAAGATCCACACTTCTAACTTTATGATGGAAGGAACATCATTGATGGAGCAGCTGAAGATAGTTGGTCCTAGGACACTACACTGAGGAACTCCTGCAGTGGTGTCCTGGAGCTGAGGTTCCTTGACACCATACTCGGTCAAGGGCAGTCACCCTCACCACACCTCTGGCATTCAGCTTTTTTGTCCATCTTTGAACAAAGGCTGTGATGAGGTCAGGAGTTGTGATCCTGGCAGAACCCAAACTGAGCATCCATGAGCAGATCATTGCTGAGTAAGCGCTGCTTGATAGCGCTGTTGATGAACCCTTCCATCACTTTACTGATGATGGAGGGTAGACTGATGGGTGGTAATTGGCCAGGTTGGATGTGTCCTGTTTCTTGTGTACAGGACATATCCGAGTAGATGCCAGTGTTGTAGCTATACTGAAACAGCTTGGCCAGAAGCGCAGCAAGTTCTGGAGCACAAGTCTTCAGTCCTATTGCTGGAATATTGTCTGGGCCAATTACCTTTGCAGCATCCATTGTCTCCGGCCATTTCTTGATATCATGTAGAGTGAATTGAATTGGCTGAAGACTGACATCTATGATGCTGGGGATCTCTAGCATCATCCATTCGGCACTTCTGGCTGAAGATTGTTGTGGATACTTCAGCCTTATCTTTTGCACATGTGCTGGGCTCCTACATCTCTGAGGATGGGGATGTTTGTGGAGTCTCTTCCTCCAGTGAGTTGTCGAATTTCTGCCACCAAAAACAGCTGGATGTGGCAGGGCTGGAGGACTTAGATCTGACCCGTTGGTTGTGGGATCACTTAGCTCTCTCTATTATTTGCTGCTTATGCTGTTTGGCACACAAGTTCTGTATCTTCACCAAGTTGACACCTCATTTTTAGGTATGCCTGGTGTTCCTCCTGGCATGCCCCCCTGCATTCTACATTGACCCAGAGTTGATCCCCTGGCTTGGTGGTAATGGCAGAGTGGAGGAATAGGCCGGACCATAGAGTTACAGATTGTGGTTGAATATAATTTTGCTGCTGCTAATGGCTCAAGGTGCCTCCTGAATGCCCAGTTTTGAGCTGATAGATCTGTCGAAGTCTACCTCATTTAGCATTGTGGAAGTGCAACGCAACAAGACGGAGAGTATTCTCACTGTGAAGACAGGACTTCGTCTCCACAAGAACTGTGAGATGGTTACCCCTACTGATACTGTCATGGACAGATGCATTTGCAGCAGGCAGGTTGGTGAGGATGAGATGAAGCATGTTTTTCCCTCTTGTTGGTTCCCTCACCACCTGCCACAGCCCCAGTCTAGCAGCTATGTTCTTTAGAATGTGGCCAGTTCGGTCTGTGGTAGTAACTACTGAGCCACTCTTGATGATGGACATTGCATCCAGATGAATAGTAAACCCAAGTTTCTATTGGCATCCTTTTCAAAGGTATCAAGGCTTTTCAGTTCCTGTGTACATATCTTTGGTCCATTTTCATTCTTTAAGATCTCAGCTGTAGAGCTATTATGCCTTTTTTCTGTTGGTCTTGTATCCATACTCTCTCGCTGGACAAGTTTAAATCATGTGCTCCCTGCCTGAAGTTTAAGTAATGAGCTTGAGTACGTCCTTTATTGCTCCTCATGCTTTTTAACTCTCTCATGTTTATCTGAGGTAATGATAGATTGTAGTTTTTATTGTACAGCTGGAAGTTGTGTTCATAGCTGTCTTCCCATCAATAATTCTGATACTGAGAACCCATTTTGTAGTGGTGAGGTTTTTTTTAAAATTCATTCATGGGACATGGGCGTCACTGGCTGGCCAGCATTTATTGCCCATCCCTAGTTGCCTTTGAGAAGGTGCTGGTTCTTGAATCGCTGCAGTCAATGTTCTGTGGGTTGACCCACAATGCTGTTAGGGAGGGAATTCCAGGATTTTGACCCAGCGACTGCGAAGGAACGGTGATATATTTCCAAGTCAGGATGATGAGTGGCTTGGAGGGGAACTTGCAGGTGGTGGTGTTCCCATTTATCTGCTGCCTTGTCCTTCTAGGTGGAAGTGGTCGCGGGTTTGGAAGGTGTTATCTAAGGATCTTTGGTGAATTGCTGCAGGGCATCTTGTAGATAGTACACACTGCTGCTACTGAGCATCAGTGGTGCTGGAGGAATTGAATGTTTGTAGATGTGGTGCCAATCAAGTGGGCTGCTTTGTCCTGGATGGTGTCAAGCTTCTTGAGTGTTGTTGGAGCTGCACTCATCCAGGCAAGTGGGGAGTATTCCATCACACTCCTGGCTTGTGCCTTGTAGATGGTGGATAGGCTTTGAGAAGTCAGGAGGTGAGTTACTCGCCACTGTACTCCTAGCCTTTGAGGAATCGCGAATGGTGCTGAACATTGTGCAATCACCGGCGAACATCCCCACTTCTGACCTTATGACGGAGGGAAGGTCATTGATGAAGCAACTGAAGATTGTTGGGCCTAGGACACTATCCTGAAATACTCCTGCAGAGATGTCCTGGAGCTGAGATGACTGACCCTCCACAACCACAACCATCTTCCTATGTACCAGGTATGACTCCAACCAGCGGAGAGTTTGCCCCCGATACCCATTGATTCCAGTTTCGCTCGGGCTCCTTGATGCCACACTCAGTCGAATGCGGCCTTGATGTCAATGGCTGTCACTCTCACCTCACCTCTGGAATTCAGCTCCTTTGTCCGTGTTTGAACCAAGGCTATGATGAGTGACCCTGGCAAAACCCAAACTGGGCATCACTGAGCAGGTTATTGCTGAGCAGATGCTCCTTGATAGCACTGTTGATGACCCCTTCCATCACTTTACTGATGATCGAGAGTAGACTGATTGGGCGGTAATTGACCAGGTTGGATTTGTCCTGCTTTTTATGTACAGGACATACCTGGCCAATTTTCCACATTGTTGGGTAGATGCCAGTGTTGTGACTGTACTGGAAGAGCTTAGCTAGGGGAGCAGCAAGTTCTGGAGCGCAAGTCTTCAGTACTATTGCCGGAATGTTATCAGGGCCCATTGCCTTTGCAGTGTCCAGTGCCTCCAATTGCTTGTTGATATCATGTGGAGTGAATCGAATTGGCTGGAGACTGGCATCTGAAATGCTGGGTACCACTGGAGGAGGCCGAAGATGGATCATCCACTCGGCACTTCTGGCTGAAGATTGCTGTGAATCCTTCAGCCTTATCTTTTGCACTGATGTGCTGGGCTCCTCCATCATTGAGGATGGGGATATAACTCCTCCCGTGAGTTGTTTAATTGTCCACCACCATTCTCAACTGGATGTGGAAGGACTGCAGAGCTTAGATCTGATCCGTTGGTTGTGGGATCGCTTAGCTCTGTCTATCACTTGCTGTTTTAGCCTATTGGCATGCAAGTAGTCTTGTTTGGTAGCTTCACCAGGTTGACACCTCATTTTTTAGGTATGCCTGGTGCTGCTCCTGGCATGCCCTCCTGCACTCTCCATTGAACCAGGTTGATTGCCTGGCTTGATGGTAATGGTTGAGTTGGGGATATGCCGGGCCATGAGGTTGCAGATTGTGCTGGAATACAATTCCGCTGCTGTTGATGGCCCACAGCACCTCATGGATCCCCAGTCTTGAGTTGCTAGATCAGTTCAAAGCCTGTCCCATTTAGCACGGTGACAGTGCCACACAACACGATGGAGGTTATTCTCAATGTGAAGGTGGGATTTCGTCTCCACAAGGACTGTGCGGTGGTGACTCTTACCGATACTGTCATGGACAGATTCATCTGCAGCCGGCAGATTGGTAAGGATGAGGTCAAGTATGTTATTTCCTCTTGTTGGTTCCTTCACCATCTGCTGCAGACCGAGTTTAGCAGTTATATCCTTTAGGACCCGACCAGCTCGATCAGTAGTGCTATTGCTGAGCCACTGTTGATGGTGGACATTGAAATCCCCCATCCAGAGTACGTTTTGCGCCCTTGCCACCTTCAGTGCTTCCTCCAAGTGTTGTTCAACCTGGAGGAATACTGATTCATCAGGTGAAGGAGGACGGTACGTGGTAACCAGTAGGAGATTTCCTTGCCCCTGTTTAACCTGAAGCCATGAGACTTCATGGGGTCCGGAGTCAATGTTGAGGACTCCCAGGGCAACTCCTCCCGACTGTGTACCACTGTGCCGCCTCCTCTGCTGGGTCTGTCCTGCCGGTGGGACAGTTCATATCCAGGGATGGTAATGATAGTGTCTGGGGTGTTATCTGTAACGTATGATTCCGTGAGAATTACTATGTCAGGCTGTTGCTTGAGTAGTCTGTGAGACAACTCTCCCAGATGTTAGCCCCCAGATGTTAGTAAGGAGGTCTTTGCAGGGTCGACAGGACTGTTTGTTTTGCCGTTGTCTTTTCTGGTGCCTAAGTCAATGAGTCATAGAGGTTTACAGCCCAACTTGTCCATGCTGCCCCTTTTTTTTTTAAAACCCCTAAGCTAATCCCAATTGCCCCCATTTGGCCCATATCCCTCTATACCCATCGTACCCATGTAACTATCTAAATGCTTTTTAAAAGATAAAATTGTACCCGCCTCTACTACTACTTCTGGCAGCTTGTTCCAGACACTCACCATCCTCTGTGTTAAAAAATTGCCCCTCTGGACCCTTTTGTATCTCTCCCCTCTCACCTTAAACCTATGCCCTCTAATTTTAGACTCCCCTACCTTTGGGAAAAGATATCGATTATCTACCTTGTCTATGCCCCTCATTATTTTATAGACCTCTATAAGGTCACCGCGCAGCCTCCTACGCTCCAGAGAAAAAAGTCCCAGTCTATTCAGCCTCTCCTTATAACTCAATTCATCAAGTCCCGGTAGCATCCTAGTAAATCTTTTCTGCACTCTTTCTAGTTTAATAATATCCTTTCTATAACAGGGTGACCAGAATTGCACACAGTATTCCAAATGTGGCCTTACCAATGTCTTGTACAACTTTAACAAGACGTCCCAACTCTTGTATTCAGTGTTCTGACCGATGAAACCAAGCATGCCGAATGCCTTCTTCACCACTCTGTCCACCTGTGACTCCACTTTCAAGGAGCTATGAACATGTATCCCTCGGTCTCTTTGTTCTGTAACTCTCCCCAACCCTACCATTAACTGAGTAAGTCCTGCCCTGGTTCAATCTACCAAAATGCATCACCTCGCATTTGTCTAAATTAAACTCCATCTGCCATTTGTCAGCCCACTGGCCCAATTGATCAAGATCCCGTTGCAATTGGAGATAACTTTCTTCACTGTCCACTATGCTACCAATCTTGGTGTTATCTGCAAACTTACTAACCATGCCCCCTATATTCTCATCCAAATCATTAATATAAATGACAAATAACAGTGGGCCCAGCACTGATCCCTGAGGCACACCGCTGGTCACAGGCTTCCAGTTTGAAAAACAACTCTCTACAACCACCCTCTGGCTTCTGTCAAGAAGTGGAGATGCCGGCGTTGGACTGGGGTAAACACAGTAAGAAGTTTAACAACACCAGGTTAAAGTCCAACAGGTTTATTTGGTAGCAAATGTCACTAACTTTCGGATCGCTGCCCCTTCGTCAGGTGGAGTGGAGAAGCAATTCTCTACCAGTTCTCCACTCCACCTGACGAAGGGGCAGCGCTCTAAAAGCACTCTAAAAGCCCACCGCAATGGGCTACAGTTATACTTGAACTTTGACACGTTGTATGATTCAAATGTTAATGTTTTGTTTACAGTATTTGACTCTGACCATTCTGTTTTCATGTTTTAAGTACAGTATCGATGTTTAAGTATGGTAATCGTTTCTGTCCGATGGGTTTATCAATGGTCTAGAATCTCCGGGGTTTCTTGAACAATGGGTGTTTGGCTGATCTCAGGAAGTCTTTTGAGGCCAAGAAGGCTTCCTTAGTTATGTTAATCCTCTCCTTAGGCGTTTCTATGGAGGCTTCCTGATATCACTTGATTAGGTCAGTGGTGCTGGTTTGATTAGATGAGGATGTACCTTTAATTTAGTTTCCTTTGGTGACACCCTGTCTGGCTCCCTTTTGTGTGTTAGACCTTGTTTGCATTTTAAAAGCATGCCTTTTGCCTGCCTGTCTGGATCTGTCCCTTTTAATCTTTAATGGTGGGGTTCTGAGTGCAGTTTGGCCTGTTTCATATTGTATACGTAACTTCATGAATTTGTCGTCTGCTAACACTACCAAATAAACCTGTTGGACTTTAACCTGGTGTTGTTAAACTTCTTATTCTGTCAAGAAGCCAATTTTGTATCCATTTAGATACCTCACCCTGGATCCCGTGAAATTTAACTTTGTGCAACAACCTACCATGCGGTACCTTGTCAAAGGCAAGGTGGTCCGTCCAGTTTTATTTCTTTGCTGAGACTTTGCAGCGATTGTTACAACTGATTGGCTTGCTAGGCCATTTCAGAGGGAAGTTAAGAGTCAGCCACATTGCTGTGGCTCTGGAGTTACATGTGGGCCAGACCAGGTAAGGATGGCAGATTTCCTTCCCTAAATGACATTGGTGATGGGTTTTTCTGACAACCGATAATGGTTTCATAGTCATCAGTAGACTCTTAATTTCAGATATTTTCTATTGAATTCAAAGTCCACCATCTGCCGTGGTGGGATTCGAACTCAGGTCCCCAGAACAATATCGAGTAATAATACCACTAGGCCATCGCCTCCACTGTCCCCAGGTTCTGTAACCAAGAAGGGCTAAGTTAAAATCTTTGGTCATTTTCATCAATTCCCTTGATTATTTGAACTCCTGTTTCCATTTCTCAATTCAAAAATATCTAGGTCAGCTAATAATGTGCGTAAAACTGTATTCCTGAACAATGTGGAACCATTGTGGAATAATTTGTTATCAAACTATAAACCATTGTCTGACACTACTATATTCGGGATGCCATGTATCGTGAAGATTCTTTTCAGTGATTGAATGACTGTTGGCTATTCACTCCACATCTAAGGCAATTCAAAATTAGCTCTTCTGAAGAACTACTCATGCTTGGCTTCGAGACCGACTACTGGGCTCTTACTCAACATTTTTTCTTTCCCAAGTGACCTTGATAGATTTGTTTCAAATAATTTTGAGTCAAAGGCCGGGATTCTCCCAAAAAAATTCTAAGTTCCCAACGTGCAGGGAAATGGGAATAAATCCCTCTGGTTTTTTCAGCGTGATTTCCAGAATGAATGTCTGACACTCAGAGTGCCCGAGCATGATTCATTTTGAGAATCTGAGAGTGGAGTCTATTCCCGCCTGAGAGGGCGGCAGCTGAACGGGCCACTGTACATCTGTCGATGTGTCAGAGTGGAGATCGGCACATGTGCATTGTCGGCCTCCAGACTGCTGGCCTACCCAATTGCTGGCCCGCCCTGCAACCCCCCATCACCAATTGCTGGCCTACCAACTCCTCCACCTCCCCCCCCCCCCCCCCCCCCCCCCCCCACCCCCGCCACCTCGATCCCTGGCCTCTCGGATCCCCAGGGGCCAGCCCCGATGTCTGCCCCCCGACAGCCCCAACCCCATCCCCGCCACCCCCAGCAGTCCTGACCTCACCGCCCCCCCTCATCCGGATGGCGAGTCCTGATTTCCCACTTCCCTCCTCTGCCAGCAATCCCAATGCAGTGTGGCAACTGGTCGCCCCACCCCTTGGCACTGCCTGATGCCTGGTGGGCAGTGCCAGGGGACCAGGCTGGCAGTGCCCAAGGGGCACCCCCGTCTTTACCCTGAGGTGGCTTCAATGGCCTCTCTTCCCTCCAGCAGGGTCGGGCCGCCTGTTCCCTGTTCGTAGGGATAAATCCCGCTGGAGTGAACCACTTCCAGCGGTGGGAGGGAGATGCTGGTTGAAGTCTCCGGGCCGAAATTGCGATTTCCATATTGTGATCAGCTCAGCACCGATTTATAGCACAGAGCTGATTACGCTGAAAAACCTGGTCCCAGAGAAGCGTGAAGGCTGTGGCACCCAGTGGGAAGGCTGCAAAATGGTACCCGCCGTTGTCTCCCAACCCGTTGCGCTACTCAAGCAGCACAGTGGGCTGGGAGAATCACCCCACCCCAGGACTGTTTTAGGGATGATTAGTCTAAAAACTAAGAAATTATCAATGATTATGAGATGTTTTCTTTGTTCCAAGTACGAGAAACGTACAGGGTTGTTTGGGGTACAATTTGGTCATCCTCTCTGGAAATATTGTTTTATTTGGGTACATTTGTCATCCTGCTTGCTTAATCTCTTGTCGTCTCTTAGTGGCTGGTAAGTGTTTGGTAATGAGTGAAATATATGCTTTCGCTTGCTCAATGATATTCAGTTCTTCCAGTTTGCCTCCTTCCACTGGTACATTTGATTGTGTGTCTGCTGTTATCTGGTACGCCCCTTGAACATCCTCAGTCACAGCATCCTATCACCTGAGTTTGAAGTGTTGAATTCTTGGTGGCATTTTTGTAATCTCCTTTAGGTTAAGAAGAATAACCAAAGGCTTGTAGTCAGTTTCAATTTTAAACCTTAATGCCACCACATAATAAGAGAAATTCCCGCCCACCCATGTGGCTGCTGAAGTGATAACCCCTGCTGTAACATGTGCTCAATATGTACATACAACCATATGAATGAGGAAGAACAGGCCATTTAGCTCTTCAAGTCTGCTCCACCATTCAGTATAATCATGGTTGATCTGATTGAAACCTCAACTCAACATTCACACCTACCCTGATGACTTTTCAACCCTTTGCTTATCAAGAATCTATCTCAGCCTTAAAAATATTCAAATACTCTACTTGCACTGACTTTTGAGGAAGAGAGTTCCAAACACTCTGAAAGAAGAAAAATCACTTCATCTCTGTCTTAATGAGTGACCCCTTATTTTTTAAAAATTACCCCAGTTCTAAATTCTTGCACACATCCTCTCCACATTCATCCTGTCAAGACCGCTTAGGATCTTAAATGTTTCAAATCAGGTTGCCTCTTACTCTTCTAAACTCTGGTGGATATAAGCCTAGCCTGTCTAACCTTTCTTCCTCGGACAACCTCAAACCTACTCATCCTGGTATTAGTCTAGTCAAATTTCTCCGAATTCCAACACGTTTCCACCCTCCCTTAAATAGGGAGACCTATACTTTATTATTCATTCGTGGGATATGGGCATCGCTGGCTGGTTGGCATTTATTGCCCATCCCTAGTTGCCCTTGGAGGGCAGTTGAGAGTCAGCCACATTGCTGTGGCTCTGGAGTTACATGTAGGCCAGACCAGGTAAGGATGGCAGGTTTCCCTCTCTAAAGGTGATAGTCAGCATGGTTTTGTGGCAGGTAGGTCGTGCCTTACTAACCTTATTGAGTTTTTTGAGAAAGTGACCAAGGAGGTGGATGGGGGCAAGGCAGTGGACGTGGTATATATGGATTTTAGTAAGGCGTTTGATAAGGTTCACCATGGTAGGCTTCTGCAGAAAATGCAGATGTATGGGATTGGGGGTGATCTAGGAAATTGGATCAGGAATTGGCTAGCGGATAGGAAACAGAGGGTGGTGGTTGATAGTAAATATTCATCATGGAGTGCGGTTACAAGTGGTGTACCTCAGGGATCTGTTTTGGGGCCACTGCTGTTTGTAATATTTATTAATGATCTGGATGAGGGTATAGTTGGGTGGATTAGCAAATTTGCTGATGACACCAAAGTCGGTGGTGTGGTAGACAGTGAGGAAGGGTGTCGTAGTTTGCAGGAAGACTTAGACAGGTTGCAAAGTTGGGCCGAGAGGTGGCGGATGGAGTTTAATGCGGAGAAGTGTGAGGTAATTCACTTTGGTAGGAATAACAGATGTGTTGAGTATAGGGCTAACGGGAGGACTTTGAATAGTGTGGAGGAGCAGAGGGATCTAGGTGTATGTGTGCATAGATCCCTGAAAGTTGGGAATCAAGTAGATAAGGTTGTTAAGAAGGCATATGGTGTCTTGGCGTTTATTGGTAGGGGGATTGAATTTAGGAGTCGTAGCGTTATGTTGCAACTGTACACAACTCTGGTGCGGCCGCACTTGGAGTACTGTGTGCAGTTCTGGTCCCCACATTACAGGAAGGATGTGGAGGCTTTGGAGAGGGTGCAGAGGAGGTTTACCAGGATGTTGCCTGGTATGGAGGGGAGATCCTATGAGGAGAGGCTGAGGGATTTGGGATTGTTTTCGCTGGAAAGGCGGCGGCTAAGAGGGGATCTTATTGAAACATATAAGATGATTAGAGGTTTAGATAGGGTGGATAGTGATAGCCTTTTTCCTCTGATGGAGAAATCCAGCACGAGGGGGCATGGCTTTAAATTGAGGGGGGGTAGTTATAGAACCGATGTCAGGGGTAGGTTCTTTACCCAGAGGGTGGTGAGGGATTGGAATGCCCTGCCAGCATCAGTAGTAAATGCGCCTAGTTTGGGGGCGTTTAAGAGATCCGTAGATAGGTTCATGGACGAAAAGAAATTGGTTTAGGTTGGAGGGTCACAGTTTTTTTTTAACTGGTCGGTGCAACATCGTGGGCCGAAGGGCCTGTTCTGCGCTGTAATGTTCTATGTTCTATGTTCTATGTTCTAAAGGACATTAGTGAACCAGATAGGTTTTTTCGACAATTGACAATGGTCATCAGTAGATTCTTAATTCTAGATTTTTAAAAATTGAATTCAAATTCCACCATCTGCCATGGTGAGATTTGAACCTGGGTCCCGAGAACATCAGCTGAGTTTCTGGATTAATAGTCTAGCAATAGTACACTAGGAATCATCTCCCCGGATGTACTCCAGATGTGGGTCTCACCAGTGCCCTGAAGCGTAAACTCCTTGCTTTTGTATTCAATTCACCTCGCAATAAACAATGACATTCCATCAACGTTCCTAATTACTTATTGCACTTGCATAGCCTTTGGGAATTCATGCACTTGCACACCCAAATCTTCACATTTCTCTATTTATATAATATGCTTCATTTTTATTCGTCTTGCCAAAATGGACAATTTAACACTTCCCCACATTATACTCCATTTGTCAGATCATAGCTCAATCATTTAACCTATCTATGTCCCTTTGTGGCCTCCTTATGTCTCTACACAATTTACTTTCCCACCTATTTTTAGGTGATAAGCAAATTTAGTAGTCAGACCTTTGGTCCCTTCATGCATGTCATTTATATAAATTGTAAAAAGCATGAAGTCCCAGCACTGATCCTTGTGGCACACCATTCGTTACATAATGAATTTGCTTGATTGCCTTGATTTTTGTACAAATGCCCTGCTATAATATCTTTAATAACAGCTTCTAACATTTCCCTGTGATTGTTTTAAGCTAACTGGCCTGCAGTTTCCTGATTTCTGTCTCAATTTTGCTGTTGACTTTGTCTAAAATTGGTTGAGAGACTTTCCTCAATGTAAAGAGGTGAATTGGCTGAGAATCAACTCTTGGGGTTACTGATAATCTGCCTTCAGCTTTTCTAAGCCTGAAAATAATGCTGGGAATTCATTTCTGAACCTTGTAGATCCGTATCAATTGTAAGCATTCTTCCCAACTTAATAATAATGATTCTTAGTTCTGTATGACATTCAGAGGTTCAATGATTTCTTTATCCTTGTATGTTAATCTTATCTAGTGTAGAACCAAGACTTTTGGTGTAATCCCTCCTGGACCTTGTAACTGAATGGATGATGGTTGTAGTCATTTACCTACTTCACTTTATCAAGTAAGATTGAAACACCTGCACCTGTGTCAAATTTGAACTCTGTGGTTTGTTTGTCCACTTCTAGTTTAATACTCCAGTAATTATTTCCTGTTTCATTAACTTCCCATGGAAGTTTGTTTTTCTGTGGCTCTTCCATTTCTTGTATTTGTCACTTTATTCTTAAACAGGATGTGGGTCTCAGACCAACATTTTCATTGCCCATTCCTAACTATACTTGAGAAGGTGGTGATGAGCCATCATCTTGAACCACTTCTGTCCATTTGAGGTAGGTACATCCACAGTGCTATTAAGGAGGGAGTTCCAGGATTTTGACCCAGTGACAGTGAAGCTACGGTGATATAGTTCCAAGTTAGGATTAGGTTTGGTTGGCCTTGTTTTTTGTGGGCTATTTGTGTTTTAGATCAGCAGACAGGAGGAGGAGAGGGATCTAGGTGTATGTGTGCATAGATCCCTGAAAGTTGGGAATCAAGTAGATAAGGTTGTTAAGAAGGCATATGGTGTCTTGGCGTTTATTGGTAGGGGGATTGAATTTAGGAGTCGTAGCGTTATGTTGCAACTGTACACAACTCTGGTGCGGCCGCACTTGGAGTACTGTGTGCAGTTCTGGTCCCCACATTACAGGAAGGATGTGGAGGCTTTGGAGAGGGTGCAGAGGAGGTTTACCAGGATGTTGCCTGGTATGGAGGGGAGATCCTATGAGGAGAGGCTGAGGGATTTGGGATTGTTTTCGCTGGAAAGGCGGCGGCTAAGAGGGGATCTTATTGAAACATATAAGATGATTAGAGGTTTAGATAGGGTGGATAGTGATAGCCTTTTTCCTCTGATGGAGAAATCCAGCACGAGGGGGCATGGCTTTAAATTGAGGGGGGGTAGTTATAGAACCGATGTCAGGGGTAGGTTCTTTACCCAGAGGGTGGTGAGGGATTGGAATGCCCTGCCAGCATCAGTAGTAAATGCGCCTAGTTTGGGGGCGTTTAAGAGATCCGTAGATAGGTTCATGGACGAAAAGAAATTGGTTTAGGTTGGAGGGTCACAGTTTTTTTTTAACTGGTCGGTGCAACATCGTGGGCCGAAGGGCCTGTTCTGCGCTGTAATGTTCTATGTTCTATGTTCTATGTTCTAAAGGACATTAGTGAACCAGATAGGTTTTTTCGACAATTGACAATGGTCATCAGTAGATTCTTAATTCTAGATTTTTAAAAATTGAATTCAAATTCCACCATCTGCCATGGTGAGATTTGAACCTGGGTCCCGAGAACATCAGCTGAGTTTCTGGATTAATAGTCTAGCAATAGTACACTAGGAATCATCTCCCCGGATGTACTCCAGATGTGGGTCTCACCAGTGCCCTGAAGCGTAAACTCCTTGCTTTTGTATTCAATTCACCTCGCAATAAACAATGACATTCCATCAACGTTCCTAATTACTTATTGCACTTGCATAGCCTTTGGGAATTCATGCACTTGCACACCCAAATCTTCACATTTCTCTATTTATATAATATGCTTCATTTTTATTCGTCTTGCCAAAATGGACAATTTAACACTTCCCCACATTATACTCCATTTGTCAGATCATAGCTCAATCATTTAACCTATCTATGTCCCTTTGTGGCCTCCTTATGTCTCTACACAATTTACTTTCCCACCTATTTTTAGGTGATAAGCAAATTTAGTAGTCAGACCTTTGGTCCCTTCATGCATGTCATTTATATAAATTGTAAAAAGCATGAAGTCCCAGCACTGATCCTTGTGGCACACCATTCGTTACATAATGAATTTGCTTGATTGCCTTGATTTTTGTACAAATGCCCTGCTATAATATCTTTAATAACAGCTTCTAACATTTCCCTGTGATTGTTTTAAGCTAACTGGCCTGCAGTTTCCTGATTTCTGTCTCAATTTTGCTGTTGACTTTGTCTAAAATTGGTTGAGAGACTTTCCTCAATGTAAAGAGGTGAATTGGCTGAGAATCAACTCTTGGGGTTACTGATAATCTGCCTTCAGCTTTTCTAAGCCTGAAAATAATGCTGGGAATTCATTTCTGAACCTTGTAGATCCGTATCAATTGTAAGCATTCTTCCCAACTTAATAATAATGATTCTTAGTTCTGTATGACATTCAGAGGTTCAATGATTTCTTTATCCTTGTATGTTAATCTTATCTAGTGTAGAACCAAGACTTTTGGTGTAATCCCTCCTGGACCTTGTAACTGAATGGATGATGGTTGTAGTCATTTACCTACTTCACTTTATCAAGTAAGATTGAAACACCTGCACCTGTGTCAAATTTGAACTCTGTGGTTTGTTTGTCCACTTCTAGTTTAATACTCCAGTAATTATTTCCTGTTTCATTAACTTCCCATGGAAGTTTGTTTTTCTGTGGCTCTTCCATTTCTTGTATTTGTCACTTTATTCTTAAACAGGATGTGGGTCTCAGACCAACATTTTCATTGCCCATTCCTAACTATACTTGAGAAGGTGGTGATGAGCCATCATCTTGAACCACTTCTGTCCATTTGAGGTAGGTACATCCACAGTGCTATTAAGGAGGGAGTTCCAGGATTTTGACCCAGTGACAGTGAAGCTACGGTGATATAGTTCCAAGTTAGGATTAGGTTTGGTTGGCCTTGTTTTTTGTGGGCTATTTGTGTTTTAGATCAGCAGACAATTTTAAAATGTCCTAACTTCCACAACTGTGCCACTTTGCTCCCCCTGCTAGGCTGAGAACATTTCAAGATGGCAGTTGGCACACTTTTTCCCAGTTCTGCAGAGTTCTGTTTAATATGCCTTCTCTTTTCTGTCTGACATATTGAATGCCTCACTTATCTGTTTTCAAGGGACATCACTTTCCCCATGAACAGCGCTCTATTTTTTTTGAGCTTGGTTTGTTCCGTGATTTGTACTGCCTTACTGAGAGTTAAATCTTCTCTCATTTGCATGGGATCAGAAGGGGTTTCATCTTTGACCCCAGATAATATGTAATCACATTTATTCATTTCTCAGGATCCCATAGTCACAATTTTCTGCTCACCTTACAGGTTGTTAATGAATGAATCCACATAGTCAAATGGTTCTTGTTTCTGCTTATTAAATTCTGCTTGTTCAATGATTAAATTTCTTGAATGCTAAAATAAGAATCAAATGCCAGAGGACTTTATCATGAGTGCCTGAAGCCTCATCAACTCCATGTCTGACTGTTACTTTGTGGTAATAGCTCCAACTGCAGAGGACTGACCTGATCCCTTGTTCCTTTCTCTGCAAACCTGAAGGTGTTTGATAGCTGGGAAAGTCTCTTTCTCCAGTTGATCGAATGTTGAATCTGTTGTGAGCTTTCAGTGGTTCAGAATAGTTCTGGGAGTGACAGTGTAGACTCCATGCTTGTCCTAATCTCTGGATCTGCTGCTGCTTGAGTAGTCTAGCTTGTAGGTCTTGGTTTGTGCTCATTGCTATTTGGATTCCAGGTCTATTTCTCAGCTTACATTTGTATCTGTGCTGCTTTGAGTTTTTTCAAATAAATCTTCAATTAATTAAAAAAAAATCTTTCTTGCAAGGATCCGTTGTTCTGTTAAGCCTGTCGTTTTTTCTTGGAGTTTTACTGGGTCTTTTACTTGCTGGCCATTGCCACCATGTTTCGTCTTGCGTTTGGAGTCTATTTGGTGTTCTTTAGGTTTGACTGTTTCCATAAGAAAGCTACTTAAGATTGTAGTTTGTAAAGACATTATTAATTATTTGCAGCTTTCCATACATCTCACCAGCTCTATATGTAGTTGGATTATTCTTCCCTCCAGACCGCTGCGTTTTTTGGTCATGTGACATTGCATTATGGTTATATCAGTATCAGGTGCTTCTAATATTAACCCTTTACTCTACATACGCTGCTCTCATGGCTCTGGCTGAATCCTTTGCCCCCCCCCCCCCTCGCATTACTGCCAGAGTGTCCCTCAAACATCCCCCTGAGACCTAGCCACTCTACCATGCCTCCAAGGGCATCTTCATGTTGAAGCATTCTTGCATTCCTGAGCCTGCCTCAGAAGTATCCACTTCTCCTGGTAGGAATGCCAAAGATGCAGAATTGCCAGCATTCTGATTGTGCCAACAGCATCAAGAGCCTGCCATGATGGAAAATATAGATGCAACCAATTGGGAAGTGGCCTCTGGGAAGAATGCACTGTTAGGTGGCTGATGGAAGTGCCAGCTTGGGGGCCCCTACTTGCCCCCAACTTTGGAGTCCTGAAACCCATATGAAAACCTAGCTCTACATCACAAAGAAAATTAGTTAAACGTGGAGGATGGAATCCATTATAAAATACCTTTCTCAAAATATCTTTAAGCTAATGAGAAATCTGAGGGAGCAGAGCAAATTACAAAGAGTTAGCTGAAGATAGCTAGAGCCAATGGTCAAATTCAAATTTTGCCTTAGCTATCACATAATGATCCGAACCAACCAACCCACCAGCCCATCAAAGCCTCTACTTTCTCAGGAGGTTAAGGAAATTCAGCATGTCCACTACGACTCTGACCAATTTTTAGAGATGCACCATAGAAAGCATCCTTTCTAGATGTATCACAGCATGGTACGGCTCCTGCTCTAACCTACTGAAACTACAAAGGGTTGTGAACGTAGCCCAAGCCATCACACAAACCAGCCTTCCATCCATTGACTCTATCTACACTTCCCGCTGCCTTGGAAAAGCAGCCAGCGTAATCAAGGACCACATGCACCCTGGACATACCCTCTTCCACCACCTTATGTTGGGAAAAAGATACAAAAGTCTTGGGTCACGTACCAACTGACTCATGGACACCTTCTTCCCTATTGCTATCAGACTTTTGAATGGTCCAACCTTATATTAAGTTGATCTTTCTCTACATCCTAGTTATGACTGTAACAATACATTCTGCACCCTCTCCTTTCCTTCTTCCCTATGTACTCTATGAACGGTATGCTTTGTCTGTATAGTGCGCAAGAAACAATAGTTTTCACTGAATACCAACATAGGTGACAATAATAATTCAAATTAATAATGTATTTCCAATTTCTTTTGGCTTGTGGCCTATATAATCAAAACAAGACTTCCATTTTCACAGAAACTACTCCAGTTGAAGTTATGGCAAAGGAAATCAAAAGCAAAGCAAAACAAATCAAGATTCATTAGTCACATAGTGGCATTAATTTGTTAAAAGTTAAAACAACACCCTTTGCACCATAGAAACTGGGACTATGCAATCAAATTTTGCATCCCAGCTTTCTTTCTCTGGTGCTGCAACAAGTGTCAATGTGATGGATAGAAAACCTAACCTACCCCATCTACTGTTAGCAAAGCCACTCCAAAAGATAATCCAGCACAGTGACACTCAGATTTCTCCATGCATATAATGTTCAGCAACATCAGAACTGAGATTCCCACAATAAATTTTTAATCAATTTCAAATAAAGTAGTATTTCTCAATTAATAAAGAACACAATAAATGGTGCCTTTAGCATAATAAAATGTTCCACAGTGCTTAATAGGCACATTATAAAACAAATGTGTTGCTAAGTCATAAGAATGCAAATCAATACTATTTGATCAGGAGCCAGTGTAGGTCAGTGAACACAAGGGTGATAGGTGAACAAGACTTGGTATGCATTAGCACATAAGCAGCACAGTTTTAGATCGTCTTACGTTATGCAAGGTAAAATGTGAGATGCCAGTCGAGAGTCTGAATAGCCAAGTCTAAAGGTTATTAAGGCCTGAATGAGTATTTCAGGCAGTGACAAAGTCAGGCAATGTTACAAAGGTAGAAATAGGTCAGATGTTCATCTCAGGATCAAATATAATACCAAGATTGCGAACAGCTTGGTTAAGCCTCAGAACTGAGGAATAGTTTCTTCCAGGGTCAGATATAAAAGGAAGTAGGATTTTGGACATGTGTAACCCCCTGCTGATCACCATATGAGGCTACTATTTAACTGTTCGATTTACAGGATCCTGAATTCCTAGCAGTTGATGATGAGCTGGCTAAATTTCCTGTTTACCCATAAATGCCAGTACAGGCTTGCATGAAAAGGATTTGAGTATGTTTAGCGCGGTGCCTCCAAAAATGTTATTGAGATAAACCTTATAATGAGAAAAGGTTCGGAACAACAAGGTAAACGGAATAACAAAAAAATTTAATAACAAATATAATTAGCAGATATAAACAAGTAAAGAATCCCAAACTGAAGATTTTCCAATTAACAGTTTCAACCTGAGAAATGTTCAGAATATCACCAAGCACTTTGAATTTTAAACGTTGGGGCCCATCCGTTGGTGCACATCTGAAGAAAACAACATTCTGTTACCGTTCCGGTCTGATAGCACTCACTTAACCCCGACACACACACAGTCCAGATGGGTCTACGAGAGGGAAGATGATTGAGCAAGCACACGAAGCGAGCTATCTGTGTAGTAACGCAGATCCAGTGCGCTGAAGGCTGTCCTCCTCGGCAGTCATGAAAAACCAAGCAGTTCTACCTGAGAAAGATTCACTTCGAACTGAGTTTTTACTGCCTCCCAAAAGCTTCTCTCCAAAAACGTGGCTGTCCCTCTTCTGCACACTCCCTCCTCAGCTCTGCAGCTGCTTCACTTCCTGGCGCCTTTTTTCCTCCCGCCCCCAGAGCAATCCCATTGGCCCAGCCCACATCACTCAACCAACAGCATCCTGTTCACAGCACCCGCCCGGCAAACAGGACACTGAAACCCACAAGAGACAAAGAACACTGGTAAATGTCTTCCCCACAAATTTTCCTCAGTGGAAAATGGAACACATGGAAAATGGAACTCAGTACACATGGAAGGGATATGTGAGTGGGGAGTGTTGCAAGGAAGTGGTTAATTCAATGGGACTAGCAAAACCACGTGATTTGGGGAGTTTACATGGAGAAGTTTTGGGATGAAAAGAGGGCAATGAACTCAGAGGAGAGTGAGCACGATGAGTTGAGATGAACACAAAGAATAAAAAGTGATTGGAATATTTTAAGAAGTAAACTGGAATAACTATATTCAAATTTTGTTCCTGTGGCAAAGGAAATGCAAGAAATATTTTTAAAATGTTTGAGTGGAGTGGAATTATAGCAATCTTTCAAGCTAAACCCATCAATTTGATCAGAGTGGGAAAAATGGTATAAATGTAGAGTCAGATCAGTGGATTGATTCCACAGTGGATTACAGATCCCAGTAATTTCACATCAAAAGCATACATTTGATTGCCTACTGTAAATATAATTCTTAGAAATCTGGATTTCCAATTAAAATGTCCTTAAATGCAGAGATTTATGAGGAAATTATATCAATCTTGGAAATGTCCTTGGAGTTGTAAACCATCTTTGGAATCATGCATTGATATCAGGTTTGAAGTGCAAGTATAAATTGGCTCTGCATGCCTGCTTAAATTATTCTCGGGTCACTTTTGCAGTATATCTCATCCTAAATTTGTTTAATGAGATTTAATTACTCTGTGGATTTGGTGGTCAGCAGAAGTGCAGAATATGAAACTACCCCATCCCCAAGGGGTTTGATTTACTGCATGTCCATCAAGTTATCAATGGAAAGATGCCAACGTGGATTTGGTGGTAATGTAGATTAAGTATTCATTAATATTAATGTTGAAGATCCATCAATTTAACATTATTGAAAAGGGCACAATTGTGCAGATGTGGTCTGCTTTAAATATGAAATGCTCACCTACTTTTATGACTCTCAGTTTGGCCTGAAGATGAGCTACTGTTCCAAAATAAACTGCAGTCAAAGAACTCCTATTTAGAACTCCTACTTGATCATTGCAGTACATAAGTCGAAATGGAGCAGATATGTTCAATGAACGCTAGACATCGCTACCACCAATCTAGCCTCGGACACTGATGTATAATTGGAGAGGATGCAAATATGTTACAGTATAAATTTGAGTTTAGAAACAGAAATTGGGCAGGGTGCAAAATATGTGGCTAATTCACTGTTGTTCATTTTGAACTTGAACCCAAAATGAATTTATATCCTCGTAACATCAGGAAGTAGAAAAGTTTTTCTATAGTCTATGATAGGCATTGAGCTTCATGTAACCATGGTGTGTGTGTAGGGAAGACTAATTTCTTTGGCTCACACAAAAGGATGTTCATGGGGTGGGTGGGGACAAGCAGTGCTTTTGCAACAATGTAGTAGCAAGAGCCAGTGCTTCCAGGAGAGGAAAGAACAAAGGGATTGTTTTAAAGTCACAAACAAATGCACAATTCAAGTAAAACCTCTAAGTATGAAGCACAAGGTAAGAGCTAAATCATCTACAACTTTGATGTTTTGGCTGTGAGAGGTTATTGTTGTGCCCCCTCTTCTATCTGCATCTTATAAATACAACTTTGCAAATTAGAGTAGATCCATTTGGGTTGATACCTTACAAAACTTTGGGCTGGCCAACAGATAGATTTTGAGCAAAACAAAGGATTGCAATGACAAATGTGTTTTCTTTTAAGGAAGTAGTTATATATAAGACACCAGTTGGGATTGTAGTTCGTAATTCTTGTTCAGGTAAAATTGAGACTGAAACCTCTTTAACCCCAGAGTTGTTTAAACAGGAAATTTAAATGTATTGAATAGGCTTTCATGAATGGGAGTGTTTTTATATAGTGACATCTGTAATAGATATTTAGAACTCCATTTTACTTCACCTCGGCATGGTTCCTGAGGTCTGCCCACGGTGGAGACTGGGGTGAATTGGCATGGAGTGTGTAAGCACATTGGTGATGAGTAGAGGGGCCTGAGTTAGCACTAAGTTTGCATACGAGCCAAAAGGAGCAATGGGGTGGGTGGGAGGGAGACATGGGTTTGTGTAAATTGGTATGTATGAGTATGGCGAGCAGATGGGGTGTTGAGGTGAAGTCTCAAGGGTCAAACGTTTAATGAAACAATTGGTACACAGTATCAGAGAAACAAAGTAAGCCTTTGAAATAGCCCACCTCGGCACTTGGCAGCCTTTCTAAATGCCTCCAATCTGCCTCCGGGTTTGGCAGGCCTGACTCTATCCTGCCATTAGGTGCACTTTTTTTCTGAGGCAGATGCAGAGAGCCAGGAGGTTTCCATTGCACCCACCTGCAGGGCAAAAATCCCAGCTATTTTCTATGACTGAACTGTTTTTCTCTAAAGACAGCACATTGTTCATTTACCATTTTGCCTGCCAACCTTTGATTCCAGTTGATCAAGGAAAGTTCCATTGTAATCCCATTTTACACCATGTATGATAACTCCAGCCAGTTTTCAAAGTGTTTGTGTGGTTAATTTAACTTTATTTTTCACTGTCTTAGCTAGCAAAAAATGTTCATTCTCACCCAGGTTCTTCATCAAAAAACATTAAAAAAATAACCATCCAGTGAACGGACCTCTATGCATTCAATCCAAGCATGCATGCATGTTGTTACAGATTCAGGTAGTACTATGATTTATCATAAAATCCCTACAGTGCAGAAGGAGGCCATTCGGCCCATCGAGTCTGCACCGACTCACTGACAGAGTGCCTTACCCAGGCCCACTCTTCTTTCCCTGTAATCCCGCACATTTACCATGGCTAATCCATCTAAGCTATACATCATGGGATAAGGGGCAGTTTAGGATGTTCAATTTACCTAACTTGCACATCTTTGGACTGTGGGAGGAAACCGGAGGACCTGAAGGAAACCCACACAGACACGGGAAGAATATGCAAATTCCACACATACAGTCATCCGAGGCTGGAATATAACTCAGGTCTGTTGATTGAGCTTCAAACAGCCCAGATATAAACTTCAGCTGTAGTATAATTCCACAGTGAAACATGTCTTTGATTTCTTGAATTATAGTGCTTATTTTGCTTTTACATTCAAAATAT
Source organism: Mustelus asterias (assembly GCF_964213995.1). Classification (NCBI taxonomy): domain Eukaryota; kingdom Metazoa; phylum Chordata; class Chondrichthyes; order Carcharhiniformes; family Triakidae; genus Mustelus; species Mustelus asterias. The sequence goes on from NC_135818.1 coordinate 34,907,470, forward strand.
CAGTTATAAATTGCAATCTTTGTTAACACTGGGACTACAAGAGCTATGAGATTTCATTTGTGTTTATTGCACGTACATTTGGCCTTTATTATCAGACATTAATTGATGTTTTGTTTGTACTGTGACAGAAGCTATCAGCATTTACACATAGGCTGTCAGAATCTCAATTCATGCACCTTTAAGACCTATGAGAATCTTGACCATGGGTAGACATAGAAACATAGAAAAACTACAGCACAATACAGGCCCTTCAGCCCACAAAGTTGTGCCGAACACGTCCCTACCTTAGCAATTACTAGGCTTACCTATAACTCTCTATCTTACTAAGTTCCATGTACTTATCTAAAAGTCTCTTAAAAGACCCTATCGAATCCGCATCCACCACCAATGCTGGCAGCCCATTCCACGCACCCATCACCCTCTGAGTGAAAAACTTGCCCCTGACATCTCCTCTGTACCTACTCCCCAGCACCTTAAACCTGTGTCCTCTTGTGGCAACCATTTCAGCCCTGGGAAAAAGCCTGGGAAAAATATATATTGTTTGAATAGATCAAAAGGAATCATTATACAAAAAATTGTTTACTGTTCTACAGCGCAATATAATAGAAAAACACATAGTTGTTTTTCTATTTCTAATGTATCAATATTAAATTGTTTCAAAAGTAGTTTTTCATATATTTTGAAGTTTTGATTTGTTTTTACTTCAGAAAGGAAGACTATCTAATATAGAATCGAGTGGTTGCCCATTTTTATATCATATTTTCACAACTTTGGTATTATTTTTGACGTGGAGATGCCGGCGTTGGACTGGGGTAAACACAGTAAGAAGTTTAACAACACCAGGTTAAAGTCCAACAGGTTTATTTGGTAGCAAAAGCCACACAAGCTTTCGGAGCTCCAAGCCCTTCTTGGAGCTCCGAAAGCTTGTGTGGCTTTTGCTACCAAATAAACCTGTTGGACTTTAACCTGGTGTTGTTAAACTTCTTACATTATTTTTGACCCCAGGATTAGCTTCCTAACTCCTAATTGTGCCATTACTAAGACTATCTGTTTCCACCTCTGTAACATCATTTGATTTTGCCCCTGTCTCCGCTCACTTGCTACTGCTACATTCATGTCTTGCTTACTTCTAGACTTGACTATTCCAACACACTCCCACATTCTATCCTCCATAAATTTAAGGTTATTCAAAGCTCACTGCCCATTTTCAGGTCTGAATGCTGATGGAAGTGATGGGAAATGCAGCGAGAGCCAAATCCCTGCTACCAATGATGGCTTAGCTGTGCAGGGGTGCACAAAGAAGACTAGAAGGGCAATAGTGACAGGAGATTCATTTGAGAAGGAGCAGGGATTTCTGCAGCTGCAAACATGAATCCATAATAGTGTGTTGCCTGACTGGTGCCAAGGTCAAGGGTCTCACTGAACCTTGAGGGTGAAGATGAATATCCAGCAGTCATGGCCCACACTGGCATCAACAATATGGGAAGAAAAAGACGTGGTCCAGCAGTCAGAAGGGAGCTCGGTCAAATGAGCATTAATTAAGTGAAGCCAGCACAAATTTGCTCAGGGTAAATACTGTTAACTAACTTGTTAGAATTTTTTGATGAGGTAGCAGAGACGGTTGATAATGATAGTGCTGTTGGTGGGTACATGGATTCCAAGAAGAATTGATAAAGTGTCATGCAACAGATTTGTTAACAAAGTCATAGCTCATGGAATAAATGGGACAGCAGGAATATAGATACGAAATTGGCTGAGTGACAGGAAACAGAGTGTAGTAGAAGGTTTGTAGTAGACCTCCCCAGGATTGCTGCTAGTACCCTTGCTCTCCCTGATCCATATTAATGACTCTTACTTTAGTATACAGGGCACAATTTCAAAATTTGCAGTGATATGGAAAGTCAGTAGCATTGTGAACTGTGAGGAGGCTAGTGTAGACTTTCAAAAGGGCATAGACAGGTTAGTGGAATGGGTGGAGAAGTGACAGATGCCATTCAAGGCAGAGGCATTTTGACAGGAAGAATGAGAAGAGACAATATAAACTAAAGTGTACAATTCTAAAGGGGGCAGGAGTAGAGGGATGGGTGTATATGTATGTAAGTCATTGAAGGTGGCAGGGTCGGTTGAGAGCGCAGTTAGTAGACGTTACAAAACCCTCGGCTTCATTTAAAAGGGGCATAGAGGCAAGGAAGTGACATTGAACTTGTTCAAGACACTGGTTCAGCCTCAACTGGATTACTGTGCCCTGTTTTGAACGTCATACTTTAAGAGAGATGTGAAGGTATTTGTGAGAGTACCGAAAAGTTTCATGAATATGGTTCCAGGGATGTGGAACTTCAGTTATGTGAATAGTTTGGAGAAGCTTGGACTGTTTTCTTGGTTGAAGAGCAGGTTGAAAGGAATTTGATTGAGCTATTCAAAACCATGAGGGGGCCAGGGCAGAGTAGATAAGGAAACAATGTTTCCATTGGTGAAGATGGAGAGTGAGAGGACACAGAAGATATGAAGATAATATTTTTCACACTATGAGAGCAATTTTGAGCATGCACTTTCCGTCTGTGGGAATGACAGTGCATGCTCAAAATACGGAAACCACGGGGGAGGGGGGGGAGGGGTTGGGGTTGGCGGGGTTGGTAGAGGTGGGTTCTGGTTTAGAATGTGGTTGGGAGAGGGAGAAGATGGGAAGGTGCCAACGATCAGGGAGGGGACAAGGTTCCGATGATCAGGGGGGTGGGGTGGGGGGGAGAATGGGCCGATGATTGGGGGGAGGGGGTGTAGATAAGTGCTGACTCTGATCGGGGATAGGAAAGGGGCCCTGAGACCTCTGTTGGGCTAGAGAGGAGGTTTTTTCAGATTCTGATTGGGGCATCTTTTAAAGATGGTGCCTTGATCTCTGAGCAGCGGGGTTTTGCTGGTGTGTTGAGGCCCGTATGATGGCATGAAACATGCCCCCTTGATGTTTTTTGGCAGAGTGTTATATGATCTGGAGAGAAAACCAACCAGTTTCTCTGGAGAGAAACAAGTCGTTTTCTCAACAGAAGCAACACTGCCATTTTTTTGCTAAGTTCTGCCCATCGAGTGGTTAGAACCTGGAATGTAATGCCTGAGATTGTGGTGGAGACTGGTTCAATCGAGATATTCAAAAGGGAATTGGATTATTATCTAAAAAGGAAGAATGTGCAGAGCTACAGGGAGAAGATGGGAGGGTGGCAATATAAATTGCTCCTTTAGGGAGCCAACACAGCCACAACTGGCCGAGTGGCCTCTTTCTGCACTGTAACAGTTCTGATTCCATGATTCCTTATCTATGTTGTCTCCTCCAGCTCCACAACGCTCTGAGATATGTATGCTCCTCAAATTCTAGCCTTTTGCGCATTGCTTATTTTAATTACTGCACCTTTGGTGGCCTACCTTTTAGTTGTGTATGCCTCAATTTCTGGTTTCCCTCCCGATACCTCTTTCTCTATATTTCACTTTTCTCCTTTAAGTTGCTCCTTAAAACCTACCACTTTGAATGAGCATTTGGTCATCTAACCTGATATCTCCTTATGTGACTCGCTGTTTTACTTTGCTTTATACGCGAAGCGCCTTGGGAGTTTTTATTACATGAAGGGTACTATATGAATTTAAATTGTCGTAATACTGAATATACATTTTATTTGTACCCACTGGCAAATTTGATTGATCATTTATAGAATTAGAAATTCTTACAGTAGGAGGTGATTGTTTCTGTGCAGGATCTTTGAAAGGACTGTTCAAATTAAACAAAAAATGAGTCGGAGTAATCAGGTCATTCTCAGGTTGGCAGACTGTGATGAATGGGATTCCACAAGCTTGGGCCTCAGCTATTCACGATCTATATCCATGATTTGAATGCGGGAACAAATGTAATATTCCCACCTTTCTTGATACAAGCTAGGTGGGAATGTGAGTTGTGAGGAGGTTGCAAAGAGGCTTCAAGAGGACTTAGTTAGGCTAATTGAGTGGGAAAGAATACGGCAAATGGAATATAACGTGGAAAAATGTGAACTTATTCACTTCAGGAAAACAGAAGTGCATTGCATTTCTTAAATGGTAAGTGATTGGGAAATGTTGATATCCATAGTGACCTGGGTGTCCTTGTTTATAAATCACTGAAAGCTAACATGCAGGTGCAGCAAACAATTAAGAAGGCAAATTGTAGGTTGGTTTTTATTGCAAGAGGATTTTAATACAGGAGTAAAGATGTTTTGCTGCAATTGATTGTATAGAGCCTTGGTGAGAGTGCGCCTGGAGTATTGTGTACAGTTTTGGTCAATTTGAAATTGAAGACACTGGGCCAGTATTCTCGAGAGCTCAGAAGAATGAGCTTCCTCCTTTCTGAAGACAGAACCAAAGTACATATTTAGTTGGTCAGCTATTTTTTTGTTCCCAATTATAAATTCCTCTGTTTCTGACTGTAAGGAATCTACATCTGTCTTCACCAATCTTTTTCTCTTCACATACCGCTAGAAACTTTTACGCTTAATTTTTATGTTCCCCATCAAACTTACTCTAATTTTCCCCTTCTTAAATAATCCCTTTGTCCTCCTTTGCTGAATTCTAACCTGCTCCTATTCCTAATGTCTGTTGTTTTTTCTGGCCAATTTGTATGCCTCTTCCTTAGATCTGTACTATCTCTAATTTCCCTTGTAAGCCATGGTTTGGCCACCTTTCCTGTTTTACTTTTGCACCAGACTGGAATAAATAATTGTTGCAGTAATGTCATTAGTTGGCTGGAAGTCTGATTCAGCGGCCTCTCACCATGCACCCACCTCCCCAGCGGGAAGTACACCAGGTGGACTTTGGTGCTGCTGTTGAAAAGCGGGGCCCAGACGCTTTGGCTCCAAGGGTGGGCAAGGAGTTAGGTGCTGTGCCCATGTGTCCCTCTGCTACTGCAAGGCTGCAGTGGAAGGGTCCCCCAAGTGTTCTGGGGGTTGGGTGGGCTCTGGCAAAGTGTTGTGTGGAAGTTAGGTTACAACAACTGTGAAATTAAAGTTCCATAATTGCACGTGGCACAAGGGGGAGTGTGCCAGGCTGTCAATGAGACATGCTGCTTCTACGTCAATGAGGATTATAGGATTGAGACCGATGTGCATACTATTCAGGAGCAGGTGTGCCTCCTGCACTCAATTGCTCAGGAAAAGCCATTTGACTGGTGGGGTTGGCTCCCGGACAGTATTAGTGGTTTAGAGGCTTTCTCAAGATTCTTCTCAAATACCTTGTTGTGGGCCTGGCCGAGCTCATTGTCCTGTATGTAGTTATCCAACTTGTCTCTTGCTACATCCGTTTTATTTGCCGCCCTTGTGATCCTATCCACAGCCCAGTTCTATGTCTCCTCCCGGTCTACATATCAGCCTAGGAAGAATTTAGAAAACTAATGTGCATAGAGCCCAAAAGGTTGAACTTAAAGGACAAAAACAGGGAAGTGTGGAAGTTAGGTTACAACAATTGTGAAAATTAAAGTTCCATAATTGTAAAAAAAAACTCTGTCAAGTAATGGAAAAGGATTGTTAGCTAAACATGGCCTTCAGTAAGGCCAACACTGACGTACACAGGATAAGTGAGTATATCTAAAATCTTGTTCCATAAACACTACATTCCAGGTCAGGACAGCAGGATGAAAACAAAGAACAAGTTACCATGGCGATTACCAAATAGCAAGATATGGGGACATATTATGCTAATGAAGGATTGGTTTTCTATTGGATAAGAAAGGGCAAAAGGGCGATGCTATGATTGGTAGATATGTATGTCAATGAAAGATGTGAAAAATCTCTTGTTCCTGATTTACTGTAATTGACTATAACTGCTGAGCTGTTTCTCTGTAATCTCAGAACTGCTCCGGTCATCCAGTATTGGCCGTTGAGAGTTCTCCTTGTGTACAAGTAATTAGAGACCTTGCATTGGATGCATGGTGTCCAGTGCTGTTTTAGTTAAGACTCGACTGAGTGTGCCTTTAGATTGCTGATACCCAAGAGAACGCTAACAGTTGACCTCAGGACTCTTCCTCCAGGATGGGGGTCCCAGGGCTGGACTGCCACTTCAAACCTTGGAAAATCTGAAGATCACTCTTGGCATGGTGAGTTCAAGCAGCTTTCTGTTCAAGATCTTCATTCTTATCTGGATACTGTAAAACCTTTGAGGTGCCCTGGTCACTTTAATATTCATGCCCCTGGACTCCTGGAAGCCTTCAAAAGCACAGCAGCACCCCATTCTGCACAAAAGATTGCCCTTTCTCCCTCTCAGATGCCCCAGCTGTGAGAAAGTCCCTTTGAGGTCCTCAGACTGACAGGAAATGTCAGTTTCAGAAGGGGGATTCTGTTTTGTGGTCTGGATGGGCAGCGCCTGCAGCCTGGCCATTCTTCTGCCTGCCCCACATGCCATATTTTGCGATGGTCCACCATTGGTCAGTAATGGGATCTTTTGTTCCTGTTGCCGTGAAAGGGGTTTCCTGTTGTTTGCACTCTTGGCCACCGGGTTTGGTGTGGGTTCACCATCAGTGGGACTGGAAGATCCCGCCAGTGGGAACGGCCAAAAGATTCCAGCCAGGATCTCTTTTCACAGGTGTGCCAAACTTCCCCACCTGTACAATGATACTAGATCAAAGGATCCTACCACAGAAATATAAATGAAAGCCACTTGTTTTTACAGAATAAAGGGTTGAGGCATGGAATTCAACCTTTAATGCACTGGTCTTGATGTTATACTCTGAATGGTCTAAATGCCTCTAAAATTATAGAACAGCAAGCTCTCTGAATGACATATCATGGGAATCTAACAGTATATATTAAAATCATATTGCAAGTCTTTAAAGCAGAAATAAAGCCGGGTCCATAGGACTCTTAAATCGGCCTTGCGTAGAGGAGGTGGTTAAGAAGGCGTATGGTGTGCTGGCCTTCATCACTTGAGGGATTGAGTTTAGGAGTCAGGAGATAATGATGCAGCTTTATAAGACCCTCGTCAGACCCCACTTGGAGTACTGTGCTCAGTTCTGGTCACCTCATTACAGGAGGGATGTGGAAATGATTGAAAGAGTGCAGAGAAGATTTACAAGGATGTTGCCTGGATTGGTTGGCATGCCTTATGAGGATAGGCTGAGGGAGCTCGGTCTTTTCTCCTTGGAGAGACGAAGGATGAGAGGTGACCTGATAGAGGTGTACAAGATGTTGAGAGGTATAGATCGGGTGGATTCTCGGAGGCTTTTTCCCAGGGCTGAAATGGCTGCTACGAGAGGACACAGGTTTAAGGTGCTGGGGAGTAGGTACAGAGGAGACGTCAGGGGTAAGTTTTTCACTCAGAGGATGGTGGGTGAGTGGAATCGGCTGCCGTCAGTGGTGGTGGAGGCAAACTCGATAGGGTCTTTTAAGAGACTTCTGGATGAGTACATGGGACTTAATAGGATTGAGGGTTATAGGTAAGCCTATATATAAGCCTAGGTAGGTAGGGACATGACCGGCGCAACTTGTGGGCCGAAGGGCCTGTTTGTGCTGTATTTTTTCTATGTTCTATGTTCTAAATAGTGATTGAATAAACTTAACAATTAAAAGCAACTGTTAGAAAAACAGAATGACTTATTCACTATACCATAGCCAAAACGTTATCTGATTTCAAGAAGAAATTAGATATAGCTCTTGGGGCTAAAGGGATCAAGGGAAGGGGGGATCAGGGTATTGAATTTGATGATCAGCCATGATCAAAACAAATGATGGAGCAGGCTTGAAGGGCCAAATGGCCTAATTCTGCTTCTAGTTTCTATGAACTAACTGATTCTTGTTTTGGTGGCCATAAATGTTTTGGGGAAAAATAGTGAAAATTTTCAGGGTACAACCAACAGTTGAAGCTCTGTTGACCATTATGTGTGATTTCAGTCTTGAAAATGGACTTCTTTGGAAATTAGTTAATGATGTGACTTGTGCCATGTATTTTGTGCCATGCCTTGTTATGGTTATTTTATTTGAGAGGAATCATAAAACAAAGGGAAACATTGTAAATAATGTGTACTTTATTTTAATCTCTAGGATATGCCTAACCATATCATTTTGATAGAATTATTTTCGTTCTTTTGAGAACTCTAAAATGCATAATTATTTTAAACAGGAAAGAGCTCTATGCTGTCATTTAGATAATTCAAATAAACATAATTAGATACCATTTATAACTTTCTGTAAGCAAGTTGCATTTTTCAGTGTCATTTTTGAATCTTTAGTTATATTTTCTGTTTACCCATAATATGAATAGAAATATTAAAATGCAAGTATATTATCAATGGCCATAGTCATGGTGGTTCAGATAGTCAGTTTATTGGAACATCAGCAGTCTTACCAATAAACCGTAATTTGGATGTGCTACAGAAAGTAAATGTGACACTAACATACATTGCATACTAGATATGAAAAGAACCTTAGATATTTCACTGAAATACATTCAAAAACATTGACATTTCAAATCTGTGGCAATCAATCTTGAGCATGGTGATTTTTAAGTGTTGTTTGTTTAAGAAAATCAGCTTGTTCCAAAATGTGATGGCACGGTGAAACAAGGCTTTCGAAATTATTTTGTTAGATCTCCAGAGTCAACACACTATTCTTTAGTTGACTTGAGTAGAATTTACAAAACAGAGGATAAAAGCTACATTACTATACAGTTAATCACAGTAAATAGCCAACTTGTAGCTGCATCATTTCTGCTGCTCAGCGTTTTCAAAGATTTAGGGTGTCTTCAGTTCACTTTCTCCAAATAAAACAAGCTAATTTCTTTACAACTTCATGCAAGCACCAACAATATCACTATCCTCCGAATGCAGTCCATTTCATCAAATTCTTTTGAAGATGTGTTGCCCAAAGCTACATGCTGTATTCTGAATTTAGCCTCGCCAATGATCTGACCAAAATTGGAACAACTTGTTTTGACTTTAGGTCAAATGTAATCATTAAGTGCTTTCTAGTACTTGATTAGATTTGTTGAAAATAGTTTAAAATTTTCTGGAAATTTCATCAATTATCACAAGCCAATTTTCCTTTCACCCTATTGCTAATGAATGTGTCTTTGCTATGTTCATAATATATATGTGTGTTTGCTGTTTTCTCTTCCAGTATGCATTACATCACACTTATGCACATTGAAATCCATCTGCTAATGTAAGCACATCTGCTTCGGGCTAGATATGTACTGTATTTGTAAACTGGTCACATAGCTTTATATCAGCAAATTTAAAATATTATGAGGGGTACTTTTCTTCCAATTCCTCAGTTGCTGTGGGTTCATTACTTGTGAATGCTTGATTAATGATAGGTAAGAGGCAGGTTCACCTGAACAAGTTTGTATTTCTTTTTTACCAGTTTATTATTGTTCAATACACTCACCATATTAATGATTTGGCCTTTCTGCCCTTTTCTTTTGGGCCTTTCCACCCTTCTCTTTTGTAAAATACCATGTCCCTGGTTTAAAATGTATTTTTGATAGCCTTTTGTGGTGCCGAATTGCTTGCCAAATTTTCTCTGAAAACTTAGCCCGGATAAATGCTCTTCTCCTTGCATGCAGAGCATTCAAGTGCTCAGAAAGAAGTGAACTAATTGTAGTCCCTTCAAAGGCTGGGGAGTGATTCCAATAAACAAATTATTTGATAAGGAATGTAGTCCACTATCATTTCACGAAAGTGACTTGAGGCTGCTCTGTTTATTATTATGATATTTATATTTTCAAACATACTTTTAAACCCATCATTGCTAAATTCCTTTCCATTTTCAGCTAATAATTTAGCTGCTTGCTCCCAGTCCAGTTTCTATCCATTTTTTCATTATCTTGTCCACACTTAACCTTTTTGACTTTACCATTTATTACAGTTGACAGACTAAATCTCGTTACCATGTATATAAAGTATAAGATGTTTTTGTCCTTATCCCATACCTTCAAGTCTGTTAATAGAATGCAAGTCAGTTGGTGGAGCAGAAACCAAGTATGTAGCTTTGCTTTACTGAGAGAGTATTTTTGACTTTCATTCCCACAGCTCTTCTTCCTCAAAACCCAGTCCCCCCAGCTAGACCCTATATATCTGTGCTCAATTAACCCCCGCTACCTGTTTCTTGTAACCTTGTATTTTGACAAGGTATTAACAAATATCGATTGATGACTGTTTAAAACCTAAAAATTATTTTCAGAAGTTTGTGCATCTTGTTTTGTGAATATTGTATAGACTTTGTATCAAGTGGCAAAAATGGTGACCTGGTCACCTCAAGTTTGGTGAGAACTAAAATCCCATTGGACAACATTCGTCTAGTTGATGACCTGCAATGATGCACAGGGTCAAGATCAAATGCAATATTCAGATCAACAAATTGAGAGTCACAAATGATTGGAAGCAGGCAAGAGATTGAGAGAAGACAGGCAGGGCAAGGAAAGAGGTGGAGAAGTAAGGGAGTGAAAAGAAGAGTGTGGAAGTTTGATGAGAGGAGGGAAGTTTTATATATTTTTCTAAAAATATCATGTTGTTTGTATTTGTGTTTAATATTTAATTGCAAGGACTGCTTAACTTCCGAGTCTCATCCAGGGGCCTCAGTAGGGGGATAGATGCTATCTACTGGCAGCAGCTGAAAGAGTTAATTCAGGAAACTAGCTTGAACCGGTCTCTGCAGTATCTGGGCTCAGCTAGTCCCTTTGTTCAGAACATTTCAATTCAGACCCTCTCTGTGTGGCCAGCACTGAGTGTGACTTTGAGGGGAGGGGAGGATTCCTTTGTTTTTTCTAACCTTTTCACACTGTAGGAATTTGTTTCTGCTCTACTTCAGACGAGGAAATGTGCCATTGGTAAGTCTCTAGGAAGTGGGAAAGGTCTATTTTCTGAAGGTTTAAAATACTACTGGAGTTTTGATAAGATTAATAAATATCCAAAAGAAAATAAATAATTTAATAAAATAATTAATGAATAGTTCATGGATATTTGTGTTATCCAGAGCAAGCACGTCTGCATTTAGTGTCTGCAACTTGAGGAGCTTCAGCTCAGAGTCATTGATCTAGAGGCTGAGCTTTGGATGCTGAGGCACATCAAGGAGGGTAAAAGTTATCTGGATGCTTTGTTTCAGGAGACAGTTGCACCCCTTAGGATAGGATCTTCTGGTTTGGAAACTAGTCAGGGACAGGAGGGTGTAACTGCAGCTGAGCTAGGTAAGGAGTGTCAGCCTCTGCAATTGTCCAACAGTTTTGAGGATCTTTTAGCTTGTTTGGAGGAGAGTAGGGGCTGCAGGCTGGATGAGCTGATTGACCATGGCACTGTGGTATGGGAAGCCATTCAAGTGGGGGGAGCATGTAGGAATGTAGTGGTAGTAGGGGACATTATAGTGAGGGGGATTGACACTGTCCTCTGTAGCAAGGAACAAGAATCCAGATGACTGTCTTGTTTGCCTGGTGATGTGGAGATGCCGGCGTTGGACTGGGGTAAACACAGTAAGAAGTCTAACAACACCAGGTTAAATTCCAACAGGTTTATTTGGTTGCAAAAGTCACTCTTGTTTGCCTGGTGCCAGGGTTAAGAATGTTATAATGTAACCAATGATAACATTGGAATCCGTTATGATGTAACCAATGGTAACATGCTGTGAAGGTCAGCTGACAAGGTAGACAATGTAACCAATGGCAAAATGATGTGGTGGTCAGCTAACCCGGTATAAATAGAAAGCAGATGGGGATTGTGAGGGGCTTGTGTGGACCAGGGCATGGTCTGAGTGTTGGTGTAATGAAGTTTCTTTGTTAAACCAGTTTTCTTCGATTTACTTTGTGAAGTTAGTTCTTTTATTGCTTGCAACTGAAGTATCCTTACAGCCAGATGAACAAGGGACACCTGCTCAGGGCTGGAGAGAAACTTGCAATGGCAGGGGGATGATCCAGTGTTTGTGGTTTATATGGGTGCCAATGGCATAGGCACAACGAGGAACGAGATTCTGCATGGTCAGTGTGAGGAGCTAAGCACCAAACTAAGAAGCAGAACCTCAAATAATTTTGGATTATTACCTGTGCCACATGCAAATTAGCATAGGGTATGTAGATGAGGGCAGTGTAGTCTACATGGACTTCAGTAAGGCTTTTGACAATAACCCACATGGGAAACTGATCAAAAAGGTTAGAGCCTATGGAATCCAGGGCAATTTGGCAAATTGCATCCAAAACTGGAGGCAGAGGGCAATGGTCAAAGAATGTTTTTGTGACTGGAAGCCTGTGTCCAGTGGTGTACCGCAGGGATCGTGCTGGGTCCCTTGCTGTTTGTAGTGTACATGAATGATCTAGCTGTGAAAGTAGGGTATATGATCAGTAAGTTTGCAGATGACACCAAAATTGGTGGCATGATAGATAGCAAGGAGGAAAGCCTTAGATTGCAGGACGATATGGACAGGCTTGTCAGATGGGCAGAAAGGTGGCAAATGGGATTTAACCCTGAAAAGTGTGGTGATGCATTTTGGGAGGACGAACAAGGCAAGGGAATACACAATGAATGGTAGGATGCTTGGAAGTACAGAGGCACCTTGGCGTGCATGTAAATAGATCCCTGAAGGCAGCAGGACAGGTAGATGAGGTGGTTAAGAAGGCATATGGGATATTTGCCTTTATTGGCTGAAATGTAGAATATAAGAGCAGGGCGGTTATGATGGAGCTTCATGAAGCGCTTGTTAGGCCACAGCTGTAGTACTGTGCGCAGTTCTGGTCGCCACACTATAGGAAGAATGTGATCGCACTAGAGTGTGGAGTAGATTCACTGGAGCACTTCAGGGATGAAGAGAGGCTGGCTAGCCTGGTGTCATTTTCAGAAAATAGAATCATAGACTCCTTACAGTGCAGGAGGAGGCCAATTTGGCCCATCGAGTCTGCACCAACCACAATTCCACCCAGACCCTATTCCCATAACTCCACATATCTACCCTGCTAGTCCCCCTGACACTAAGGGGCAATTTTCTATGGCCAATCATAGGAACAAACCTTTCCCCTCAGTAGAGGGGTCAATAACTAGGAGACATAGATTTAAGATAAGGGGCAAAGATTTAGAGGAAAAGCTTTTTCACCCAGAGGGTGATGGGGAATCTGGAACTCTGCCTGAAAGGGTGGTAGAAGCAGGAATCCTCACAACATTTAAGAAGCATATCGATGAGCACTTGAAATACCATGGCATACAAAGCTACAGACCAATGGTGGAATTTTCCCGTCCTGCCACCATGGGAATCATAGTGGACGTTGGGGTGGACCATGCAAAGGTCTGTTGTCCTTGGGTGGGATTTTCCTGTCTTAGGGTGAGTGTGCCTGGAAAGTCCCGCCCCAAGTGCTGGAAAATGGGATTCGAATAGAATAGATAGGTGATTGATAGCTGGTGTAGACACGATGGGCCGAAAAGCCTCTTTTGATCCTACAAAACCCTATGGGGATGTGGCTGAAAGACTGGTGTGGGAGAAGTGGGTTCCGATTTGTGGGGCATTTGCACTATCACTGGGGAAAGTGGATCTGTATCATTGGGATTGTCTACACATGAACTGTGCTGGGGCTGAACTTCTAGCCAGCTGCATATCTAGGGAAGTAGAGAGAGCTTTAAACTAAATGGGGAGGGCAAAGGTGACATTTGGGAAGATGTGGTATACCAAAGAGTAGAGACAAGACGAGAGTAAGGTACCAATATGGGAAAGGATAAAATGATCATAGCAGGAAGGGACATCGAGTAGAGATGTAAAAGTAAATCATTAGATAAGGCTAGGCGCTAGCCTAATATAAGGCCAAAACTTAAGGTTCTGATTCTGAATGCACTTAGCATTTGAAACAAAAAAGATGAACTGGTAGTGCAAATAGAAATTAATAAGTACTATCTGATAGCCATTACACAGACATGACATAGAGATGACATAGATTGGGACCTGAATATTGAAGAGTTTGTGACATTTAGGAAATACTGGAAGCTAGGAAAAGGCAGACGGGTGGCTTTGTTAATTAACAATGGTATTAGCATATTGGAGAGTGATGACCTAAGTCCAGTAAGCCAGGACGTAGAAGTAGTTTGGGTTGAGATGAGAAATTATATTGGCAAAAAGTCATTTGTGAGAATGGTGCATTGCCCCCTAATTATAGCTACATGGTAGGGAAGAGTTTAAAAGAGATAATAGGACTTGTCAGAAAGGTACTGCAATAATCATGAGAGTTTTAAATATACATATAGATGGGAAAAAAATCAGGTGGGCAAAGATAGTGTAGATTAATTCATAGAATATTTTGGGGATAGTTTCTTAGAAGCGCATGTTCTGGAGCCAACCAGAGGGCCGGTTATACTAAACCTGGTATTGTGCAATGAGATAGGATTAATTGATAACCTGGTGGTGTAGACATTCCTAGGTAGCAGCGATCATAATATGATTGAAGTTTACGTTCCATTTGAGGGAGAGAAAATTGCATCCAAGACTAGTATTTTAAACTTAAATAAGGACAACTATGAGGGTGTGAAAGCATGGTTGGCAAAAGTGAACTGGCAAAATGCTTAAAGGAAAGACTAATAAAGGTTCAGTGGCCAACATTTAAAGGGATATTTTAGAATATAAAGAATAAACACATTCCAATGGGAAAGAAAAATTCCAAGAGAAGGTCCAGTATCTATAGTTAACTAAAATCTGAAAGACAGCATTAAACCTGAGCATATATTTGCACAAAGTGTGTGTCAGGTCAGAAGATTGGAAAGAATATAGAGAACATCAAAGAATGACAAAAAGATAGATAAGGAGGGAAAAACTAGAGAAAAAGAAAAAGCTAGCCAGTAATATAATGATGGACAGCAAGAGCTTCTGTAGATATTTAAATCAGAAAAGGTGTCAACAAAGTGAGCATTGGTCCCAAAGAAAGTGTGGAACTGGTAATGGAAAGTAGGGCTATGGCAGATGAATTAAACAGGTATTTTGCATTTGCCTTCACCATAGAGGCACAAGTAACATCTCAGAAATAGCTGTAAATCAGTAAATGGAAGGAAGAGAAAACTACAAACACTGGGGAAGTGGTATTGAACAAATTGTTGGATCTGCAGGCTAAAACATCCCCTGGTCCGATGTATTTCACCCTAAGGTCTTGAAAGAAGTGGCTAATGAGATTGTTCATGCACTGGATTTAATTTTCCAAATTTCCATGGATTTGGGGAAGGTCCTATTCGACTGGAAGATAGTAAATGTAACTCCTTCATTCCAAAAAAGAGGCAGACAGGCCAGTTAGCCTAACATCTTTCGAAGGGAAAATGTTAGAAGCCATTATTAAAATGAATGTATGAATCAGCAGTATTTCCAATTTAATCTGAAAGAGAGTTTGCTCTGAATTTAAAATTGAATTCACAAACAAAGGGTTTGATGGAACATACCACACCCCATTTTAAAAAAATTAGAACACCTCTGTTTACGGACCCATGGCAAGAATGTCTGTAATTGGAGATGAGGCAAAGTGTAGAAGGATAGAGGGGTTGAGACCGGATGTTTTGGAGGATAAGGTTGTGATTGTGGCCAGTTTGAAAGGGATGGGGTGTACTACCTAACAGAAGGGTACCATTTTACCATTTCATTGTGCATGGAATCAAGAAGTGAATTTTGTTGTTTAGTGGGAATGGGCTTAAGAATCATAGAATCCCTACAGTGCAGGAGGTGCCAGAATTTCATCTGAAGGATGACATGAGCTGGAAGGGGGCATGACAGACATAAGAATGAAGTGAAAGAGACCCATGGTTTCAAGGCTAGGGCTAGACTCTCCTGTCAGCTGATTAAATTTAACCCTGTGCTAAGATGACAGCATTCTTCTTCAAAAACATCTATTGTTGGGACAATACTCCTGTAACAGAATTTGTGAAAAATGGAATTATGTTACCAAGGAGATGGCATTTATAATAATGAACAGTAGATCCCAGAAAATGGACTATTTTATTGCAGCTCAGGGCAGAGCCACAAAGCAATTGATTGGTCTTGGCATTTAGTCTTTCTCAGCTATGTCATCCATTGCTTCAGGAGAGAGAACACTAATCTAAAGTGACATATGTATTCTGGCAGACTATTCTTCCCTTGATGAAAGCAATTACACTATTCTTAAATGATAATTTGCAGGAGTTTCAGCCACTTTAATTGATAATTTTTTGTTCTCTGAAGTTCAATTGTAGAATGATTGGCTGAACTGGTAAATAGAGTTTTTGAGGGTCAAATCCAGTAGTTATTTCACCCCGTTGTAATTTATTGCTGGCTTAAGATAATACTTTTCTTAGTTTGAAGTCACTGGAATCGTCTCTTGGAGATGAGCGACATCAATATAATTAAGTAAAATCTTGATGTGCCAGCTAATCAAAAATGCTGGTTAATGGAGAGTTCCATTTAACAATGGAATACAGCACAATATATATTGCGTGAATTAATATGCAAGTATTCAAGAAGTAAAGAACAGTATTCTTTTTTACTTCTAATTTTCAACAGTACATTGAAACATAATTTAAACTATAAAATAATATAGTATACAGGTATGGGTTCCAGATGAATTAATAACCAAGAAGGTTATTCTCCCAACTGCCAGCGGGAGATAGAGGAACAGATATGTAGGCAGATTTTGGCAAGGTGTAAAAGTAACAGGGTTGTTACTTGCCTTATATTGACTGGGACTCACTCAGTGCTCGGGGTGTGGATGGGGCACAGTTTGTAAAGAGCATCCAGGAGGGCTTCTTGAAACAGTATGTAGATAGTCCAACTAGGGAAGGGGCTGTATTGGACCTGGTATTGGTGAATGAGCCCAGCCAGTTGGTCGACGTTTCAGTAGGGGAGCAGTTCGGGAACAGTGACCACAATTCAATAAACTTTAAGGTACTGATGGATAAAGAAAAGCGCAGTCCTCAAGTGAAAGTGCTAAATTGGGGCAAGGCTAATTAAAACAATATTAGGCAGGAACTGAAGAATATAGATTGGGTGCAGATGTTTGAGGGCAAATCAACATCTGGCATGTGGGAGGTTTCAAGTGTAAGTTGATGGGGATTCAGGACCAGCACATACCTGTAAGGTTGAAGGATAAGTATGGCAAGATTTGCGAACCTTGGATAACGAGAGATGTTGTGAGCCTAGTCAAAGAGAAAAAGGAAGCATTTGTCAAAGCTAGGAAGCTGGGAACACACGAAGCAAGTATGGAACAGAAGGAAAGTAGAAAGAAACTGAAGCAAGGAGTAAGGAGGGCTAAAAGGGGTCACGAAAAAGCATTGGCCAGCAGGATTAAGGAAAATCCCAAGGCTTTTTGTACACATATAAAGAGCAAGTGGGTAGCCAGAGAGAGAGTTGGCCCACTCAAGGACAGGGAAGGGAACCTATGCGTGGAGCCAGAACAAATGGGTGAAGTATTAAATTAATACTTTGCGTCAGTATTCATCAAAGAGGAGGACTTGGATGATGAGTTTGGGAAAGGATGTGTAGATAGTTTGAGTCCTGTTCAGATCAAAAAGGAGGAGGTATTGGGGTTCTTGAGAAACATTAAGATAGACGAGTCCCTGGGGCCTGAGAGGGGCAAGGGAGGAAATTGCTGGGGCCTTGAGAGAGGGCCTTGGAAAGTGGGAGGCCTTCAAAGGAGAAATTTTGAGAGTGCAGAGTTTGTATGTTCCTGTCAGGATTAAAGGCAAAGTAAATAGGAATAAGGAACCTTGGTTCTCGAGGGAGATTGTAACACTGATTAAGAGGAAGAGAGAGTTGTATGAAATGTACAGGCAGCAAGGAACAGATCAGATGCTCGAGGAGTATAAAAAGTGCAAGAAGCTACTTAAGAGGGAAATCAGGAGGGCTAAAAGAAGACATGAGGTTGCTTTGGCAGACAGAGTGAAGGAAAATCCAAACAGGTATGTTAGGAGCAAAAGGATAGTGAGGGATAAAATTGGTCCTCTTGAAGACCAGAGTGGTAGACTGTGTTTGGAACCAGAAGAGATGGGGGAGATACTAAATGGTTTTTTTGCATCCGTATTTACTGAGGAAACGGGCATGGAGTCTACGGAAATAGGGCAAACTGGTAGGGAGGTCATGGAACCTTTACAGATTAAAGGGGAGGAGGTGCTCGCTGTCTTGAGGCAAATCAGAGTGGATAAATCCCCAGGACCGGACAGGGTATTCCCACGGATCTTGAAGGAAGCTAGTGTTGAACTTGCAGGAGCCCTGGCAGACATATTTAAAATGTCAGTATTCACGGGGGAGGTGCCGGATGATTGGAGGGTGGCTCATGTTGTTCCGTTGTTTAAAAGAGGTTCCAAAAGAAATCTGGGAAATTATAGGCCAGTAAGTTTGACGTCGCTGGTGGGCAAGTTATTGGAAGCTGTGATAAGGGATAGGATCTACAAATATTTGGATAGACAGGGACTTATTAGGGAGAGTCAACATGGCTTTGTGCGTGGTAGGTCATGTTTGACCAATCTATTAGAGTTTTTCGAGGAGGTTACCAGGAAAGTGGATGAAGGGAAGGCGGTGGATGTTGTCTACCTGGATTTCAGCAAGGCCTTAGACAAGGTCCCTTATAGGAGGTTAGTTAGGAAGGTTCAGTCGCTGGGTATACATGGGGAGGTAGTAAATTGGATTAGACACTGGCTCAATGGAAGAAGCCAGAGAGTGGTTGTGGAGGATTGCTTCTCTGAGTGGAGGCCTGTGACTAGTGGTGTGCCGCAGGGATCGGTGTTGGGTCCATTGTTGTTTGTCATCTATATCAATGATCTGGATGATAATGTGATAAATTGGATCAGCAAATTTGCTGATGATACAAAGATTGGAGGTGTAGTGGACTGTGAGGAAGGTTTTCAAAGCTTGCAGAGGGATTTGGACCAACTAGAAAAATGGGCTGCAAAATGGCAAATGGAATTTAACACAGACAAGTGTGAGATATTGCACTTTGGAAGGACAAACCAAAGTAGAACGTACAGGGTAAATGGTAGGACTCTGAAGAGTGCAGTTGAAAAGAGGGATCTGGGAATACAGGTACAGAATTCCCTAAAAGTGACGTCACAGGTGGATAGGGTCGTAAAGAGTGCCTTTGGTACATTGGCCTTTATAAATCGGAGTATTGAGTATAAAAGTTGGAGTGTTATGGTAAGGTTATATAATGATGTGGAGATGCCGGCGTTGGACTGGGGTAAACACAGTAAGACGTTTAACAACACCAGGTTGAAGTCCAACAGGTTTATTTGGTGGCAAAAGCCACACAAGCTTTCGGAGCTCCAAGCCCCTTCTTCAGGTGAGTGGGAATTCTGTTCACAAACAGGGCATATAAAGACACAAACTCAATTTACATGAATAATGGTTGGAATGTGAATACTTACAGCTAATCAAGTCTTTAAGATACAAACAATGTGAGTGGAGAGAGCATCAAGTCAGGCTAAAGAGATGTGTATTGTCTCCAGACAGTGAGACTCTGCAGGTCCAGGCAAGCTGTGGGGATTACAAATAGTGTGACATGAACCCAATATCCCGGTTGAGGCTGTCCTCATGTGTGCGGAACTTGGCTATCAGTTTCTGCTCAGCGACTCTGCGTCGTTGTGTATCGTGAAGGCCGCCTTGGAGAACGCTTACCCGAATATCAGAGGCCAAATGCCCGTGACCGCTGAAGTGCTCCCCAACAGGAAGAGAACAGTCTTGCCTGGTGATTGTCGAGCGGTGTTCATTCATCCGTTGTCGCAGCGTCTGCATGTTTTCCCCAATGTACCATGCCTCGGGACATCCTTTCCTGCTGCGTATCAGGTAGACAACGTTGGCCGAGTTGCAAGAGTATGTACCGTGTACCTGGTGGATGGTGTTCTCACGTGAGATGATGGCATCTGTGTCGATGATCCAGCACGTCTTGCAGCGGTTGCTGTGGCAGTATTGTGTGGTGTTGTGGTCACTGTTCTCCTGAAGGCTAGGTAGTTTGCTGCGGACAATGGTCTGTTTGAGGTTGTGCGGTTGTTTGAAGGCAAGAAGTGGGGGTGTGGGGATGGCCTTGGCGAGATGTTCGTCTTCATCAATGACATGTTGAAGGCTCCAGAGAAGATGTCGTAGCTTCTCTGCTCCGGGGAACTACTGGACGACGAAGGGCACTCTGTCCACCGTGTCCTGTGCTTGTCTTCTGAGGAGGTCGGTGCGGTTTTTCGCTGTGGCGCGTCGGAATTGTTGATCGATGAGTCGAGCGCTATATCCTGTTCTTATGAGGGCATCTTTCAGCGTCTGGAGGTGTCTGTTGCGATCCTCCTCATCCGAGCAGATCCTGTGTATACGGAGGGCTTGTCCGTAGGGTATGGCTTCTTTAACGTATTTAGGGTGGAAGCTGGAGAAGTGGAACATCGTGAGGTTATCCGTGGGCTTGCAGTATAGTGAGGTGCTGAGGTGACCGTCCTTAATGGAGATGCGTGTGTCCAAGAATGCAACCGATTCCGGAGAGTAGTCCATGGTGAGTCTGATGGTGGGATGGAACTTGTTGATGTCATCATATAGTTGTTTCAGTGATTGTTCACCATGAGTCCAAAGGAAGAAAATGTCATCGATGTATCGAGTGTATAGCATCGGTTTAAGGTCCCGTGCAGTGAAGAAGTCTTGTTCGAACCTGTGCATGAAGATGTTGGCATATTGAGGTGCAAATTTGGTCCCCATGGCTGTTCCGTGTGTCTGGATGAAGAACTGGTTGTTGAAGGTGAAGATATTGTGGTCCAGGATGAAGCGGATGAGTTGTAAAATTGCATCTGGAAACTGGCAGTTGTCAGCGCTGAGCACTGAGGCCGTTGCAGCAATGCCATCGTCGTGGGGGATGCTGGTGTCGAGTGCCGAGACATCCATTGTGATGAGGAGAGCTCCTGGTTCAACTGCTCCATGTGTGCTGAGTTTCTGTAGGAAGCGGAGAAGCTACGGCATCTCCTCCGGAGCCTTCAACATGTCATTGATGAAGATGAACATCTCGCCAAGGCCATTCCCACACCCCCACTTCTTGCCTTCAAACAACCGCACAACCTCAAACAGACCATTGTCCGCAGCAAACTACCCAGCCTTCAGGAGAACAGTGACCACGACCACGGCCTAAACCGGGATGTTGGGTTTATGTCACACTATCAGTAATCCCCATAGCTTGCCTCCTGGACTTGCAGAATCTCACTGGCTGTCCTGTCTGGAGACAATACACATCTCTTTAACCTGTGCTTAATGCTCCCTCCACTCACATTGTCTGTATCTTTAAGACCTGGTTGGCTGTAGAGATTCACATTCTAATCAGTATTCTGTAACTTGATTTTGTGTCTCTGTGCCCTGTTTGAGAGCAGATTTCCACTCCATCTGACGAAGGAAATCATAGAAACCCTACAGTGCAGAAGGAGGCCATTCGGCCCATCGAGTCTGCACCGACCACAATCCCACCCAGGCCCTACCTCCACAGCGCTCCGAAAGCTAATGGCATTTGCTACCAAATAAACCTGTTGGACTTTAACCTGGTGTTGTTAAAACTCTTACTGTGTTTACCTCAGTCCAACGCTGGCATCTCCACATCATGACTACAGGGGAGGTCCCAGAGGATTGGAGAATAGCTGATGTTGTCCCTTTGTTTAAGAAGGGTACCAAGAATAATCCAGGTAATTATAGGCCAGTGAGCCTTACGTCAGTGGTAGGGAAATTATTGGAGAGGATTCTTCGAGACAGGATTTATTCCCACTTGGAAATAAGTGGACGTATTAGTGAGAAGCAGCATGTTTTTGTGAAGGGGAGGTCGTGTCTCACTGGCTTGATCGAGTTTTTCTATGAAGTGATGAAGCTGATTGATGAGGGTAGGGCAGTGGATGTTGTCTACATGGACTTCAGTAAGGCCTTTAGCAAGGTTCCTCATGGCAGACTGGTGCAGAAAGTGAAGTTACATGGGACCAGAGGTGAGCTGGCAAGGTGGATACAAAACTGGCTCTGTCAAAGAAGACCGAGGATAGCAGTGGAAGGGTGCATTTCTGAATGGAGGGCTGTGACAAGTGGCCTTCCTCAGGGATTAGTGCTGGGACCTTTGTTGTTTGTAATATATATAACTGTTTTGGAGCAAAATGTAACTGGTTTGATTAGTAAGTTTGTGGACGACACAAAGGTTGGTGGATTTGCGGATAGCGATGAGGACCATCAGAGGATACAGCAGGATATAGATCGGTTGGAGACTTGGGTGGAGAGATGGCAGATGGAGTTTAATCCGGACAAATGTGAGGTAATGCATTTTGGAAGGTCTAATACAGATTGTAAATATACAATAAATGGCAGAACCCTTAAGAGTATTGATAGGCAAAGGGATCTGGGTGTACAGGTACACAGGTCACTGAAAGTGGCAATGCAGGTGAAGAAGGTAGTCAAGAAGGCATACGGCATGCTTGCCTTCATCGGCCGGGGCATTGAGTTTAAAAATTGGCAAGTCATGTTGCAACTTTATAGAACCTTAGTGAGGCTGCACTTGGAATATAGTGTTCAATTCTGGTCGCCACACTACCAGAAGAATGTGGAGGCTTTGGAGAGGGTTCAGAAAAGATTTGCCAGGATGTTGCCTAGTATGGAGGGCATTAGCTATGAGGAAAGGTTGGAGAAACTTGGTTTGTTCTCACTGGAACGATGGAGGTTGATGGGAGACCTGATAGAAGTCTACAAGATTATGAGAGGCATAGACAGAGTGGAAGAGTCAATTACTAGGGGCATAGGTTTAAGGTGCGAGGGGCAAGGTTTAAAGGAGATGTATGAGGCAGATGTTTTGCACAGAGGGTGGTGGGTGCCTGGAATCCGCTGCCGGGGGAGGTAGTGGAAGCGGATACGATAGTGACTTTTAAGGGGCGTCTTGACAAATACATGAATTGGATGGGAATAGAGGGATATAGTCCCCGGAAGGGTAGGGGGTTTTAGTTCAATTGGGCAGCATGGTCGGTGGAGGCTTGGAGGGCCGAAGGGCCTATTCTTGTGCTGTAATTTTCTTTGTTCCTTGTTCTAAGGTAGATCAGGGCTGTGCAGTCGATGTTGTCTACATGGACTTTGACAAGGTTGGTTGTTACATAAGGTTAAATCTTATGGGATCCAGGGTGAGGTCGCCAATTGGTATAAAATTAGCTTGATGACAGAAGACATAGGGTGGTTGTCGAGGGTTGCTTTTTAAACTGGAGGCCTGTAACCAGCGGTGTGCCTCAGGGATCGGTGCTGGGTCCACTGTTATTTGTCTTTCATATTAATGAATTGGATGAGAATTTAGAAGGCATGGTTAGTAAGATGACACAAAGATTGGTGGTATAGTGGACAGTGAAGAAGATTATCTAGGATTGCAATGGGATCTTGATCAATTGGGCCAGTGAGCTGATGAATGGCGGATGAAGTTTAATTTAGATAAATGTGAGGTGATGAATTTTGGTAGATCGAGCCAGGGCAGGACTTACTCAGTTCATGGTAGGGCATTGGGAAGAGTTATAGAACAAAGAGATCTTGGGGTACATGTTCATAGCTCCTTGAAAGTGGAGTCTCAGGTGGACAGAGTGGTGAAGAAGGCATTCGGCATGCTTGGTTTCATTGGTCAGACCATTGAATACAGGAGTTGGGACATCTTGTTGAAGTTATACAAGACATTGGTAAGGCCACACTTGGAATACTGTGTACAGTTCTGGCCACCCTATTATAGAAAGGCTATTATTAAACTTGAAAGAGTGCAGAAAAGATTTACTAGGATGCTATTGGGACTTGATGGTTTGAGTTATAAGCAGAGGCTGGATGGACTGGGACTTTTTTCCCTGGAGCATAGGAGGTTTAGGGTTGATCTTTTGGAAGGCTATAAAATAATGAAGGGCATAGATGAAATAGATATTCAATGTATTTTCCCGAAGGTAGGGGAGTCTAAAACTAGAGGGCATAGATTTAAGGTGAGAGGGGAGAGATACCGAAGGGTCCAGAGGTGCAATTATTTCACACACACGGTGGAATGGGCTAGTGTAGTAGTGGAGGCGGGTACAATTTTGTCTTTAAAAAGCATTTAGACAGTTATTGGTATCGAGGGGTATGGGCCAAACGCGGGAAATCGGGACGAACTCAATGGTTAAAAACTGGGTGGCATGGACAAGTTGGGCTGAAGGGCTTGTTTCCATGCTGTAAACCTTTATGACTCCAATTGCTTCCCGTTGGTAAAGTGATGATTCTCATTAGGAGAACATCAGAAATTCCAGTTAGTAGAGAACTCTATTTGGCAGTGTCAGATAACACAAAGTTTACTGTACTGGTGTAACTATTTAAGGTTAACTCCCAATTCTTCCGGTGGAGTGGGCAGAGAGGGGAGTGATTTTTGGAGGGCAGAACTGGAAGATAAGATGAGCTAAAAAAATTTTTACTTACTTTTTTCAGAGTTGGTTTTTTTTTCCTGAGCAACAGGAAACCGGAAATAGGTCACAGGGAGACCTGGGACGGGTTTTTGCCCAATAAATTTGAACGGGGAGGTAACCCGAGACTCTACACGTGTAGAGTCTCCCACCCTTCCCCCTCCTCTAACCTAAAAAAAATGACTCGGTGTGAGAGCAGGTGAGCTTTTTTTTTCTTTTTCGTTTCTCTTTCATTTCTTAGTAAGGGAAGTTAGCAGGGATATCAGTGCAGGCAGTGCAATGTTCCTCTTGTGGGATGCTTGAGGTGAGGGACACCATTAGTGTCCCAGCTGAGTACACCTGTAGGCAGTGCACCCAATTCCAGCTCCTTGAAGACCATGTTAGGGATCTGGAGCTGGAACTGGATGAACTCAGGATCATTCGGGAGGCAGAGACAGTTATAGATAAAAGCTACAGGGAGGTTCATACTCTGAGGAATGAGGATACTTGGGTGACTGTTAGAAGGAATAAGAAGGGATTAGAAGCGATCCCCTGTGGCCGTTCCTTTGTATAACAAGTATATAGTTTTGAATACTGTTGGGGTGTACGACTTACTGGGGGTATGCCAGGGGGTACAGGTCTCTGGCACAGAGTCTGCCCCTGTTGCCCCTGTTGCTCAGAGGGGAAAGGGGGGGAGGAGTAGAGCATTAGTTATTGGGGACTCCATAGTTAGGGGGACAGATAGGAGATTCTGTGGGAGCGAGAGAGACTCGCGGTTGGTGTGTTGCCTCCCAGGTGCCAGAGTCCGTGATGTCTTGGATCGTGTTTTCGAGATCCTTACGGGGGAGGGGGACCAGCCCCAAGTCGTGGTTCACATAGGCACCCAAGACATAGGTGGGAAAAGAGATGGGGATGTAAGGTAGAAATTCAGAGAGTTAGGGTGGAAGCTTAGAGCTAGAACAAATAGAGTTGTTATCTCTGGTTTGTTACCCGTGCCACGTGCTGGCGAGGAGAGGAATAGGGAGAGAGAACAGTTGAACACGTGGCTACAGGAATGGTGCAGGAGGGAAGGATTCAGATACCTGGACAATTGGGGCTCATTCTGGGGTGGGTGGGACCTCTACAAACGGGATGGTCTTCACCTGAACCAGAGGGGTACCAATATTCTGGGGGAGAAATTTGCGAATGCTCTTCGGGAGGGTTTAAACTAATTCGGCAGGGGAATGGGAACCTGAATTGTTGCTCCAGTGTACAGGAGGATGTGAGTGGTGAGGTCATGAATAAGGTTTCAAAGTCACAGGAGTGTACCGGCAGGCAGGAAGGTGTTTTGAAGTGTGTCTACTTCAACGCCAGGAGCATCCGGAATAAGGTGGGTGAACTTGCAGCATGGGTTGGTACCTGGGACTTCGATGTTGTGGCCATTTCGGAGACATGGATAGAGCAGGGACAGGAATGGTTGTTGCAGGTTCCGGGGTTTAGATGTTTCAGTAAAATCAGGGAAGGTGGTAAAATAGGGGGAGGTGTGGCATTGTTAGTCAAGGACAGTATTACGGTGGCAGAAAGGACGTTTGATGAGGACTCGTCTACTGAGGTAGTATGGGCTGAGGTTAGAAATAGGAAAGGAGAGGTCACCCTGTTGGGAGTTTTCTATAGGTCTCCGAAAAATTCCAGAGATGTAGAGAAAAGGATTGCAAAGATGATTCTGGATAGGAGCGAAAGTAACAGGTTAGTTGTTAAGGGGGACTTTAACTTTACAAATATTGACTGGAAATGCTATAGTTCGAGTACTTTAGATGGGTCAGTTTTTGTCCAATGTGTGCAGGAGGGTTTCCTGACACAGTATGTAGATAGGCCAACAAGAGGCAAGGCCACATTGGATTTGGTACTGGGTAATGAACCAGGCCAGGCGTTAGATTTGGAGGTCGGTGAGCACTTTGGTGATAGTGACCACAATTTGGTTATGTTTACTTTAGCGATGGAAAGGGATAGGTATATACCGCAGGGCAAGTGTTATAGCTGGGGGAAAGGAAATGATGATGCGATTAGGCGAGATTTAGGATGCATAGGATGGGGGTGAAATCTGCAGGGGATGGGCACAATTGAAATGTGGAGCTTGTTCAAGTCCTTGATAAATATGTACCTGTCAGGCAGGGAGGAAGTGGTCGAGCGAGGGAACCGTGGTTTACTAAAGAAGTTGAATCTCTTGTGAAGAGGAAGAAGGAGACTTATGTAACGATGAGACATGAAGGCTCAGTTAGGGCGCTTGAGTTACAAGTTAGCCAGGAAGGACCTGAAGAGAGAACGAAGAAGAGCCAGGAGGGGACATGAGAAGTCTATGGCAGGTAGGATCAAGGAAAACCCTAAAGCTTTCTATAGGTATGTCAGGAATAAAAGAATGACTAGGGTAAGATTAGGGCCAGTCAAGGACAGTAGTGGGAAGTTGTGCATGAAGTCCGAAGAGATAGGAGAGGCACTAAATTAATATTTTTCGTCAGTATTCACACAGGAAAAAGACAATGTTGTCGAAGAGAATACTGAGATACAGGCTATTAGACTAGACGGGATTGAGATTCATAAGGAGGAGGTGTTAGCAATTCTGGAAAGTGTAAAAATAGATAAGTCCCCTGGGCCGGATGGGATTTATCCTAGGATTCTCTGGGAAGCTAGGGAGATTGCAGAGCCTTTGGCTTTGATCTTTATGTCGTCATTGTCTACAGGAATAGTGCCAGAAGACTGGAGGATAGCAAATGTTGTCCCCTTGTTCAAGAAGGGGAGTAGAGACAACCCTGGTAATTATAGACCAGTGAGCCTTACTTCTGTTGTGGGCAAAGTTCTGGAAAGGATTATAAGAGTTAGGATTTCTAATCATCTAGAAAGGGACAATTTGATTAGGGATAGTCGATACGGTTTTGTGAAAGGTAGATCGTGCCTCACAAACCTTATTGAGTTCTTTGAGAAGGTGACCAAAGAGGTGGATGAGGGTAAAGCAGTTGATGTGGTGTATATGGATTTCAGTAAAGCGTTTGATAAGGTTCCCCATGGTAGGCCATTGCAGAAAATACGGAGGCATGGGATTGAGGGTGATTTTGCGGTTTGGATCAGAAATTGGCTAGCTGTAAGAAGACAGAGGGTGGTGGTTGATGGGAAATGTTCATCCTGGAGTTCAGTTACTAGTGGTGTACCGCAAGGATCTGTTTTGGGGCCACTGCTGTTTGTCATTTTTATAGATGACCTGGATGAGGGCATAGAAGGATGGGTTAATAAATTTGCGGATGACACTAAAGTCGGTAGAGTTCTGGACAGTGCGGAAGGATGTTGCAGGTTACAGAGGGACATAGATAAGCTGCAGAGCTGGGCTGAGAGGTGGCAAATGGAGTTTAATGCGGAAAAGTGTGAGGTGATTCACTTTGGAAGGAGTAACAGGAATACAGATTACTGGGCTAATGGTAAGATACTTGGTAGTGTGGATGAGCAGAGAGATCTCGGTGTCCATGATCCCTGAAAGTTGGCACCCAGGTTGATAGGGTTGTTAAGAAGGCGTACAGTGTATTAACTTTTATTGGTGGAGGGATTGAGTTTCGGAGCCATGATGTCATGTTGCAGCTGTACAAAATTTTGGTGCGGCTGCACTTGAAGTATTGCGTACAGTTCTGGTCGCATTATGGGAAGGATGTGGAAGCATTGGAAAGGGTGCAGAGGAGATTTACCAGGATGTTGCCTGGTATGGTGGGAAGGTCTTATGAGGAAAGGCTGAGTGACTTGAGGCTGTTTTCCTTAGAGAGAAGAAGGTTAAGAGGTGACTTAATAGAGGCATATAAGATGATCAGAGGATTAGATAGGGTGGACAGTGTGAGCCTTTTTCCTCGGATGGTGATGGCTAGCACGAGGGGACATAACTTTAAATTGAGGGGTGATAGAGGACAGATGTCAGAGATAGGTTCTTTACTCAGAGAGTAGTAAGGGCGTGGAATGCCCTGCTTGCAACAGTAGAGGACTTGTCAACATTAAGGGCATTTAATGGGTCATCGGATAAACATATGGATGATATTGGAATGGTGTAGGTTAGATGGGCTTTAGATTGGTTTCACAGGTCGGCGCAACATCGAGGGCCGAAGAGCCTGTACTGCGCTGTAATGTTCTATGTTCTATGTTCTAAGTGTAGGATGAAGGTCAAAAATCAGTTCATAACTTAAAATTCTAATCTTTCAACCTAATTCAAGTTTAGTTTCTGAAAGAAATTACATTTTGCTTTTTTGTCACAGTTTATGTCTCACCATGCTCTTTCACTGATAACATACATTGACCGAGATGTTTGCCACAATGGAGAGCTTTTCAAGTGTGCTCTATACAATGTGAAAAGTGTAACTACAGTGAACTAATTAATGCTCTCGGTGAGAGAGCACCTGTTTCTCTTGCACACTCCTCTTGTTAACTTGGAGGTGGTGGGGGCAGGCTGCTCACTTTTCTGTCTAAATGACATTGAGGAGTATGGTGGCCCGCCTCATTATGCAGGCACCCATTGAGGACCTACTTCAGACTGCGGCCTCTGCATCTTTGCATGGCCTGCTGTGTTTATTGATAGATGTGCAGCAGATGAGGGCACTGGCAGAGGGGCTGGGGAGGTAGAGGAAAATGAGTGTGTGCTGAGGAACTTGTATGTGAAAATAGTGGAACGTTGTAGTGAAAATACTGGAACTGCCTGAACATCATAGGTCCTTTCCTCAAACTCGGCACTTCCCATTTTTGTGGGAGTGGAAATGGGCAATGTTTCACACATACATGTTTTACAGATGTAGCTGGCTATTTAACTCTTCAGGTGTCTCCACTCTAGTCAGATTTTATAGCCTTGGTGTGTGGAACCCAAAGTAGACCTGGTAAAAGCAGGTCTAAACTTGGCATATTTCATTGGATATCCGGGAGCTTTGGAGAAGTATGCCTGTGGAATATGCTTCAAAGTGGCACAAAATTAATTCCAGTAAGCTTACTTTAATCCAAGAGTGTGCCGCGTGGTCTCACAGGGCAAATATTTCTACCCCGATTGACTTGTGCACCCTGGTGGAGTTCTCTACAGAACTTTGTCTGGAGAAAGGCACATAGCCATTCATGCTAAGGAGCATTGAAGATGAGAATGGCACCCAGGCACATAGAAACCTGAGAAGCAGTCACTACGAGCAGTTGGAGGCCAGAGGCAGGTCTATCCCTCGCTTCTTTTTTAAACCAAGGTACAATGTGAGCTGTCCTCCAATCTTCTGTATCCAGTGAGGATTGGAAAATGATGGTCAGATCATCCACTACTTCCTCGCTGGCTTTCTTTAACAGCTTGGGGTACATTTCATCTGACCCTGGTATCTTATCCACTTTCAAGGATGCTAATCTCCTTAATACTTCCTCGCTGCCTATGTTTATATCATCCAACATGTCACACAACTCCTCCATAAGTGTAATGTCTGCAATTCTCTTTCTCTTGTGAACTCGGACACAAAGGGCCCGATTTTAACATTTTCATTCGAAGTGCTGAATCTGGGCGTAATGCAGATCCAACTTAGAAATCTGCTTTCAGGCGCCCCCATTCGCACTCAGCCATCTCCAGTCCCATTCGTGCTGTGGGCGGGGCTTAGCGCGGCCGAAACGATCGGAGCTCTGAACTGCGCATGCGCAGTTGGAAAACAATTTGAAAAAGCACGCCCATGTCAGATCACTCCCGAGCCGCAGAAAGTGGAGAAAGTGGCCCGGGAGCGACAAGCGGGAGCGATGGATCCCACAGACATCACTGTCCCCCTTATCCAACCCCTCCACTTCTCACACACATCACTGTCCCCCTCATCCACCCCCCCCACTACCCACACACATCACTGTCCCCCTTATCCAACCCCTCCACTACCCACACACATCACTGTCCCCCTTATCCACCCCTCCCCCACTACCCACACACATCGCTGTCCCCCTTATCCACCCCCCATTACCCACACACATCACTGTCCCCCTTATCCACCCACCCCCACTACCCACACACATCACTGTCCCCCTTATCCACCCCCCCCCACTACCCAGACCGATCACTACCTCTGCCCTCCCCTCCCCACCAATCACCTGCAGAGTGGCAGTGGACCCCCCTGACCCCCCCACCAGAGATCCAGTTGCCCCCCCCACCAGAGATCCATCTGCCCCCCACCCCTACCAGTGAGCAATCGGGCCTCCCCCCACCCCCCCGCCCCCCGCCGAGATACATCTTACCTGCCTCCCTTCTCCCCCCTCCCCCCAGACAACGATCTAGTCTCACTACCCCCCTCCCCCAGAGAATGATCTGGCCTTACTATCCCCCCCCCCCTCCAGAGGAACATCTGACCTGCCTCCTCCACCCTCCCCACCAGACAACGATCGCCCCCCCCGCCAGAGATACATCTGACCCGCCTCCTCCTCCTCCTCTCCCCCAACCAGACAACGATCTGGCCTCACTCCCCTCCCACCACCCCCCCCCCCCCCCCCCCCCCCCCAACCAGAGAATGATCTGACCCGCCTCCCTCCTCCCCCCCACCACTGACCTGAGCCAGAGAGCTGTTAGAAGCACTGAACGCGCTCTTCAGAGGCTGGAGCACCCGATTCAGACTTTTATTCAGCAGGTCCATTATGGCGCGGTTCCGGATCGGCAAACGCGGTGGTAAAGGGAGAAATGCTGATAGAGTTGGGCGGGCAGTTCATTAATTCAATTTAAATGCATGCAAATGCATTTAACTCGTCGTTGCGCCCGTTTTGGGCGCGAATCGAATCGCCGCCATTCCCGGGTTTTGGTAAAGTGGCAATCTGCGCGGATGCGGGCGCAGATCGCGTTAATGGCCTCACACCCGACTTTACCACGTTTTCGCGCCTGAAAATGGGCGCGACGCAATGGTAAAATTGGGCCCAAAGTCTTCATTAAGAACCACCTCTGTCTCTTCACACAAGTTACCTTTTTGTTCTTTTATAGACCCTACTCTTTTCTTACTCTTATGTATTGATTACATTTATTGATAAAACATCTTGTGGTTGACCTGATCTTGCTTGCCAGTATTATTTCATGCCTTGGCTTTCTGTAGAAGTCCTCTTGTGTGGAACCTTATCGAAAGCCTTCAAAGTATCCAAATATACCACATCCACTGGTTCCCCTCTTATCTATTTTGTGAGTTACAGCCTCAAAAGATTTCAACTTGTTTGCCAAACATGGACCCGTAACTTTCGATCTACTTGGGGGATACGTTGGGATCCCCGGAAGTCAAGGAGTGCATGGGAATTGCCCGGGAACCATGTGAAACTCTGATTTAAATTGGATACTTCGGATAGTTCCGACTGTCTTTCCAGAAATGTTAGACAAATTAAAACCACTTCTACCCCCCCGCCCCCCGGTTAACTATAAACTTGACATCCCCATCCCCATGGGATCTCCTGACTGAATTCCATCCCCTAACTACCCTCCACCCCCCCCCACCCCCCGCCCAACTCCCCTTACACACCAAACTACCCTCCTGATCCCCATAATGCTGTATAAAAGGCTTCCTTTTGCCTGACTGCTACACTTGACTGAAGGCCTCGGGAACCGACTGAACTTCACTTTCCTCACCCAGCTGCAATCAGATCTGGCGAGAAAAGTGCAGCCTCATCCCAGTTTAGTTAAAAAGGAGCAGAGTGGCAGTCCGATTGATTGCTACTCCTCGGATGTTCTGACCCATGACTTCGCTTTCATAAATCCAAGTTGATTCTGCTTAATTCTACTATTATTTTCCAAGTGTCCAGTTGTTGCATCCTTTATAATAGATTCTATCATTTTGCCCACTGCTGATGTCAGACTAACAGGTCTGCGGTTCGTCATATTCTCTCTCCCTTCCTTAACAGTGAGGTTACATTTGCCAACTTTCAATCTGTGGGAGCATTTTGAAAGATGATCACCAATGCATTCACTTTCTCTACATCCATCTCTTTCAGTACACTGGGATGTAGATAATCAGGTCCAGGAGATTTATCTACTTTCAGGCCCATTAATTTTTCCAGTACTTTTTGTTTTACTGATACTATTTTCTTTCACTGCCTCTTTCTCACTGGTCCCTTGATTTCTGGGAAGTTTTTTGTACCTTCCCACATGAAGACAGAGACAAAGTATTTGCTTAGCTCCTCTGCCATTTTCTTATTGCCTATTATAAATTCTCTATTATAAATTGTCTATTATAAATTCTGCACTGTAGGGTTTCTATGATTCTATGATTATAAATTCTCCTGTGTCTGTCTGTAATGGGCCTACATTTGCCTTTACTAATCTTTTACTTTTTATGTACCAATGGAAGCTTTTATGGCCTGGTTTATGTTTCTCCCGAGTTTATTTTCATATTCTATTTTCCCTTTCTTAACTTAAGAAACGTAATCAGTTTCTTGGTTCCCCTCTGCTGAAATCCATTGTCTGTCATACCTTTTTAATGTAGTTTCCCATTCTGCACCACCAACTTTCCCTTCATAGGTTCCTTTGTTTAGGTTTAAGACTCTAGTTTTGGATTAAACTACACTGTTTTCAAACTTATTAGCCAGATTTCTCCAGCTGTTCACAGTGGCCGGATTTCTGATCCCGCCGATGGCATGCCCTGCACAGGTTTCCCAGTGGTGAGGGGTGCAGTCAGTGAAAAATCCCATGGACAGCAGCATTACTAAAAGATCCCACCACCAGCGAATGGTGCATCACATCCCATCGTGAAAGGGAAGCCAGAGAATCGCCCCTCAATGTAAAATTCCAGCACATTGTGGTCACTCTCCCCTAAAGGCGCCTTTACAATAAGATTATTCATTCGTCCTTTCTCATGGTATAAGACTGGATCTGTAATAGCCCAAGCCCTAGCTGGTTCCTCAACGTATTGTTCTGGAACACTATCTCATATATGTTCCAGGAATTCATCCTCACCTCTATAATCCCCTGATTTATATTGTGCCCTACATTACCACTACTGTTTGGTGACCTATATATCACTCTCATCAATGTTTGCTGCCCACTGCTATTTCTTAGCACCAACCAAACTGATTCTACATCTTGATCTTCCGATCTAAGATTCTGTTTCACTAATGTACTGACCTCCTCCTTCATTAGCAGCACCTCTACACATTCCTTTCCTTTTTGCCTCTCCTCCCTGAATGTCAAATACCTTTGAATATTCAGTTCCCAGCCCTCATCACCCTGCAGCCACATCTCTGTAATGGCAATTAGGCCAGAGCCATTTACTTGTATTTACGCCATTAATTCATTTACCTTGTTGCAAATGTTGTGTGTATTCTGATAGAGTGCCTTTAATTTTGCCTTTTTAACATTTTTAGCAATTTGACACTGACTTTCATCTTATTCGTTTCTGTTGTCTTCCAGCTTTGCTTGCTAGCTCTCTTCCAACCATTATGATACGGTGGCACAGTGGTTAGCACTGCTGCCTCACAGCGCCAGGGACCCAGGTTCGATTCCCGGCTTGGATCACTGCCTGTGTGGAGTTTACACGTTCTCCCCGTGTCTGCGTGGGTTTCCTGTGGGTGCTCCGGTTTCCTCCTACAGCCCAAAGATGTACGGGTTAGGTGGATTGGCCATGCTAAATTGCCCCTTAGTATCAGGGGGACTAGCTAGGGTAAATGCATGGGATTATGGGATAGCGCCTGGGTGGGATTGTGGTTAGTGCAGACCTGATGGGCCGAGTGGCCTCCTTCTGCACTGTAGGATTCTAGGATTCTATGATTACCAGCTTCGTTTCTGTCATGTCTGAAATCCTTCTCAGGTTCCCATCCCCCTGCCAAGAACATTAGCAAATCTCCCAGTGAGGATATTGATGACGGTTTTGCTAAGATGTAACCTGTCCTTCTGGTACGGGTCTCATCTTCCCCAAAACTTGTCTCAATGCTTCAGAAATCTAAAGCCCTCCTTCCTGCACCATGCCTCAGCAACTCTTTCATTTGCTCTATCTTCCTATTTCTGTACTCACTAGCATGTGGCACATCACTTTCCTAGCTCTCTAATCCTGCTTTCAGTACCTCATCCCTCTTTCTATCTTTGCCATTGGTACCTATGTGGACCACGACCGAAGGGGTGTCTGGACAAATACATGAATAGGATGGGAAAAGAGGGATATGTACCCCGGCAGGGTAGGGGGTTGTAGCTCAGTCGGACAGCATGGTCGGTGCAGACTTGGAGGGCCAAAGGGCCTGTTCCTGTGCTGTAATTTTCCTTGTTCTCTTTGTTTGACCTCTGGCTGTTCACCCGCATAAGAATGTCCTTCAGCTGCTTGGTGATATCCTTGACTCTAGCACCAGGGAGGCAACGTACCATCCTGGAGTCACATCTACGGCTGCAGAAATGCCTAACTATTGAAGCCCCCACCACTATTGCTATTCCATTCTTCTTTCTCCCTCCTGTGCACCTGAACCATCCACAATGCTATCGTCTTGACCCTGGCTGCACTCCTCTGATGAACTATCACCCTCACCTGTGTCCAAAACAGAGAACCAGTTAGTGAGTGAGAGGGATGTATGGGGCTCCTGCCTAGTTCTCCTGGACTGTATGGTGTTTACCGATTCCTATTCTGTCTGCATGCTCTTAACCTGCGGTGTGACCACTTCCCTAAACATACGATCCATATAGTTTTCAGCCTAGCGGATGTGCCACACTGACTCCCGCCATCACTCGAGTCCTGAAGCCTGCAGCTGAAGTTTCTGCAACTCGTGACACTTCTTGCATATGTGGCCATCTTGATCATGGGAAGAGTCCAAAACTCCCACACGCTACAAGATGCGCATTCCATGCAGCCAAACTTCCTTACCATGTCTTAACTGTACTTACAACACCAGGTTAAAGTCCAACAGGTTTATTTGGTAGCAAAAGCCACTAGCTTTCGGAGCGCTGCTCCTTCGTCAGGTAAGTGGGAGTTCCGTTCACAAACTCAATTTACAAAATAATAGTTGGAATGCGAGTCTTTACAGGTAATCAAGTCTTAAAGGTACAGACAATGTGAGTGGCGAGAGGGTTAAGCACAGGTTAAAGAGATGTGAATTGTCTCCAGCCAGGACAGTTCGTGAGATTTTGCAAGCCCAGGCAAGTCGTGGGGGTTGCAGATAATGTGACATGAACCCAAGATCCCGGTTGAGGCCATCCTCGTGTGCAGGACTTGGCTATCAGTCTCTGCTCAGTGACGTGTGTCGTGAAGGCCGCAACGCTTACCCGAAGATCAGAGGCCGAATGCCCGTGACCGCTGAAGTGTTCCCCCACAGGAAGAGAATACTCTCACCAGGCAAGAGTGTTCTCTTCCTGTTGGGGAACACTTCAGCGGTCATGGGCATTCAGCCTCTGATCTTCGGGTAAGCGTTCTCCAAGGCAGCCTTCACGACACACGATAGCGCAGAGTCGCTGAGCAGAAACTTTTAGCCAAGTTCCGCACACATGAGGACGGCCTCAACCGGGATCTTGGGTTCATGTCACACTATCTGCAACCCCCACGACTTGCCTGGGCTTGCAAAATCTCACTGGCTGTCCTGGCTGGAGACAATCCACATCTCTTTAACCTGTGCTTAACCCTCTCTTCACTCACATTGTCTGTACCTTTAAGACTTGATTACCTGTAAAGACTCGCATTCCAACCATTATTTTGTAAATTGAGTTTGTGTCTTTATATGCCCTGCAATGCTCACCCTGTTTTAAGTCTCCCAGGACTGTTCTCTCACACTCCTCTTTGCTCTGTTTTAAGCCTTTCTGGGGCTGCTCCCCTCTCTTTCTCACTTCGCCTTATGCTATTTGAAGCCTCCATGGAGCCACTCACTCTCGCTGCTCCTCAGTATTGTTTTTCACTGTGGGTGTGCTCTCTCTCTCTCACTTCTCGAGTTGCACACTCTCATTCCTCTTAATGCAGTTTTAAGTCTCCCTGCGGGCATTGTCTCTCACTTTGCCTTGTGCTGTTTTAAGTTTCTTGGGGCACCCTCTCTTGTTCCACCTTGCATTGTTTTAAGTCTCCGAGGGCTTTTTCTTTGTGACTCCAAGGTGGCATGCTTGCTCACAAGCACTGACAGCCCGACTGGTTTCCTTCCTCTTAGTCACACTGTTATGCCTTAGCTTGATAATATGCAGCTGTGTGGGACCTGATGAAGGATCACAGTGTGGGTGCATCCTGATAGATGGGTGACAAGAGGGCAAGTGGATGGGATAATGTGCATGGCATTGTTCACCATCCATTCATCTGCTGAGTCCTCATGGCTAACAGTATGACTGCAGAATATCTGTACCAAGTGGTGTTGACAAGACAATGCCATCCCTCTGGCCATGTCTTGAGTGCTCACTCCAACTTACAGTGGTTCTGTAGAGTACATTTGATCAGGCAGCAACAATGACAGTTCTCCGATAGCGGAAGCCCATGATAGGCCATTCATTCCAGTATCAATTAACAGTTGAACAGCATTAAGAGCTTTAGCACACCTGACAAGACAATTACATCTCCTCTGGGACAGAGCGATTTCAGCATTGATGACGTATCTCTCCAATGAGCCCTTCTGTGACCCCTCACTACTTTCAAGACCACCTGAATGAAAATAAATGGATAGAAATATAAATGGGGTGAAAGTGGAGGAGAGAGTTCACAATCTGAAGTTGTTGAACTCAGTGTTAAGTCCGGAAGGTTGTAACGTGCCTGTTTGGAAGTTGAAGTGCTGTTCTTCCAGTTTGCGTTGGGCTTCACTGGAACATTGCCATAGACCAAGGACCGATCTGTGGACATGAGAGCAGGATGGTGTGTTGAAATGGCAGGCGACCGGAAGGTCTGGGTTCTGCTTGCGGATAGAACCGAAGGCAAAGCGATCACCCTGTCTGCGTTTAGTCTCCGTTGTAGAGTAGACCGCATTGGGAATAGTGAACGTAATAGTCCAGATTAAAGGAGATGCACGTGAAGCGCTGCTTCACCTGAAAAGCCTTCAGCTGTGACCACAAGCAGCTGCAGGCAACTTCAAATGATCTGAGTGCTTTTCAATTCCTTTTTTTTGTGTAAACAATGCGGCTACAAACAATGGCGGTATTTGAGATGCATTCAAGCGTGAAGGGAATGGTAAATAAACACAGCTGACTGCATGCTGAGTAGAAACCATGAAGCTGTTAATCAAATGAGGACTGAGCTGAAATTAAATGGCAACAAAGGCCCGTAGCTTCTGGCCCAAATCCCGATTTAAGTGGATTGTATGTTGCACATGTGTGTAAGTCACAGACATGCACACAGACATGCACACAGACATGCGCGCCCACAGTGTGCCAAGTTGAAAGTTCCGATTCTGCAGTCTCTCTCTAACTTCCGTCATTTGCGCTGATGATAGGCGTGTATTGCACTTTTTTTTGGTACAGCTGCCGCGAGTAGGGGCAACAGACATTCTTTGGGTGGGTTAATGTTTTAGTAAATGTTTCAAAAAGATGTTTAACATGTAATGCACACAAAGTGAAGGATTTTTAAAAATTTACAACTTTGTTGTGATATACGAATTCCAGTAAAAAGTGCATTCATATATAACAAGGTGGATGTGTCTGGAATACGTTTCTGCTAAAGTCCATTTGGATTTTGCTATGTATTTTAAGCAATGTTTATCCCAATTTTAAGACTCTTCCTAATGCAGTGTTGATCCTTACAAGCCTACATTTACAGTGAGAAGTATATATCTTGGCCAGTTCAAATGTTTTAGGAAAGTATCTTCCTTAATGTGACATATGCAAGTCTCATGTAAGCTGATGTGAACTATCTATCTGATAGGTATTGCAGAATCCAGTGCAGATTGAAAATCTGGAGTCATGCTGGTACATCACGCTTTTTGCTTGGCTTTTTAACTGAAGCTATTTTTGAGGCTTTGACATGGGCATAGAAGAGTCAGGCTATTTGTAAAATGTACAATTTTTATGTCCAAACCCTCCCCATCCCACTCTCCCTCCCACTTTCCTCCTTCCCCCTCCCACTCCCGCCTTCCCACTTCCTTCCTTACCCCTCCTCTTCTTACCCCTCCTCATATCTCTCCTTCCCTGCCTTACCTCCTTGTTTAGAGACAACAGAATTGTTGTATTAATGTATAAAAATATTTTAATGATTGTTGAGTTAGAGAAAAAATATATTTTGTACGAACTTTGAAAAGATGAGGCAATTAAACAAAATGTCATAGTGCAGCTGCTGAAGTTAAATGTTATGATGTGGAGATGCCGGCATTGGACTGGGGTAAACACAGTAAGGAGTCTAACAACACCAGGTTAAAGTCCAACAGGTTTATTTGGTAGCAAACGCCACTAGCATTCGGAGCGCTGCTCCTTCGTCAGGTGAGTGGGAGATCTGCTCATAAACAGCAAACAGGGCATATAAAGACACAAACTCAATTTACAGAATAATGATTCATTATTCATTATTCTGTAAATTGAGTTTGTGTCTTTATATGCCCTGTTTGCTGTTTATGAGCAGATCTCCCACTCACCTGACGAAGGAACAACGCTCCGAAAGCTAGTGGCGTTTGCTACCAAATAAACCTGTTGGACTTTAACCTGGCGATGTTAGAGTCCTTACGAAGTTAAATGTTAACATGGTATCAAACTTTTGTATTTATAACATTAATTTTGTTAATAAATGTTTTCTATTAAACTTTACAAAATTCTACTAATGCTTTATTCAAACATTAAAACAAAACATTTAAATATGAAATTATACAAATGCTTTATTGAAACATCAAAACAGTTAAATATGAGGATAATTATAAATGAAGTAAGCAAGGCAGAAGAATACTAATAATAAACACATTTAGATTTTCCACAGCCTAAAATGTGAACTCTCCTTTCCTCAACTTCATGCAGTAAGGTATCCAAATCATGGTCCGAGAAGTTCTGACCTCTCTTCACAATTACATTTTCAGTTTCCATGTTCTAAATTGAAATATACGAACACTTATAAGCATGCCACACGTAAAGTTATAAGCATGCCACACGTAAAGTTATAAGCATGCCACACATAACACAATGCAGATTTAAATATGGGTTT
This sequence comes from Mustelus asterias, assembly GCF_964213995.1. Lineage (NCBI taxonomy): Eukaryota > Metazoa > Chordata > Chondrichthyes > Carcharhiniformes > Triakidae > Mustelus > Mustelus asterias. The sequence goes on from NC_135818.1 coordinate 34,946,797, forward strand.
CACAGATTTAAAACAGATAACAAAACCTGTGTTCATTTATACATATTAAATAATAAATCATAAAAAATGAAATTAAAAATTACACTTTAAATGAGCCAATAATAATAGCATCAACTACTGAAAAGAAATAGCAACAAAGAAACGATTTAAAAGAAAGCTTCAACATAACACAACATGGGGAGTGCGGCACGGTGGCACAGTGGTTAGCACTGCTGCCTCACAGTGCCAGGGACCCGGGTTTGATTCCAGGCTTGGGTCACTGTCTGTGTGGAGTTTGCACATTTTACCTGTGTCTGCGTGGGTTTCCTCCGGGTGCTCTGGTTTCCTCCCACAGTCCAAAGATGTGCGGATTGGCAATGCTAAATTACCTCTAGGGTAAATGCATGGGGTTATGGCAATAGGGCATGGGTGGGATTGTGGTTGGTGCAGACTCGATGGGCTGAATGGCCTCCTTCTGCACTGTACAATTCTATAACTTTTATAACAGATGGGAAATCCTTCTACTCGGTTTTCAATGCAAAACTGTAATTTCCCAGTAAGGCCTCAATGGCATTCCCAGTTGGGCCTTGTCATGGGGGCGCTGGGATCTGCAAAGGTCATATTGCTGAAGGCTGCTTCTCCCATCGGGAGTTCGATTGCATTTTTTGAACGCAGGTGAGTGCGCAAAAAGATTCTATCATGTCTTTCCGCTGCTAATTGGAAATTATCGGCCAAGTTTTCAAAGGGTTGGAAGGTATTTCAAAGACTCTGAGCTTTTTATGAAGGCTCAGTGACTTGAAATACATGCAATATTAAAACAATGGGGCTGAGTCAACAACTGTGGAGATGGGAATTCACTCCTATTGAAATCTGACAGTCAGAGGACATCAAAGGGTCTACTCACACCTGCAGGAAAGGGGAAACACTGATGCAGAAGAGAGTGCTGCTGTGATTTAAAAGCCTGCCAGTTGACCAGGGGGCATGGAGATGAAGTGACCAGGCCATTTGAAAGTCCTCACAAATAACAGGCAGGTATGAAGATGTTGAACAGAGAGCTGCCTGAAATCACCATGCCAGGGGCATGAAGGGGAGGGGCTCTGAGGGGGCAGGTTCTAAGGTTGGGTTTTTAAAGAACACCCCAATTTCTGAAAAGTTGGGCTGGTTGGCATGATTCCCTAGATGCATAAATCTCCATCCATCACATGGGAGAATCCCACCTGACAGACACTGCCAGCGCCAGTGGGAACACTCCCATTTTCCCGATGGTGTGGGCATTTAGTCCCAATTCGGGAGAATTGTGTCCATTAGCTCTGTTCTGTCTCTCTCTCTCCCTACAGATACTGTCAGATTTGCTGAGATTTTCCAGCATTTTTGTTTTTGTTCTCGATTTCGTAACCCCATGTTGGCCATTTTTGCCAAGATATTTTCAGTCAGCGGCCATGCTACACAGCAGGTGGCCAGTTAGGCAGATTTCAGGACTTTGTAAAGGGCATTGAAAGGAGGTTGACTGGGATTTTCCATTTGGACTGCACTTTCCTGATACTACAGAGGCAGGCACTCAGTGGCAGGCTGGTGGGCCACTGATCCGGGGAGGCCGACAAACCCCCCCTGCCTACCCTGGTTGCCAGAGTGCAGGAGTAGTCTAAAGGTTGCCCTACACAAAGGAGAGGGACATGTTGACTGGTAGTGTCTCAGAGAGATGTGTTGACCCGTTAGAAAAAATCTCAATTACAAGGGAGGAAGTGTTAGGTTTTTTAGGAAACATTAAGACAGACAAATCCCCAGGGCCGGATGGCATCTATCCTAGACTCCTCAGGAAGGCAAGAGATGAAATTGCTGGGCCTCTAACAGAAATCTTTGTCTCTTCACTGGACACAGGTGAGGTCCCAGAGGATTGGAGGATAGAAAATGTGGTCCCGTTATTTAAGAAGGCTAGCAAGGATAACCCGGGTAATTATAGGTCGGTGAGCTTGACGTCCGTGGTAGGAAAATTGTTGGAGAAGATTCTTAGAGATAGGATATATGCACATTTAGAACTGAATAATCTCATTAGCGATAGACAGCATGCTTTTGTACGAGGGAGGTCATGCCTCACAAATTTGATTGAGTTTTTTGAGGAGGTGACAAAAACGATTGACGAGGGAAGGGCCGTGGATGTCGTCTATATGGATTTTAGTAAAGCGTTTGACAAGGTCCCTCATGGCAGGCTGGTGCAAAAGGTTAAATCTCATGGGATAAAAGGTGAGCTAGCTAGATGGGTGGAGAACTGGCTTAGCCATAGAAGACAGAGGGTAGCAGTGGAGGGGTCTTTTTCCGGTTGGAGGTCTGTGACTAGTGGAGTTCTGATGTGGAGATGCTGGCGTTGGACTGGGGTAAAAAGTCTAACAACACCAGGTTAAAGTCCAACAGGTTTATTTGGTAGCAAACGCCACTAGCTTTCGGAGCGCTGCTCCTTCGTCAGGTGAGTGGGAGATCTGCTCATACACAGCAAACAGGGCATATAAAGACACAAACTCAATTTACAGAATAATGAATGATGATTGGAATGCGAGTCTTTACAGCTAATCAAGTCTTAAGGGTACAGACAATGTGAGTGGAGAGAGCATTAGCACAGGTTAAAGAGATGTGTATTGTCTCCAGACAAGACAGCCAGTGAGACTTTGCAAGTCCAGGCAAGTTGTGGGAGTTACAGATAGTGTGACATGAACCCAAGATCCCGGTTGAGGCTGTCCTCATGTGTGTGGAACCTGGCTATCAGTCTCTGCTCAGTGACTCTGCGCTGTCATGTGTTGTGAAGGCCGCCTTGGAGAATGCTTACCCGAAGATCAGAGGCCGAATGCCCGTGATCGCTGAAGTGCTCCCCAACAGGAAGAGAACAGTCTTGCCTGGTGATTGTCGAGCGGTGTTCATTCATCCGTTGTCGTAACGTCTGCATGGTTTCCCCAATGTACTATGCCCCGGGAAATCCTTTCCTGCAGCATATCAGATAGACACAGGTAGACTAAACACGTTAAAGAAGCCATCCCCTACGGACAAGCCCTCCGTATACACAGGATCTGCTCGGATGAGGAGGATCGCAACAGACACCTCCAGACGCTGAAAGATGCCCTCATAAGAACAGGATATGGCGCTAGACTCATCGATCGACAGTTCCGACGCGCCACAGCGAAAAACCGCACCGACCTCCTCAGAAGACAAACACGGGACACGGTGGACAGAGTACCCTTCGTCGTCCAATACTTCCCCAGAGCGGAGAAGCTACGACATTTCCTCCGGAGCCTTCAACATGTCAATGATGAAGACGAACATCTCGCCCAGGCCATCCCCACACCCCCACTTCTTGCCTTCAAACAACCGCACAACCTCAAACAGACCATTGTCCGCAGCAAACTACCCAGCCTTCAGGAGAACAGTGACCACGACACCACACAACCCTGCCACAGCAACCGCTGCAAGACGTGCCGGATCATTGACACGGATACCATCATCTCACGTGAGAACACCCTCCACCAGGTACACGGTACATACTCTTGCAACTCGGCCAACGTTGTCTACCTGATACGCTGCAGGAAAGAATGTCCCGAGGCATGGTACATTGGGGAAACTATGCAGATGCTACAACAACGGATGAATGAACACCGCTCAACAATCACCAGGCAAGACTGTTCTCTTCCTGTTGGGGAGCACTTCAGCGGTCACTGGCATTCAGCCTCTGATATTCGGGTAAGCATTCTCCAAGGCGGCCTTCACAACACACGACAGCGCAGAGTCACTGAGCAGAGACTGATAGCCAGGTTCCGCACATATGAGGACAGCCTCAACCGGGATCTTGGGTTCATGTCACACTATCTGTAACTCCCACAACTTGCCTGGACATGCAAAGTCTCACTGGCTGTCCTGTCTGGAGACAATACACATCTCTTTAACCTGTGCGAATGCTCCCCCCACTCACATTGTCTGCACCTTTAAGACTTGATTAGCTGTAAAGACTCGCATTCCAATCATTGTTCATTATTCTGTAAGTTGAGTTTGTGTCTTTATATGCCCTGTTTGCTGTGCATGAGCAGATCTCCCACTCACCTCACGAAGGAGCAGCGCTCCGAAAGCTAGTGGCGTTTGCTACCAAATAAACCTGTTGGACTTTAACCTGGTGTTGTTAGACTCCTTACTAGTGGAGTTCCGCAGGGCTCTGTACTGGGACCTCTGCTGTTTGTGATATATATAAATGATTTGGAGGAAGATGGAGCTGGTGTGATTAGTAAGTTTGCGGACGACACAAAGATTGCTGGAGTTGCTGATAGTGATGAACATTGTCAGAGAATACAGCAGGATATAGATAGGCTGGAACATTGGGCAGAGAAATGGCAGATGGAATTTAATCCAGTTAAATGCGAAGTGATACATTTCGGTAGATCTAATGTAAGGGGGAGCTATACAATAAATGGCAGAACCATCAGGAGTATAGACACGCAGAGGGACCTGGGTGTACAACTCCACAGATCCTTAAAGGTGGCAGCACAGGTGGAGAGGGTGGTGAAGAAGGCATATGGCATGTTTGCCTTTATTGGACGGGGCACAGAATATAAAAGTTGGCATTTGATGTTGCGGCATAGAACGTTGGTTAGGCCACATTTGGAATACTGCATTCAGTTCTGGTCGCCGCACTACCAGAAGGACATGGAGGCTTTGGAGAGAGTACAGAAAAGGTTTACCAGGATGTTGCCTGGTATGGAGGGTCTTAGCTATGAGGAGAGATTGGGTAAACTGGGGATGTTCTCCCTGGAAAGACGGAGGATGAGGGGCGACCTAACAGAGGTGTATAAAATTATGAAGGGCATAGATAGGGTGAACAGTGGGAAGCTTTTTCCCAGGTCGGAGGTGACGAACACAAGGGGGTCACAGGTTCAAGGTGAGGGGGGGCAAGGTTCAACACAGATGTCAGGAGGATGTATTTTACACAGAGGGTGGTGGGGGCCTGGAATGCACTGCCAAGCAAGGTGATTGAGGCGGACACGCTGGGATCGTTAAAGACTTATCTAGATAGCCACATGAACAGACTGGGAATAGAGGGATACGAACAAATGGTCTAGTTGGGCACATGAGCGGCGCAGGCATGGAGGGCCGAAGGGCCTGTTTCTGTGCAGTATTGTTCTTTGTTCTTTATATTGGATTCACCCCCAACAGTGGTGGCCTGGATGCTGAATCTGATTTTTCGTTTACATTCTTTTTAAAACTTGGCAAACTCCATGCTAAAGTGCCCCCTCAGTTGCTTACTTTCTACTTCAGCCTGCTGCCCCTCTCAAGTTGGAAGACCTCAGATACCTTCCCCCCCCCTCCCCCACCAAACTTTGGGAATCCACCTACAGCCCTGAATTGGACGGGGAACCTGTCTTCATGCACTCGGATTGAAGAGATAAAGTTCATGATGATTTAAATGATCCTCACTGTGGAAGTCAAGTCTGGGATTAGAAGTTACCTGGCTGAAAAAGAAAAAAGGGGATAAGACCTCCGGAGTTGAGAATAGCTTTGGACTTGTTCCCAGAGAATGAAATGCCACTTAAGGGACAAAGTAAAGTATAACAATGGAGGGGGGTTTTCAGTCATTTTAAACGTTAATCGGCAAATCTTTTCTGTAGTTTATAGTTTATGTTGCCTTCTGAATAGTGTTTGGACACTGTTGATCTTAGCTTGTTTATTTACAGTAAAAGTCTTAAAACTTGAAATTTTGTTGTATGACTCTTCCAGTCAGTGCCTGGAAATTCACATATCTTTTAAAAAGTTATCAGTGTCTGTAAGGACCAGAACAACAGTAGCACAACTTCATTGTTGTGACTTACAAAATTATCCACCGTTCCATGTGGTGTTCACATAATTGGTGCAAATCTAAAACAATTTGACATCAGATTAAAGAAGCAAATTTAGCAAATGAATACTTTGAGACATATCTGATTCATTCTTCTCTTGTGAAAACTGTGTTCAATTTTCTTAAAAATTGTATTTCAAATGTTTCCTACTTGCAAAATAGTATGAGCTATTATGAGAATGACAACGTGCATGTTCGAGGCTCCTTTTTATAACTTATAATCATTAGTATTCAAGCTTGCATGTGTATCCAGTAAAATGATGATATTTATTTTAAACTTCAATTAAGTAAGTTACACAGTAAAGATACCCAGATCCACCATAACCCCTCATATTTACCATGGCTAATCCACCTAGTCTACACATTCTAGGCCACTAAATGATAATTTACCATGACCAATTCACCTAACCTGCACATCTTTGGACTGTGGGAGGAAACTGGATCACCTGGAGGAAACCCACACAGACATGAGGAGAATGTGCAAACTCCACAGAGACTGTCACCCAAGGCTGGAATTGAACCCGGCTACCTGGTGCTGTGAGGAAACGGTGCTAACCACTGTGCCACCATGCTGCCCACATTAGGATAACTTTGAGGGCTTTTTTTTTTGGTTTTGATTGCAGTCAAGATGTGATCGTTGAATCAACTCTTATTATGGTGAAAAACTTTATAACAAAGAAGCAGATTTCATTTGGGAATGAGGTGTAGTCAATTTATTAACATTTGCTTTATAAATGTATAAATTATTCCACCACAACTACTAAGAACTTCTTCCTGCTGTGCATCTACATTTGAATGTCCATTTAATTGAAGCATTTCTTCAAGGAATTCTCCTTCTAATGTGATGGAACGTTCTTTAATTCCTCCATACCATACACACCGATTTGTCCAGAGAATGGGTACGATCCTGAACTAATCTTTCCAAAGCGAACTGAAAATATTGTAGAGAGCTAGTTCATTCTATTTTCCTGTGGCAAAGGTCAAATTTGGAACCTAATAGTCTTCAGTGAGATTAGTAAGCTGCTGGAACTGGTGTTGTGAGTGCAAAACCACATCCCATTAAGCCATATTTTATGTCATTTCATCAGAAAAGAATTTTCTTTTCTAGAAATTCTTTTTGATATAAACTAGATTCAGACAACAGTCCTCAGTAACACAAAAACAGGGAATCTATGTTCTGACAAAATTGTTTTTATTTACATTTAGATCACAAACACCGACACTTATAGCAATTTCCGAACTGTTACATTTTAAATTTTTACTTCTGCTGCACTGAATTTTGTTTTCTTCTCTTAGTTTACAAGCCTTGCGAAAGGAGAAATCTCGAGATGCTGCTCGTTCACGCAGAGGAAAGGAAAACTTTGAGTTCTACGAATTGGCAAAACTGCTGCCTCTCCCAGCAGCCATCACAAGTCAATTAGATAAAGCATCAATAATTCGCCTCACCATTAGTTATCTGAAAATGAGGGACTTTGCAAACCTAGGTGACCCGCCCTGGAATTTGAGGATGGAGGGACCCCCACCTAACACATCTGTGAAAGGTAAGGAAATTAGTTCAGATTAGTATAGTAGACCTACTATTACTGTGCTTCAACTGCAATTATGGTGACCCATACCTGAGCATCTAAAAGCATTTAGAATAGCTAATTTGTGTATTCCTGGTACCTTAAACAAAGATGATTGTAGTCTTTCCCTTTCACAATGTAGACATCGTGGAGCAGCTGTATAAGGGTAATTTTTCTTTACTTTTACTTCTCCTGTGGTCATCAGTTTTACTTCAAGGTCTCAGCCTTTATCAAAAGCTTTGGCTTCAACTGCACATTATTACCGCCAAATAGCTAGGAGCTTCCAACCAGATTGGTACATTCTGAGTATGATCATTTTTGCAGAAATTTCCACTGTATAGTCTATATCAGTATTAATTCATGGTCATGAGGTGGAGATGCCAGCGTTGGATTGGAGTGAGCACAGTAAGAAGTCTCACAACACCAGGTTAAAGTCCAACGGGTTTATTTGGAATCACAAGCTTTCTTGTGACTCCAAGTAGGACTTTAACCTGGTGCAGTGAGACTTCGTGGTGGTGCAACCCCTTGTGCTGTAAATGTTTGAGAATTTTTGCTTTCCCAAATATATTTAAAACAAAATGGAAGTTGAATTGTTATTGCTTTTATTTCAGCAAAGAGATAATCATTGTTAATAATTTTGCCTGTCGAATCTCAAAGACAGAGTACCTGTGACCAACAACACCTGTAATTATGGTTTCATTACTGATGGTTAGAAATAAGAGATGGATTAGTTTGAGTTACTTACCTCTGTATTTCTGTAAAATTTCCAGTTACAAATTTTGAGGTTTATAGATTTTATTATATCAAGATGTATAAACTGTTGAGCACGGTATTTTTGGAAGTTAATGTTGTGAGGGACTAATACCTCACTGTCTATTTTTATAGAATATGTATAGATGTCCGCATGGCTATTTCTAAAATTTTAAAAACTGAACAAAGATCCTTATAGCTCAATCTATGGCCGTGCTTTTCCAGCCCCATCATGGTGGGACCCGCCATGGGAAATTAGGTGGTCCAGACAGATGTCGATTGACGTTTGGCAAGACTTAATGATCCCAGTGGCGGATGGGGATGGAAAACTCCACCCAATGTCTGTCTCTGAACAAAAGGAGCTGCTTGGCAGTATCAGGGAAACTAGCACATTGTTATCCCTAGGAAACCATTAACGACCCCCTCCACAGGTCAAATTCAAAGAGAGATATATAAAGGCGATCTCAATTTTATAACCCATGCTGGCCAACAGTTATCTGCTTATCTTTAAGTCAAAGGACCTCGCAATCTTCCCAGGTACATATCCATTGTCAAAGACAGTGTGGAAAGATGGAAGCCATGTGACATGACATTTTGGTCTGTGGAACCAGTAATATTGCCTTGCTGAATTGAAAAAGCTAAGACTGCTGCTTACGATCTTACTGTAAGCCCCGCAGAAAAGGTCCCAACTGCACTGCTTCTGCTGGAAATTCTGTACAATTGCCTACAAGACTATCTCATCGATTGAAGTCAACAGCACCGGCAAAGTTAATAATACAGCATCAGTTTTTAGCCAACCAACCTCCGTGAAGAAATGCCTCATTGGGCATTGATTCCAGACTCTGGAACCCACATGAAACAATTCTTATTTCCTCTGTGGTCCCTGGATTGTAAATTACTCTTTTCTCTGTCCCTCGCTTTACTATCTGAAGGTCAGGAAGATGTTACAAAGGCTCTTTTTGCATTTTAAGTATGTGCAAATAAACTAACCATTTGAGATCATCCTATCTTGAGTTAGCTGCATGATTGAAAATTGGATCGCACCAAAACTGAGGGGTTGGGAAATATGCCACGGCTTATCAAAAGGGAAACAAATCAAAACACTTTGGGCCTGAATTTACCATTTTGATTCTAAGTGCTGGGCGGACTTGAATCTAGGAGTATTTCAGATCCAACTTTTAGACCTGTTCTGAGGTGCCCCCTCTGCCTGAAAAAACTCAGCGATTCTGAATCGCGCTGCACAAACCTGTGGGTGGGGCTTATCGCACCCAAAACACTGCTGCTCTGATCGGCATCTCCAACTGCACATGCTCACAAAAAAAATGATAGAATGCTGCCCTCCTACCACATTGCGCCGGGCCCGGGCCCCCACAGACCTTGCCCCACCCCACTGGTGCAGAAGGTGAAGTCGCATGGGATCAGAGGTGAGTTGGCAAGATGGATACAGAACTGGCTCGGTCATAGAAGACAGAGGGTAGCAGTGGAACGGTGTGTTTCTGAATGGAGGGCTATGACAAGTGGCGTTCCTCAGGGATCAGTGCTGGGACCTTCGTAATATATATATATATAAATGATTTGGAGGAAAATGTAGCTGGTTTGATTAGTAAGTTTGCAGACGACACAAAGGTTGGTGGATTTGCGGATAGCGATGAGGAGCATCAGAGGATACAGCAGGATATAGATAGGTTGGAGGCTTTGGCGGAGAGATGGCAGATGGAGCTTAATCCGGACAAATGTGAGGTAATGCATTTTGGAAGGTCTAATAAAGATAGGAAATATACAGTAAATGGCAGAACCCTTGAGAGTATTGATAGGCAAAGGGATTTGGGTGTACAGTTACATAAGTCACTGAAAGTGGCAATGCAGGTGGAGAAGGTAGTCAAGAAGGCATACGGCATGCTTTCCTTCATCGGCCGGGGCATTAAGTTTAAAAATTGGCAAGTCATGTTGCAGCTTTATAGACCCTTAGTTAGGCCGCACTTGGAATATAATTTTCAATTCTGGTCGCCACACTACTAGCTTTAAATTGAGGGGTGATAGATATAGGACAGATGTCAGAGGTAAGTTCTTCACTCAGAGAGTAATAAGGGCGTGGAATGCCCTGCCTGCAACAGTAGTGGACTCGCCAACATTAAGGGCATTTAAATGGTCATTGGATAAACATGTGAATGATATTGGAATAGTGTAGGTTAGATGGGCTTTAGATTGGTTTCACAGATCGGCGCAACATCGAGAGCTGAAGGGCCTGTACTGCGCTGTAAGGTTCTATGTTCTAGAAGGATGTGGAGGCTTTGGAGAGGGTACAGAAAAGATTTACCAGGATGTTGCCTAGTATGGAGGGCATTAGCTATGAGGACAGGTTGGAGAAACTTGGTTTGTTCTCACTGGAACGACGGAGGTTGAGGGGTGACCTGATTATGAGGGGCATGGACAGAGTGGATAGTCAGAAGCTTTTTCCCAGGGTGGAAGAGTCAATTGCTAGGGGGTATAGGTTTAAGGTGCGAGGGGCAAGGTTTAAAGGAGATGTATGAAGCAAGTCTTTTCACAGAGGGTGCTATTCCTGTGCTGTAATTTTCTTTGTTCTTTGTTCTACCCCCATAACATTACTGAGCCCCTTATCCCCGCACCCCCAGCCCCATCACCCAGACCGATCGTGGCCCCTTCTCCCCCTTGTCCCCAACGATCTCAGGCAGAGTGGCAGCGGATCCCCCTTCCCCCTCACTCATCTCAGACAGAGTGGCAGCAGACCCCCCCACTTCCATCTCACTCATCACAGGCAGAGAGATCCACCCTCCTCCCTCCACCCTACAGATATCATGCAAGGTGATTCTCCCCCACTCCCACCCTGGACCCTCCCGCACAAGGCCCCCATCTCCTCCGGACTCGATAGCTGTGTGACACCTCCCTCTCTCTCCTCTGTCCCCATTCATTGAGGCACTCATCGATCACCCGGCCCCCTCCCCATCAGCACACCTGCAAGTGCTCACTTGCCTTCCCCTAACAAGCTTTGCTAACAAGCAAACTGCATGGAACTTGCTGGAATGCTCTGCCAAACTGCCTGCAGCTGATCTGCCCTAACAAGGGGCAGCTCCATAAAAACTCAAGGATGGACAGGCAGGCAGGCATTCCTGCACAAAATGTACACACGACCAGACCCCCCGATTTTCTGAGGGCGACCGGGAAGGCTACTGGATGCAGCAGAGGCGAGGCGGGACATCCTCTTCCCCCTCAGAAGGACGCAGACCAAGGGGGGCTGATGGAAATGCGGCCTGGGAGGAGGTCACCACCTCGGTCAGTGCCAGGGCACTAGCCCCCCAAACCGGGAAATAGTGCCGGAAAAAGGTCAATGACCTCATACGTTCGGCAAGGGTGAGTGCTGAACCCCATCTTGCATCGTCCCCGAGATCTCCCCCAGATCCTCCCAATCCCAGCACCCTGCATGCTTCCAGCTCCTGACCCCCAAGCACTTTCCTTTCCTTTAAGGGCCACCACCTGATACTCTGCAGGAATCACGCCACCATTTTCATGGCTCCTTCTGTCTCCACAGGAGAAGACCAACCACAACACCCGTGAGAGGGCGAAGACAGGGGATGGTGAGCCAGACCTTCGGGTCCTCACCCCCTTTGAGGAGTGGACGCTGGAGCTCTCAAGGGAAGGGGAGATGTGGGCTGTCAGCGACAGCATGATCGGGCTGCCATCAAGACGTGAGCATCAGTCATTCCTTCAGTCACTTTGAGACAACTTCTCGGGGGCACAAGTTTCGTGTGCGAGGGGCAACGTTTAAAAGGAGATGTACAAGGCATGTTTTTTTGCACAGAGAGGGTAGTGGGTGCCTGGAACTCGCTGCTGGGGGAGGTCGTGGATGCAGATATGATAGTGACCTTTAAGAGGCATCTCTACAGCTATGCCTATGGGACGGGAATAGAGGCATCTGGTCCCCGCAAGAGTAAGGGGTTACATATCAGATTGGCAGCCTGGTCGTCACAGGCTTGGAAGTCCGAAGGGCCTGTTCCTGTGATGTAATTTTGTTGGTTCTTTGTTCTATGTTCAATGGAGACATATGAATCATGTGTTTGGCATCCCGGATTCCTCTCCCGCCTTGCACTTAACCTTGTGTCCTGCGTTGCAGGGACAGATCCGGACACCCCGGGGCCTCTGGACAACAGGCCCCTGCTGCAGCTCCCGCCCATCCTGGTCCAGACAGCTCGGACGAGTCCTCGGAGGATATGGGTGAAGAGACCTCTGAGGGTGGCACCGTTTGGCGTCAGCTTCCACCTCACAACTCACCATCCCAAATACTGACATATCGGTGGGTCCAGTTAGTGTTGAGGCTTCTGGGTCACTCTCTGGTGAACACGACACATTTGCTGATGTAGATCGGGTGGAGGAGGGAACGTACGAGGCCTCTGGCACATGGGGGCCTGCCGAAGGTGAGGACTCAGCTGGCCCCAGGCTACATGCTGGTCCTCTGAGATCACTTCTCCCTCGGCTGCTGGAGATGCAGCAACAGAGTCAGGGAATGCAGGAGGGGTTGACGGCCACACTGGACTGACTGTGAGGCTGTTGGGAGGAGTCCCAAAGCTTTCAGGTGGATCAGCTATTGCCTGTCTTGCATGCTTCCCAGGCCAACACTGCAAGGGTGGCGTTTGCAGTGGAAAGCCTGAGGCAGGGAATCCTCACCATGAGAGGCAGGCTCCAAGCGATGGCCCGAGTTACAGCAGGCACAGCTGAGGGACTGAACAGGCTTCTTGAGATTCTGCGGCCCATGGCTGAGAGGCTGAAGAGCTTGCAGGAGACCCAGCGGGACAGCGCTTAGACACAGCGGGCTGCAGCCCTTGAGAACATGGCCCAATCTCAGAGGGTCATGGCTGAGGGCTTGCAGAGCGCGGCCTGGTCTCAGAGGGCACTTGCTGCGGCCATTGAGAGGTGGCCCCCGACTCAAGTGGCCATCGCAGAGGGCTCAGCCACCATGGGTAGAACTCAGGTCGTCCCCCAGGACTGGCAGTGCCAGGTGACGCTGGAGCTTTTGGAGCTCACTGCAGAAGCACTGCTGTCCCATGGAGTGACCCAAGGGCCCACAGGAACCCCAAGGAAGGATGAAAGGCGAGAGCCCATGCCAGGGCCTTCCAGCCAGACTGTGGCTGTGGCTACACCTTCTGACTCCCCCCTTCCTGACAGGGGGGATTGCAGGGGCAGCAGGATGAAGAGGGTGTCATGGAAACATCCCAGACACCTGGAAGAAGGCTAGGGCCCTCAAGGTCCAGGGCCTCCAGAGGACGCCCGCCATGCGCATCACAGGCCACGGGGCATGGTAGGCAGCTGGCCCCCTCCACCTCTGATGTACATTCTGGGGAGTCACTGAGACATAGTGATAGGCCACATAAGGTTTGGAAGTTGTGGTTGCACTGAGATGGCACGGGTGAAGGGCTGCACTAGTTAGAAAGATATTTAAGCACCTTAACGTTTTCTGTTCACAAAGGTTTTATGCTAGAATGTCTTATTTAACCACCTTTATTGTAAATAAATGTTTTTTCACCACCCACCTGTGACTAATTTGTCTCGATTATGAATCCTCTTCCATTGATGATCGTCGGAGAGATGCTTCATGTTGATGTTGGAATGCAATGTGGAGAAGTGTGAGGTTATGCACTTTGGAAGGAGGAATGGAGGCACAGACTATTTTCTAAATGGGAAAATGCTTAGGAAATCAGAAACACAAAGGGACTTGGGAGTCATTGTTCAAGATTCTCTGAAGGTTAACTTGCAGGTTCAGTCGGCAGTTAGGAAGGCAAATGCAATGTTAGCATTCATGTCGAGAGGGCAAGAATACAAGAGCAGGGATGTACTTCTGAGGCTGTAAAAGGCTCTGGTCAGACCTCAGTTGGAGTATTGTGAGCGGTTTTGGGCCCCATACCTAAGGAAGGATGTGCTGGCCTTGGAAAGGGTCCAGAAGAGGCTCACAAGAATGATCCCTGGAATGAAGAGCTTGTTGTATGAGGAACGGTTGAGGACTCTGGGTCTGTACTCAATGGAGTTTAGAAGGATGAGGGGGGATCTAATTGAAACTTACAGTATACTGTGAGGCCTGGATAGAGTGGATGTGGAGAGGATGTTTCCACTAGTAAGAAAAATTAGAACCAGAGGCACAACCTCAGGCTAAAGAGACGATCCTTTAAAACAGAGATGAGGAGGAATTTCTTCAGCCAGAGGAGAGTGGTGAATCTGTGGAACTCTTTGCCGCAGAAGGCTTTGGAGGCCAGCCCTCATTGAGTATCTTTAAGACAGAGATAAATAGGTTCGGGATTAATAAGGAGGTCAGGGGTTATGGGGAAAAGGCAGGAGAATGGGGATGAGAAAAATATCAGCCATGATTGAATGGTGGAGCAGACTCGATGGGCCGAATGGCCTAATTCTGCTCTTATGTCAGTTGGGGAGGCCCCTCAATGCTGTTTCACTGAGAAAAGGAAGGCATTGGTTCCCCAGACCCAATGGGTGATACCCACCCCACTGCCCTGCATGGGGGTTTCAGACCCATTACCCACTACACAGATGTTGGGCCCACGTGCCAATGTGCATGCAGAGCTCAGGTAGGAGTCAGACTACTTTGCACCAGGGCATCATCATAATGGTGCTTAGCAAGGCATCGTCATCCTCGTGCCTGCCAAAACACTTGCTAACACAGAGTACCCAGGCCCACCACTCTGTGTGACAATGTTGCAGGATATAGAAGGAATTTTTTGAGGGGGGCTGGGGGTGGGTGGATGGAACCCACAGACACAAACCCCTAGCGAGTGAACCATCTTGTTCCCAGGAGCAGGCTGAGGGTAAGAGAGTGGGTCTTCTGACTGTAATTAATTATTTATTTTTTCAGTTAATTTTGGGTTTAAAATCGGAGGTTTTTTTCAAAACCGGAAGTCAGGCCAGGAGTGGCCAGGGGAAGTTTTTGGAGGGTTTAAAAAGGGCTTACCTTGGAGGTTCAGCTTCATTGTTCCCAGGAGCAGGCTGAGGGTAAGAGAGTGGGTCTTCTGACTGTAATTAATTATTTATTTTTTCAGTTAATTTTGGGTTTAAAATCGGAGGTTTTTTTCAAAACTGGAAGTCAGGCCAGGAGTGGCCAGGGGAAGTTTTTGGAGGGTTTAAAAAGGGCTTACCTTGGAGGTTCAGCTTCATTGTTCCCAGGAGCAGGCTGAGGGTAAGAGAGTGGGTCTTCTGACTGTAATTAATTATTTATTTTTTCAGTTAATTTTGGGTTTAAAATCGGAGGTTTTTTTCAAAACCGGAAGTCAGGCCAGGAGTGGCCAGGGGAAGTTTTTGGAGGGTTTAAAAGTGCACCAAAGTATACAGCGGGCAGCATCGTAGCAGGCAGCAGAGTGAGTGGGAAGTTGAGTGAGCTGTCAGGGCTTTGGCTCACAGGGCTTGGACGAGCAGGGGTGAGTTTTTGTTTCCTTACACTCTTATTAACTTTTCACTTTAAGTGTCCAGTATGAGTGTGAAACCAATGTGTTGTTCCCAGTGTAGGATGTGGGAGGTCCTGGAGGCATCTGGCCTCCCGGACATCCACATCTGTGAGGGGTGTGTCGAGCTGCGGTTCCTGAGAGACCGTGTTAGGGAGCTGGAACTACAGCTCGAGGATCTTAGGCTGATGAGGGAGAATGAGGAGGTGATAGACAAGAGCTATCATCAGGTGGTCACACCAGGGCCACGGGAAGAGGCCAAGTGGGTAACGGCCAGGAACGGTAAGGCTAGGGTGGTTGAGAGCACCCCGGTGGATTTGCCCCTGCACAACAAGTACTCCTGCTTGAGTACTGCTGGGGGGGACAGCCCGCCTGGGGGAAGCAGCAGTGGCCGTGTCTCCGCAGTGGAGTCCAGCCCTGTAACTCAGAGGGCTAAGGAAAAGAGGAGGAAGGCGGTATTAATCGGGGACTCGATGGTGAAGGGGACAGACAGGCGTTTCTGCGTAGGTAGGCGGGATTCTCGCATGGTGGTCTGCCTCCCTGGGGCCGGGATCCAGGATGTCGCTAGTCGCGTCCCGGAAATCCTGAGGTGGGAGGGAGAGGAGCCTGAGGTAGCGGTACATATTGGTACCGCTGATGTGGGTAGGAAGGGAGAAGGGGTCATGAAAAGGGAGTACAGGGAATTAGGGAGACAGCTGAGAAAGAGGAAAGCAAAGGTAGTAATCTCAGGATTACTGCCTGTGCCACGGGAAGGTGAGGGCAGGAATGGAGTGAGGTGGAGGATGAATGTGTGGCTGAGGGACTGGTGCAGGGGGCAGGGATTCAGGTTCCTGGACCATTGGGACCTCTTTAGGGGCAGGGGTGATCTGTATACAAAAAACGGGTGGAACTTGAATCACACGGGGACCAATATCCTGGCCGGTAGGTTGGCTAAGGCTACTGGGGAGAATTTAAACTAGATAGGTTGGGGGGAGGGGAGCTAGAAGAGTTGACTAGGATCAAGGAACTAATTGATGGGGGGGAGGATGCAGGGGTAAGGGGAATTACAAAATTAATGGTAGAGGAGAGGGTGCAAGTGAATGAAGGCGGTAATTTAGATAAGGGAGTAGAGGGAGAGGGTGTTCGCGACTCATCAAAGCGGGTCCAGATAAAAGCTGGAATAAGGACACTTTGCCTGAATGCACGAAGCATTCGGAACAAGGTGAATGAGTTGATGGTGCAAATCAGCACAAGTGGGTACGATCTAGTGGCCATTACAGAAACGTGGCTGAAAGGTGACCAGGACTGGGAGATGAATATCCAGGGGTATCAGGCGTTTAGGAAGAATAGACAGGAAGGAAAAGGTGGTGGGGTCGCGCTATTAATAAGAGATAATATCAGGGTAGTACTGAGGGATGACATAGGCTCTGAGGAACAAAACGTGGAATCATTATGGGTAGAGATGAGGAATAGTAGAGGGAGAAAGACACTAGTAGGTGTGGTATATAGGCCCCCAAATAATAATGTTGAGGTAGGGAGGGCTATAAACAAGCAGATAAGGGATGCGTGTAAAAACGGAACGGCAATAATCATGGGGGACTTCAACATGCACATTGACTGGCAGACTCAAGTCGGTAAGGGTGGAATGGAGGAAGAGTTCTTAGAATGCTGTCGGGATAGTTTCCTTGAACAGCATGTTACGGAACCGACGAGGGAACGAGCTATTTTGGATCTGGTATTGTGTAACGAGGTAGGTAGAATTAAGGATCTTATTGTGAAGGACCCTCTTGGGTCTAGTGACCACAATATGGTCGAATTTCTGATTCAGATGGAAGAGGAGAAAGTTTGGTCCCAAACCAGTGTCCTCTGTTTGAACAGAGGGAAATATGATAGGATGAGGGATGAATTGGCTAAGGTAGACTGGGAGAGCAGGCTGGCAGGTAGGATAGCTGAGGAACAGTGGAGGATTTTTAAGGAGATCCTTTTCAGTTCTCAGCAAAAATATATTCCAGCAAAAAACAAGGATTGTAAGAAAAGGGAGAACCAGCCGTGGATAACGAAGGAAATAAAGGAGAGTATTAAAATAAAAACAGCTGCGTACAGAGTGGCCAAAAATAGTGGAGAAACAAGTGATTGGGAAAAATTTAAGAAACAACAAAGAGAGACTAAGAAAGCGATAAAGAAAGGAAGGATAGACTATGAAGCTAGGCTAGCAATTAATATAAAAAATGATAGTAAAAGTTTTTATAAATATATAAAAAGGAATAGAGTGGCTAGAGTGAATGTTGGACCCTTGGAGGACGAGAGGGGGGAGATAATAGTGGGAAATGAGGATATGGCTGAGTCTTTAAATAAGTTTTTTGTGTCGGTCTTCACGGTGGAGGACACAAATAGTTTGCCAAATATTAACGATAGAGGGTTGGCAGCAGGAGAAATACTTAATACAATTAATGTTACCAGAGAGGCAGTGCTGGGTAGACTAATGGGACTGAAGGTGGACAAGTCCCCGGGTCCGGATGGAATGCATCCCAGGGTATTGAAAGAAATGTCAGAGGTAATAGTGGATGCGTTAGTGATTATTTATCAAAACTCGTTGCATTCTGGGGTAGTGCCGGTTGATTGGAAAACGGCTAATGTTACGCCGCTGTTTAAAAAAGGAAGGAGACAAAAGGCGGGTAACTATAGGCCGGTCAGCTTAATGTCTGTAGTAGGGAAAATGCTGGAATCCATTATTAAAGAGGAGATAGCAGGGCATCTGGATAGAAATGGTTCGATCAATCAGACGCAGCATGGATTCATGAGGGGAAAGTCGTGCTTGACGAACATGTTGGATTTTTATGAAGATGTGACGAGGGCGGTTGATGGAGGAGAACCGGTGGATGCGGTGTTTTTGGATTTCCAAAAGGCGTTTGATAAGGTGCCCCATAAAAGGCTGCTGAAGAAGATTAGGGCACACGGAGTTGGGGGTAGTGTGTTAAAGTGGATTGGGGACTGGCTATCCGACAGGAAGCAAAGAGTCGGAATAAATGGGTGTTTTTCTGGTTGGAGGAAGGTAACTAGTGGCGTGCCGCAGGGATCGGTACTCGGGCCGCAACTGTTTACCATTTATATAGATGATCTGGAGGAGGGGACGGAGTGTAGGGTAACGAAGTTTGCAGACGACACAAAGATAAGTGGAAAAGTGAATCGTGTGGAGGACGGAGAAGATCTGCAGAGAGATTTGGACAGGCTGAGTGAGTGGGCGAGGATATGGCAAATGGAGTATAACGTTGATAAATGCGAGGTTATACACTTTGGAGGAAATAATAACAAATGGGATTACTATCTCAATGGAAACAAATTA
Organism: Mustelus asterias; assembly: GCF_964213995.1. Classification (NCBI taxonomy): domain Eukaryota; kingdom Metazoa; phylum Chordata; class Chondrichthyes; order Carcharhiniformes; family Triakidae; genus Mustelus; species Mustelus asterias. Next base: position 34,965,730 of record NC_135818.1, read on the forward strand.
AAACATGCTACCGTGCAAAGGGACCTGGGGGTCCTTGTGCATGAGACGCAAAAGCCCAGTCTGCAGGTACAACAGGTGATCAAGAAGGCAAATGGGATATTGGCCTATATCGCGAGGGGGATAGAATATAAAAGCAGGGATGTCTTGATGCACCTGTACAGGGCATTGGTGAGGCCGCAGCTGGAATACTGTGTGCAGTATTGGTCCCCTTATATGAGGAAGGATATATTGGCATTGGAGGGAGTGCAGAGAAGGTTCACCAGGTTGATACCGGAGATGAGGGGTTTGGATTATGAGGAGAGGCTGAGGAGATTGGGTTTGTACTCGTTGGAGTTTAGAAGGATGAGGGGGGATCTTATGGAGACTTATAAGATAATGCGGGGGCTGGATAGGGTGGAGGCGGAGAGATTCTTTCCACTTAGTAAGGAAGTTAAAACTAGAGGACACAGCCTCAAAATAAAGGGGGGTCGGTTTAAGACAGAGTTGAGGAGGAACTTCTTCTCCCAGAGGGTGGTGAATCTCTGGAATTCTCTGCCCACTGAGGTGGTGGAGGCTACCTCGCTGAATATGTTTAAAGCGCGGATGGATGGATTCCTGATCGGTAAGGGAATTAAGGGTTATGGGGATCAGGCGGGTAAGTGGTACTGATCCACGTCAGATCAGCCATGATCTTATTGAATGGCGGGGCAGGCTCGAGGGGCTAGATGGCCTACTCCTGCTCCTATTTCTTATGTTCTTATGTTCTTATCTGGTGATCAGGGCCTCCCTTGCCACCCTTGCATGCCTCATTTGGGCTGCCAGCCCTCGAGCGCCTGGTTGGTGTTCCTCGGCATGCTCTTCCTCATCTTTCTCTTCCTCCTCCTCCTTCTGGTCATCCTCCCCAGTGCCACCCGGCTGGTCAGCCTCCACATCCTCCTCCTTCTCCAATAGGTCACCTCTCTGTAGAGCCAGATTGTGCAAGGCACAGCACACAACCACTATGCGGGAACAGATCACTGGGCTATATTGGAAGGCCCCGCCAGATCGGTCCAGGCACCGGAATTGCATTTTGAGGAGCACAATGCACCCCTCCACTATCATGAGGGTGACTACATGGGCCTCATTATAGCGGGTCTCCGCCTCAGTCAGAGGCCTCTGCACAGGCATCATCAGCCATGTTTGAAGCGGATAACTCATATCACCCACGAGCCCACCCCCGCAGCCTGGACTCCTCCTCAAATGCCTCCGGGATGTCCGAGCTCCTGACAATGAAACTGTCATGCACACTACCTGGATGTCTTGCGCAGACATGCATAATGTTCATGTTATGGTCGGACATGAGTTGAACATTCAGGGACTGGAGCCCCTTTCTGTTGATGAATCTCTGCAGATTCTGTAGGGGAGCCTTGAGGGCGACGTATGTGCAGTTGATGGCCCCCCGAATGTAAGGCATCCCCGCAATGGCTGCTAACCCTGCAGCCCGGGCTTCCTGATGGGTCTGGTCCAGGTTAAATTTAATGTACTGCCCAGCCCAGGCGTACAGGGCTTCTGTGACCTGCTTGACACAGGTGTGCACGGCTGATTGGGAGATGCCATAGACATCTCCGCTAGGGGTCTGGAAGCAGCCAGTCACACAAAAGTTCAGAGCGGCCTTCAATTTGGCAGGCCCCCCTTCCAGGTCCTGCAACAGGTTGCACAGGTGTTGCACTCTCTCCTTCCGGAGGCGGAGACGTCAGCGGCACACGGGGTCCGACATCTGTTCAAATGACATTCGTGCATGGAACTGCCGGGGTCTTTGCTTCCTCCTTCTCCTGTGCCGCCCCCTTTTGGTGAATGGCGGCCACCTCCTGCCTCTGATGGTCGCCTCCCTCTACTCCTGCAAGTGGTAAGGCCTGGGCCTCCTGTGCCTGCAATTCTTCCTCCAGCTCCTCCTCAGCTCCAGCAGCAACCAAAAGAACAGCAAGATCTATCGGTTGCATCGCAAAAGCCATCTTGTCACTCTGAAGGGGGCAGAGGGGGGAGTGGGGGGAGATGGAGAAGAACACATGTAGAGGTTAAGAAACCCTGCTTGCCCCTAGCACATCAACAGTCACAGCCCCTCCCAATTCCCCCAGCCATACGTTCCCCACAATCACAGCTCCCCCAATTCCCCCAGCCACATGCTCCCCATAATCACAGCCCCCCCCCAATTCCCCCAGCCACATGCTCCCCACAATCACAGCTACCCCCCCCCCAAATTCCCCCAGCAACATGCTCCCCACAGTCACAGCTCTTTGCAAAGTTGAGAGGCTGCAGTAGAGCAATTTGCAAGGGCTTTGTGCACATCCTTCAGCTGGAAGTGAGCTGAGTGCACTAGGACCCAGCAGCACCGCAAGATCGGAGGTCTGTGTCGAGACCCGGGTCTGTGCTGCAAGTTGGACATCGGAGACCCTGCAGAGCAACAGCCCCCCACTGCCCCACACACTCGAAGAGCCGCCACCGACCTGAGACAGAAAATGGCCGCAACAACAGGACACCCGTGAGTAGCACGGTGGGTGCTATGCACTTACCCCCTCACTGATGGAGGGCCCGAATTGGACTTTTATTGAGCATGTCTGATTCGTGCCAATTCCCAATTGGCAAATGCAGAGGTAAAGTGGGAAGTACTGGTAAAGTTGGGCATCCAGCCCATTAATTCAATTTAAATGCATTCAAATGCCCGTTTCGTGTGCAGTCCATTTTCAGTCATTAGTAAAGGGGGAACGGCTGCGGAGGCAGTTGCGGATCGCGCTATTTGCCTCATGCTCGACTTTATAAAGTTTTCGTGCCCAAAAACAGGCGCAACCTGATGGTAAAATCGGGCCCTTTATGTTTATGGGTGGGTGGTGAGAGGAGAAATTACTGTTGTTTAAATTAATGCCCCCTCATGTATGTAACAACGTATTAAAGATTGTCAAACTCGTAATGCTACATTAAAGGGAGCATTTTCTATTAGGTTCAGAAGTGTGTATTCAAGAAATTATGCAACCCAACCATGATTTCCTGCCTTGTTGGGGGTGAATGTCTGACATAGGCCAGAAGTGGAAAAGCATAAAACTTTGGGGTGATTCTCGAGCTGCCAGCCCCAGCCGTGATTCCCAATGGCCCATTGAATTGGGCAAAAGTGCTAAATCAGGATCCTCGCTAGGCATCAAGCCCCTTGCAAGTTTCCCAGCCTACTGTGCCTGCCAAAATCAGGTTCTCGCCCACCTGATCAAAGCTAATTTACACACATTTCATTATAATTACCAGGATTGAAGCTTGATTCTCCCCCTCCTTGGTGGTTCCCGCCCACCCAGCGGGAAGTCACCCGGGCACCAATTAGTACTGGTCTTTAAAAGTGGGGACCGGGTGCCGTGGACTCCAAGGACGTAAGTATCCTTTTCAACTTTATTCCAGGATGTGGAGGGGCATCCTTCAAGTGGCCTGGAGGTAGGGGAGGCTTTTTCTGGGGGAAAGTGGTTGACCTCAGGTGCTTTCCCCCAAGATGGGAATCGTCTAGCTGGAGTACTCCACATTGCTGTACAAAAGTGGAACTCAGTCTTAAGATGGTATTTTCAGGCAGCATACCAGTATTACAGTAGATTCCTGTCTGTTTTATCTAAGAGCTCTGAAGTCTCCTGTTCACATTGAAATTGATGTGCCCTGAACATCTGGAAACTTTCTAAGTTATAGCAGCATTCCATTCAAAAGTTGGGATTGCTCTTGGTTGATTTCATGAGCCCCAGATGTTGGCACACCCCTTTGAATTGCCTCAATTGACAGGAGCTTGCAATATCACTGGTAAGATCCCCTTGCTAGCCTGCTAGTCCAGTTGCTGTCTGACCTCTTTGAACTGCCGTGATTGACAAGAACTTCCTATTTCACTTGATCCATTTTGCACAATCACCTTCTGCGCCAATGAGTTTTAGGAGGATATTTGATTGACAGCTTCAGGGGAGATCAAACTGATTAGCCGAGGTTTGTTTACACAACGAACAGATGGTCCATTGGCTGCTACAAGCTTTTTCGACTGACAGCTCCAAGGCAGATCAAAGACTTAATTGTTAATTCAATCAATTCACGCTCCTTTAAGCCTGAAGTGCTCCCTCTTTTCATCAGTGTCCTGTCTGGCCCCACTTTCTTAAGTCTGAGGTTTCTCTTTCAGTCTATGACCCTTCCTAGAAATCAGAAATATTGCTTCTTTAAAACAGTGGCTTTTTGTTTTGCTTGCAAAGTTTCTAGTATTTTACGGCCATTTTTTTTCCAAATTGTTCTTTTTGAACAGTTCTAATGACATTGATCTTTAGACTGTGGCTTCACTTCAGTATCTTAAGAATGAGCCGTATGCCTGGACAGTAGTAACATCTCCAACATATAAGCATCTGCCACAAGAAGGCATAACGGTCCCTCAATGAGGGCTGGCTGCATTTGCTGATGGAATAGGGCTGTACTGTCAAGTCAATGTCCTAGAAGGGGGGAATCGTGGGCTGTCATTCATTCTTGAGGTCGCACTCTTACAGTGGTTGCCCTACTGTTTGGAGTGTGGTTACTTAACAGGTAAGTACAATGTTTAAGACTGTGCATCCACCGGGCATCCTGCACAACCTCTGACAGCACCTGTGCCCTCTCACATTCCTGCTAGTCATGAACCTCTCTGACCAACGGTCCATCATCATTGATAATTCAGCTAGCTCCAAGTAATGGTCAGGGAAAGAGGTAGTCATTGGCAGGACCTGAGGTTCACAGGCCATACATAGTGAAGGGTGGTTTGGTGCCTCACTTCATCGACCACACAAGGCAAAGGACATGGGGTCAGTGCTTAGCAATAACAAGGATGTGGGAGATGAGAGACTCATTTGAGACAGGTCATCTGGATAAAGGTACAGTGGACTCTCACTTCTTTGGTACAGACCATCCTCGCTGTCTGCAACTGCTCACTCTGGGGTCTCCCCGACAATGTCCATTGCCTTCTCCCTCAGGACTCTTAACTTGGGCTTTCCCCTTCTGTCTTATCCTGCTCATGGTTATTGTGGCTATCTTCTCCTGAGGGGAGACAAAGAGGACATTGTGAGCTTGGCAGGTAGGGTGGCTTATCACAGATAGCATGTGTGAGGATTTGTGTGGGGATTGCTTGAGGTTTCTTAGGAAGATGCTGGGACATGAGGAGTTGGGAGGCTATGGCATAGAGGGGGCTAATGGTGAGATGCCAGGGGATAGGGTCGGAGCCAGGTAGGTACTCAATCTTGATCGAAGAAAGTCATGCATCTTCTGGCATTGGATGTCGATCCTCCTGTTGAGGCTGCTGGCACTCAATGTCTGCCACCATATCCTAGGTTGAGTTCATTACATTGGCTGGTGGTCTTCTGCCAACCTTAGGGAATAGGGTGGACCACCTCTTCTCCACTGCATCCAACATACAGTCAAGGTCTGAGTCCAGGAACCTTGGGGCAGCTCTTCTGCTGGTCATCTTCTTGGCTGGATTGACAGTCAGTGCTACGGAGCACTTAAATGGTGCTCCCGTTTATCAGCTGTAGCGCTCTGATTCCCGATTTCAGTGATTCATGCGGCTGGGGAGTTTGATCCAGCATCATTCTCATGGGGGGGGAGATTTGGTTCATTAAAAGAGGTTGAATGAGGCCTGGATCGCACTGCCAGCACCAGTGGGGAAATACTCAGATTTTCCAGCTGGCTGCAGCATTAGGGCATGATTCTCCCGAAATAAAATCTATATTAAGAACATATGAACATAAGAAATAGGAGCAGGAGTAGGCCATCTAGCCCCTCGAGCCTGCCCCACCATTCAATAAGATCATGGCTGATCTGAAGTGGATCAGTTCCACTTACCCGCCTGATCCCTATAACCCCTAATTCCCTTACCGATCAGGAATCCATCTATCCGTGATTTAAACATATTCAACAAGGTAGCCTCCACCACTTCAGTGGGCAGAGAATTCCAGAGATTCACCACCCTCTGAGAGAAGAAGTTCCTCCTCAACTTTGTCCTAAACTGACCCCCCTTTATTTTGAGGCTGTGCCCTCTAGTTCTAGTTTCCTTTCTAAGTGGAAAGAATCTCTCCATCTCTACCCTATCCAGCCCCTTCATTATCTTATAGGTCTCTATAAGATCCCCCCTCAGCCTTCTAAATTCCAACGAATACAAACCCAATCTGCTCAGTCTCTCCTCATAATCAACACCCCTCATCTCTGGTATCAACCTGGTGAACCTTCTCTGCACTCCCTCCAAGGCCAATATATCCTTCCGCAAATAAGGGGAACAATACTGCACACAGTGTTCCAGCTGCGGCCTCATCCATGCCCTGTACAGATGCAGCAAGACATCTCTGCTTTTATATTCTTTCCCCCTTGCGATATAGGCCAACATCCCATTTGCCTTCTTGATCACCTGTTGCACCTGCAGACTGGGTTTTTGCGTCTCATGCACAAGGACCCCCAGGTCCCTCTGCACAGCTGCATGTTGTAATATTAACATGCTTTAACTCAAGAATGTAGAGAAACAAATTGCTGATGATGAGGAAATGGGCTGGTAACTGATAGTGTTGTGGATGGTATGTGGGCAGAAAGAGCAATGGGGCTGAAGAGCATTACATCTAAAATGAAACAAGTGCAGTTTATTATTCCAGATTGTGCCCTCACAAAGCTCCTGGATCTGGCCTGCCTCCTTTTCGACCGGAACACCCTGACATGGCAATTAGCCAACTGAATCATGCACATTGTTCTATGATAACATCCAGTTGCATTCACTCTCCTTCCTCTTCCCAATTGGAATATGCAAGCCATCAGTAACTCAACTGAATCAATTAAAACCTTAGAATTCTTTTTCCGCTTTGGAGGATCTGATCAATCACTCCAATTGGACCAATTTGGTAGGAACTAGTCATGCGGCATGCACAGCTTGGTACTGGGTTGTGTGGAGAAGGGAGAAAACACAAAATGGCAGGCAAGTGGCTTGGGGCAGAGTTGGTGGATTAAATGTTTAATTCTGCTCCTACCCATTGTGTTCCAGGCAGAAAGCAGAGTAGGGATTCGTCAGTAACTATTCAGAGAGGCAGAAGTTGAGAAATGGGGACATTCAAAGGTAGTGCTGGGATTACTGTAGTTCACTATTTATATCAAAGATTTAAAGTTTGAAAATAAAATGCAATTTCTAAATTTGTGGAGAACATCAGATTGGGAGAAAGAGGAACACAGTGTGATCAGGTAATTAAGAGCTTTGCAAGCAGAGTGCTAAAGTCAGGAATTTGGTGCAAGTTAGAGTTTTGTGCAGAGAGGGAAAGAAATGGTCCTTTGATTTGTTTTACCTCCAGTCGCTGGTAAGTGTTTTGCTTCTGGATTATAAGAACATTTAGAGGCATATAAAAAGGAAGAGATTGGCTAAAGTAAATGTTGGTGTTTTAGAGGCAAAGACGAGATAAATTATCATGGGAAATGAGGAAATGGCAGAGATGGTACCTATTTTACACCTGTCTTTGTTGTGGAAGACATAAGTTACATAACAGAAATAGTAACCAAGTGGCTAACGAGAATGAGGAACTTAAATTAATTACCATCAAAGAGGAAAAATATGAGGGAAAATTAAAACCAAAGTATGCCCAGGACCTGATGGCCTTCATCCTAGGGTTCCAAAAGAGTTAGCTGCAGAAAAAATGGATGCACTCGTTATGATTTTTCAAAATTCCCGAGAACAGTCACTGTAGATTGGTCAGCGAATGTATTACCACTATTTAAGAATGGAGGGAAAGAGAAAATCTGCTGGAATCTATTATTGATGAGATCTGAACAATGCACATAGAAAACCAGAGTTTGATCAGACAGAGTCAGTGTGGTTTTAAGAAAGGAAAATGACATTTGACAAATTTATTGGAGTTTTTTGAGGACGTATTTAGTTGAGTAAATGAAGGGGAGCCATTAGGTATAACATGCCTGAATTTCCAAAAGGCATTCATTAAGGTGTCATACTAAAGGTCCATATGTGGGATTTTGCACCCCCTAATGCGTGTTTTGTGGTGGTGGAGGCAGTCTGCTATTGTTTGGCGGAAGCATCTTCAATCATAGAATCCCTACAGTACAGGTGGCCATTCAGCCTATCAAGTCTGTACCGACCACATCCCACCCAGGCCCTATTCCCGCAACCCCACACTTTTCCCCTGCTAATCCCCCTGAAACTAGGGTCAATTTAGCATGGCCAGTCAACCTACCCGCACATCTTTGGATTGTTGGAGGAAACCAGAGCACCCAGAGGAAACCCATGCAGACACAGGGAGAAAATACAAACTCCACACAGACAGTGACCTGAGGCCGGAATTGAATCTGGGTCCCTGGTGCCGTGAGGCAGCAGTGCTAACCACTGTACCACCATCCCACTGCTGTCAATGGGGTTTCCCGTTGTTCGCATCCTCCTGCCGTGGGGGAGCCCAAGGCGTCGCTGTTGGTGGGACTGGAAGACCCTGCCAGTTGGGACGGGCCAGAACATCGCACCCCGGAACTCATCGGTTGGGGGGTTATATATCAGCATGGATGGGTTAAGGGTTGTGAAAAGTAAGGATAACTGGGGCATTTTGAAATTTACAAGCTGTAATCAGTGAAATGCTGCAAGATCTCTCCTGGGATCTCAGCTATTTACAATCTATATTACTGACATAGAGGAATAGATAGAGGGTGGGATCTTGAGCTTGTGTTCACCATCCATGGGATTGGTGAGAGGGGCTCAATATCTGGCGAAAGCCAGAAATCACTAATCTCACAAGCGAGATCGTGGTTCTGATTTTCACCTGATTTAAATACATTTTAATGGATTTAAATATTAACACACCCCTCTCGCTTTATATTGACCCCCCACTGTGCATTCGTGTCATGTTGGCGCAGTTTACAACAGGTTCACTGTGATGATACTGTGCCTTTAAGAAATGTATTTTAATCATGTTCTCTGCAGTTTTTATAAGCAGGCCTGGCATTTTTGGTTTTGATGCTGTGATGTCTGTACTGGTATCTCTAATTGCTGCTGAAGCAATATAATGGGCGTCTTGTTTATTTTTAATCTGGGCCTAATGCAGTGTCCTGGAGTTTTATGACCCTTTTGGGAATTGTTGGGTAGGTCAAGTGCCTTTGGACATTTTTTTTTCACAGGAGAAATCCAAAGGGTTTAACTTTCATTTTGGCAGAATCTGTTTGGACTGCAGGCTGAAAACAGTGTGTTTTTGTTTTTGTCTTTGTCCGTGGTATTGGAAATTTTGCTGTTGATGGTTGGCTAGCTAGAAGCTAGAGGCAAGTGATGTCTCTGTCTCTTGAAGTGTGCTGTAAGTTCCAAGGGAGGAAAGCCTCAGTGTTTCAATTCCATGTCCAAAGGACTAATTCACAGCATGTGTTGCAAAGCTGCAAAATCCAGCATCCCATGAGCATACTTGCTTTCTGTGCTAAGCCTAGTTTGGGTGTATGTTTGTGGGGTTTGTTCAGCTTGGAACAGTACTTAACTGTTAAGGTTTATACAATGTTATAGCGGTGGTTTTGTCATTGGTAAAAGTTATTGCAGATTTTTAAAATTATAGCTCAGCTGTATTCTTTAATAAACTTTGTTTAATAAAAGCTTCTTAGAGGGTCACTTGAATCATACCTGGAGTGAAATATCTTATGCTCACCTGTGCCAAATTCAAAATGCAAAACTTATGGTCTAAGCTGACGTCATAAAACGTCTTGGAGTTTCTGATCTGGATTATAACATCACCTAGACATGAACCTGTTGTGGGGATCCACCCCCCGCCCCCCTCCCCGGGGCATAAAGGTGAGTGTAACCCAAGGGGAGAGGGCCATTGTCAGGCAGTGGCCTACCTGGTAGTGCCAATCTGTGCCAGGGCAGACCGCAATGAGAGCCTCATGGGTGGGGGGATTTATATGTATGTGGTGATGGGCTGGCAGCGGAAGTGGGAGCTGGAGATAATGGGGCAGGGGGAAGGCATGGTAGCATAGTGGTTAGCACTGCTGCTTCACAGCTCCAGGGACTTGGGTTCGATTCCCAGCTCGGGTCACTGTCTGTGCGGAGTTTGAACATTCTCCCCGTGTCTGTGTGGGTTTCCTCCGGGTGCTCCGGTTTCCTCCCACAGTCCAAAGATGTGCGGGTTAGGTTGATTGGCCAAGCTAAATTGCCCTTTAGTGTCCCGGGATGTGTAGATTAGAGGGATTAGTGGGTAAATATGAGGGTTAGAGGGATTAGCAGGTAAATATGTAGGGATACGGAGATAGGGCCTGGGTGGGATTGTTGTCGGTGCAGACTCGATGGGCCGAATGGCCTCTTTCTGCACTGTAGGGTTTTGATGGATTTCTATGGAAGGAGTCCAATGTTCAGAGGGGAATGGGGGGTTGTTGGCACTGACTTTTAAAAATTTTATTTGTGTCACAAGTAGGCTTACATTAACACTGCAATGAAGTTACTGTGAAAATCGCCTAGTTGTCACATTCTGGCGCCTGTTTGGATACACTGAGGGAGAACTTGGCATTGCCAGTCCACCTAACCAGCATATCTTTCGGATTTGTGGGAGGAAACCGGAGCACCCAGAGGAAACCCACGCAGGCACGGGGAGAACGTGCAAACTCTGCACAGACAGTGATCCAAACTGGGGATCAAATCTGGGTCCCTGGTGCTGTGAGACCGCAGTATCACCGTGCCACCCAATAAGGGGTCCAATGTTTAGGGGGAAGAGGATATAGGTACCGGTAGTGACTTTTGGGTCGTAGAGAGACGTGCCAGTTCTGAGGTGGAGAAAATTACTGGCTCAGATCAGAGGGGGTGGGGGAGGTTCCAGCTCCGACTCCAATTGGGGCGTGGATGGGGAGGGGGGGGAGCCCCTGGGACCTCCGTGGTGGGCTGTAGGTGCGGTTTATTGATGTTCTGATTGGAATGCCCTTTAAACATGATGCCCCAACTGCAGTGCAGCCAGACTTTGCCAGCTTGTTGAGTCGCCCCCCCCCCCCCCTCCCCCCCGCTACATGACAGCGTGAAACTCGCCCAGCTGTTTGTTTTTCAACAGGGTGTGGTAAGATCTGGAGAGAAAACTGACCTGTCTCTCTTGTGAGAAGAGAGAAACATGCTGACTTTCTCGCCAGAACCAACACTCAGCCGCCAGAGAATAATGCATCCAAGTTTGCTGACAATATAAAGGTAGGTATGAATGTAAAGCTGTTAGGGAGGACAGTGAGTGGGCAACAAGGCGATAGATGAAATATAGAGCGGAATTCTCCCAATGTGAGACTAAGTGCCATGGCAAAGATGGGAACTTGAGGTGTTTCCCGCTATGACAACCGGTGGAAAAACATGCCAAATCCCGCCCTGACCTCATTAATTGTGCACCCAGGTATTTCACACTCTGTTCAGTGGCAGTACTGGATGATGCATAGTCCACCATCGCGTCCAGGTACCTTATTGAAAAGGCATCCAATCCCATTAACAGGATGCAAATGAAGTTCACACCGCCTCCTGGTGGGTTTCCTAGTCTGCTATAGTGGGCACCAATGGAAGATACTGCTGTAAATTTATGCTGGCGTGAAAACAATTCCTGATCCTTCTGCCATTTTCTCCCACCCTGCCTGCTATCAAACACACCAGTCGGGGCTTGAAATAATTCCACCCATACTTTGGGGAAGTGTGAAGTGACTCATTTTGGCAGTAAGATTAGGAAAGCAGAATAGGTTTTAAAGGCATGAAACTTCCAATGTTCGTATTCGGAGAGACTTGAATGGCTCGTACAAAGAACTCAAAGTTAGTATGCAGTTACAGCAAGCAACCCGGAAGCCAAACAGCATGTTACTATGTGCAGGTTTGGTCTCCATATCTAAAGAAGTACATACTTATCTTGGAGACAGTCATCAAAGATTCACTGGATCGATTCCTAAGGATGAGGGAGAGCTGTGCTGTGATGAGAGGGCAATACTCTCTCGGGTTTGGAAAAATGAGAGGCGATTTCATTGAAGCATACAAGATTCTGAAAGGGCTTGACAGGATGGACACTGAGGTTGTTTCCCCTGGCTAGAGAATCTAGAATACAGGGATACAGCCCCAGGATAAAGCACCAATCATCTGGGATAGAGAGGAGAAATTTCTTCACTCAGTGGATTTGAATCTTTGGAATTTTTGAGCCAGAGAGCTGTGGATGCTCCATAGAATCATAGAATCCCTACAGTGCAGAAGGAGGCCATTCGGCCTATCGAGCCTGCACTGACCACAATTCCACCAGGCCTTATTCCTGATATCCCACATATTTACCCTGCTAGTCCCCCTGACACTAGGATCAATTTAGCATGGCCAATCAACCTAACCCGCACATCTTTGGACTGTGGGAGAAAACTGGAGCACCCGGAGGAAACCCATGCAGACACGGGGAGAATGTGCAAACTCCATACAGACAGTGACCCAAGGCGGGAATTGAACTTGGGTCACTGGCACAGTGAGGCCGCAGTGCTAACCACTGTGCCATCGTGCCACCCATTGTTGAGTATATTCTCTGCTGGGATAGATATATTCTTGATCTCTCAGGAACTGACGGAAAATTGGAGTTGAAGCAGAAGACTAGCTATGATTGTATTGGATGTTGGAGTAGGTGCCACATGGTCTAAAACCGCCTCTATTCCTTATATTCTTATGGGAGGGATAGTCAACGTGGAGGAGGATGCCAACAATTTATAAGTATACATTAACAAACTTGAAGACTGAACATTTAAGTGGCAAATTAATTTCAACATAGATAAGTGTGAGGGATTACATTTTGGTAAGAAAATGAAGAAGGTTGCATGTTATTTGGAATATAAGTGCAGCAAAGGGATCTGGGAATACAAATGTACAAAGCCCTAAAAGAAACATCACAGGTCATTAAGCACTTGAGCTTATTTTGAGTGGGATAGAAATGAAAAGAAGGGTTGCTGCTCAACTTGTAACAAACTTTGGTGTGAAGACATTTGAAAAGTACTTTGCGCAGTATTATCAAAAGGATATAGAGGTGCTTGGCAGGGTTCAAAAAACTTTACAAGGATGATGCCAAAACTGAAAGTTTACACCTATTGAGAAAAGACCAAGAGGCTGGGTTTCTTTTCCCTTGAAAAGAGAAAGCTGAGGGTGGCCTAATGGAGGTCATTTAAATTATGAAAAGTTTTATAGAGTAGACACGGAGAACGTGGTCCAGATTTTGTGGAGCGAGGTTGAATCGAGGAGTTTCTCCAATGGTCAGACCCATTTCTTTTAAAAGGGCCCCTGCCACTTCCGGTCCATAAAGGTGGATATAGTTTGGAGTTAGACGTGGAGTGCGGGTGAGTGCTGAGACAGGCTGATTACAAGGCCCACCTTGGTTTTATGAAACTCCAACCCAATTATACTTAAGGCTGTTAGGCTCCCTAGCTCTCAGCTCTCACCTTCCACCCTGCCACTCACCCATCCCCATGACTCCATACTTCTTATGTCCCCTCATGGTAGCTCCATGTTTCCTCATAAACCCATGGCACATCCAGGCCACTTTATGCCCCCATGACACCCTACCCCCCAATCCCTCTTCATAGCCACTGGCCCAGCATTCACTGTGGGAAGATCTCAGGTTCCATGTAGAGATGAAAAAAAAATTTCTAAACAATTAATACAGCTCTCATTCATACACACTTGATTCTGAAAAAAGCTCTCATTTGTGAAACCCATTCAATAAAGATTAAATCCCCTCACATGGTCAAGCTGTTGCAAAAACAAACCAACACGCAAATGACTACTAATCCTTTCATATCATCTTAAAATAGTCAATTGAAATGTCTACTCAGTGCCCTGCTGAGATAACTTGTTTTGGAGCTTTTGAAATTCAGCCAAGTATTCAATATGGCCTCAGTTGTCATTGAAACCCATGCAAAATATCAACAATGAAGCCTATTGAAACAGCAGGAACAGATGGCTAATATTTCTTTCAAAGCTAGACCAGATGGCCCAAGAATCCGTGCACTCCAGAAGTAGCTGTCTGTTTTTATAGTCGAATAGAAGTTGCACCTGTTTTGTCTTTTCATTTTTAAAGGGCAGATGATTTAAGTTACTTCAGATCATCACATTTAAATGGGTTTTAAATCTGCCCTTCACGACATTTTACATCTCCTCTAAAACATTTCCGTGCCTGGAGTGTGGGTCAAGGCCCTTAGAACAGTCAAAATGAGTTTTCCTTGGACTCAGCATTAATTTCATGTGGTCCATCAGTTTGGGTTTCCCTCCTGTGTGATTCATTCCCCACACACTTCCACCTGCCAGCAACAGTGAGATCTGCCAGAAAGGGGGAGGGGGAGGAAGTTCCACGTCTGGGTCTCACAGGCCATTTTAAAGATCTCCTGCATCATCCGAATGCTGAAAATACAGGCCAGTATTTCCACTAGAGGCCATTAATATTAGGTAATCACAAAAGAAATCCAATAGGGAATCCAGAAGCAATATATTTACCAATGAGTGCTGAAACAGTGGAACTTGCTCTCACAGTAGTTAAGATGTTTTTCATGGAAACATAGAAAATATGCCTGCTGTAACACAAGTCTGAATCCTACCCATTCTCCAATTGCACACTGGCACCTGGGCCCATGTTTGAGTGATGGTCGGGGGCACCATCGTGCGGCCCAATGCCCCAAATTGCGAGTACAGGCCTAGGCTTCAGTGGGTGATAAGGATGCCTATCCAGGCTGTTTGTCACTATGGGACTGCTTGAGTGGCTGGCGGGGACTACAGCAGAGGAGCTTAGACTGCTGAGTCCCGTGTCAGTAGAGAGGGCCCGTGACCACACCACCCTATAGGCATTTTCGAATGAGCGCTTGGAGTACCGCAGCAGTCAGGGGTCTGACACAGGTGCTGGGAACTAGCGATTGCAGACTCTATGGCAGGGCCTTTCTTGTGCAGAACAATGCTCTGAGCCTCTGTGTACGGTCGGAGTATGAGACTCCCTGTGGGAGGCGGATCATAGCCAGATGAGTCATAGCTGTCAGGTGCATTAACATTTAATAGTGATTATTTACATTGCCAATTATCCTATCCCAAACTATGGTGTCTGCCTTCATCCATGTTCTCTTGGTGGACCTACAACCTTTTAGTCTCACATTGCCTACCGTTATAGCTAGGATGCACATTGGAGGTGGAGGTGCTCAGCTGTGTTCCATTCCCCGTGGCCTATGATGCCTTGGTGGGTGACCCCTGGAGGGCCCCAGCCGACCTTCGGGTGTCATGGATGTAGCCATGCCACCCTGATCAGTCCGCTGCCTGTGAGATGCACTGGTGTTAGGAAGGGGGGGACTGAGAAGGGCTGGGGATGGCCAGGGTCTCCTGGGTGGAAGACCCCAGCATGGGCTCCAGTGCTTTCTCCTCCCTCGGGGTACTGGTTGACACCTGGGACACAGGGGCAGCTGGAGTGAGCTCCAGAAGCCTCTCCGTCACCTGGTGCTGCTAGTCCTTGAGGCCTCACTGTGTCTGCACGATGGCGTGCGAGCCCTCAGTGATAGCCCTCTGTCTGGACCAAGCTCTGGAGCCCCTCCACAATTTCCCACTGAGACTGGGCCAAGCTTACAAAGCCGCAGCCATGTCCCTCTGTGACTTGGCCGTGTCTTGGACCCTTTCACACATGCGACCATTTCCTGCCCCAGTCTTTCCATTGTGGTTGCCACCCTTGCAGTGTTGGCTGGGTGCCAGACAATGGCCGCACCACCTCCTGTGCCTGAGGGCAGTGGGACTGCTCGAAGCAACCTTGCAGTTGATGCAATATTGCTAACAGCCCCTCCTGCAACCCCCAGTCTCCAGCAGCTTTTACAGGCCGGTTCCCAGTGGCTCGATACCTAACTGGGGGCCAGCTGACTCCTTGGCTCCATCAGACCACTCCCTGCCCGATCCCTCGGACGCTCCTGTCTCCACCTGATGTACATAAACGGCTGTGTGGTGCTCACCAGAAAATGCCGCCGAAGTCTCACTGTTTACATGTCCCACCGAAGTGACTGGGGGCGATTCTCCCAAAAAAGTTCTAAATGCTGAATTTGCGGGAAAACTGGTGTAAATCACAATTGTTTTTTCAGTGGGAGTTCAGACTCAAATCCCTCACACTCTGTGCAATGCAGCGGTCACCATTATGAATATCATTAAAAGCTCAGGAGGGCGGGGCCTATTCACGCCGGAGGCTGACAGTTCCAGAACTCTGGGCAGTGGTCCCGAACTGTCAGCCTGCAGTTTGCTGGCCGGCCCGGGACCCCAGTAGTGCTGCCCCTTCCGATATCCCCGCCCCGTAAGTGGCAGACCACCCCCCTCTCCTCCCCCCCCGCAGAACCCCCCCAGCCCAGCCCGATTGCTGGCCTTCCTCCAGTCCCGCCCAATCCCCATGCAGAGTGGCAGCGGGACCCTCCACCCCTACTGCTCGCCCCTAGGCCCTGGTCCCTAGGCTCCATCCCCTTGGCACTGCCCCATGCCTGGTGGGCAGTGCTAAGGTGCCCCCTGAGCATGGGCACTTTGCACCTTAGGCAGTGCCAGGGCACAAGCTGGCACTGCCAGGGTGCCCATGTTCATGGGCACCCCCCCGCTGGGGGCCCCCCACTGCCCCCCCCTTCACTCCAGCGGGGTCTCCTGCTAGTTCCCCGAAAGTGGGGAGCTACTCCAAATCCCGCCAGAGTGAAATTGTACTGGGAGGTGCTACTGAAACCCGGACTTCAGTCCCAGGCCCGATGGTGACATTAAAATAACATGCAAATAAGATTAAAATCACTTACCCGCTGGTTTCCAGTGTGGTCTCGACTGCGCCAGATATCCGTCGCTGGGAGATGCGCATGCGTTGGGAATGCATGCGTGAATCTTGTGAATCGGCACATGCGCGATTCTCCTGGTCCAACCCGCTAAATCAGGATGGGAGAATCGCGGCCTATATCTGAACTGGTGGATGGTCCGGGTGATGTCTCTGTCAAATGGATGATGCTTTCCTCAGGACTTTATAGCAGAGCATTGAGAAAGCAGTGGCAGGATCAGACAGAGTCAGCATGGATTTATGAAAGGGAAATCGTGCTTGACAAATCTATTGGAATTCTTTGAAGATGTAACTAGTAGAGTTGACAAGGGGGAGCCAGTTGATGTGGTATATTTCAGAAAGCATTTGACAAAATCCCGCATAAGAGATTATCGTGCAAGATTAAAGTGCATGGGATTGGGGGAAGTGTATTGAGATGGATAGAAAACTGGTTGGCAGAAAGGAAACAAAGAGTAGGAATTAATGGGTGCTTTTCAAATTGGCAGGCAGTAACTAGTGGGGTACCACAGGGATCGGTGCTGGGACCCCAGCTATTCACAATATAAATGATTTGGATGAGGGAACAAGCTGTAACATCTCAAAGTTTGCAGATGATACCAAGTTAGGTGGGAGGGTGAACTGTGATGAGGATGCAGAGATCCTTCAGAATGATCTGGACAGGTTGGGTGAGTGGGCAAATCAATGGCAGATGCAGTATAATTTGGAGAAATGTGAGGTTATTCACTTTGGAAGCAAAAACAAGAAATCAGATTACTACCTGAATGGCTGTAAATTGGGAAAGGGGAGTGTGCAGAGGGACCTCTGGGTGTCCTTGTTTACCAGTCACTGAAGGTAAGCATGCAGGTGCAGCAGGTGGTAAAAGGCAAATGGCATGTTGGCCTTCATTGCGAAAGGTTTCGAGTACAGGAGCAGGGATGTGTTGTTGCAATTATACAGGGCCTTCGTGAGGCCACACCTAGTGTATTGTGTGCAGTTTTGGTCTTCTTTTCTTGCTCTCAATGGAGTGCAGTGAAGGTTTACCAGGCTGATTCCGGGGATGGCGGGACTGATGTGTGAGGAGAGATTGACAAGGTTAGGATTGTTTTCACTGAAGTTCAGACGAATGAGGGGGGATTTCATAGACTTATAAAATTCTAATAGGACTAGACAGGGAGAGAGAATATTCCCAATGGTGGGGGAGTCCAGAACCAAGGGTCACAATCTGAGGATTCAGGGTAGACCATTTAGGACAGTGAGGAGTTGAACATAGAAACATTTCTTCACCCAAAGTGATGAGCCTGTGGAATTCATTACCACAAGAAGTAGTTGATGCCAAAACATTGAATGCATTCAAGACGCAGCTGGATATAGCACTTGAGGCGAATGGGATCAAAGGTTATGGGGGAGAAAGCAGGATTAGGCTATTAAATTGGATGATCAGCCATGATCATAATGAATGGCAGAGCAGGCTCGAAGGGCCAAATTGCCTCCTCCTGCTCCGATCTTCTAGGCTTCTATGTTTCTTAGAGGTTTCTTCTGAGGTGTCGACGGGGGTTGCAATGGGGGTGTCAAATCCTTAGGGCCCGGCCTCATGAGGTTCTCCTCCTACAAAAGAAGACACATGGTTCAGTGTAAGGTATCTGGGTAGCTTGCAACTTACTTCAGAAAGGTCATATGAATGAAGTTTTGTGGCTCCTCACTTCTGTCAGTCACAGCTTTGTCCGCTGCCTCTGCTGCGAGCTTCATGGCTCGCTCCTCAAAGCGGGTCAAGGAGGCAGAGGGAGAGAAAGACATTATCCATCCCGGGCCTATCAATCCCTCCCAGCAACCCATGTCCCCATGACTCTGGCTGCTGCCAACCGGCTATCCTCACTGGTGCTATGCCCCACCTCAATGGGCTGCTGCCTGCTGCCACATCATTTCCATTGCCTATGTCCTCTCATGGTCGCCAATGGCCTCTCACATAGCTATACCCTCCCTTCACATGGTGCGGCATGATGCATTCTGAACCCCCTCCGGATGGCCAGCTGCCCCCAGCTGCAGACCCCTGAGACCACAGGCCATTGCCAGCAGCGTGTGGCAGACTGGTTCCACGCTCCAGTGCTCACGTATAGCATAGGGTGGCTGTGAGGAGGTCCCCATTGGGAACCCTTGAGGTATTAACCTGCTTGCATTCAACTGGACGTCAAGTGCACTGACTTCCAAGAATGGCTTGCTGTTCAGACAGACAGTGGAGAAGCACCCTCATGACTTTCATGCAATGGTGTCCATTGAAGGGAGTACTGCAGAGTCCATGCAATGTGAGGAGCCGTGTTGACACCTGCCAAGCTCCCTCGATTGCAGCAGGTGAAAGCTGCCAGTCCTGGGGCTTATAAGTGTTAGTGGGGCCGAGGATGGAATGTCAACAATAAACCACAGGGTCTGTCCAGCAGACAGAAGGCACAGTAACCAGTGTGACATTAATGAGGTTGGGACTCGACCCAATATGCAACCCCTCAGAGGTCATACAGCAGCCAGGGAGTATTTGCGCAACATGAGCCCCAAGCCATTGCTGACCTGTGGATCCTGGACATGCCTGAGCCCCCCAATCCCCTGCACCCATGCAAGCCCCACACCCCATCCTGCACCATGGCAGTGATTGACTTTGCTTCTGCCCTCCACCCACCCCACTCCGCACCCAGGAGGTTGATGCTCAGCAGTACTCATCTCCTCACTCTCCTTCATTAGTGCTCCACCTGAGCCAGACTTTTAAAGACCTCTACCAAATGGGCCCGGTATGATGTCATGCCAGAGAGGTGGGAAGCATCTGGGAGAGGAGACAATTGCGTGCCAAGCTCGCTAGTATTGAAATCCAGTCAATCTCATGCGAATAAGATTCATGCATTTTCTGGTTGTGATGCGGTTCGTGCCACTCAAAAAGGGGCAGGAAGATCGCAAACCATTTGACCGTGGGCATGAATTGGATTTTTAGCTTCGCAAGCTATTTTCCCAGATGGCTGTCATTTGCTCCAGGCGCCCTTTTTTCTGAAAGTGTTTATTCAAACTCAAACTATTTAATACATCATGAAGGACTTTTTGGTATCATGAATGTGGAAACAAATAGTGAATATTTATCAGAGTCTGTCCCTAGAAAAAAATGTTCTTCAGTGGATCTTTCTAATTGTCAGCTAATTGAACCAACTTGAACCAACATCTGAAGAAGCATCTTGGCTAATTGCCTCTATTTAAAAAAAGCTGTTAACATTATTATTTGAATTAATGCAATGTAAAATGACAGCAGCTGCTCACCAACTGCTCATTTAGCCAGGGCCTCCCTGATTATGTGGTTCACCAGAATAGTTAAATCAGTTTCTGTCAGAAAATTAAGCTTTCTTTGAAGCGTTTGTGCTGGTTATTCTAAAACTGAAATT